>NC_140684.1:9457500-10057500 GCF_054131305.1 Coturnix japonica
GAGACACTTGGTGTGTTTGTTTAGTTGATCCTTTAAAGCCTTTTCTCGGGGAGGAGCACAGGGAAGGTTTAAATGCCTTTGGAAGCTGTCACAGTTGTGGACATAGTTGGGATCGAGATGGGTTATCTCTGGTGTATGTGTCCCTGTGTTGTGTGGAAGAGTGAGTTCTGAACTCGTTTAGCGTGGTAAGAAGGTTCTGTGCTTTTTCCTACCTGCAAATGCTATTAATGGAAGAACAACCAACCAACATGAGAATTTCAGTGAAATATTTGCCACAGCAGAATGGTAAATTGGCAGAATTGCATAGAATTGGCATAATTGCATATGGATATGGCAGTTAGTGTGTAGTGGTGGACTTGGGTCAGGTGGATGGTTGGACATGAAAACGTGAAGGGCTCTTTGTAATCTAAATGATGACATGATTAAAAGATTCAGTAATATTAGTAGACTAACTAATAGCTTTCTTAGTCTTGATCTGCAAAGAAGTGCAGCAGTTCCTCATTTCTGCATCACCAGTGAATACAGTAGCAGTGCAGTTTCATAGGGCGAGGTTTCATCAGAATTTCATGATTTTCGTGGCTGAGTGACTCACTGGTAAACAATGCTTCTATTTTATCCTGTCCCAGAGCTGAACCTGAGCTGAATCACGGAAGGTGCCACTGAGGTGGTAGTTAAGAAGCGATGAGCAGCTTAGCAGTAATGCAATTATAATTGCCATGCTCTAACTCTTCAGGTAGTCTTCCTTCCCTCTTCTGAGTAGAATCAGCCATCATCATTCTCGTTACAGAGGTTACACTGCTTAAAGAATAAGCAAAGCAATCTGGTCTTTGTTTTCTGCCAAGAATCTTTCATTGCCCTGAAATCTGCGGTCCTGAGACCTGCAGAGCTGCTGTTCGGAAATACGGTCTGCGTTGATTTCGTCACGGCCGACTGAGCCCAAACTAGGAATTAGATATCATTTGTAACTGCCGTTTGTCTCTCTGAGTTGGCAATTGATAGCAGCAAGGAAAGCAGAGGAGATCTTAATACATACACTTAAATCTCTGCTACGCTTGACAAAGGTTGAGTCATAACTCCACCTCTGAAGCCATAAAAATACAAAGCCTAACAAGAAACCCAAATTGAAGAACACCTATTTTTTTTCTTCTTGTGAGATCCCACAGTTGGGATACACAATTAAATAGCATGCTGGCGCTGCAAGTATTTACGACTGCAGTGCGTATTGCTAAGAGATTCAGAAGCTTGGGAAGGAGGGTGGACATATTCTGAACAATGCAGCAATGGTCTTTAAAGCTCCATCAATGCAACTGAGAGACCGGGCTGCCTTCTTGGCATCTGCTGCTGAGTGTACTGTACATTAGGCATACAAGAAATGGGGCCAGGGGGAATTTCAAATTCAACAGCCAGCAGCCCGGGTATCAATTAAAGTTGGGTTATTTTCATATGTCACCATTACGACCCTTTAAACAGTGCAGCTATAGTGGAATCACGATGTCTCTCTGACCCTATACTATGCAAATGCACCGAGGCCAGAAGGACTAGAAAACCTCCTGAATTTTAATGTGAGAAGTGTGTGATGCCCCTACCTCATTGACATTCTGTGTGGATTTTTTTCACTAATCCTCACACTCAGTAGGCCTAACTTTCTTGATCTCGGTTCTTCAGTGGGGTGTGCAGGTCAAGAAGGCAGCTGAGATGGGCCAGGATGGAGCCAGGTGGCACAACGTGGAGCAGCAAACTTGGTACAATGAGAATCATGATGGGGTTGTCTGGGGAGAACCCAGCCAGTGCCAGAACTGGCATGGTGGGTGAACCATGGGCTTGGGTCAGAAGTTCTCCACGTTTTGAGGGATGATTTTTGAATTTATCTGGAGTCAGGGAAAAATTGAGAGCTTTCAAGGTGTCGTAGAATCGTTAAGGTTTGAAAAGTTGACTTAAGATCCTCCAGTCCAACTGCCCACCTACCACCAATGTTGCCCACTGACCTACCTCCACTATGGTAGGCTGTTGTGAGGGGAAGTGCTTGATTCCCCTACACTAACCTGTCTCCATCAATGATGTGGAGAAGCAGCCTTGACATAAACAATAGAAAAAGAGACATAAGAAGAACACCATGCTATTTTTCATCTTTTTTTTAGGTGTCTTTTTAAAAATTTGTTTGCTTTCCCAGCTATATGTGTTGCACTTGAAGTATATAGATGCAATAAGCTCCTGGTTGCGGTAGGATGGAGACCAAGCAATGGAGGCCAGTGGTCCCCAAATGCTCCCTGGCCAGTGTGCATCCCACAGTGCACAGGAGGTGACAGATTCCATCCTCCCTGCCAGTCTGCTCAAGTGGCTTCTTGTACGTAGGCTTATTTTGAGGGAGATAGTGCTGAATACGTTGACTCTGATAGGAATGTAGTTTGCAGTGGTGTGTGATGTACACAGTGATGGTTTTGTTCTGCATGGTAGACATAATAAAGGTTTTATTCAGCAGAGTGGTGAAGGGGCAGGGTTCTGGGTTGGTGTACAACAGAGTAAGGAAAGTGGGGTTCAACTGCCGAGGTGGTTTTCATTCCCTTGGCAGTTTGGTTTTGGGAGGTTTTTAGCTGCCTCTGTCTCACTTTGCATTTCTCGCTCTTTTATTCCCACCAGCTTTATAAAATCCTAAATGTTTATGAATCAGGGCCACATAGTATTTAAATTTTCAAACAGAGAACCATTCTTCTGTATAACAGCCATCTGACTTTCTAAGGTTGTCAGACGTGTTACTCGTTTTTAAAAGGGAGTATTGTATATAGAACCTCAATTATTTCCTCATAAAGTGATTTTAAAATGACTCCCCAGTGAGTTTTAGGAAAGTGTGTCTAGACTTTTTTCTTTTTCTGTTTTATCCCAGTCTCCCCTTCCCGCCTGCCCCTATCATTTTGTAGGTTATGGATAGTTGAGGATTTGTTGTACTGCAATTTAATGCTGAGTGTGTGCCGTGACCTTTGAGGGGGAAGTCTGTTGGCAGTATCATTACAAATAAAGTACTAACAGATTTCAGAGGTTTATAGATTCCAAGCCGGTTGCTGAAGCCTGCAGACATTTATAAAGTTACCGCCGCAGACTTTCAAACTGGGAACTGAGGCAATGGTGCTGCCCCTGCTCTGCGCCAGCTGCTTCTCGGAGCCCCTCCGGCCCTACTGCCTCCCCCCTGCTGCCTCTTGGTGGGCTCTGCTCCATGCCTGCCCCACACTGCATGGAGCTGGAAGGCCCACGCAGACAGCCCTGCTTCTCCTGCTGCAGCCGGGGGGGTTCGGAGCGGGAGCAAGGATTTGCATGGCGGGACGCTGAGACGGCGAGAGCCGTGCTTGGCTTTACTGCAGGAAGTGGATTAGGCAAATCCCTGAAACAGTGCAGAAATCCATTTTTCCAGGTGCTGGGGCTGGAGGAAACATATAATTAACGGTATCCTGATTTTTACTTAGTTAAGTCTTAGAGCGAGGTATCCTGGAGTTTATATTTTTAGCAGCCACTTTAAGAGATGGTGGGGGAGGATAAGCATACATGGGGGGAGAGATTAATTTAAAATTGATAACTGCATGGCAGCACCACATTTTTAACAAGCTCAAGGCCTGCCTCGTGCAGCCTGCTGCACTCAGGGGAGCGGAGTTCAATTCTCCGTGCTGCCAGTTGAAATCAGAAATCACAACTGCAGTGATTAGCGGTGAATTTCCTGATCTCGCTGCCGCCGGCAAAGGAAGGAGGGGACGCTATGCCGCCCCTTCCCCTGTGTGGTTAACCCCTAGAAGGGAGGAGAAGGTAAGGATAGGGGGATCTTGGGGAGTTGGTGCCGTTTAAACCTGTACGTGATGTTTAAGAAAAATCAATGGCCATTAACGGCTGGGCCTGGCTGGAGAGGTGCCCAGCAGCGTCTTAATTAATCTCTTAGCTAATAGAGGAGCATCACTTCCAAACGCCTGTGCTACCCCCCCATTCCAGCAATGTAGGTCATGTCCACAGAGGCTGTGCAGCCAGCAGGATACAGCCTGCTCTCGGTGTCAGTCTGGGGTAATCCCAAATGCTGGTTTTCACTGGTGTAAACCGGGATTAGGGTTAACTCTATTCACATCAAGTAATGTCCTGCGTGGGTTTCGTCATGCATGTTCATCAGTGATGTCACGGAGATTAAAATAACAAGATGCTGCTCTGTATTGC
Organism: Coturnix japonica; assembly: GCF_054131305.1. NCBI lineage: Eukaryota > Metazoa > Chordata > Aves > Galliformes > Phasianidae > Coturnix > Coturnix japonica. The sequence continues at coordinate 9,461,686 of NC_140684.1, forward strand.
TCTGCTCTGAAATGTGTTGTTGTTTGTCTGTTTGTTTAACGTCTTCCACCTGGTTAGCAGCGAGCTGCAGCACTCCGTGTGTTGGGGATAGATCTACCCACAAAGCTGTCAGACCGGTCCCTTGGTCCTGCTCTGAGCTCTGCTGCTGGAGGCTGCTTGTTCAGGTCACTGAAAATGTATGATGAGGAAACTCAGATTAACACATGCAAACCGTAGCAAGCTGAAGTTCAGAAAGTTATTGCAGTGTGTAACAGTCCCAGATAAATGGGGCTTGTATGTCATAGAATCATGGAATTATAGAATTGCTCAGGTTGGAAAAGACCTTACAGAGCATAAAGTCCAGCTGCAGCCTAACTGTACTACCCTAATTTTAACAACCCTCCTCTAAATCATGGCCCTGAGCACCACATCCAAATGGTTTTTAAACACATCCAGGGATGGCGATTCAACCAGCTCCCTGGGGAGCCCATTCCAGTGCTTAACAACCCCTTCTGTAAAGAAGTTTTTTCCTGATATCCAACTTAAACTTACCCTGGTGCAACTTGAGGCCATTTTCCCTCGTCCTTTTGGTCTGTAAAATGTCAACATTTCGGTAGCTAGAGCAGGAAAAGGTGTTGCTTCATAAATAAATAGATAATTGGTCAAGAAATGACCTTTGCATCTAGACCTTTGCCTAATGGGGCAGGCTGCAAGTCATTTTGTTTGCTTGCTCGTTGTACCTTCCTGACCTTTCCTTTTGTTGAAAAAATAGTATTTTTTTTTTTCATCTGAGCATTGCAGAGCTGCCAAAGCATGTATTATGTAGAGGCACTGTACTGAATTTATGTGCATACGTGGGTGCTCATCATATCCATAGGATGTTTGGCCGTGTGCTAAAGGCTGTACAGCTCTGACAACATTGCTGAAGTTTCTTTTGGGGAAAATAGAAGTGAAATTTCACAGGAAGCTCTGGCTTATGGTCTGCTGTGTGTGTGTGTGTGCCTGTCTTACTGCTTTCTGTAAGCTAATACAGCTACTGTACAAGCAAGGCAGAGGTGCTGATATCTCAGAGAATTCCATGGATAGACACCAACCTTCATTGCTGTTCATTTCCAACCAGTAGAATGGCAGAGGAATTAAAGGTGGGTCTGTACAAGCTGGCAGATGCCAGGGTGATATCTTATGTTTCTTCATAGGATGTGGTGAGCACCTTGAAAACGAGCTTATTACCCATCAGCATTTTTTCACCACAGCTTTTCCATTTTTTTCCCTTGGTCTTTGCTGGCTACTGAACAAACCCTGATGTGCTTGTTGAATTTCAAACAGCGCTCTTAGGAACTGGATGTTTGCTAAATATATCAAGCCAAAAACCAAACAAAACCCACCCCAAATAGCCACAAATCCCTGGTTTCTCTGGCCTCAAGCACAACCAACAGCAGTCTGTTTCATACCTGGTCAAGCAATGGGTTCCCTTCGCACCCTCAGAGTGCAGTCTCCTATACTTGGTGTGCTTCAAGGCTGAGAAGTTGTCCTGTGGAAGGCACAAAGCAACTTCTTTGAAGAAACAAACAACCTGGATTTACCGTGATGTAATTTGAGTGCAGAATTTAGCCCATGGACTGCAGTTCTGGCTCCCCTGGCACTTGTAAGCGTTTTATGACTAATTAAAGTTGGTAAGTAGTCCCCCTCAGGGTGTTTTGGCTCATAAATGAAGGCCAACAAAATATCTAGTTTTGCTAAATAGAGTAATTTTTTATATGCCAATAGAGGGCTTTTGGTGAGATTTTTTTTTTCCTTTCTCCCCACCATTAGTTAGAAGTGAAAGCTCCAATGTTTCCTATCAGCCTCAAGAAGCAAAAGCAGCTCTTGTTCCCTGCGCTGTCCTTGGGCAGGTCCCACGCTCAGCGCTGGTGCTGAGAGCCCCGGGGTCTCTGCAGGAGGAGGGAGACACTGTTCAGCACAGACAGGGGTATCACTGTGTGCTTATGTGGCATTTGCATTACAAATCTCTAGCGCTTATTTCATCTGTACTTCTGTCTCTGCTCTGCTCGGAGTGTTATTTTCTTCCCCAGCAGCTAAACGCTGGTGTCCTTCCCTTCTTAAAACCAAACACGATTCAGCACGATGCACGAAGCAGCAGCACTTTGAGTCTCACAAACCCCTCATTGTCAGGGATTACCATTAGGGTCATCGTCCCGCAGAACTGGAATTTGTCGGAGCAGTTTTGACCAGCCAGCAATGTGAAGTATTTTGGGGGTGAATTGCATCTCTGTAAAGACCAAAAGCCATTTAAAAAAGCAGACTGGAGCCTTTTGATTTACATTTCTGATATTAAACAGAGCGCCGCTCTCTGCTTTTTTTTTTTTGCTACAGGGCATTGCTTCACTGCTAAGAAATAGGGCCGTGGCAGGAATCCAACTTCTTAATGAACCAGCCTATCTGGAGGAAAACAGCTTTTCACACCATAATAAACAATGAACACCTTTTAGATAACAAATTCAATGGCAAAAATATTGCATTGTACATGTCAGAGCCCCATCATGTAATGGAGGCACTTGCTGCATTAGTGGTTTACATTAATTTTTAAAATTAATTTTGTTTGGCCTGCGGGGGAAATATTTTCTTTTTTTTTTTGTTTCTGATATCCTGCAGCTCATTAACACTTTTTTACTGCTGCTTTACAATACTATCTGTAATCGTCCAATTTGTAGCTAGAGGCTCCGTTTTTAACTAGAGAGAGAGGGGAAAAAAGGAGCTTTTACTGAAATCATAAATGAAGCCTCGACCACACTGAAAACTCAGCATCTCCAGCAGCAGCCGGAGTTCCGCGGCCTTCTACAAGTGGATTAATTAAACCCCACACGGGTTTTTAGCTTGGGATTTCTGGTTAGGTCTGTAGGCTGGGAGAGGGAAGTTTGCATCCCATTTCTGCTTTGCAAACACAAACCTGGAGGCTCAGCATGGAATGGATCTAGCTTCCCCTTTCCATTCCATGCTATGAGTCCATACTTACGGACACTCTGGGACTACAGCTGTATCTCTCCTGTGTTGTCATCTTCCTGGGAAACAGCTGATACAGATTTCAATTTAAGAAGTGATTGTGCTTATTCAGAGTCACTGAAGAGCACAAATGCATTTCTCACCTTGGAGCGCTGGAACACTGCCCTGCTCAGGGAAAAAATAGACAGTGAAAATCAAAGTTAAACAAGTTGAACATCAGCCCATCGCCCCTCACTGCTCACAGCTGTTAATTTAGCAGCACACTGAGTCCATCTCCCCAAATGAGATGCCTTAAGGACAGCTGCCGTGCTGTGGACACACACTGCCCGGCCTGCAGCGGGGTGAAGCACAGCAGCTCTGCAAATAATGCAGAAAGCTGATAGAGCAGGATGATGCCGTTGCATCCTGTCCTCAGGTCTTCACACAAGTGCTGTATGACACAGAGGTGCTGCTCTTTGAATTACATGGGGTTGGGTGGCACCTGTATTGCTTGACCTCCCCTATGCTTTCACTAGCATAGTGAAGCTGCACTGTATGCCTAATGCAGAATGGTGTATTACCATGAATATAAAGGTGTTATTTCCTTGAAATCTATGCAGGTGGTATTCCTGCTGCCAGGACTGGGTCTTCATGGTGCATAGTGAGAGTGTAAAAAGAATGGGATCTCGCTGCACTGTGATGGGGCACTGTTTGCAGGTAGGAAATGACAGGCAATTATAGCAGTGAGTTCATCACTTGGCTGAGGTCAATGGGATGATGCCAAAGAATGACACACGTGCACACAGGGGTGTCCTGGGTCACCTTGCTTTGTGGGATGGGAGCACTGACCACACTGTGGGTCTGTGGTGGTCTTACAGAAAGGCTCTCCTGTGGTTTTTTCATGGAGTTTTTAGCCATTTTTTAAGCTTTCATTTTTCACCAAGACACAGACAAGCTTTTATCTATTATCCAGTAGTGCCTTTCTGACAGATATTTGCATCAAATGGGAACATGCAGGCTGGAACTCTCTCTGGTGGGGAAACCAGCCTGAGCTGAAAGGTTATTCTCTGGTGCTGCTTCTTAGGGCTTTGTTCTTGGTTCCTGCACATTTCCCCCCATCTAAATGCAGCCATTTCTAGTGCTTCTCCTTTAGGAAAAAAATAACCCCCCAAAAAACCAACAAAAAAACCTTCAATTCCGAGATCTGAGCTTATTCAGGCTTCCTCGTATGTATCAGTCGGAAATCTATGTTCACTGAGAATGGGGAATCTGCTTTGAAACATCCATTGAAGACTCTGTATGCCTCCAGAATCCTTTCTGAACCTTCCCTACCGAGACACCGCCAGCCTGCTTGTTTTTTACATGGAGAGGGAAGAGAGATGAAGGAAGGAACTTGGGCTGCCAGGAGCCTTTCTGCAGTTGCTTCACTATCCACCAAAAACCCCAACCAATGGGAGCGATGACCTTTAAAGATGTGGGGAGAATATGAACCAAGCGTCTAAAAGTTAGCAAAGCAGAAAAACCGTGTGTGACAGGAAATAGGAAGACGTGGTTCAATATTGCCTTGGTTTCATAATTCCTCACTTACCAGGTTATTAAATGACAGTATATAAAGGTGAATAAACCTCCATTTCGCATGGAGAATTTCACTGATTCAGGGAGCAGCCTCTATGACCATGTCCTGCTGAGGCGGCTTCACCCTTTGATTCCAGTGGGAAACACCCATTTTGCAATGCCTGACCATAGGGGAAGTTTTCTCCTTATCACTTGAAAGTGCTTACACCTAAGCTAAAACAAGAGGTGTATGTCTATTCCGACAGTGAAATCGAAGCAAACATCTGCACTCCAACTCATGATGCAGAGCTTGAAAATGTGGTGGCTTTTTGTTTATTTATGGGAGCTTTAAATCTTTGAGGGGAAACCAAGGGTTGCACATAGGGATGGGACTTGGAGGATGCTGGCTACAGAAGCCCTGTGCCCTCCCAGGTAAGGTGCTGAGTGGCTCTCTGGCCACAATGGCTTCTCACCTCCCTGCTGTGTGGGTACAGAACCGTAACTTCATGGCCATGTCAGTATTCGAAATGTGTTTTCTAATAGCATTTTAGTAATTATTAACTAGGAAAGTGGTTAACAATTAGGAGCTCAGTAATACGTGGAAGTCTATTGTCGTGATTGAATGGCATTACTGGTGGTAATAGAAGCGTCGGAGATGTATTAAATTCTTAGTTAATTAAGAGTTTGTGTAATTATAGAGTGTTTTTACCAGTGTTTTATCTAGAGGGGACCAGAGAACTGGAATAAGGTCCAGCACATTGAGTGGAGTTTTTGGGGAGGTTTTTCTAAGCGGTGTGAACCCACAGCTGCAAAAGAAATAGTGGTGGAATGTGGTGAGGAATGGAACGTGAAGCCTACAGCCATTGCCTGGAGGCTCATAGATGTCAACCTCAAGTGGGTTTGGTTTTCAGTGGTGTGATCTGAAAACAAAGGAGAAGAAAATGAGCAGGGTTTCTATTGTGAATATATAGGATTGAAAACCTGTGGAGAAAGGACGTTGTTCAGCACTGAGAAACCTAGAAGTGCTGGCTATGAGGAGTCAGTGCCCTTGCATGTAGAAACTGTAGTGCAGAATCCGCTAACATAAATAACACCCTCTCTCTTTTCATGAAGGATGTGGTTTAAACCACTTTTTTTGACTAGTAAGTGATGTCAGGAATGAGACTGAAATATGAAGGGAAGTGAAATCCAGCCAGATACCAAGAAGGCAATTTTATGGTAGTGAAAGTGGGGATCATAACACTCTTAGGATTTGCTGCTCAGAGCTCCCGTTGCAGAGGTGATGTTCGCTCATGGACATGGAGATGATGTTACTCATGCATTTTTAATATTTTATTAAAGGTCTCTTTATTATGGAAAAATCATGTGTACCCTCTGCGCTCAGTGAGGGAGCCCAGAGGATCAATTGCAAAACATGTGAAGCATGGAAAATTCACAGGGCAGCAGTGATGGAAACAAAGCTTCAGGCCGGGGGGAACAGGTACATCTTAAATAGGTTTTCTTCAGCTGTCTCTTTGGAATAGATGTTTCTCGCTGTGCTGTGTGTCAGGGATTGTGCTGGGAGGTTTGGGTCTCAGCCTGAAATTACCCTCACGTCCCATGGGTTCATCTCCTGAGGGCTCACTGCTCATGTCAGGAGATCCCCAGCAGGTGATACCTGAGCTGATGTTTCACTGCGTCACTGAGGTCTTTAATAATTATTTGTTACCTGCCTCCTTTTGGTGGTGAGCACCTGCAGGAACACACAGCACTAGAAGTCTGCCCTGAGCAGATGGGTGTGTGCTGAGCATCACACTCAGAGAAAGGGCTCTGATGGTGAAGCTCTGAACAGAGGGCACGCTTCAGATATTAGCATTGCTTCATGATATGTGCAGTATGGCCAGTGTGGGCACATCTCTTCAATTCATCCTTACATTCAATGCAGCAATAGCCAGCCTAAAACATAGGAACTTAGAAAAGCACTGCCTGAGCTATGCCATTGCTTTGTTAGAGCTCCACTGACACGTTAACTAAAGCAACCTGCACTCCAGCTGCATTTATGGTACTGAGATCTTCGTGCTTTACTCCCTCCCCCTTTCAGTCCAGGATAACCTCTTTGGGTAGTAATACCCCTGGGCACATCAGGAATCCCTTCCCAGTTAATGCTGGCAGCACTTACTTGTCCTTTTGGGAACCTGGAAGATGTGCGCAATGGCATTAGGCAGCTCTCAGCATCTCTGTTCCCATGATGGATCTGTCACATTAGCCTGAGTGTTAGCAGTGCATAAGGTTTAACTTATGTCCCTTGATGAGAGAATTAAAGAGCATGTCTGGGCTCTACATTAAGGGCTCCTGTGTGTTGATAGGACTTGAGTTATTTAAGTTAACTTTGCAATGAAGACAACCCCCAAGGGACTGTCAGCTCAAGAACACCCACTAACCACAGCTTGTCATGTTGCTGCAGAGAGAGAGAAATGAGCTTTTAAGTAATTAGTGCCCAAAGCATTCAGTGCTTTGTAGGTCAAAACCAAAACCTTAATTCCACCAGAAAACTAATCAGAAACCAACACAGATTTCAGAGCGATGCTGTAATAAGCTTTCCTTGTGACACACCACTTAATAAGCAGGCAGCAGCCTTTCCTTCCAGCTCAAATTTCCAGCTGACCTAAAGATGTAAACCCACCGACAGCGTGCCATTGCAGCCTTGAGCTCCAAGTGAGAAAGCTATGGGTAAGCACTGTGTGTCCAGGCCCCAGAATGAAACATTACACCTTTATCTTGGAATGCAAGCAGCAAAACACATTCTGGCTTCCAGTGTGTGCAACTCGAGCATCTGCCCATCAGCTGGGAGAGTAGAGGGACACAGGAAGGAGGTGTTGCTCGAGGAATTTCCATTATTCCACATCTGTATGCCAGGATGGTGTCTTGAGAAGGGTGCTCGGACATCATCAGGCAGATGATAGACAGTAACTTGTGACTGAGCAGGCACATACATTTGTAGGAGTGCAGCCCAAGCTTCTCACATTTACCTGGAGATCTCAGAATGCTTTAAAGCTGCTCTCTGCCACAAGCTCAGGAAGCCAATTGCAGCTCTTGCAGAGGAGTGCTCTGAAGCACTGCTGGCTGAGCTGCTGTGGTTATGGGGTGAGATGGAGATGCGATGAGCAACTGATGCAGAGTCCTCTTGGCATCACAGTGCTGCTCCCTCCATATCAAGACGTCCTTCACTTGCTGCAGGATGAGCTCAGAATTATTTCTTGGTTAAAGGACTTTCCCTTTGTTTCTGTAGACATTTTAGCCTAATAAATGAAGCCCAAGAATGGGACCTGGCAGCTCAGTCATGTCATTACTGATCTTGGTCGGGTTGGGTGTTTGAAGAGAAACCTCTCGCATATCTGCTCATAAGATAGAGCCTTCAACTTCTGATTGACTTGTTCTGTTAGAACTCAAGCAGAAATTGTGGCAGTGGGTTTGTGGCTCGTGCTATGGAGGCTGTGTTTATGGAGTGAGTGTCCTGGCATTCATTACAGGGCTCTCCTGCCTGCTTCCCTCCCCCAGTCCCAGTGCTGACCCTTAATCCCAACAAAATGAAGATCTGGTTGTCATATGGGTTGCAAAGCTCTCCTCTTGCATCACAAACAGTTTAGATCAAAACCACCTCATTTAAAGACAGATGTTTTCTGGTAGTGATTAATGTCTCTCCCCCCCTCCCCTTCCTTTTTTAGAAGAACCTTTTTATTTCATAATCATCTGCTTTAGCATTAGTTTAACAGGCTGAACTCAGGCACTACATAAGACTGCATGAACTGGCTCATTTGAAACATGAAGATGATCTGAATTTTCATGCCCAGCTCTAAATGAAGCCATTGAAATTTCCATGCTTGCCCTCATAGCTTTGGCTCCAGGTAGAAGCCTCGTGCACCTGGACACGTTCTCAGATACCTTTCTTGGTGTGAGCTGTGAGGTGCCGAGTGCTCGTGGCCTCTCGTGTGAGCTGTATCTTCTGAATTCCAGTCTCTCTCCGGGTGCTCTGTCTGAAATCCTCACTGCCGCCCCTTTCCTTTGATGGCTCTTTCAAAGGGGGGTTTTTCTCTTGGTTTATCTGGCCAAAATGTTCTTCTTTTCTCCTCTTGGGCCGCACACAGATCAGCTTTCTCCTTCTGTTGGAACTGGCTGCATTTTACCCAGGCTTCAAATGGAGAGGATTTGAGCCTATAAATCCTTACTCTGTGTGAGTCCTTATTCTCGCTAACAGCCCCGCTGAAGTCATCAAGACTGTTTACATGAATGGGATCGGGAGTAATTCTAGTTGGGTCTAATTAGTTGCACCAATGTACGCGAAAGCAGAATCAGTCCGATGTTTTGCAAAGCACGTTAGGGTGAAATATGCTGAAACAGAATATAAAACCACATTGTTGTATGTGGCTGCGTGGTTAAAGGACATTGTTTGTTGTCTGGCATTTTTCACAAAGAACGATCATTAGTACAAGTTGGAAAAATATAGGGTTTGGGGCTGCGTTTTCCCTGCAATTTAATATTACTTGATATTGGTTAGAAATAAATTGTTACAGACTCCCTTTGAATTCCTTTAGGGTAAATATTTATCACATGTAACATTTCCTCAATATTCGGAATTTTCAATACAATTAGCTTCTCTGTAGGTTATTTGCTCCAAGTTGAAATTCAAGGAAAAGCCTCCAAGTGTATTTTGAGCTGAGCTATCCATCACAAGTCCAACTCTACTTTGTTCCAAGTCAACCAAGAGCTGTGGGAGATTTTCTAACTGGGGATCTGCACTGGTGAGATGCATTAAAGCTAATGGTGTACACAAAGCATCTTGTTTTCCTTCCTTCCCATGGGGTTATGTTGTCTAAACTGAGGTGACAATGGGAGAAGCACAGCTCTGCCAGATCCCAGCAGGATGACTTCTGCTGGGAGTGGAGGCTGCCAGGGATAATGGATCTACTCGCTTCTAGGATGGACAAGCCAAGGCATTAAAATACTCCAAACAAGTCAGGATCTTTTAAAGCCTTCTAAAAGCATTTTTGTCTTCTCCGCTTTTATTTTATTATTATTATTTTTAAAGATGTTTCATTATATCCAGCTTCAAAGGGTGCATTTGATCTGCTGGTATGCTTCTGACTGCATCCACCAGGAGTTCACTTAAGCCAAGCAGTGAAACAATAATGTATGTTGTACAGCTGAAATGAAAATTAACCTAATGTACAGTATTTGCTACACCGCACAGCTGAAATGAACTCCTGGTGGACAGTGAAAAACATGCTGGCAGATCAAATACACCTTTTGAAGTTTATTATACTAAAATGAAATAAAGCTGCCAAGGGGAGCGTTACAAAAAAAGAAAGGCTTAGGAGAGCTACAGCTGTTGTGTACTATTCTCTTTTTGTTATTATTGGAGTTTGCAAAGGCCCTGTTGCAAAGCCTGCTGCAGTCACTGTGATCCCTTCCTTGGGCCCAGTGTCAGCCCACTGAGACCAGTTGGCCCCCAGCACCCCCAGTGCCAAACCCACTGCTCTGGCTTTCTGCTCCCAGGGCTGGGACTGGCTGCAGTGAGTGTTTGCTGGTGAGATTGGTGTCATTTCCTCCATCCAGCCTTATGCCAGTTGGGGCGATAGAATCACTCTAAATTAGCATCTTCTTCTCTTTTTCCCCCTTCATTAAGAGGAATAATAAAGCAAGCCCTGTGTGTTTATATGCATCCCACGTGAGTCTGGTGGATCTGATGGCGCATCTATTAGTTTACTTTGACAGCATGAGGTTGTTTTGACACAGGGCCCAGCAGGAGGGCATTATGCATCCCATAAGAGCAGCTCCGGACAGCAGTTCCCAGCAGCCCCAATGCACATGAGCAGCCTGAAGACAGCTATGGGTCATTCCAGCCAGTGCTAGCAGGCTGAGGGTGTTGTGCTGGGATCTTCCAGGATCCAAAGGCCATTGCACCCAGTTCAGACTGCACTGCCACTGAGATTCCTGACGTAGCATTTGTGTGTTTGGAAGTCTTACTCTTTACAGCATGTGGCTGGGCCTGATAGGGACTAGTTCAACACTTGTTTTAGCGCTGCGGAGCTGCGGCGTGATCCTATAAACCCTTCTGTGGAGGGTGGGGGTAATCTCTTCTTATGGGATTAGTCTCTTTGAAAGCAGTCCTGTGTCAATACAACATACCCACTAGAGTAAAGCTTGAGAAGCCTTTAGATTCCATACGAAGGAGAGGTGTGGTCCTCTGGCAGGCAGCACCCTCTGCGTTTGGCCCAATATTTTCTTCTATGTCAGCCTCCGATGTTAAAGGATTGCAATCCAGGAATTATGTGGACCCTAAATCGTATTTGTTTGACAGATCAGGCATTGTCAGCTCGTCCCCTCCCCTGCTCGGGAGCAGTGGGCATCCCCACAGAAAGTGAGAACTGAATGAACTGATTGCTTAACCTCTCCTGACTCTACCCCGGTGGTAGATCATTAATGGTGTAGAAAATGAGGGCCAGGCTGGCAGCGCGGGGCGGGTGTGTGTGCATCTCACAGAGATTTATGCCGAGGTCTGAGAGGAGGAGACAGCGCGGTGGTACATCATCATGCAGGAGACATCAGAGACGTTCTTCTTCGCTTCGGTGCATTATCATAAAAAGTGATTTAGACTGGAGCTGATTGATGCAAATGGTCCTCTGTTCTTTCCTATCATTAGCGGCCTCTTTCAGTGGCCAGAGGCAGTGATTAAAGCTGTCATTTGGAGCTGCTCATTAAAGACAAGCACCCGAGGAGCAGGAGGAAAAAAGGTTGAAGAAGCATGATTCCCCCCCCCCATTTCCTTAAAAAACACATTATCTTTTCTCTAGTTGTGGCTTTGCAGGGGAAGCCTGTATTTATGATCAAGAATGCAGGTGGTTCATCTCAACAAAATCAGAACCGTGTTGTTATCTCTTAATATTTCAAGGAGAGCACGGTGTTGAGGAGATCGTTCTAAAGGTATCGCTGGGTGGATTTGTTATGATGTAACCTGATGGAATAGTAGCCTGATGGTTACTTGCAATAGCCGAGGATTTCCATGCACCCAACTACTGCGCAGTTCAGCAGTGGCTGTTCTTTGGGGGCTGGCTGAGGATGACACACAGGGTAAGGACGTGGTCTTGTAGAACAAATGGGAAATAAGAGCAGATGAATGCGTGCCTTGTGGTGGTGTGTTTGGTTTTATTGCTATGGACCATGCAATGTGGATTGTCTGTGTTGTCTATAATGCCCACGGAGCAGTTCTGGAGCTGAGGGTGTGATGATGATTTGGAGCATCCTGATGGGCTTTGCTTTGTGGCTCCGTTCTACAAGATCATGGGACACGGATGAGTTGTTTGTCCTCAAGGACGATTCTTCCACTTCCTCATGGGCAGGGCAGCGGGTGGAAGAGCTGCCCTAAAATCCCTGGAGACCTCGATGAGTCGAGATGAGCTGAAGGAGAGCCCAGAAGGGACAGAGGAATGTGGGTCAGGACCAGAGGAGCCATGGTTGAAGCATCAGTGTGCTGATGGCATGCTGCACACCTCCTCGCCCCATCAGCACCTCTCTAAAGAGGTCACAGCCAGAGAAGCTCAGTCAGTGCTGCTGGGGCAGCATGATAGAAGATGCTGAGGAATGACTGAGAGGAAGTTATGATGATAGCGAAGGAGTAATTTAGCATATTAGGGGAAATATGTCAAACCAAGCTGATTGCTATAAATACAGCCTTCTTATTTCAGAATCTGGCTGTGCCCCAAGGATTTTCCTATGAAATTATGGAAGTGCAGCTTACTTATTGCTCACTGACTTTCACACTGTTGTGCCTTCTCTTTTGGCCATATGCTTAACACTGCCTCACTGCTTCCTTTCCTGACGTGCTTATTCCTTTCTCAGTGATGCTGTGTGGGGCAGAAGTGTCAGTGCTGTGACTCTGAGAGTGCTGACTCTTCTGAGGATGCTGTTGGTGTTGATTGAGGAGGGACTGAGGGCTTTGGAGGTGGACCTGAGCGCTGGAGGGAAGAGGAGGGGATACAGCCCTGTGCAGAGCAGGGTATGGTGGCATAAAACAGAGCATGCTGAAGGCAGCTGGTCACAGGTAGCTTGGGATTTGCCTACTTCAGGCAGGGAAGACATTTAATATGAGGGAGGACAAAGGCAATCATGCCAACAAAGCAGACATTTTGGTAGTTTCATACTACTTTCTCCTTTTTCATGGTGCCATTGGCAGTTTGGTGCAGTGACAGCTCTGCTGGAGGTGGGATGCCCTTACCTGGGATGGGACCCATTTGTGCTCAGCAGCGCAGCCATTGCCTGCCCTGAGCTGGAGCAGCTGTTGCTGTGTGCAGCAGGGTTACTTCAGATTCTGCATTGTTCTGCAAAGATACAGGACATCTTACTGCATGGTTGGCCTCCACCCTGTATTTTGGTGTTGGGCACTGGTGGTCAGTGGCTGCAGCTGTGTTTGAGCATCATATGTTTGGAAGCTGGTCCCCAATTCAGTCCCAAGCACAGCAGTGTTTTGGCTCCATGGTGGCTGGGGTTCAGCTGGGAGCTTGGAATACACCAGTTTGGTCACAGAGGGCAAAGAGCATGGATGAGCAAGTGTGAAAGTCGTTCAGAATTTCATTTTGTTTCATGTGTTTGTACTAGGGCAACGTAAGAGCTCTCAGGTCAAGAGAGCATTGGAAACTTCTGATAAATATTGTTAATAAAACAGTGCCACTAAGTGAGTCTCAGGTGAAGAGAACAACGTAGATGTACACATACATCATAAGATGTGGGTGTATTATTGCTTGTGTGTGCATAGCTTTGTATTTATCTTCCCGTATCACTATGGATGCGTGTAGGAACACCTGGAAATAGTGCCAAAGTAATGCAGATCTCTAAAAACTTCTGCATCCTAAACTGCAAAGTGCACGGTGTTACTGTCAGAAATGAAATGCACCGTTCCCATTTCCTTCCTGATGGAGAAGTTGCAGTAATTTGGGGGTGAATTAAAAATACAATCCAATCATTTCCATGTAAAACCTGGTGCTGACATTAGCCTTTAGTTATGACATTGCAATTATCTCCATGGCAACGTGGCGTGATGTGACAGCCAGGGGCTGTGGTTCACGTGCTCCCAGAGCCCTGGAGCTGGTTTCTTGCTGGGTTGCTCCTGATTTTCTCCTTCCTGGGGCAGCACTGTGTTGGTGTGACAGCAGCCAGAGCTTGACTGAACTCTGCTGTGCCCGTGGAAGGAGCAGGGAATGAAATTTGTGCATTTATGGGAGTCTTTCAAGCATATTAAGGAGCAATATCTTATATGATCTCTTCCATTAATAAATGATTTTGAGAAAGCTTATACACGAATATCGTACTTTCAGACCATTACGCACAGGAATACATTATCAGTGCAGATTGCACTTTTGTTAACTGTAAATGCTGTTCTTTAGTCAAACACACTTTGTGTCTCCCTGAAGCCTGACTGCATGCCAGCCTGGGAGAAGGAAAGAGCAAAAGAGATGTGCTGCAGGCCAAAGCAGCAAAGAGATCTGCAGTGGTACAAGCCAGAGTACGTCCTTACTGTAGTATGGAATGTGTATGTCCTGATTCCTTCTTCAGCCTTTAGCTTCCCCATTAGGAAGCATTGTGTAAGGGCTGGTGATGGTATGCTTGGTTCAGAAGTGACCTCCCAATGCCAACAAAAAGGCATCTTAGAGTAGAAATACATGACAACAGAGCCATCCACCACCAGCTTTAGTGCCTCTATCTCTGGCCTTGGACAGCGTTTTATGGGTTCCTTAGGCTGCCATGTTGGAAGTGCCATTACCACCCAGTTCTGTAACAGTGATGGTTATATATATACATCTAATATGTCACTGCTACCACCTTTTAAGAGAAGAACTTGTTTTCTACAGGCATCGGGACTAAGATGTATTTCACCACCCTGGTGTGTAGTGAGTGAATTCCTGTGTGGTGAGATGAGACAGAGCCCGGAAGGATTTATATCTGCCTGGTCCTGCAGGCCATCCATCCACTGCTTTGTTGTTGGAGGGAACTGGGCCTGGGGAGCTTTTCTTTTCATGAGTTCTGGGCTTTGTACCTGGTATCCCTGAATCAGGATTTGGACCAGCTGACTGCCCATGGGGTGCAGGGGTGGCATAGGGTGCACAGTGCATCCATCTGCTGCAACAAGTCCAAAAGGAACTGAAATTCCCACCTTAACTGGATTGAAGAGTCTCTTTGCCCAACTTCCTTGTCCTGTTTTTTTTTTTTAAGGATGGTCCTTGTTAAGGAGTGGGAATTTGTTCATCTTTCCTTCCTTCCACCGCAGTGTGGTTGGTATCCAGGTATCGCTGGGTTCCAAGCTTCTGTCCACAAGAGGATTGGCTGTAGCAGCACTGCAGTAGTTGGGTTTGGATGTGACTATTCCAAGTGCCTTGAGGAGCAGTTTTGTAGGCTGGGTTCTGAATCTGCTGAGGTGTCATTGGAAGTGCTCCATTGCCTCAGTCAGCTCCTACATTCCCACACGTCAGCCTTGCTGCTACCCGCTGTGCTGCTCCTCACCCCAGGGGAGCACCTCCTGCACTCCAGCAGAGAGCTGTGAGCGTGGCTGAAGGTTTCAGTTCCTCTCTTAATTCTCTCCTGACCCTCGTTAGCTGAAAGGAAAAAAACAATCCTGAAAGGGGTCGATTTCCTAATATTGTATCTTCTGTATCTACCAGGCCTGTTGTGGCCTATCAAGAATTAAACTGAAATCACTAAACTCATTTCATTTATGCCTTGGGCCTCATTCAAACCTTGGCTTCCCAGCAAAGTAAGGCCAACGGATTAACGTTTCACCCAGCTCAGCGGAGTGGTTTTCATCTCTCTTAATGCCTTTGGTGTTAAGGAAAGGAAAAAAAAAAAAAAAAAGAAGAAGAAGAAAAAAAAGGGGAAAAAGAGGAGGATGCTTTGAGGGCACCACAGCATTTTGTCCAAGCACTGGCAATGCCTTTGCAGGGATTATTTTGTAGTGTCAGGCTTTATCCTGCTTCCAGGGGGAGGGAGCAGGAAGCTGATTGCGTCTCCATGTCATTAAGCAGTTTGTCTGACCACAGACTTTTTTTTTCCCCCTTTTTTTCTTTATTTTTTTCCTTTTTTTAAGGGATTTGGGTCTCTCCTAAGAGGCAGCCCCAGCTTCCCTGGCCACCACCAGCAGCATTAGCTGCTGTCAGACAAATTACAGTATGGGTGAAGCTGTGATATCGACATGTGCGACTTGATCTTTTTTAATGGGGGCACCACAGGGGTTTCTGACTGCCCCACTGAGCTTAATGTTCTGTAAGGAAAAACAGACACAGAACTGAAGGACGTTTCTAATGGGCTGTGCTTAACCCTTTGCTGGCAAATTTCTGGCCCCACCGCCGCCTTCCCTTTGGGCAGTTAAGGGGGAGCTCACAGGGCTGATCTCTCTGCTCCCCAGTTTGCTGCTTTGAGGCATTGGGGGATGCACAGCTCTGCAGGGCAGTGCCTTCCTGCTCCCCCCCACCACCTTAGTTCATAATTAAGCCAAATGGTTGAAAACTCTCTGGCGAAAGGAGCTGTGTAATTATAACAACAAAATAGCTTGTAAATCGGAGATGTCTACTTTATATTAGCAAGAGCTTTATGTACAAGCGCGGCTATTTATTTTGACCTTTCATAATAATTAGCTTCCTAGGGATAAAGAATTCGACATCTATGAATTCAACAATGCAGAGCAGCAGAGGTGAAGACCCTTATGGAGGTTGGGGAATTTCACAGATTTATTTGGGTTCTATTTTCTGCACCCGTGATCCCGTCCTTCTTCCTCTGTTAACAAGCTCCTCAGTCGAACTGATCAGACTGTCAGGCCCAGGGATTTCAGTAGCAGCGCCTTCTCACCATCTCAGATTGCTGCTCAACAGGCAGGTTGGGCTTCCAAGAAGGGGAGTTAACTGCTGCAGCTTGGCTGAAACAGAAAGCAAGGCTTGCAGTGGGCAGCAATTGAAGGCTTAGCTCGTTGGGTTTAAAGCTTAGAGCAAGTGCTAGGTGTGCTGAGGGGATCTGGGATATCCAGTGCAGTTATTGGACTCCCAGTCATGGTAATTGCACCCCCCCTAACTTTCACCATGCCTTAGTTTATCACCAACTCCATGTCACATAACACAGGCTGCTGAGAGGAGCATGGGTTGCAGGCAGTGCATTGCATGACCATGAAGCCATACACTGGATAGATTATTGCAGCATCCATTTATTATTAATTGTCATTAGCACTCAAGAGCCATGAAAGCTCTTAGCATCTTGTTTATTTCATGCAGCTCATACTGAGGACTGATGTCTAGCTCTTGAGATAGCAGTGTTGTAAACAGAAGTTAAAAAGTAATAAGAGCTCTGTATGCCACTGTTCAGAGCTGTCCACTTGATTCGTGTGAATGGGGCTTGCAAGTCTGAGGCTCAAGGCTGCTGATGGTGATTCTCCGTATGCTGTCATTGAGTTCGTTGCATGTATGGTAATTCTGCTCTGCTTTTGGGGTGCTTGGGGGTAGGTGGGCATGCCAGGGCCACAGCTGCAGGATGCGTGATACTGGAGGGGTGCACTCTTGGAGTAAGGGAGCAGCACTAATCAGATGGGGGCCAGTTGTATTTCTGTGGTTATGCTTCTGCCCTGTTATCCAGTTGGCCTTCGTGCTGTCACAGCGCGTACCCAGGGGGCAGCAGTGGTTTTTGGGGTTAGCACCTCCTACTCTAAGATCCTAAAACATTAGCCCCCAGCAATTAATATAATTACGTCATTAGTGTGGCACCCCTGATGTTACCGCGTGCTGGAGTCAGACAATTGCAGCGTTGTTTTTTCTTCGTTATGTAAAAGGCGATTAAGGCAATTAAGTGGGTGATTAAAGCTGCTCAGCCAGAGGTGCTGACTGATGCCATTACCGAGACGCCGGCGGGGTGCAGCAGTGGGACGCAAAGAGACCCTGTATGTGGGGTGGGACCACTGACCCCACTCAGCCGTGGGGATCTGCCCAGAGGGGTCAGTGAGAGGAGAGCACATGCAGCATCAGCGCCATGGATCAGAAAAAAAAAGCCTCAATGTTCCCTTGGAAATGAGCGTTATTGGCTTTATTTAATTAAATATGGATTTACACTATAAATATTGGAGCTCCTAGAGCCCATATTTCAATTAATGGATCATTTATATGTCATGCTCACTTTGTAATTACTGGAATGTGAAAATACAATGAACTGAAATGATTTCTCCTCCTCTTCAAATAAATCTGAGCAAGGCTGGGTTGGAGGGGAGCTGTTTTCCCTGCCCAGAAGCACACAGGCACACAGTGCTTGCAGAACAGCCATGCTTGGGCTGAGGGGATTTGGGGCAGGCAGGCAGGTTGGGCCAAGCTTCCAGCTCCATAGCGTGAGGGCTCTGTGGGCCTGAGATCTGTGTGTCACAAGTGCCCAAAGCGCTGGCTGTTGGGTTGACACTTCCATTCATTACTAGAGGTGCTCTAGAGCTGTGGAGATGTGGCACTGAGGGATGTGGGCAGTGGGCACAGTGGGGTGGGTTAGAGTTGGTCCAGATGGTTTTACTGGTCATTTCCAACCTCAGCGATTTAGTGATTCTATGATTCTACAGGACCCTCACCTCGGCTCATGGTCACTTGAACATGGGCAGTGGGCATGGTGGGGTAGGTTGGGGTTGTACTTGGAGATCATAGTGGTCTTTTCAAAACTCAATGATTCTGTGATTCTATGATTAGGGGTTCATGGGCTTGAAGGTTGGAGTTTTAGTGCCCAGAGAGCAAAAAGTGTCGCCGTCACTTGTATCTGAACGTGACCCGCACTCATTTTAATGGCCTTCTCCTTGTATTTGCAATGAAAGTGGTATCCATTTTCCAAAGCATACTCTGTCAGGTGATTTTAAAAAGAAATATGAATAAATGCTAGGCTTTTCAGACAAGCCCAATGGCAGCTCTGGCTGGCAGGGATGTGGCACAAGGACAGACCCCATTCTCCATCACCTGCCCTCCGCCCTGCAGCACTGCTCCGGCCCCGCAGCCGCCCCGCCATTTGCTGGCTGGCAGAGGCTGGATGGCCGCACCCGGCCGTGAGCCGGCACCACGTGCATAATTCCATCAGAAAATATCCAAGGGTGGAAATCATTGTTCTCCGAGCGAGCTGAGCTGGAGCCAGAGCAGAAATACTAAAGTCAGTTGTGCCTTTGAGCTGCCTATAACAGCGCCCTTTGGAGACCCATTTCATACAAAATTTGAAGCCTGTGTTTATTGCCCATTAAAGCAACCTTTATTTTATGGCAAATGTTGCAGTAATTGCCTTTTACGAAGAGCACTTTGTAACACACATGCACTGTTGAAAGAAAACCACTCTGGTATTGTCTATCGGGACTTAATGGCGCAATTAATTTTACTCCATCTGTTCCTGAGACTTTAAAGGAAAATGGATTTTTTTTTTGAGCGCACTTTAATGAAGAAGATAAAGCGGCCCGGCTGGTGTCCCACAGGCTCAGCGCAGTAAGTTCAGATTATTGCTCAGTCTGTCAGAATGGGCTGCTTCCCTCGGCAGCCGCCGCGGCGCGCGGCCCGCGCTGGCCCCTCGCCGCGCCGTTCCCGATGACAAACTGCCAGCCGGCTCCCACAAAAGCGCGATTAAAATGTCAGCACAGGATGACGAAGGGGCCAGGAGGGTCCTCGGAGACAAACTGTGTTCAGTATGAGTTAATACTTCACTGCAGTGCAGGGCTGGGCTGCTGCTGTTCCAGGGAAGCGCAAGGCAGAGAGGTACAATGGGCTGGTGTGAAAATACAGATACGCCGCGGTCTCAGCTGCAGCAACTGGCAGGGAGCTGCTTATTTATGCTGTCCGAGGGCCTCCCAGCACCTCTGAGCTGCTTTTTTCAGCCCCTGCCCCATATTGCTCCAAATGGGGGGTTTGGCCCCTTTGTGCGGAGAGAGCTGGGTCTGGCTGCCTGGATGCGGGCACCATGGGATTGGCTTGCAGGGCAGACCTATGCTAAGCATAGGAGTGTGCGGCAGAACTTGCAGCCCAATGGCTTGGGAGCAACACAGCACTGGGCTGGGATCTTCCCATGTTGAAGCTGAGTTATGCATGAGCAGGTCATGAGCCTGTTAGACCTGCACTACGTTGGGCCCTGGGCAGCCTGGTCTGGTGTTAGATATGGAGGTTGGCAGCCCTGCCTGTAGCAGCGGGTTGGAGCTTGATGATACTTGAGGTCCCTTCCAACCCAAGCCAGTCTATGATTCTATGAGGTGAGTGTTCCCATGCGCTCTGCCATATTTAACCTGTCTGCCTTTAGCTTGAGCTACAGCTGCTTGCATGGTCTCTGCCCTCACCCCTGTTTGCTGACCTGGGAGGAGCAGGACCCCCATGATCACTGCAGCCCTATGTGCCTCCCAGACTGTTTTGGGGCTGTGAGCTCACCTGAAGCTAATCACAAGGAGAGAAGACTGAGTGCCAGCATCCTGCTGGGAGTGAACTGCACTGCTCTGGCAGCAGGTGGGAGCCCCGCACTGTCCCTAATGGTTATTAGGCAGCAAATGTGGGGTCACCCCTCCCACTGGCAGGGCAGCAGTCACAGATTGTAAAGGCCCTGGGAGAGGAAGGACTTGCACGGCTGGTACCTGCAGCACAGGATGTGACCCACACAGTTCTACGTGGTCTGTGGGGGAGGGGAGCTGGGGATTGCTAGAGCAAGTTGAATTCAAAATATACTGCACACTCGAATTAAATGCAATCAGAGACATTCACTGATATCATAATGGCTCTTGAATAATCAGCGCAAGACATAGCACTGGGCTATTGACTGCTTACAGCAAGATCCAGCAAGGCAGTGATTGCAGCATGCTGCAATTGGCGAGGGGCGTTTTTTGTTTGCAATGCCATGTGCTGATTCCCAGCTACGATTTAAAGCAAAGGGTGTAAAACAGGAAGCCCTTACATTTCCCATTACATTTGCTTCCCTCTTGTTTGTCTCCAATTAAAAAGAAGGCATGGCTGCCTGAGCTCTGCGTGGGTTCAGCCCTGATCCCATCCGCTGGGCTTGGTGGCAGGACTGAGATCCATGCTCCATGCTGCAGAGCATTCCATGGGACTTTCTGCAAAGGATTTGTATGAAACTAAATTGCATTGTATCGGATTAGGGCTCCATAAGTTTACTATTTGCAGTATAGCATACATCTGCTCCCACAGTAATCTCTCCTTGGATGGGATGCACGTTTATTCTGTGAGCTGCTTCAGCAGGAAAATAAATGTGCCCATATCGGTGTGTTATTGAGGGAGTAAAGGGCTGCAGCTGGTCCCAAGCTCATTCAGCAAACCTGCGCTGTGACTTACAGCTCTGCTGGCACACACCGCTGGCTGTCGGTGCCTGGGTTTGTATGGAGCTGCGGTCAGACCAGGTTCCTGGCTGACACTGAGTGCTTCCCAGCCCCGCAGTAAATCCCCTGCTGAATGGAGCACTGTGCTGCCTTCGCAGGGCTGGGGAGAAGGGGGTGAAAGGTTTGCTTTTGCTTTCTGCACGGCTCGCTTGGCGCAGGCATGTGAACCACAGGAGGTTTGCTCTGGTGTTTTCCCAGCTCATTTCCCATAGCCTGAGAAGTGATCTCGGAGTGTCAGGTGGCACGAAGGCCACTTTCCATGTAAAGCAAAAGGAAC
The DNA here is from genome assembly GCF_054131305.1 of Coturnix japonica. NCBI lineage: Eukaryota > Metazoa > Chordata > Aves > Galliformes > Phasianidae > Coturnix > Coturnix japonica. The sequence goes on from NC_140684.1 coordinate 9,482,853, forward strand.
CAGCCAGCTCCAATTTATCCTTTTAAGTGTTGCTTACACAGGAACGGCCATGACTGTCCCCCAGTTACCAATCTGGGCTCGTGTGGCATCTCTCTGACGCCAAGCTGCATTTCAGGAACTGCCCATATTTGGGGCTGAGGAACCTTTCAGAGCTGCTGAGGTGGCGGCGGGGTCATTTTCCCCCTGAATAGAGTTTTGATCCGTTTCCAAAATGCCTCATTTCCCATTCACTGGGGAAAATCAGACGCCAAGATGGGGAGACTTCATCTGTGTCCCAATGGATGTGGCCAAGAGGCAGCCAGAGGTGGGAGATGGTTCCAAGTGAGTGGAAGAGCTCAGTGCTGACAGCTCTGAGGGGATGGAGACTTGCTTCATGCGGTTGGTTTGTAAGGAGGTTGAGCCACACGCATGGTCCAGCTCTGGCTTGGAATCACAGGGAGCAGCGTTTCCTTGTTCTGTGTTGTAAATGGAAGCTCAGAGCCCAGTCTGGCCTCACGAGTCTGGGAATTTCAGAGCCTCTAAGGAAAAATGCCAATGTCATGGAAGCTGTCCAGGCAGCCATGCAGGGAGCTGTGGCTGTTCGTAGTGCAGTCACAGCAGGAGAAGGGTCTGACAGTGCACTGCAAAGGTTCAGCTAACTGGAAGACACACAGAAAACACACAAGCCAAGAGCTCAGGGCATTCCTGCCTGTTTGCTGACTTCCAGATGTAAGCTGGTACGCCATAAGGAAGGCTCGTTTCCTCTGTTCTGTATGTTGAAGTGCTACTGAGAGCTACATTTCTTACACGCTGTGGCATCGCTGTGGCAAACAGGCTGGGAAGTGCAGGCCCAGGTTTTAAACAGCTCTATGGAAAAGGAGATAACAGAAAATACAAGGAATCAGCTTTTCATGACAGTGTACTGCAAGTGCCACCCTGCCTCACGGGAGGTGTGTAACAGCATTTGAAGGTGGTTCTTTTGAGAGCTAACATTGAATTTGCCCTGGTGTATTAGATCAGCGAGGAAACAAATGGTGTTCCTGTGCAGTGGGGGTGGTGGGAAGGACTGCAGAGCTTGTGTGAGTTAGGAGGGGAGCTCTGCCCAACCCTGTTGGTAAGCAGATGGTGCCCTGAAGCTCGGAGTGATTCTGTCCTCCGATTTCATGAGGTCTTTCCCTAGTGTCAGTGACCCTCACATATCACTGTTTGGTTACAGGTGATGGGGATGGACCCTACTGCATCCAGCAGCCCCGTGTTCCTTGTAAATCAGCTGGGGGTGCAGCCCACCTGCATGCTGAGCCCTCTGCCCAGGGGCTGTAATGCAGGGCAGGCACAGGGACCTGTAAAGGCAGAAAAAGGCAATGGAAGAAAGGCCACAAAAAATAATAAAAGCAAATCCAATAAATCCCACAATCCATTCCATCTTAAAAACTTCCAGCGATTCAGGCTTTTGTTAAAAATTCCACCTCTTGATCTTGGAAACCACAGCTAATGATGGAAAAGAAAAATCCAAACCCGCAGCCCTCTGCAGAGTTTTATGTGTTTTATAATAAAACAACTTTCCCATGACTTCCATAATAATAATAATAAAAAGCCCAGCAAGGCCGACTTGTGTTGCCAGAGAGCAGTTTTCTGTTTTAATAGGCAACAGCTGAAGTGGGTTCATAAGGGCAGGAGCCTGGAGTGGGTGCAAGGAGTGAACTTCTTTGCAGCCCTGCAGAACTGCTGGGCCAGCGACAGCTTTGCAGCACCGAGCTGGGAGAATTTCTGCAAATGAAGTTTGCAAAGAAGGATGCCGGGCTCGGCGTTATGGCGTTACACACCCGCCTGTTCTCAATCACTCACTGGAACTTATTTTGTAGTTAACCTCCATAAAGGACTGTACAGCCGAGCAAAGGCCTGTCACACACACATTATTTAGAAGCCCTTATTATTATTTTATTGCCAGTCCTTGACAGCTGAGGAAAAGCCAAGCGCTTTAATCTTTCTTTCCCTTTAGTTTACAGTGTAAGAGCTGCATGTAAGATGGATTTGATTAATATGTAACAGAGATGCAATTCTCTGTAAAATGTGCTGTACTTTAGAACCCTGGAAAACAAACTGCATCACAATGGCTTAAATCTCAGTCCATTGTATTATATAGACATCATAAATAATAGAGAGCAGGCAGATATTGCTGCAGGCTTCATCTACATAACACATCTGAGCTCTCCATAATGTGTTCAACTTGTCACTTTTAGTACAGAAGAGAGGCAATAAAGCTAACAGCTGACTAAACCACATCAGCCCTGCTTCCACTTCCAGGGTGGTGAATGCTCATTAAGCAATCTTAGCTGTGACTTTTAAAATCCATAACTCTTACAAATGTAAAAAAGTTGCCACAAAAGATTAAGCGCAAAATATATGTCAGAGCATTAATTTTCCGCGCGCGGGTTCCAGCCACCGCAAACCTCAAATATTTCTCCCCTTTGTTTTATATACGCTCTCGGTTAAAGCAGATCTTAATAAAAAATGTTTGTTTCCATCTGGGGTGGCAAATACCTCTGTGGTTGCGGTGAGTGAAGGATGCAGTACTTCACGCGGCTCGAGCAGGCTGTGTTCCTGCACCCAAAGGGGTGACGTTGAGCCATCGGCAGAGTACACGTGGGACTCGTTCACATGGTGGTGGTCATTGGTAGGGTTGGGTTGTAGGGCTTGCACTGCAGAGAGAGGTGCAGAAATACAGAATCATTTAGTCATTAAGGTTGGAATAGACCTCTGTGATCACGCGGCCCAACCATCCCCCAGCATGCCCACTACATGGCCCTATGTACTACATCTGCCCTTTCCTTAAACACCTGCAGGGATGGTGACTCCACCACCTCCCTGGGCGGCTGTACACTGTCTGACCATTCACTCTGAGAAGAAATTCTTCCTAATATCTAACCAGAGGAGTCTCCATGTGCAGCTGCTGCAGGGCTGTGGGCTGCAGAAGGGTTTTCCAGCAGCAGGGGAAACAGGAAAGCCCTCGGACAAGGTCAGCCCCCCCAGGGTTTGTTGCGGTTTTGCAGTGAGGAATGCCCAGCTTGGGCTCAGAGGTCAGCCCTGCCTTTAGCCCCGGCTTAGGGAGGGTTTATCGGGCGTTTAATCTCTGGGAAAGCTGAGGCTTAAAGGGAGAAGTAAGTAATGTATAGGCTTGGCTTCGCTTTTCTGCACAAAGGAATTCTGTCTTGTGACAAGAAAAATTTGCTTTTAATTATGGAGGAAACATTTCAAAGGCAAAAAAAATGTAAGTTGGGAAGCACAATTCCCCCTCGCACTGGGGCGGGTGCCAAGCTGTCCTGTTGGAATCTTTGTTGTTTGCAGCGCTGTGACAAAGCCTGGATTTAGGGTGGGAAAGACCTGAGAGGGACCCCCTTACCTCCCATGTCCCATCAGATACAAAAGATATTTTCTGCAGTCCCCACCATCTCACTATAGCCCTGTGCTGGTCCCGCATCGTATGTGGGGTTGCGTGGGCACTAGAACCCCCCCAGAAATAAGGCTCTACATAGAGCAGGCCGCCTGATACCTTATGAACACCCGCTTTTCTGAAATCATGCAATTTCAGTGTCTCGTCCTTTACATCTGAAAGCAAAACATTAGTACCTGAGGCTGATTAATCTTGCATTCTTCAAATGTGCCATAGCCCCCTCCTCCCCCCTAATGGCACCTGGGACTCTCAGAGGGTGTGATGCTGTCACAGAGAAAGTCTTTAAGAATCTTTCACTCCAGGCTGACATCCCCACAGGATGCATTTGAGCAGTTACAGAAGCTTTTCTTTCCCATGGGGGTTATTAAATGTCTGACTTGCGTATGGACCAATATTCACAGCATTCATTTCAGATTTAAATCGGTTTTAAAGTTCTGTGCGAGCTGGTGAAGAAGCAGCAATGTTATTTAGAGGCTGCGGTCGTGGGAGTGATGTGACAGCCCAGAGCCCCGGAGGAAGCAGAGGTGAGGAGGGGGAAGGGCTGGCCCAGCAATGTAATTCTGCTTCCAAGCTAAAGGGTGAAAATGTATTTACATTTGGGCAGAGTGCTGGAGGAGCCTGAGACCAGTGGCACCATCTTGTTTTGGTAAATGAAAGCCAATTGTTTTAATGGGATATGGATAGAACCTGGGATTTTGGGTTTCTTTCCACCATGCACGTGCATTCAGTGCTGCTGCGGGTGCCAAGGAAGGTTGGTTTGTTAGCCTGAAAGAAACTGGACTAGAAACAATTGTTGGGAGTCAAGGAGGTGGATGTAAAACTAGAAAATATAGAATCAGTGTGTTCTTCAGTGAAAGAAAGCGTTCATTCAAATTCTCCAGTTTCTTCAGAATATGTCTGTATTTCGGTGTCTTGCCATATGTTGGAATGACAGAGAAGTTTACCCTTAATATTTTTCAAGGCACTTTGATGTTAAAATGATAGATAGACTTCACACATGCTCTCAACACGTCGTACTGGTGCGAACACGGAGGATATAGAGGCTGAACGAGTCTGTTAGTCCTTTTTTTTTCCTCTTTGCTCTGTGCTCGTGTTCTTCTCTTTGCCATCTTTTGTGTCCCCATCCATAACAGCGAGCAGTGATGCTATGAAACGTAGGTGTTCTGCTTGTTTTTTGCTTGTTTTCTGCTCTTCCACTGTTCACCAAAGGGAGTAGAGTTGAAATTCTCCCGCAGTGGTGTGAAGCCTCCAAAGCATTCCTCTGCTTGGCTTCCTTTGTGGGTTGCCAAAGGAACACACCACAAGGGATGCACCATGGGCAGAATGGAGCCTCCTGGCTTTCCCATCTGTGGGGTAGTTGATGCTGGTACGATCAGGTTGGTACAACAGACATTGGTACAGTTGGGTTGTACAAAGTCAGTGTGACTGTAGCATCTCAGACCTGCAGGTCTGTAGTGGTCAAAAGAAGCCTGAAAGAGAAGCCCAGAGTGTTTGTTGGGCTGGCTTGCAGCTCTGCAGGAACAACAGGATCAGCCTTGCTCATTGCATGCCCAATACCTGGCTTCCCCTCTTTGTTATTACTATTGATCTGAAGGAGAAGATGTTCTAGCACTTCCAAGCAGCTGATCGGTACCGCATGACTCCCCGCTAGGCTCTCTCACAGGCTGTGATCCCACAGCTTTACCTGATGCCACCTCCCAGCCCTGCAAACTGCTTGGAGCGGGAACAGCTTCTGGGCATCCCCTGTACACAGAGCTCTAGCAGAGCTCTTCCTGCATGGGGTGGTGCAAGGAGCCACCTGGAAGTGAAAAAGGCAACTCACAAACAGCAGTGATGGGGGGGGAGAAAATGGTGTGATAACATTTGCAAGTGAGTAATGTCAGTGGGGCGAGCGGGAGCCGACAGGAATCTTAGCTCAGCAGCAGCCACTGCGCTCTTTACGGCGCAGCCAGATGGCCTGGTGCAGCAGCAGCCTTTCAGAATTAATAACTGCTGCTCTGGAGGGAGAGGCTCGTTCAGGAGCTGTTTCGCATTTCGGCAGGAGCATTATTATTTCTTTTCCTGTGTGCTTTCTGGCCGCTTTGCTCCGGGTGAGATGTCAGCTGTACTCAAAGGGGGGGTTCAAAGACAAGGGAAAATGCTCCATCTCTCTTTGCGCCTCCTTCTTTTCCCCCACCCTCCCTCTGTGCCACCTTCCCTGCGCCTTTGGCTTCTAGCGTTGCAGCTTTTAATCTAGAAATTATGGTAACTTGTATGTGCATTTTGAGAGTATATCATTGCTGCAGTTAATTAACAGTTATTAGCGTTAGCGTACTGTGCTGTATTATATGTCACAAATCATCGAGTCTCCCTGTGCAGTTACAGCAATTAAGAACTCCATCACACCTTCTGTATAGTCATTTGGTTCTCTTCCAGGTCTTTTCAAAACTGGAAATTGCTAATCAAATCATTTCTGCTCTGTGCCTCGGTATCGTTTATTCCATTCCTAATGATGTGCGACTTTTTTTTTCTTTGGCCGTTAACAGAGGCATCCGTGCGTCTAACCCATTTCACACCACCGTCATGCTTTAGAGAGGCGATAATGAACTTGCAGGAGGAAGTGCAGGCTTTGGTGGCTCTTCCCCCCCCACCCCCCTTCTTCATCATCATCTTTTTTTTTTCCTTCTTTATTTTTTATAGCAATGTCTTTCCTGCTGTTGGGTGATTGAATTTTGAAACTGTAAAATGCATTGACAGACTTACAAACCCGACTTGCCAGAGCTGCAGCTATCACAGTTTAGCTTCAATTCAGAGCACAGTGAGATTCCTGCCCGATCAATTTGTCATCCCTCTAAATGGAAACTAATTACTTCCCAGGGAAAGATTGCGGGCAAATATCACCCTTTGCATCAGCAGCCTTCTGCAGTGAGGTGGAAGCGAAGTCCAAAGGGTTTTAGCTAAGAGAGGACAGCACAAACCACTTCATGTCTTATCCCTTCCCTTAGCCCTGTCAGGGAGAGTTTATTTTATTCACGCTCTCAGTAAAATTGCCTTTGCCTTCGCAAGGGTCGGATGTCAAGGGCATATTTCCCCTTTCAGGTCAACTGCATGTGAGCATCACAATCCTGACAAGGATGCCTGATGTCATCCCAATACTGGGGCTTTTATCCAGAGAATGATGCCCAAGTCCCGAAATTAATTTCACCAGGCATCATCAGCCTGATCTGAGTGAAGTCTTGGATAGGTCTTAGAGATCTCTCCTGTTGTAAGATATTGCTTTGCTGTTCTGCCAAAGCGTGTTGGCTCTTCTGTTCATTGCTGAAGTTTGGGTGGAATTGGAGTCAAACTCAGCTGACAGTTTTCACCTCGGGTTAATTCTGCAGTCGAAGAGATGTGGCCAACTTCAGGTGAGGGACGGTCACAGGTGCCGGGACCCCCTGCATGCCCTTTGCCATGCTCACTGCATGTCATTTGTACTTCTAAACTGGAACAATGCAAAGATGCAGAGCCTTGCCTGGTTTTCGCAGCTAAAAGGGCTTAAATGGCCTTCTCTGGCCTGAATCATAGTCTGGGCAGACACTCAGGGCCTGGCTTTCCTTGCTGTTTACAACCTGAACTACCTCTGGCATTTGGGTTGCTAAAATTGGAAGGAGCTTCAGAGAGGACACCGTTAGTGAGCGGAGCAGCTGTGTGGGCTCAGCTATTTCTGCAGACACCCAGAAATTTGGGACACCCAGTCTGACCTGACTGAAATGTAGACTCACACTGGAGCCAGCTGGGTCGCCGGGGCTGTTCACAGAGTCATAGGTTCATTAGGGTGGAAAAGACCACTAAGACATGGATGTGCATATAAAGCAAAGGTGTGTCACTGAATTCCTCCATGTGGAACCAGATGGTACCCAGTGACATTCATTGATGCTTGCTGAATGTTTATGGAGACCAAACAGTGGATGTTGGCACAATGAGGGGAGGATGATGTGGTTCAGCAGAGGGATGTGGCAGACAAGCCCTGTCCCCCATGGCCATGAGGATTGTTGTGAGCACGGCATGCAGGCTCTTGTTCATCAGTGGGGAAGAGACACAACTAATGGTGGTGGCTGTGTTGAAAAATACCATTTTATAGCTGAGAATTTGCAACAGTGCTATTGTGCTCCTTCTATCCGTTGTATGGAAATCAATAGAGGCGTTACTTTCGGAGTAACCTGCATATTTCATCTGTAGTCCTAAATGTGCTTGGGGTGGGTGTTGTCATGTGGTTTGGTGTAACCCTTTAATGCCCACAAAGCCTGGAGGGGTTTCTGGTTGATGTATTACATTCAGCCCAATCCATGAGCTAGCCCCAGAAGGGCAGGGCATGGCCCAGCTTTGGTGCCGTCTGGTTCTAAGAGGTCCGCCACGGTTGGTCATTTATTTGCAGTATTGTTATGCAGACAGTCTTTGGGTATCATTGCTAGAGACGTAAAAGGGATTAGTTAATGTCCAAAAATAATCGTGAAGTTAGCAAAGAAAATGAGACAGCAGAAGAAGGGAAAAGAGCAACTGTTTTCCTCATTGACACATTGTGGGATTGGGTCTTTGGTGGACGTAATAATATGGCGTACTGTGCAGAAAGTCATTACATGGCTGTGTTCTGGAGGTTTAACCCCAAACATCATTCTTCTTTTCATTGTACACTGCAGTGAAGTAATGTCCAGCTTGGACATTGCTCATGGCCCGTGGGGCCCCGCTCAGACAGCAGCGTGGGCACATTGCCGTGTGTGTTGTTCAGCCACGGCACCCTCTGTAACTCAGCCCTCCTTCAGGGAAGGCCTCAAGGTTGTTGTTTTTTTTCCTTTTTCCCAAAGACAAAGAAAACATCTGGTAATTTGAGAATCAGCCTTTGTGAGAGAGAGCCAGGAGCGGCTCCCTGGCTCACTGTGGTATCACCGCTGTCTGTTTAGATACCATTAACTGCTCCTTTGAAGGTAGCGGATGAGGTTGCCAACGACAATTAAGAAACAATTTTTGTGAAAGCGTTGGGTTTCCCAAACCCTTCTCAGATCAGGAAATGAGATTAAGACCGGGGCTGAGGAGCCTTGTGTTTGTTTGGGCCCGCGTCAGGAGCAGCGCCTGTCTGCCAGCCAGCATCCTCCGGCACAGATTTTCTGCCTCAGTGGTTCCTCTCAGTGGGATCGCCAGTCTCTGCCTTCCCGTTTGACGTTTTTGCTAATAATTACTTGAAAAATCATCCACTTCTGTTTAAAAATTGCTACATGGAGTAGAAGTCCGTCGCCGCGTCGTGACAGCGAGAGGCCGTCGAGGCACCGGGTGTTCATCCGCACGGAGTGACTTCATAAAGCATTGCCCAGGGTGCACTGCAGGACGGCTTGAAATAATTAGCCTCTGGAGGTTGGAAACCTGTGCTGTAAATCCCAAAGCTCGGAGTGAGGAGAGGTTTTTATCACTGTCCTTGACAGAAAAATTGTAACATCACGGCTTACTCCCTCTTTGACATAATAAACGTATGGCAGCGCTTTGCAGAATCCTGTACCTACACCTTCATTTGCCTTTCCCCTTTCTCATCCTTTTTCCAGAGGTTAGTGCTGAGCTGGAGGATGCTTCCCTCCTGCCTTAAGCCACAGCATGGATAGGTAATGGCTTCCCCACGTGTGCAGTCTCTGAATTAGACAGATTTGCACCGATTCAATCACTGCCTGCAGAATTCAGCTGCGGTGGTGTGACACTGGCACTGCTGGTGGGGACATGGGCACTGAGATGGGCAATGGATGTGTGGGGCAGAGCTCTGAGCACTGAATTCAGAGTGCAACCGTGCTGGGGTGAACTGCTAAGTACGCCACGAACGTCTTGTAGATGATAATGAACAGATGCCTTGTGCATATTACACAATAAGCCACTTGAAGTTGTCACCAGTTGTTTATAGATGTTATTAATATTAATAATTTACCACTCATTTCCATAGGAAGCCACATTCGGCTTGTCTACACCGCAGGCAGGAGCAGGGAGCCGTGGCTGCGTGCCCAAGCCAACACGTCCTGCAGAGAGAGAGCTGCTTTGTTCATGGGCTGAACCATGCAGACGCACCAGGGTTGCATGTCCATGCATAGCACAGGGCCATGGGGACTCAGCCAGTCCCCATCCTGAGGGCTGTTAGTGCTGGCTGGAGTTGAGCTCAACAAGGGACAGTTGTTGAGTGGCTCTTCAAATACAGGAGAGGAGGCTCTGAGCGCTGGGATCTCCCCTTTGCAAAGGGTTTTAAAGGCACCAGGCTCATCTTGTTAGGGAACTAGGAAAAATAATGAACCAGAACAATTTGCCTGACTTTGGAAACCTGAAGTTTACTCGTAGATGCTGAAGAGCTGCCACGTGTCACACCACGTTCTTTTGATGCAACCTTGAGCCCAAAACAGACTGTCCCCAACCTGAGCTGTCAGTGCTGGTGTGCTGAAGTCCCCTCCTCAGTGATGGCTGCACTTGAGCTCAGTTTCCTGTGGTTTCCCATCCAACATGCTGTGCTGAGGCTGGGTACAATTATCAGTATTTATTCCCAGAAGCCTGGGAAGCTTTTTTTGTCAAAAAAGACAAAGCAACAAAAGTTCCACGGTATGCAAAATGCAGACCTTTGTATTGTGAGTGAAATATTTAGATAGGAATCATTACTGAGTCCTTTTACGGCAACCTTGCCAGAGAAAGAGAGAGAGAGGGTCGGGAAAGAAAGCACAAAGGAGGTAATAATATCTGATTAGCCAAGCAGCTGGAGAACTGATGGGGAATTGTGAAGCCTATCAAGGCATCGTGACTTTCCATGAGTGACATTCTGCAGCAGGCATCGGCTACCAGCCGAGGAACCGCTCTCGAGTATTACCCTCAGGACTTGTCTTTTATTGGTAACCTTGCAATATCCTTCGCTGGAGTTGTGTGTTTCTGAGAATGTGGTGGCTTGTCTACAAGGCCTAATTGACAGCTCTCATCGTGCTACCAGCTGGGTCAGAGCCGTCCCCAGCGCTGCCAGGGAAGTCGATGGTCCTACAGGGTGGGTGGATGTTTTGCAGCTGTCTGCTGTCATGTTGTGTCTTTTCAAGGCTGAGATTGTTGCGATGACCTGAATGTATGCATTCTGTGAATTAGTTCAGTGCTGTTAGGAGTGCTATTTAAAATCAGTGCTGTGATACCTGGCTGCTTCTCATTTACAAGCAGGGACAATGTGACACTGGCTTGTCAAGACCACAGGTCAGCATAGATGCCATTCACACCAATTCGCACATTACCCGTCGTAGTGCTGAGCTCGTCCTTCAAAAACAGTCCCCCATTTAATTAATCAAGCCGTAATTATTTCTCTGGTTTGTACATAGCTGAATTTTGCCATAAAGCCGCTCTTTCAGGAGAGAAAAATCAGGGAACTGTTCTTACTGCGTATCTTTGGGCCTGGAAACGGTAACGTCAGCGTGGTGAGCTGGCACTCAGTTTGTGTTTATTTTCATTTCTGAAATCTGCGAAACGTCGAAGATTAATAGTCCTTAATTTCACACTTGCAGGTAGGATTTAGTTTAGAGCACAGGAGACGTGAGCTGTAAGAAATAGGACTCCAGCTTCCCGGGGCTGCAGGAATTGGCAATACCAACTTAATCTGAGCCTGCCTCCCACAGAGAGGATGCAGGAAGGAAATGAAAAGTATATGTAAAGTTTTGTGTATTTATTACTTCTTAAAAATATTTTTCATGGGTAAAATCTGTCTTTAATGACACATTCAAAGTGCGGGGCTGAGAAGTGCTGCATAGCTAATGCATTGTTTTCTTTCTGTTTATTCTGCAGAAATGATGGCATTTCATTTTTTAGTAAAATTACCAGCGCTCCTTTATTATTCACAGGTCTTAAAACGCATGACAGGATGAACTGCAGAGCCCTTGGTTTTAATACCAGCTCCTTTGCGAAGCTAAACTGGTTTTCCAGCCCCGACTTGGTGGGCCACACGGGTTTAACTGTAGTGTCATACATATTTAAAGCTTCTTATGGACGGCCACGTCTGCAGATAAACTCAGAGAGTAGAGAAGGGTTGCACTGTGTTACCTGGGGCTGAGCAGGGAGATTATCATAGCCAAGACCTGAACAAGAAGGGCGATGGTTCAACAGAGGAGGTGCATAGGAGAGACACAAGCAGCTCCTAAAGGACACTGGGGTTAGGAATCCAGCCCTCAATTCGACCAAAGAACTCCTGGCTCTCTCGTTTCCTTTCCATGTACAGGAAAAGACAGACAACACCAGGTAGTTAAAGCACTCTGTGTATTTAATTCGCACGTAGCATTAGGGTTTAATTTATTTGTTTACTCTTTTTTTCCTCCTGTGAACCCATTTAGGAGCTAAGCGCCGTGCATTAGCCTGGATTCAGCAAGGCAATGAATGTTTTAGTGTGTATAAAATGCAACTCTGAGACAGGGGCTGCCTTTTTATTTTAGACATGGAGAAGCTAAGTTCATAACTAAGGCTCTTAGGCGATGCAGCGGCAACAAAAAGCAGTATTGAAATTTCCCAGTGACAGTTTTTATGAGTAAATTGAAAGGCTTACAGCCCACGTGCAAGGCTGGCACAGAGGAAGCTGGGTTTCCAGCTGGCTCTCCGGTGATCCCGTTGCCACTCTCAGACACAGGATTTGCCCTAAAACAAAGGAGATCAAAATCTGACATCATGGGGGGCATCATGGCACAAATACCTCATCTATTTAATTTCATTTGGTCTTCAGTAGGATGTCAGGAGTGCAGCTCTGTTGTTGTTGGCTATGTCGCTTTATCTGTCTGATGGTGTTCTTGGTGTGTTGGGGGTTCTGGATAGTGCTGAGGTTTGCTGAGTATCCTCCACATTCAATTCTGACAATGTGGGTAAATGGATCCATAACAGGACCCATTAAAGAACTGTCTGGTGTTACACAGAACACCAATGGTGTTCCAAATCTACTGCAAGCAGGCTGTGTCCTCTCAGAAGAGTTATATGGATGCTTTAATATTACAGCTTTTCACCCAAGTGTGATGCATTTAACATGTATAACATACATGTAAACATTTGGAGCCATATACATGTACACATAGATGCTTACAGACAGACCTCACCAGGCACATCCTGCTGTAACCCGCTGGAAGCTGCTGAACTTCTGTAGGAAATCAGTCACAGCTCCGCAATTTCATGCTTTATTATTTTTGTTACGTGTACGAGGGAAATTATAAACCTTGTAATCTCTTTCTTACTGCATAAAAAGCTTTAGATAACATCAAGATATGGCAGTGGAACAAAGCAAGATGCCGAGATAAGCTAATGAACCAGACGTGGCACGGGGACTGCACCTGTGCTGAGCTCCCTTACATCCTATTGCGTGCCAATTTGCACTAGACCATTTGCACTATCCCAATGGGATGAAGGCATCCAGAGCTGGCTCTGCATGTCTGGTTGGGCACTGCTTGGCTTAGGAGCTGACCTGGGAAGCAAACCTGCACTGGGCTGTATTAGGAAGCACCTATGTGTTGTGTGCTGTAAGCATGCTATGAACTGCAACAGGATGGAGCTCAGGACTGAGCTGAGTGCTGTCAGCTGAAAGCTCTTTCCTTTTAGCTACTTGTGTCATACTGAGCATGCACATAGCTCCTCGTGGTAACTCCTTGCATATCAAAGGTCCCTTTCTGGGTGTGAACCATGAATTTTCAGTACTGCTTTTTTTCTTTTTTCCTGTTCAAAACTGAATAAACGTGTTTGGTTTATTTCTAAAAATGCTTCAACCAAGGTAATAAATCACCGGCAGCGCTTCAGCTTTTTTGCCACTGCAAACAATTGCCAGGTACATCCTGAAGGCAACTCCCTTCCTCTTGTACTGTTCCAACATCATCATTAAAAAAATCTTGTCCTTTGTGCTTTCCCCCCCTCCATACATGCACATCTCTTGTAGTGTGTTCATTTTTCAGACTTGACTTTGTGCAAACACAATGTTGTGCTGCAAGCATTAAAAGGCAATTTAGTACTCAAAGGATTAAAAGCTCATGTTAAATTGAAGACTACACTTGGCATAAACATTAAAAATTGACAGAACACCCTACACATTAACTGCACCAGGGCTCCATAATTAGCATTTAAAAGTAAAACATCATTTCCTTACTGTTTCCTACTTACTCATTTATAATGCATTTATTATAATACAGATGTGAATATGAGGCTTTCCACTATTGTCAGTTAGTAAATGCACATACTCCTGTTAGAACATGGGCCCGTTTGGTGTACACGGGGACCTGGGGTGGGGTGAGTTGTTCCTTAGGTCCTAGAAGCTCAATGGATCGCAGTGTCTGACCTCGTGCCTTGTGTGATCCCAGTGTGAGCAGCAATGGGGAGCTCAGGCAGAACAAGTGTTGATGGACTCTGCTTGTCAGGCCTGGTGTTGGGCAGCGTGGGCAGATGGGTGCATAGCTAACCCTGTAACATGGAGAGTTGGATGCAGATTGAAATATAAATGTGAATGAAGAAGAATGAGAAAGCAAATCTCATTAGTGGATGAGAGACTATTGAATGTTAAAGGGGTAGTAATATATTGACTTTTTTGGTTTGGATGAGATGGTGTTTTGTTCATGCATACTAATGCAGACCTTTCTTGTCATTAAAAATGGAAGGTACGATGGCCAAGTGCTCGCTCTGCTGGGATCTGTGTGTTGGATTGAAGTTGTGCATGATGCCCGCACTGCCACTGGCTCAGCACTTCCTTCTGCATCCCCTAAACCCGCTGCCCTCTACATCCAAACATCTTGCAGGTCTTCAGCCCAACCTTCTTTTCTGCAGATCCACAGCTCTGGACTCACTGGGTGAATCTTCCCTGAGCTGTTTAGGTCAGCCTGGCTGTCACTTGGTCACAGCTGGCCAACAAAGTGTGCCCATGTCACTGCCTGGCTGGGCAAGCAGACATTCCCATCCTTTGTCATCCACTGCACCATGCTGAGCTGCCAGCATGTTGGATGTAACCCTGTCCCTCTGCAGTGGGTTGGTGCTCCCCACACTCAGAGCAATATGAAGGGAACATCTATGCTGCTCTTAGCAAAGCCCACCACTGCTTGTTCAGATCCAGCAATGTGGCAGCACGCAGACAGTCTGCAAAGAGCTGCACCATTACCTTTGCAGGCTCGCCGACGTGAGGAACCTCTTTCTTGTTCCCGGCATGAAACTGCAAATGATATCCCACATGCTGCAGGGTCAGCGCTGGCTGGGAGAGCGGCCTGTGTTTTGTTGGGGCTCTGTGAAATGCAATTAGGAGCCCCTCCGCAGCCAGCAGGAGCTGTGCTGAAAAGGAGCGAGGGGAAGAAGAAAGCCCTCCCCGCCGTCCAGCAGTGCGTCTGCTTTGAAGTCCTGGGCCATCTCTTGTCCCCCCCAGAGGGCCTTTAATCAGGACCTTTGCCTTGTCATCCGGGGAAGAAAAACCTTGGCACAGTTGGTGGGGTTGTCCCTGTGTGTGCTGGGAAGACGGGCTTTGTCAGACGTTACCACTGACCCGAGCACTTTGTTCCTTTGTCTCTCCCAGACGAGTGTTTGAACTAAAAAGAAGAAAACTCAGGGCTGTGCTAACAGTATTTTAATGGGGAGCTGGCGACTCCTCAGCAGCCTTCCTGCAGGCCCAGGGCAGAATGATGGTGTTTGCTCAGAGCTTCCTGCAAGGAGCACAGCTCCAGCTCAGCCTGCTGCCCCATGCTTGGGTGATGGCAGGAGCTCCCACAGCAATGCGGTGCTGCTGAGCAGAACGACTTGGTTATCACAGGATGGGCAATATTCTGCCAGCAGATAAGCTCGTCTCGGCAATGATTAACATTTCGGTTTCTGTTGTTTACATTGCGGGGCTTTATGAATGCGTTACAACTCATTAAATAAACAGCCACCAAGCCCAACGCCATCAGTGTTGGGCAGAGGGAGCGGGGCTGTGGGACTGGGCACAGTGCTGGGCTGAGCAGGTTGTTTGTTTGATAGAAATATTCATGTACCTGCTGCGGTCTCCCTTTGCTATTGAAGTATGTGCAGCTGGACTCGTGCTATGACTTTTATTCCTAAGGCAGAGGCATAAAATGGTACTCGGTGCTTCCTAAGTGGTGTAAAATATTTCTAAAATAACTCCTCCATCCCTGTTAAACAAACATTATCTCCTCACCCAGGTTTTTTCATTCCCATTTTGACACGCTGCAGCTTTTCCCTACATTAAATCGGTTCCTCTTTAGAAAAAGCAGATTATTAAAAAAGAAGGAAAAAGAGAAGAGATTTGATGGGAACAAATAGATTAATAACTAACCATGATAATATCAGGCAGCCTTTCTCGGAGGTACGTGAGGAGTGGAACGTGAAGCTCCATTATCAAAACAGGTTAAAGTTTTATCACGACTCTCATGTATTATATTGGATTCTCAAAGCACACCTCCTCTATAATACCCGGAATAATCCCGACTGGTTATAGATGGAGTGATTAATCAGATCTCAGGTACAATAGCCTAACTTTGGTATCAGTTCTGCTCTTTCTGTGACCCCACCAGCTTTACTTTTTATTTGTATCACTTCATGTTTGTCCCTTCCTTCTTTAAAGTTCAAGCTTTTATTTGGAAGAGAATGCCAAGCCTTCATCGCCTTCCATCCCATTTATGAAACATTACATTACAACAGAAAGTAAACCTTCCTGCTCTAACAGTAATGTCTACAGCAATACATACAACACAACTGACATAATAATTAATAATAGAAGGACTTTCCACATTTTATGGAGTAACTCTGCAGTCATGGCTTTCACTGGGCCAGATGAGTATTTATTTCCAACCTCTTTGCTCTGCAGTAACTGTGGCTCAGCCCTTCAAAGCCTCTGTCCCTCATCCAGGAGAATGGAAGGAGCCGTGCTTAAGTCTGAATGCCAGAGCAGCTCCATCAGCTTCAAAAGGACTTCTTTTTGCTTAAAGTTAAGCAGATATTTAAGTGCTTTGCTAGCTTAGGGTCAAAGTGTTCAGCACCTTGTTGGACTGAGTCTTATCTTCCTCCTCATTAAAGATACATCAGAACGTTTGGCATGTCTTTATCAAGCTGAGAGGTGCAGCCGATTGACTTTCTGTGACAGCTGAAAGTGAAAGAGATCAAGGGAGCTCGAGAGACAAAGAAGTTGGGTTTTGTTAGGATCTTAGCAGAGAGAAAAATAGCTTTTGGGGAGCTAGTAAAAATTGTTCCTTGTGTTAGGAGGATTTTATTTCCAGAAGACTCCAGATCAGCACATGTGGAGGGCTTTGGGTGTGCGGATGGGGCTGGAGTGGAACAGAATCCCTTTGCTTCTTTCACTGTTGGCTTTGGAGTGAGTATTGTGTCCTTCTGCGTCATGTTGAGGTGTATCCCAGGTGCCAACGCAGGGTGAGCCATGGGTGCCTTGGAGAAGGCTTGGTGAGGTGCTCTGAATTTTGGCAAGTGGTTCAGACTCAGCAAGGTGCCCCATGGGCTCGGTACTGAGTGGAACCAGATAACAGACACACAGCGAGAGGTCGGCTGGATGACGTGAATCAATTCCCAACGCTTCCAAACTGATGACGAGGGAGAAATGTTCTCCTTTGGTGGGTACGTTGGCTTGATTAGTTCTCTGAATAGAAATGGAAAGGTCATTTGCATTTGGCGACCCTGCACATAGCAGGGGGTTGAAACTAGATGATCATTGTGGTCCTTTTCAACCCAGTCTATTCTATGAGTCTATGATGCTATGATTTATATTTCTGTTAATGACTGTATGAAGGAGGTATCTTTCCTTACAACAACATTTTAGTCTTCCGTTTGCTACCCGTACCTGAACCTGCTGTGAACTGGGGAGCTTCTTGCTCCCCACACACAGCTCTGCATAGGACTGCCTGCTTTCCCCTCCATTTCAGCCCCAGGAGGAGGCTTTCTCTGCCTGTGCCTTCCTTCCCACATCCTGAAGCTTGGATGCAGCTAGAAAATCCATTTCTAATAAAAAAAGCAAGCAAACGATGCGAGTATCGGGTTTACATTTATCCTTATAAGGCACACCAGCAGCAAATGCGCCTTTCTGCTGGGCTCAGCTATTAGAGCGTTCCGCGCAGCAAAGGAACCATCTCCGGTGTTATTTTCAGGCTCAGTGAACTCAGGGATGTGTCTGTGGGTTCCCAGTTATTACAGCAGCAGTGGGGCAGCAATGTCCCTGTCGCTGCTAATTTACCACCCGTCCAGGACCAGCTCCTCAACACTCAAAGTATGAACATCATTTCAGCTCTTAAGTAAAACTGAAGAAGTCTTTTCATCTTCCCATTGACTGGCGGGCTCCTTAAGTAGATCACAAGCTTTCCGCTGCTTTGTCTGAGCGAGGAGGAAAACTTTAATTGTTCCCGTCTTCTAGTGCAGGTATTGATTAATAAAATGTATTAGCAAAGATCTCGGCCTACTTTTTGTGCCATCAAACAAGTGCTTAATGACTGTATTACTGCGAAAATGGCATCGGTTTAAAGCATTGGATTGGAGCCTCTTCGTTGTTTCCTTCCATTTGTTTCTTTCCTCTTATTCCATTATGAGCAATGAAGTTGTTCCTGCCCTTCCGCAGCATCCTGTGGAAGGGCAGGGATGCGGGATGGGCTGCTGTGTTGGCAGCATGGGCAGCGGGGATGTTGGGAAGCAGGCAGCAGGTGAAATGGGGTGATCCACTGCAATGTGTGTGCACTGTGATTTAGGAGAAGGCGTAGATCTTTTTGTGTTACAGCTGAGACTTCCTGAACATCCTGCCATTTAGTAGCCTCATAATGCCACTTCATAGAACCATGGCATCATTGAGGTTGGAAAGACCAATAAGATCACACCCATGCCTACATCAATGAGTGCCACATCTCACCTCTTCATGAACACCTCCGGAGATGGTGACCCCACCACCCCCCTGGGCAGTCTGTGTCAGTGCAGCACCACTCCTTCTGAGAAGAAATGTTTCCTAACATTCAACCTGAACCTCCTCTGGTGCAACTTCAGGCCATCACCTCTTCTCTTAGCTTGGCTCTGTGGTTTGCACCTCGCAGGCCACTCTGGGTTTTACAGCAAACACTTGGGCATTACAGCACTTAAGTGTTAGTGAAGAATTGTTAAGCCTGACAACTGAATGCTCTCAGCCTCAGTGCTTTTATCAGACCTCCCTTTGCCCACACATGGCCCTGTGTTCCAGCCCTGCTCGCCAGCTGCAGCCACAAAGCTTCTTGTCACCAGGCAATGTTCTTGCAGCACACTTCGCTATTTGTAGATCTGGAATTAAGGCTTCATGTCTTACAGTGCCAGCACCAGAAAGTCCCACGTCTGCAACTGAAACATGCGCCATGGTGACAATAAAGCCTGGATTTTCTGTAATGCTGATATATCCAATGCTGAACACAGAGACATGGGGTGTCATCCGATGCACAACCCCAAGACAAGCCCCCGGATGCATCCCCAGGGCTGCCTGGGATCCATGGGCAGTGCAGTGTGGTGGGGCTGGAGGAGGAGCACGGATGTGCCAGCAGCCAGGCAAGGAGCCCCAGCCCTTCCTCACCCTGCTCCCTCCATGTTCACAAATGTTCATCTCCGTCTCTCCTTTTTTCCCTCCTTCCTAGGGGCGATGACTGACAGATTAATATATGTCTAGCTACGTGTCTTAGAAATCAAAAGGAAGGTGCTGTCAGAATCGCTTGTCAGAAAATGAGATTAGGCACACTTGTCATTTGCTGAGGATTGCAGTCTTTCAGAGATAAGGTTGCATTTAATGAGTGTAAAAAGCCTCCTTGTGAAAAAGGGGGTGGTGCAGGGGAGAGAGAATGATTATTTTTCTGGTGTCAGCTGAGTGCTTTATCATATAACTTGATACTGTGGCACCCTGGCAGGCACTGATAATGGCTGCTGGGGCTATTGCACCTCTTCACTCGCTCCGCGGCTTCAAAAGTGATGACTTGTTACCTGCTTTTAAACTCTCCTTGGATGTGGAAACCCACTGTCCTAAGGGAGAGGAGCAAAAGCGTGTGCAGTGTGTTTTAAAGAAAGGCCTGTGAAAACACACAGCATAAAGGGAACGTGCTAAATGTATAGCCACTTTCCCCAGCAAACTATAAAGAATACTCAGCGGGTTTCACTGAAATATGGAACTTGTCTGACAAGTGAAGGATAACTAATGAGAAACAGAGCTGGATCCCACTGCAACCAATTGTGTTTTGTTATGGAAAATATTTATCAAGCTTTTTTTTTTTCATCCCTTAGTTCTCCTAACAGTGCCGTAATAACTCCTCTCATGTTTGCTATCCTGTTTGGCTCCTGTGTGTCTCAGTTATTCAAATGTGCATTGAGGTTTTTTTTTGGTGATCAGTTGGATATTATCATACTGTGCGTTAATATTTCAGGTGAGCGTTCCATTCGTCACAGCAGCGGTCATTCTTTTGCCATGTTGATGTTCTTTGCTGTATTTAGAAGGGCTTAAGGTACAGATTTATTGTCCATAATGTGCTGTCTGAATAGGAGGAGACACTCAGAAATGGGGTTTGTGTGTTCAGGAGAGGCCCTGCTTTAGCTGCATGGTTGTGCTGCAGTATTTCCTTCCCATCCATACCCTCTTATAAAATCATCCCTGGAATGGCAGATTTCGGTCATGCACTTATTGAGTGAGATGTGATCTTCATTATTTTGCTTGAATGTTAGAAAATGAAAGAAATTACTGGATTGGTTTCCGGTGCTGATTCAGCATTTCCTTGGCTAAAAATGACCTGAAAGACAGAATAGGATTACGGTGCGCAATAATGGGTGCTTTATTCGGTGGTAAGAAAGTCCTTTCCTCCGACGGAGAAGGAGAGAATGAGGAACACTTCTCTCTTATTAGTTGATTCAGTGCACAGATATTGACAGACAAATTAATTTGAAATACTTCTTCAGCTCCAGAACTCATAGCAGGCAGAAATGAGGGGAAGATAATGGCTCCAGCTGAAAGGCGACGCGTTTATGAACTGAGCTCACAGGAGCGCCAGTGGAGGGGGAAGAATTTGTAGTTTATCCTCTTATTTTGCGATAGGATCTTACAAATGTTCCCGGTTAAACCAAGGAGTGCAGGCAGCAGCTTAAGAGCCAGGCGAGGTCTCTAGCAGCAAAATCCAGCTGAACGGTGCCCCAAAATCTGTCTGGTGACGCAGAGTTCAAACCACAGGATGGTGGATGGATGAAACATGTACTATTCCTTGTTGAGAAGCTGCAGTCAGGAGTCAATTTGTGTATTCTCACTCTTTAACATCAGCAAAAAGGACAGACCCTCAGTCTTCCCTTAAAGGCTCCATATGGTTCGGAGCAGCTGGGGGGCAGAGAGGCCTTGTGCTTACAGGGCAGGGAAGGTGCCTTTTCCATTTGGGGAATGGGTTCACCAAAACCATCCAACATCCCCCAGCAAAGCCAGGCTGCTTTCTGTCCTGGCAAGCAGCAGAGACCGCTCAGTATTTTATAGGGCCAGGCCCATCAGGATGGGGAAGAGAGAGCAGCACTATTGTTCCCCGAGCCCCACTTTTTATCTTTGTTTCCATTTGAAACCAAAATCATAAAAGTGCCTGCAGAGCGGTTGCCTTGCTGTTCCTATAAATGAGAATTCCAGCTTTTATGCTAATTCAGTTTCAGGTTTCTTTGAACCTGCAGTTTATGGGCCTCCGCTTAAAACTGCAATCTGTTCTGCATAAAAGCAGGGATTACAAAGTGTTTGAGTTTTGCGAATGCTGCAGAAAAAATAAAAATAATAATAGTATAAAAAAAAAAAAGAAAGAAAGAAAAAGAGTTGCGCTGCCATTAATGCGCTCCGACAAAAGTTTTCTGCTTTGTCAAATAAAAAGCCGTACTTCTGCTGTTCTGATGTGGCCCCATCGCTCTGTTTGCTCCTGGCTGGTGCAGGTGCTGCCTGTGGCCCTCCTCCCTTAGCACAAAGCCCCCTGTGTATGAGGGCACTGCTCCGTGCACAGCCAGGCCAGCTCCCCATGGGGCTGTGAGCGCACCCGGCTGCCCCACGTTGCTTTTTGCTGGCAGCTGTTGCTGCCTTTTATGGCACGGTTCTGTTTGTCGTAGCGGCTCTTTGGGTCACTCGCAAGCACCGGTCCTTTTCTTGAACCCCTTTAAAGCATTCAATTCCAAGTACTTTCTGCTTGGGACACAACGCTGTCATCCGCTGCTTAAAGCCATAAAATGCCGCTGATAGCTCCATAAATTCTCTTCTTGTGGAAAAGAACCTGCATCTCCTGGCCAGTAATGTACCAAATTATGTGTGTTTTCAAAGCTTTATAAGGCACCGCGATCACGCTCTGAGCTCACACACCATCGTGCTTTGTGGAAAGATTAGCAGCTTATTGGAAACATGAATGTTTCCAGTCTTGCACAGAGCACCAAAGCATTGGAACATCCAGATTTTGCAGTGCCAGGAAAAAAAGCTGCAGAACCTTCCAGGTGAGGCGAGCTTTGCCATCAATTATTTAATCCAATATAATCTGCTGTAATTTCAATATTCATTTGCTCACAGTGCCAACGATGGGTAATTCTTCTTTGGAACTGGGGCACGGCTCGGAGCCGAGCGCCTGCTGCCCTGCCTGGCTGCTGGAGGTCATTTCCATATAACAGTTGGATCTGAAAAGCTCTTCCAGAGAGGGAAGGATCTCGAGTTCCCTTTTGATCTGAGTTCAATGCTCTCCACTTGGCTGTTGTTGCGGCAGAAACGAATGTCGGTGCTGACAGAGACCACAGACAGATGAAAAAAGAAATGTTCTGGCAAAGTCCCACGTAGATAAGAGAGAGAAGATTTCACAAACCTATCCGGGCAGATCCCAAATACGGGAAAGTGCTGCTGTCAGGAGACAGGGAAGCTTCATCCAGCGGCCACTGGAAACATTAGGAGGTGGCGTTGCTGTTTTTTTTCCCTTTGATTTAATTTGGCTTTGGGTGAATTCCTAAACCTCTCATTCTGAATTCCAGAATGCATTTCGTGCATGCATAATGTTCTAGCAGGAAAACAGAGGTCCTCCACTTATCTCTGAGACACGAATAATGAGCGTAATGAGGCCCGCAGCCCTGCCAAGAGACCTTAACAGCCTTAGGGAGAGGAGGAGGTAAATGCATTTCAGTTCTGTGTGCACTGAAATTTCAGGTGTGGCATGTGGTTAATGTTTGAAAAAATCCAGTACAGACAAGCCTGGAGTTTAATCCAGGCTGAAGTTGATAAATTAAAGTCTTGCGAGGAGTCTCGGCTGTAATTAGCCCAGTTCTCACCACGCAGGGATGGAGAAAGTCTTGACCAAAGTGCTCGGAGACGAGCTGCCACACCTGAGCGTTAGGAGTTGAACTCCCTGCCCTGTGCAGCCTTGGGATCCCTGCAGCCTCAGCTGCTTGTGTTGTGCTCACACCACTGTCCCAGGGTTGATTCTTTTTGCTGGTGGAGACCAAAAGCTGCACATAAGCCATAGTCTCTTCTGTATCAGGACATCGTGGGAAGGTAGTGTGAGGGGTCTAAACAGCTGAGGGCCGTCCCTGCTCACCCCTTTCCTGCCCCAGCCCTGTCTCTGAGGCTCCAGCTCAGCTCCCAGCACAGCCCAGTGGAGCACATCTCCATCAGCACCCAGCGCTGATTGCAGCTCTCTGCTGGAAGCTCAGTGTGTCGCTGGGCCCATCCTGGGGCACCCATGGGTGCTGCCCTCACTCCTTCCCACTGCCTGGGAACCATCGTGCACCCAACGCTGTGCTGGGAGCACAGCCTCAATTTTCCACATCATCGTAGCTTATGGGAGACACCATTTGGCTCCGGCTTTGCGCTACAGCAAATAAGCATTTATGTATCGACGTGGCTGTGCATTGCTATCCACATCGTTTATCAGTAACGGCGTGTGGTGCTTAAGAAAAACCTTAATGAATCGCACAGCGGGGCGGCAGCCGGTTCCGCTGCACCCCGCGAGGCTCAACCCGAGCACCGCAACTTCCCGAGCACCCGCAATAAACTTCACGACGGACTTTTCTCCCCGGGCAGCTCCGAATTGGGAGCGAGCGCCGCTGCCTCTCCGAGCCGTGAGGCTTCACCCGCCGGCAGCACCGGGGGAGGCGGCAGCATCCCCCACATCCAAAGCGGCTCCGGGCCGGGGGCGGAGCGGCCCCACGGCGGTACGACGGGCTCTGCCGGGGCTCGGGGCGGGGCGGGCGCGGAGGGCGGAGCCGTCGGGGGCCGGGTGGGCAGCGCCGTCGGAGCGCCGCGCAGTGCGGAGCGGAGCGGCGGCAGCGGGAGGCGGACGGGTTTCGGAGGAGCTGGGCGGCACGAAGCGGAGCGGAGCCCCCCTACGGGATTACATTGCGTTACCAGCGAGGTGCTGCGGAGGGGCCGGAGGAGCTGGGGCTGGGTGCTGCTTCTCCCCGATGGAATTCACCTGAGCGTAGGAGGGACGCTGACCCGGAGGGAGCCCGCTTTGTCTCGGGAGAGGACGGGCATGACTTTTTAAAACCAACCCACCGGCCTAACAAAGCCGACCCCATCTATACCCCAAAGAGAAAAAATAATAAGAAGAAAAATAAGACAAGAACCCCCCCCAAAAAGCGAACAAAAAAGACCAAGCGGGAGACAAAACAATAAAACCAAATCCCGTCCGACCGCGGGAGGATCCCGGAGCTGAGCCCTGCGGGACGGAGCTGCGCCCGGAACCGGAGCTGCGGGACCGGCGGAGCCGCACATGCGTTCCTTTGTCCTGGCGCCCCGTTAGCGCTGCCCGCTCGGCTCCGGGATCGGCTCAGCGGGGCTCGGCCGCCCCGAGGATGCCCACCGGGCGGCACGGCGCTGCCCGCCGGCCCTGAAGGATTAGCTGGGGGTTTCGACTCGGAGAAGCCGCTCTGGATCGGAGTTGCCCGGCGCACACTCGCGCCCCTCCCGCACCGCCATGAGTCCGGGGTCGGCGGCTCCGCTTCGCCCCGCACCCGCAGGTAACAACGCCGCACCGGGGAGGGAAAATGTTGGGTCCGCGGGAGTGACAGCACGGTCCTGCGGCACGGAAACGCTCCTCGGAGCTCTTTCCTTTCTCTCATTTATTTTTCCCCCTTTCTGCTTATTTATTTATTTCTTCGTGTCGGAGCTCACAGCTCGCTGAGTTCTTTTATTTTGCGTCGATGACGATCGAGCAACGCTCGTACCGAGGGGTTCCCGCAACGGGGAGGACCCGGTGGGCGACGTGGGGTCGTGGGGTGGGCGGGGGGTGAACGGAGCGTCCCGCTTCGGCCCCGCAGCCGGCACGAAGATACCGACGGGCTGCACGACCGCTTGGCGACGCGGAGGAGACTTTAGATCGGCTTTGCGAGGCCGTTGTGTGCTCGTTCGGCGTTAGTGCCGAGTTTAGTTTTCTTTCTCCTTTTTGTTTCAATTCGCGTGGCTCTTTATTTCTGTCCCCTGGGTGCTGTTGCGTGGTGCGGGTGCCTGGGCGTAGAAATGGTTGTATCGAGAGGGATGCTGCGCTCGTCCTGCGACCAAGATCGCCTGTGCTGCTGTAGCAGTTGTGCGTAACCCCGATCTCTCTTTCGTATTTGCAATCTTAAAGTAGTAGGAAAAGGCAAAGTTGGAGCTCAGGGTTGGAGCTGGCGTGGCGGCTGTTTGTGCTATAAGCCCGGCGGTGTTTGCTCCAAGTTGCTGCTCCGCTCTCGTGTGGTCGGCAACGCAAAATGGGGATCCGCTCCTGGGCGAGCTTTGTCTGCGGGAGTCGATTCCCGTTGTGTGTGTGCGCTGGGCTGAGAGTCGCCTCCCGATCCGCTCAGCGGGGGATGCTCGATCCGAGCGCTTTGTGCATCGCGGTTCGTCGGGAAGCGCCGCTTCCACGTTCCGCAGCGATTTGCTCCGCGCTTTGTGCGATAGGAATGGCCGCATTTGTGCGGGAGCTGAAAAGCAAACGTGGGGTTTATTGTTGGAGATGGAGGAAAGTTCTTTAGAAACACAGCAATGGTGTCTTTTCCTCTCTTTGCGGTGTTTGGAGAAAGGAAGTAAATGGGAAACTTACGGCTTCTTTATGCTCTTGAATTTAGAAATGGTAAAATAAAGTAACACTTGAGACTATTCGAGGGTTTGGGGTTTTTTTTCTCAGTTTGTTCTTCTTTCCCTTTTTTCTCCCACGATAGAATTGGTGAAAACAAAGAATGGTTTGGAGAGTTTCTGACTTCGGAGAGAAGCTGCATTTAAAAAGGCAACAGCGGATGAGATTCATTGGGAAGGGTCATTACTGCCCATCAGAGAGCAGGCTGACGGGCTCGATACTGAAAGCTCTGAGCATGGCTTGGTTGGTTGGCCTGGCGCTGGGCTGCCCTTTAAAGCACAGAGCTTTCCCCTTTAAAGCACATGGCTTTCTCGAGCTCTTCAATTTGTGCGTTATTCCCATATTTTCATTAATTTAAGGGAACTCGTCGCTGGATAATAAATCCATCAGTGGGTAATAAATCGGTGTTTACAAGGTATTGAATCGGGAAGAGACGCGCCAGCCCAGCTTTGAAATAAGCCAGCGGTCATCTGAAATCCGTCTGGAAGTCTGCAAAAGAGTCCAGCCATTGGGTTGGGTTTTTTTGCAGCTAATTGTGGAAATCTTTTATGCTGTTAACTTGAGGGCAGGCAGATCATTGAGGTGCCCTGTGAGCTCTGAGCTGTATCTGCTCGTTTATCACTCCGTGGTTCCACACCCAAGTTGGGCTCTCAGATACCTCCATGCGTTGCGTGTCTGGATGGTTCATCTCCCATCCTGAATTCAGAAGTCTGTTCCCTTCAACCTGCTTTTCCAACGATGGTTTTTCATTATTTGAGCCAGCAGTTTCTAGCAGACGACTTCCCCAAGTGTCAGGCTTTCTCCCATTGATGAGGTTTTGTTGTTGGGTGCCCTTCATCTCCGTGTGTTTTCAAGAAGCAGGTGGTGTGATGGCAGGGCAGTGTCCGAGTTCAGGACTGAGCAGCTCTCAGTGTTCAGTGAACATTCATTAAGTGTAGGTGTGAGGGGTGTGTGTGTGTTTGCATCTGTGTGTGTGTGTGTGTGCCAAATGCACACCTCAACACAGAGGCACAGACGTGATGATTGCTGCTCCCGCACTCGGGGTGTCTGAAATCAATGTTTGCTGCGTTCCTTTTCCCGTTAAGTTTTTGGTAAGGGGAGCTCAGCTCCCACTTAAAATGAATCATTTCAACAATAGGGCGAAGGATGAGGCGTTGTGCTTGTAGAATAGTGGTAGTAGATGAGGTGCTCATGCAGCGCTGGGGGGAAAATCCTCCTCCAGATAAAGGTGGCTTGATGAGAAATAGAAAGGAGCACTGGTTTGAGCAAAGCGTGGTGGCAGGGATCAGTTTGTTTGAGAGGTACCAACCCTGCGTGGAAATTCACACCATGCTCCATTTGACAGTGGGGTTCTTTTCCAGACTGTCTTAGTTTTTCAGACTAAGAGCAGTGAGGTTACAGAGCCGAGGTGTCAGCGCTGCCTTAGAAGCCCCAGCAGTGAATGGTTGGTGTAGTTGGGCTCTCCAAAAATACTTAAAAATGTGATTTAGAGACCAGCAATTCTGGCAGTCCCCAAAGCTGGGCTGCATTACACAGAACCACCACGGCTCTTATTGAGATCCAGATCAGAACGGAGCGGATAATTACAATACAGAAATGCAGTTCGCGTGCAGCTGATGCATGGGAATAAAAACACGTCTATAATATATTTTTTTTGTATGAAATTGAATCCTTCCAAAGGAAATCTCTGCACTGCAGGGCGGCGAAGCACAGCCAAATAGCACCACCTCATGGACGTTCCCTTCGGAGCCCATCAGCTCCTGGCTTTTGTCACCTGATTTGTTTCTCTGAAATATGTACACATCTCCTTGTCTCACTGTAGCGCCGTGCCTTTGAAATGTATCACTGCAAGGAAAAGTAACTTCTTTTTTTTCTGTTTGTTTTTTATTGGTCTTTCAGGCATCTGATGCCAGCTCTGAAAAACTGTTCAACGCTGTTACAAATAAAGGTAAGACTGCGATTCACATCACCAATGTATTTTCTTCCCCCCCCTTCCCCCTCAATGTGTTTCTTCTCGTGGATGAAATGTAACTTGTCTGGCAGAGATGTTGCAATCCGCTTGTTAGTGCTTTTTATGTTTCTCTGGGTTTCAGACGTGTTCTGTATGCTTGATAATTGCTTTGCTTAAGCAATATAAAATAAAGGCTTTAAATAATGCAGTGCCTGCCAGGTCAGAATTAATTTAAATAACAATATTAGGGAATAGTTTATTTTACAAATGGCTTTAATTTAAGCTCATTTAAATAACTGTAAGAGTTTTCAAAATGTTTTAACTTGATTGTTACTCATCAGCTCCGTGATAGACATGGAATTATGAATAGCCAATTTGCACTGCTGACAGTAATAACCAGCCAGCGTTTAGTATTCACAGGATAATAGTCATAAACCATGGCTTGCTGTGCTGTGTGCTTTCTGTAGAGTTAATAAATGATATAGAGGGCCACATTTAAATATTCAGTATCCCATTAATTTCCTCCAAACAGCAATCTAAAGAGAGAGTGGCTAATGATATAACAGTACATTAAGGGAAAACTCGCCTTAAATCAGTGCCAGTGAGCTTCTATGCGGAGCTTGTCCTGAAGCAGCGTTATTAGAAGGGCTGTGGGGATGTATTTATTTATTTATCCCTTTATTTATTGCAGTGTTTGGAGCTTTTTTTGTTGTTGTTGGGGTTGGTTTTCTTTGCAAGGAGGGCTCGCAGACACGAGTTGTGCCCTTGTGTGCAATTCAGAGCCTTCAAAATGCATCAGCTCTTTCTGTTTTTCACCCACTGTCCTACTTCTCAGTAACACTGTGTGATAATTACCCATTAAATGGGGCTGTGGACCCACAGTGTTTCAACTTAGAATCATAGAATAATAGAATTAGTGTGGTTTTTTGAGATGTTTGATTCAGTCTTGGTTAGAAAACGCAGATTTGATACATTTGATGCTCAGGTCTCATTTGCTGGCCAGGTTGGCTTCGTGTTGGGTTGGATTTGTCATTCTGGTGGGCTGTCCTGGTGTTTTCATCCCACAGTGCTGTTTAATAGGGGATGAGCCCATGGTGCTGTTAGTTGTGAGGTTCCCATGCCGGCACACTGCTGCTTTGGAGGTCTGCTGCTGTTGTTGAATCATATTTAATGGCATTACGGATCCACGTTCCTGTTTTTTGTGCTCTCCCATCTTTTGGGATCTCTGTGTTGGATGGATGACCTCGTTGGCCTAACTGGGCGATCTCACATGGCGAGCTGAGAGATCCATTCGTTCTAACTGAATGTATGGTTTGCCTTCAGCCCCTCCGCAGCCAAAAAATATATAGGTCAGGTTGCACGTTATGCTTGTGAACACATCGGGATGAGGGGCCTCTGCGCTTCCTGCCCTTCTCAGTTGGGACCCAGCAGTGTTTCCCACAGCCCGGGCAGTGTTTACTTACCCAGGTTGATTCGTGGCATCGATTTGGTTGTGAGTACCCATGCTTGACAGGGAGCCTTTTCTTCCGAGGTACTTTTCTTTGGTGATTTAGTTCCCTTGAAAGGATTAGGATTTCTTTGTGTAGCCTAAAATCAACATAGGCTTTTCTAAGCTTTGCTTGAGAAACCGTACACAAATAAGCTTTTTAGTTGACGGTAGATTATTCCTTTGCCCCTTATTTCCATCAAAATGGCGGCTTTCTTTTCTCCTCCCGAGTTTCCCCTTAAAGCCATATGCTAATTCCTGTTGGTAACATGAATGACAAGGGGAGAATCAATGCAAATCCAGGTGCGGCCAAACCAGGCTGACTGCTATTCTCTTTTTATTTTCTTTCTTTTTTTCTTTTCCACTGGGAGAAAGAGATTAAGGGGAAAGAGGGCGGAAAAAAGCATCGGGAACAGTTTTGTTAAAGGGATTAGCATTCAGGCTGCTAAATATCAGGAAAAGAGCCCCCCCAAAGACCCCTGGTTGGGGATGATGTCAATAATTGCTCGCAGCCAGGTGCAGGGGCTCTGTTTGACATGGGGCTGTTGCCTTCCCCCAGTTCCTGCCCTGGGGATGGCTGAGGGCTGCCCGGGCGCTGTCAGTTTGATATATTCCAAGTTCAAGTTCTCTCCATGCATTTCGGCTTGTTTGCTTCCAAGCCGGTTCTTCCCCTCTGCTGTCCGTGGCTGTTTTTGCCAGGAGCAATAAAAGTCGCTCGTCAGAAAGGGTCAGGTTTGCATTGGGTAAATCATGATGAAACCTTCAAAGCTCCTGGCTGGGAGGGCCCAGGCAGACAAGTGTGCCATCCCTCCTGTCCGGAGCCGACCTGCCTGGCATCCTTCAGCTCCCTGTGTTTCACATTTGCTTTTTGTCTCACCACTTCAATTTTTGCAGAATTCTTGACTGCTGAGGCAGCAGAATGTATAGAATGGACGTATTCACAAAGTGGGCAGAAATCCTGAAGCATTTGAGGTTCCTGTTGTTCAGTTGTAGACTTGGGGCTAGCAATGAGGTGAAGCTCAAGGTGTGTGGGGTTGGTTAGGGATGTGTAATGGGAACTAGTCCCTTCCAGAAACAGGAATAATTCAAAAATCCCGGACAAAGTTAATATTCCCTCCCTAAATCTTCTTTGATGAAGGGGAGGAATCCCATCAAAGCTCCTCCTAGGAGCTAGCTGCCCTTAGAGCTCAATGGGAAAATGAGACTGTTGAGTTTTGGGATGTTCTGTGGGCACTGAGGTCCCTCAGGACTGGGGTTTGTATGGCAGCAGAGTGGTGCTGTGTTTGGGAAGGCTCTGGGGTTCCCATCAGCTCTTTGCTGCTAGTGCTCCCTGAGGTTCCCAGCCCTGCATTGGGTCTGAAGCAGAGCTGGGGACTGGAGAGAGATGTGGCTTTGTCCCCAGGGCAGCGATTGCTGTGTCTGCTGCTGAAATGAGCAGTCCCTGGTTGTGAGCCTGAGCAGGAGCTTGTTATGTTGCAGAGCTTGAAATTATGTAGGAAAATGATTCCCACTGAAATCTCATGGCTGTGCTGGGTGGTAAGAACCCTGTAATCTCTCCATGGAGGAGGAATGGAAGAGGAGCACATCACTCATCTGCGGCAGCCCTCCATCCCACACACTGTGCAGGCTGTGCCTTCCAGTTTCAGGGGTGCTACTCGGAGTGTAACTTCTCCTCACTGTCTGAGAGTGTCAACCTTAGCACTGTTAATCCTGGCCAAAATACGGGCTTTTGATCGTGAATTTTTGTAGCGTGACTTTCCAGCATAATTAAATCCCATTATCTTTTAATAATTTAAACAGACACATCTGAAGATGTAGAGCAGGCAGCTCCTACTACTGCTGCGTATTTAATTTATATTAAGTCCCTCCTACGTACCCTTGGAAAACAGCTTTTCCTGGAGGGAGAAACGAGTCCCAAAGTGATGAAGTTTCATTTGTGCTGTATGTTGAAGTTTGCCTTTGATCAGGAACACAATTGGGCTGTTACAGCTTTTTATGTTCAAATTGTTTACAGGATGTTCATGTAAACTTTATGAATCCTTCTGCTTCGCGGCACCACCAGCTGTCAGGGAAATATTTATATTCTCAGCTGGAGGTAGATCAAGGCGTCTGGGTTACTCGTCCTCACTGGTGGCTGTAATACCAGCCGGATCAAGCCCTGGCTTTTAGGTGGTTCTACAGTAATATCCTCCCCTGGAAAAACAGACGTTTTGTGTTGGTTTTTTTTTCCCCTTCATCTTTGTTCGGTGAATCATTTCTTGAGGATCATTTACAACATGTGTTTCTGTAAACAAGCAAGGAGTTGGGGCTGGCATGTGCTTCTCCTTGTTGGTTCAGTTCAACTAGGTCTGCTGCCGTGCAGACAGTGCCCTGATGTGGTGTGTCCCTGCGTTCCACTGGAGGCTGTGCTGGTGGCTTTGGGTCACTCAGTTACCCCGTTTCTTGTGTTCCAAGATGGCTTCTCAGTATTTTCCATGCGAAAGTTCCGTGTCTCATTAGCAAGCTCTGTGCAAAGCCTCCTGTTAAGGAGTTTCTTGGTTCTTGTACCAGTGAGTTAGATTAGAAGAAACGTTGCATCGCTTCAGTGTAGCTTGCAAGTCAGGCAGACAAAAGTCAATGCCTGTCTTGAGACAGTCCTTTGTTGTAGTGCACAAAAGAGCCAGGCAGTTATTTCTGTTCCACGAAGGCTTTGCCTGAGCGAGGAATTTGTTGCATAACTTCCCCTATGGCTGCATCAGCTCCTGTGCACAAACCGCTTCTGCCCATCAGTGCACTTAATGCACCCTCTCCTTTACCTGGCTGTGATGTAGCACTCAGGTGGGGCTGCCCGTGCTGTGGGATGTAATGGCAGTTCTGCAAGGGAGAGAACCTCTTCCACAACCTTTCTGAATCTTAAACCCTATAGCTTGCAATCTTACAACACAGGAATCTTCCAAGGTTTTTAAGTTAATCATTGAGAACTAAACTGAACCAAAAAAAGAACCAGGCTGTGGGCTTGGGTGTTTCTTAAGCAAAATAACTGAAGGAGGCAGTTGATGGCGGTGTTCTGGGAAACTTCAACCACTTGAACTTGTATCAAGTACCCTTCGGTCTCAGGTGGTGATTGTATTCCTTTAAGTTCTGTTCAAGCTGTTGGTTTTAGCAAAGTCAAATGATTCCAGTGTCAGCAAAATGACAATATTTACTAACGCATAATTGTGTCTGTTCTGGAGAAAGTATTTGTTTTACAGATTAAACTGTATTTGATTTTCTTGGAAAAGGCTTATCGGCTTTGGGCCGCAAAATAACCAGTGGTAATCAATTCAAAATAAGGTGGGAAACTTCTTAAGGATAAGAGTAGCTCGCTGACAGGGCTCCTGCCTTGATGTACCTCCATATGAGTGGGGCTGGAGCCTGGTGTGAGGTTTAGTCAGTGGGGCATCCTGCAGACCTCCCATATCTGGCCAGCTGCTGGTCTCTCCCTTGTAATAAAACGTTGTTTTCTCTGAAAATGCATGTTTATTTAACTAAGTCTCTTTTTGCTTCACAATCTGGATTCCATTCAGTCAGTTACCACTCCAATTAACTAACAATTATTTAACATTAACAGTAATTACAGACGCCAGTTAAGCGCCTACAGATGTCAACTGTTAGCTTTGTACCTAATCACTCAATGAAATGGAGAAAGTTCAACAAACATCAATTAGCCAAGCAATTAGTATGAGGTAGGAAAGAGCATGTTATCGTGTGCGAGCTGATTCAATTTATTTTATTTTGTCAGTAAAACACACACAGACAAGCAGCAGTAAGTCGCTGAGATTAGATAAAGCTGTATTGTTTTGCTGTTTATACAAGGCTTTTCCCCTCCTCTCTTTTCCTGTACCAAACTTCACTGTGCTTTGCCAGGCATCTGTTATCTTATCGAATGCATTGCGTTTCAATTGGAGAAGCACAGCAGCGTGGCTTTCTGCAGAGGCAGACATCGGGTTAGAAGCAGCTGCCCCAGCAATGCCATCCCTGCAGCCTCCCTGCCCCTGCACAGAGCCTGCATGGACTCTGATAACAGAGCAGCGTTAATTGGTGCCTCCATCTCTTACCTAAGAATTAGATATTGATATCTGCTTGTCTCAGTTACCAAAGCAAGGGTAGGAAGCAGCCATAAAGTAGTGCTGCTTTATGAAAAGATGGTTCATCTCTATCTGTCATCCTAAGTGTGCTACAAGGCTCTCAAGGTCTTTGGAAGACCTGTGCAGAAGGTGAATGTTGTGCACTGCACACAGGGGTGATAGGACTGTGCTCCTGACCCTCTGTTCCTTCAAAACTGAGAGCAAACAGACCTTTCTCATCCCATTTTCAACGGTTCCCCCAAACAAGAACGCCTTCATCGCAGCGCCGACGTGCTTTAAATGTTTCTCCACGTAAAATGATCCCACAAAGTATGATATTATTCTGTCGTGCAGACTGCCCACAGGAGTCAATGGAGCTCTTTGAATTAGTCATTGTTTTCCGGAGTGTGGGAACAGGCGTGGAAAACCACAGGCAGATCTTTGCTTTGCTTTCCCAAGTCTCAGCTGTTTTTTGCTGTTTTCTTTTTAGAAAAACACACACACGCAGCCTGAACATGTGAAGAAACCCTTCAACGTGTGACTTAAGTGCAATAATATTTGTCTGAGTAGGCAGAAAGACCGAAATAAAGCTTCTAAATGGGGACTGCCGTGCTTGTTCCAGCAGCGATGGATACCTTGTGAAGGATGGCACTTGAAACTGGGGACTTTTAGCTTTGTAATGGTTCAGCAAGTGCTGGTCCAAGGGGAGAGGAAGGGCCACTGCCTTTCTTAGGGTATAGAGAGGGCTGGAAGAAGTAGTTTCATGGAGTAGGATAAACAGAGCCTGATTTGTCCTCACTTAGAAGTTCAGCGCTGTGCTTGGTCGCTTGACTGACTTTACACACTTGTTACCACTAAGCATTTACATGGGTGCTTTGCTGGATGAGGGCTGCTGGAGTAAATCCCATGACACCCTGGAGACTTCAACCACCCAGGAGTATTATTGCTTTTCTTTTTCCCCCCTGATGCTTGTGTGTGTGTGTGTGTGCCTGGGGTCCTCGTGTCCCATTCCTTGTCCCCATCAGGTCCCGCTCTTGTCCCCAGCTCACTGCTGTGCTGGTGTTTGGTGGGTTCATTGGCTTGCCAGAAACCAAATACAGCAAGCAAGGAGTGATGGTTTCACGTTGGGTTTTGTGAGTGAGGGGCTTGTTGATGCTGGGCAGGTGTGATAGAAGGGGTGACAGCTTCACCCAGGGATACTTTGGTGCTGATGGAATTATTTAGGGTAACATAAATGATTTCCAGGCTGGATTTGACTAGTGCCAGCCTGTATGAGTGCCAGGAGCATGCTGAGCAATGCTTCAAGCAGTGAGTGTGCTTTTGAGAGGGGGTTACGCAGCATCCAGCAAGCTGTTTAAAAAAGCCAGCGTAAATGTATACTTTAAAAGTTGCAAACAGAAGAGCAGATAAACTTGATTTAAGTGCCTTTTAGACCAGTTAATGGCCTTGACTTACAGATGCCAGGAGAGTTAGAACAAGCTGTGTTTTATTTTCCTGCTGTATTTAACCAAAGCCGTTTTTCCTAGAGCATCTTTCTTAGGCCACGTGCCTTCTGCCTAAATCCAGCTCACAGCCCAAGTAGCTCCCCATTCCCAAAGTCACCCAGTGCTACCCAAGAGTCAGTGGAGCGTGAGCCTTCCTCTCCAGCCCTCTGTGGTACCTTGTGTCTGGGTCACAGCCGTGCTCCCCAGTTCATTTATGGCTCTGTGCAAAACCTCTGTGGTGTGAGCCTGCAGGACAGGGGCTGTCTGGACAGTGCTCGTACCATTACTGCTGCTTGTGGATGGGAGAGAGGGCTGAGGTGGAGCACTGCTGAGCTCCCACAGCCATTTGATATCATTTCCAAGTATTTCAAATCAGTGGGCACTTCTGAAAATTGGAGCCAAAGTAATTTGAGCAGCTTGTAATGGGAAGCAGCTGCTGCAGAGTAAGTTGTGTCCTAAGAAAAACGGCTTTATGGAAATAGGTCTGCTGAGTAATAAAGCCACAAATTAATACTTAGTTCATTTACTAGGTTGTTGGTCCCATAAGCACTTAAACAGCATTTGTTAAAAGAAACAGCATTATAAAAATCAAACGCAGATGAGCAGAACCCTCAGTCTGACTTCTTGCTGGTTTCTTGCTGGAGAAATGGGATGAACTTCTGGATTCTCACCTCTTTGTCCAGAGAGACAAAGGAATAATCTCGGTCTTCTATTTGATCTTTAATTCATTACCAGAAGTGCAATGAGGTGTTTTCTGACTTCCAGCCTTGTGAGTGCTGATTTTCACGTTGCTGCATGAACACACAACCTTCATTTTCTTTGAGAGCCGGGGAAGAGTTTGTATTTGGGCAGTTGCATCTGGTTGCAGCACAATTTAACAACCCCAGGAGCAAACAAGCAGTGTGGGCGTTGTTGCAGATGTCTTACAGCTTCTCTCCACGCTGTGGTTACTCTTCCTTCCTAAAAATGGGCTCTTGGACCCCTGTTGTGTTTCCTTGTGGTTTCTTTTTCCGTGTCTGGTCTCCATACCTATATGCCAGCTCTCCATCTTAAATTAGAAGCCTTTGGTCCATCTTCTGTCCCGTTTGCACAACCTCTACGTTGTGGAAACCAGGCCCACGACTGGGGCTCGCGGGGATCGCTGTAATATAATTAACATATGATAATAATCATCTGGCAAGCTGTTACACTTCTCTACAAAGGGCTGGGTAATAAGTGCAAGGGGGACAAGTCTGTACAGCTTTTGAATTAATAAAAAACTAAGTTTGTCGGGAAAGCAGCATGTAGTAAAGCAGCACCCTGCTTAAATAGTTAGCTGACAACTTCAAGGGAGGGTGGCATGTTAATAGTTAAGCTGCTTTGCTTTGTCTTCACATGCCCTGTCCGGCATCTCATCTCATTCAAGCAACCTAATTACCATCCAGCCTTTCAACAGCACATCATCTTAGCACCTCGCTGCCAAGACAGTTACTCACCTACAGGCCTCATTATGTTTTGCCAGTGCATCTCTGGGCCAAAAATAACTCAGCAATCTCCGCTCAGTACCCAGGTCTGCAAGTGACAAACAAATAATTGAGGGAAGCGAACCCTCAGCTCGGTGCAGCTGACACAGAGCCCTGCGTGCTGAGCCTGTAACAACAGTGCTGCTCTGAGCAGCTCGTGTCACTGCACATCTCCGGGCACTGACAGCTCTGGACGTGGCACTTCAGCTGTGTTGGCTGCTCTGCAGACCGTGCCAAGGTGCTGTCATTGTCCTGCAGGTAAATGGCTGATGTCTGAGAACAAAGGCTTAATGAGAGAATTAAAAAGAGTAAAATCACGCACGTTCCTGTCATCCCAGAGGGCTTATGGGTGGGCCAGGAAACGATCCATCTTCCCCTTTTCATCTGATCTTTTAATTAATTAAATGTTGATTGCTGCGAGAGTGGCTGTGCGCACTTAAAAATCAGATTAGCCAGTAAATTGTCTCTAATGGTGGTTTTTATTGCTCTGGTAGTTTACACAAAACCAATGGATGTGCTCCTTTCTTCAGAACCCAATAGTTTGGGGATGGGTGGCACTGAGGTCCCATGGCTGGGACAGGGGCTACAACCACATCCATCAGTGTGGGTGCACATACACACAGGGTTAGGACTTTGCTGCTGAGATCCCCATGCGTGCTCTTCACGGATAGTCAATGCCAGCAGATAAGATGTCAAGGCAGAGGAGGAGGGAGCATTGCAGCAGTGCTGGAGGTTGTTCAGAAAGATGCTAACACAGCAAATGTGTGTTGTTATGGCAAAGAATATGCAGTGTTTTCCTACAAGTTTGGTCCTTTTGCTGCTAGCAGTTACAGGTAGGAGCAGCACGAAACCTTTCAGACGGATAACTAAGCAAACTTCAAAGCTTAAAGAGCAGTCTAATTTGTAGGGAAAAGTTTGCTTTAGTAATTAATGCGTCTCTGTTGTTTATTGCGTAGATATGGATAAATAATTTGCAAATGAAAACAACCAGGAGGCAGAGAATGGGATTCCATCTTTGAGTTGGTTCCTTGGAGGAATGATAAGGAGATTCTGGCTGTTTTCTTTGGAAATAGAGGTATTGCGTTCCTCTGGCTTTACATGGAAAATGGTTGCTGCTTAGAACGCGTGTTTTATCACCATGCCTACACGTTCTCTCTAAACCTTGTCCTTTGGAGATAGGGTGAATATATTCCGTTGGGCTACGTTTTTAAGACATAAAAAGCACGCAGATAACTTGCTCTGACAGGCAGAAGGTAAATGATTTCACTCCATCTCTGACAGCTCCAACTTTTTTAAGAACAAAAGAAGTTGCTTCTACTTGACTTATTTTTCCCCCCAGGGAGCAGATGTGAGGTGCAGGCATCACACCATTGGGTTACAAGGGAATTCTTCAGTGCTGGACCAGGTATCCCTGAGTGAGAGCTGCGGGGTTTTGTGCCCCACGGATGACAAAGGAGCACGGATCTGTGCAGTGTCTCTATACGAGCCCACCTGAGAGCGCCGTGCTTTGCTTCGGTGGCTTTTCATGGTGCAGCATGGACATGTTCATGCCAGATTTAGAACCCCGAGAGCCACGTGTTCATGGGCCGGTCCAAACCACCTCTCTCCAGTTTAATGCTCTGAAATTACGTTTTTAATTAACGCTGTACAAAGCACAGCGCCGCTCTCATCCCTCTGAGCGAACACAAGGACGGCAGATGGTCTGGGTGTGACACAGGCAGAGAAGTTGGCACGTGGGCACCAAAGTTTGCTTCTGGATTCACTTGTGTAGCTTGGAGTAACGTGGTTGGAATTGTCTTCTATGGATTTGGGGAGGTGGGTCCTGGCTGAGCCCCACGGTAACATTTCAGATCCTATTTTCCCCCTTGCAGCAGCTGTAGATGCAGGCAGTGCTTGTACAGCAGTGGTTAGCTTGCAGGACAGGAGGTTGTACAGTTAGGTGCTATTAACATTGTTTTACTTAAAAGGCAAACCACAATTACAGAGCAATGTTGTGTGTGTTTTTTTCCCTAAACATGAGCAGGAATGTAGTTTCAAACGCATGTATCTGTGTATGTGTGTTTTTAATAATGCTCTGTCATTTAACATGGTACCTTGCCAAAAATGAAATCATTAATGAACTCCACGGGGCATTTATGCAGATCCAAGGCTGCTCATTATGTCTATTTTTAAGCACGTTGCATTGTTGATGGCGCAGGGCATTTGTTGAAACCTGTAAGATAGAACTTGTAATTTTGTTTGCTAACACTTGCAAAAGATTACAAATGTGATCAGAGGCCCTTTGATGTGGAGGGGAGCAATGAGATCGTTAGCGCAGGAATGAGCACACGTTGTCCTACTTGGAGCACGTCTCCTGCGTTGCCATGCTGAGTATTCCTCAGGAAAGATGCTTTCAGAGGGTCTGGTGTCAATACTGTGTTATGGAGCACCTCTGCTCCATGCACAGCTGTGCTGCAGATGGACTAACTTCCCCAGCTCGAGCAGTTGGAGCAAAGGGTCATCGGAGCCAAAAGCAAGCACAGTTTTCATGCAGCGAGATGCAGACATGCACAGATAATGCTGTACGTCTCTGCAGAAGCCAAGGAGGTGTTGGGTTTGCTGCTGGCATTCGGGGCTCCACAGGTATTTAATGGGTTTTGCCGAGACATGCTCCTGATTGTAAAGTGGTTCTGGAGCTGACAGACTTTGCTCAAGGCAAATTCTTTTCATTAAAAAAGGATTTAACTAATTAGGCCCGACTGCCAACTGACAGGTTAATTGATAAGGGAAGTGGGCCCAGTAACCCGGAGGTGAGATTATATGGGGACTTCGGGTCTTTATACTCTCTGATAAAAGTTGGTCTTCCAGTGGATGCCGGGAGTCACGCTGGGTTTTTATAGGTTGCAGTGCCTGAAGAGCTGCAGTTTTCCAGCATTCATTTCTCTTAGTAGAGGTCGGATCCGACATCTGCTCTGAGATGGGGTTCATTACAGCCAAAAGGGGAACAGCTCATGCAGTTGGGGTGGGGCTGCCAGGCACCTTGTGTGGCACTTCTTCATTTCTTTAATTACCTAACGCACAACTTAACACGCCTTACTTTTAATTGTTGAGTTCAGTAATCATTTAGCCCTATAAATATCAGCTCTGGAACAACTTCTTAGTTAACCATTTGCATTTTAGAATGGGAATGAGCAGGGGAACATGTTTACTGGTGGCAGTGCAGAGAGCAATGGTGGGCAAAAGGTACTCATGGGTGTTCAACATGTTGTGTTCTGTGCAGGTCATCACTTATATGTGGGCTTAAACCTCATTTGCTTTCCCATGGGCACTCAGGGGGGCTGAAGCCATGTGAAGGAACTGGGGATGGGGCTGGCACCTCCACTGCTGTAAAAATAGGAATATAGGTTAAACTTTATATATATATATATCCTGGTAAGCTGAGAGCAGCATGTCACTTGTTAGATACAAAGGTGGGAACTTCAGCTGGTAGAAACTGAGTGATTTACTCTTGCTAAGAATAACTGTAAGTAGAAGTTTGGGGGGATGAGCCTTAAGGATTTATAATAAGGGTTATTTTCATGGGTGTGCTAATACCTTGCTGAGATGTTTCTGTTCCAGGCCTTTCCTCTTGGACAGGATTAGCTGCATGGGTTGCATGTATTAGTATAATCAACCCTACTGTGGTGTCAAAACGTAGTAAGTCAATGCTATCATAAAGCCTAAACCTACCTTGTTTTCCTTTTTCTTCCTCCTGTGCTCCATCTAAAATAAATAACTGAAAATAGCTGAATGAATATAATCCATTTCTCCAAAGGAAGAAAAATAATTGCCTTCAGACTTCTAACTTCCCTGCCAAATTGCATCCTGATGTGAATTGCAATGGACAAATTATAATCCTTTGAGACAAGGGAGGAAATGATGGAGTCTGTAAGTGACCCTTCCCTGGTAGGCACAGTCAAAATGAAACTAAACTTGGCAAGTGATTTGCACTCACATCGGGGAAGAGCTGGTCCCCAGGTCATCCTTGAAAGGCATTGACTTACGAGTGAGAAGAAAATAGCTTGCAATGCATGCTGATGGCCTGAGCTTGAGCAGAAGGCAGTTTCAAGTGCTATCAGCACTATGCAGACCGCAAGCTCTATATTGCACCACTTAAAGAAAAAGAAAAAAAAAAATCAAAACCAAACAGTGGCAAGTAAAAGCATGGAGGAGGAGGGAAATGTAGCCAGGGAGCCTCATGGTTGCTGGGTTGCTCTTGGAAGGGCTTTTTTTTGCTTAACAAATGATGGCACCTGCAGAGATGGCCACATCAGCAGGAACTGAGCATCTGCCTTCAAGTCTCTCTCTGTTTACTTTGTAATCCAGTACTTAGGTATATAAGAATCAAGGTGCATTTATGTGCAGCACTCAAAACATGCATCCAAAACGTCTGCAGGCAGGTCTCCCACTGGTTGAAAGTGGAAAATCAGAAGCCAAGTTAAGAGCTTTTTACTCAACCCGAGTTATCTCAGAAAGGATCTTGAACTTCGTATCGTGGCTGTTGATGGGCAAGATGCTACCATTGCAGGTGAGCACAGATAGAAGGATTCAGACTGGAACAATATAGAGTCGTATCCTCCAAACTGTCTAATGGATGGCAGGAGCCAGAACTGCGAGGAGGAGAGAAAAGATTGTGTTCCTATACAGAATGGATGCTCTGCTTTTGCAAAACATAACGCCTTCAGTGTCTGCAGCAGTTGGTAGAATAGCTGTGATTGTTTTTCTAACCTCAGGAAGATTAAATGTCATTTAGCAAACTTGGTCTAGGAGATAGTAGCACGTCTGCGAGCATTTTCTTAGGGAAATATGAGCTGTAGAAGTTTATTAATAGGATGTAGAACAGTTATTTGTTTGTCTGCTTTCTCCCCCCTCAGGAATTTTTTCCTTTATGTTTTCTAAATAATACAAGACAGCCTTGGCAGCACAATCCCCACAGTGGTTAATGTCAGATTGTTATCAGATTTGGCAGTGATTGTTTTCTAATAATATGTATGTTTTTCCCTTGCTGCCCATGTAAGAGTGACAGTTTGCTGAAACTCAATGCAAGGTTTAAGAAAGCGGTAAATCACTGAGAGCACATGACCTACTTACTGTTCATCTCTTTTACTATCTGCCTTGTAGATATTGAAGAAAAGGATTTGCAAGAAAGCAGATGAGAGATGGGAGTCTGAATTTCTCCTTTGTTTTTATTATAGCAAAGACAAGATCCTATTTATATTTGGGCTTCACAATTACGTTCCTCGCTCCCAACAGAAGAGCTGATGAAACATATAACTCACATGTCAGCATTTGCCTTGTTTTGAATGCTTATCACAGCGTGTTGGTTTAAGAAGCTCCAGGTAGTTTAAGTGACCACATCCTCTCCTAGACAGCATTGGGAAAGATGGGCAGGATGTGGGTGCTGCAGGGGCACAGGGACAGATGGGGATACTTTTCCTTCCCAGCCATAGGCTGGGGCTGCTGCCCGGAGCCCCCCAGGCCATCAGTGAGGGCACTGCTGTGACCTGAGCAGAGCAGTGAAAGGTTTCTGGCTGGCCGAGCTGGCAGAAACTATTCTCTTACATCTTCACGATGTGGCAATAAGAATGCAACAGCTGCCAGAAAGCAACACTGAACCATCCACTTTTCCTTGCAGCAGCCGGTTTCCTAAACAAAGCTCTCTGATTACCGAATATTATCCTTCTCCCTGAGGAGCCCAGCTACTCCCCAGCTGCTGCTTCCCTCTACAAGGGAACATGAAAGATGAACCAACGCCGATCCTGGGGTGAAGAGCCTGTGGTGTGTCACTGCTGAGACAGGGAAGCATTAGAGCTGCTCTCAGCTGTTGTGGCAACCAAACAAAACCCAAGCAGTAGCTGATTGCCAGGTCAGAACCAGCCTCTTTCAGAAAGGGATTAAGCAGCCGAATGCACTTGTGTT
Source organism: Coturnix japonica (assembly GCF_054131305.1). Lineage (NCBI taxonomy): Eukaryota > Metazoa > Chordata > Aves > Galliformes > Phasianidae > Coturnix > Coturnix japonica. Next base: position 9,524,750 of record NC_140684.1, read on the forward strand.
GGCTGAAAGTGATACAGCATTAAGTATAACTCTTTTAGAGTTGGATTGGTTTGGAAAAGCACTCATCTTGGATCAGCAATCATCCCTTACCACTGTAAGTTTTAACCAGCAGTGAGGATATTACATGAGCAAAGGATCCTAGGAGTTGCTTTTTGCCTTCATCTCAAGACCACTGGGAAGGGCTGCTTGCCTTGTCCACGTGATGGCCTTGGCTGGAAGGGGAAGTGTTGTCAAAGTCTTAGAGTGGTTTTAAGAAGTGTGTACTCTGTTTTAATTTAGTTGGCTGTATTATGTTTGGTCTTGAAGTGCTTGCATTTACCTTTGTGTGGCTGCCTGGGGAGGGCTGTAGGCTCCATGCGATGGGCTTCTGTTGTCAAATCTCAGAGTCATTAACGTATCAGTTAATATGTTAGCTGAGGTGCAGTCAATCCATGGAAGAAATACATATTGAGATGAAAACATTACCTGGGGTGTTAATTTGCTGCCTGTATTGGGAACCATGGTAATTATTGGGGAATGTTGGGCATTTTCAGTGAAATCTGCCTCACTTAAAGCTTGCTGCTGCTTGTCCAAACTGCAGTGATAGTCGTGTTTTAGAGAGCGGTACTTTGGCTTTTAAGTCGGCATTTAATCCGTGCTCATGCGTTATGTCCTTAAGTGTTCTCTGAGTTCTTCTGAAGAGGATGTCTGCTGGCAGTCGTGGCTGGTTCAAAGTCAGCTGTGGGTGTGCTGCTTCGCTTCCCCTGTATTTTCAAGTAGGTGGTGCTTCCAATGGGAGAAGCTTGCAGTGCTTCACCCATGAATAGTAGCGCTTAACTACTCAAAGTTTGTTCCAATTATTATTTCATGTGGTTTGAAAAGCGACTTTTCACTGTGAAGAGCCTTGAAATGCTCCAGAATGATGTTACCCGCCAAGTGTGGAGCCCAGGGAAGAGGCAGCATCTCAGTTGCTTTGCTGTTGCATCTTCTGCATCATTAGTGAAGTTCAGCCACAGACTCCCATCTGTTATTAGAGAGGCCCCTATTAAGGAAAACTGAATTGCATGGAATAGCAATAAGATGCAGCGTCGCTGCCTTTCCTGATTTTATCAGGAGTCTCATGATTTTGGGGTTCTTTTTGATCTTAGGTCCTGAAGTGATGTCATTAAGTAACAGGCACTCCCTTTCACAAGGCTGAAAATGAAATGCAAATAAAGCAAACCCAGAATATACATGCTGCTGTTTTTAAGGCAGTTACATGGTGAGGAGGCTTTGGCTGGTGGTGGTTCCGTACACTTGAGATTAGAACTATTACAGTCTGATGAAGCGATAAGAAGCTTATCTAGTTGGCCATTATTTAGGCAGAGTCCCTGTGTTCCAGGTAGGATTCCTCTATGTGTTATACATCTGGAACCCTGTGTGTGTGGCACTGCTGTCCCTTTCCCCTTGGGTCAATGAGCCAGACAGATACTGGGCTTGGTCAGCAGTGTCATCCAGGTACTTTGGCCAGTACAATGGGCTGTCAGAGCTACAAGGTGCTCATTGCCTCTCCTTGTCATTAAAACATTTCCATGCATCTTTGCATGCAGTAGATAGGCTGGTGTGCATTGGTAGTGTGTACTTGCCCGGTGCTAATAATGCCAGAAACTGCTTGACTGTAGCTGCTACCATAAATACCGAGCTTGTGCAATGTATCCCCTGTTAAATCTGGATTGAGCAACCACATAAATCATGGCCTTGAATGTTTTGGTTTGCATTGGCAGCCCTTTTGGTAACTGCTGAGATAAAAGCTGTGCCTACAGCAAGCCATATTAACCAAGTCAGCCGTGTGAAATGCATCCATTTATTTAAATAAATCTAACAGCTACTTGGCTTCAAATAAAAACACTTCTTTTCTTTGTGGTTTCTTTAGATAATTTCAAGCTCAAATTCAGCTGCTGCTATCCAGTGTCTTCTGGGCAGAAGTGGTCATAAAACTGTGATGAAAAAGATCGCCTTGTAACTTTGGGGCAAACTTGTGTTTGCAACGCAGTGTGCATCTGATCCGTGACAGTAGCAAAATGTCATGGAAAACGCTGCCATGTGTTCATTAAAAGTCTGTTGAGAAGCGAGATGGCAAACTCAATTGTGAGAGCACAATTATATGTTATTCCAGATGAGAAAAAAACAACATCGAGCACCAGAGTGAAGTAGCAAAGCCAGCCAAGCAGACCAAGCAACAGCAGATGAGGTTATGCATTAACAATTGCAGGATTGGGGATACTGAAAGAAAGAACTATTCATGCACAGCGCTGGCCTCTAAATTAACTCGAGTGCTTCAGCAGAATGACCTGTGGGCAGCTCAATAGATATTTTTGTTCAGCGCGCTGAAACAATTCAAGAAGATGTAAATAATTGCAGGCTGAGTAAAATCTTAGAGTCTGGATCAAAGCAATTGTTCAGAGCGGCCTTTGATGGCCGTGCTGTTGTCACTGTGCTTGGTCCCTTGAAAGACTGAGCTGATCAGTAGGTGATGTGTGCAGGTAAGGAGAGGCCATGCTGTGCTCAGAGGAGATAGAGGAGACATCAGAGTTTCCAATGGTAATGGTAGAAGCAATAGCTGAGGTAATCCATCTCCTTCCTATGTGACACAAGCACAGGGCAGCTCCCTGGGGAGCTGCTCAGGTTCCCACCAGATGCTGCACAACAAACAGTGCTGCAGGAGGGCTGGGAAAGCAGGGCTGGAGGAAGTGAGAGCATGACAGGAGGCCACAAAACCACTGGGAAAAGTGGTTTCATTCGGCACTGATGTGTGCAACACGCTGGGCTTTGCTTTCCCTTTCTTTCACCCCACGCTGTCGTTCAGACCTGTGTCCTGATGTGCTTGAGTGAACTCAGCAGTGAGAAGAGCTTTGAGAGCTGTAAAAGTAACATTAGGCCCTTGTGAACAGTTGATTTTTATCATTCCATCAGTGGCCCTGTGGCCCAGTCTGAGTTTTGCAGTGCTCTGTCTCTGTGGAGCAACATAATCACCCTATTTCTAAGTGGGTTTCTTTTTAGTTTGGTTAATTTTGGGGCCTTTTTTTTTGGTACAGTAGATTTGCTTTTACTCGGTACTTTGCAGAATCATTTAACGTTGTTTGTTTTTAATCTGGTGTGTGATTAAAATAGATTAATGTTGTTGTAACATAAAAACCCTCCAGGGGTTTTGTTCTCTTTGTAAATATTCTCTTGGATCTTTTTTGTCTCCTAAACTGTGTGTAGGGAGAGTATTTTAATGGGACCTGGGGAGAAAAGAGCAGCATTTTAAACTTAATATAAGAATTTAATTTTTAATAGGTTTCATTTGGGGCTGGAGTATTCATATTGAAGTGGAAATTAAAGTGTCTGGATGCTTTGTGTGTAAGCTTTTGGAAAGTCTATAAAGAGATGTGTGGGTAAAAGCCTTTCTTTCTTATCTGATCTCACAAATATGCAGTTAGAGAAGCTATTGATTGATATCGTTCGTTCATATTTGACCTAGTTTTGCAAATTTACCTTTGAGTTTCCTTTTGTTAGTCCATGCAGGTGTGCTGTGTAGAGCATGGGTCGACCTGCTGTCCTCCAGCAGGGCTCTTGTTCCTCTCCACATTTGCCTGTGAAGGCACAAGTTACAACAGCAATTAAATCACTTCCAGACTGCTGCGTGCCATACAGATGGGTGGCAGAGTGGTTCACTGAGCCATACAGGCAGCAGTGGGTTGTATTTGTGGTAAGGTAAAATGCCTTGCGGTCTCTCCAGGTTGGCAGGTGAGAAGATGTACTCATTGCTTAGAGTCATGGAACATAGAGGTTGGAAATGACCTCTAACATCATCTAGCCATCCAGCCCTGGGAGCAGCTGTGGGAACAGGAGGGTCCAGGCATCAGTGAGGCCCCTCTGAGTCACAAGGTCATTCATTGCTCATCTTTGCAGCCAGCCTGCCTTGCTTCATACCCAGGGTGCTGCACGAGGAGCAGGTGGTGGCGAGACGCCGATGACAAGAGCCCTGTTTATGGCTAATGAGCCCCTCCAGCAGTTACGGAGATAACCAGCAGCCGTCCCTGCTGCAGATACATTTCCAGGTCTGTGAGCTTAGCTTAATACCTCCGCCTTATCTCAGCGTTGCGGACTGCTTTCTGTCTTCATGTGGAGGCATCAGAATGGCCTCAGGCTCTTTGGTAAGATTAAGAGCTTCCCCTGGCATCCTGACAAGGAGGAAATTTAAGGAACAAGAGTATTTAATTTAAAGCTAATCTGGTCTTTGTGAAAGCGGAGGATTAGACCATTAAGTTCTACGCGCCTGGCAGGTTTCTGCCACTGATGGCACAGATGTGCTTCTCCTGAAGGCTGTGTGTGTCTCTGTGCGTGCTCTGTTCCTAGAATCCAGGTTTAAGCCTTGCTAGGAGGAATAACTTACAGAATCACAGATCACAGAATCACAGAATTACCCGGGTTGGAAGGGACCTCAAGGATCATATAGTTCCAACCCCCCTGCCTAGCAGGGCCACCAAACATACACCTTTACTAGATCAGGTTGCCCAGGGCCCCGTCCAACCTGGCCTTGAACACCTCCAAGGACGGGGCATCCACAACCTCACTGGGCAGCCTGTTCCAGGACCTAACCACTCTTCTAGTAAAGAACTTTCCCCTAACATCCAACCTAAATCTTCCCTCCTTCAACTTAAAACCATTTCCTCTAGTCCTGCTATTATCAGCCCTTTCGAAGAGTTTACTCCCCTCCTGGGAGTAAGTTCCCTTCAGGTACTGAAAGGCTGCAATTAGGTCACCCCGCAACCTTCTCTTCTCCAGGCTGAACAAACCCAACTCCCTCAGCCTGTCCTCATAGGGGAGGTGCTCCAGCCCCCTGATCATCTTTGTGGCCCTCCTCTGGACCCTTTCCAAAATCTCCATATCTTTTTTGTACTGAGGGCTCCACACCTGGACACAGTACTCCAGACTTAGAGAAAACGATGGCTGCATTTGTGGTGGGCGCAGCCTCCATCCTCAGGAGGACGGGCTTCTAAACGCTTTCAGCAGTTTACAGTGAAATTAGTGGCTGTTGGTAAACATTCAACTGGCTTTTGTTGTTGTTGTTGTTCCTGCTACCCAAGAATGAATTGTAAGTTAGCTTCCAGGGGATGCTGGAGGGCTTCCAGCACACACAGCAGGCTTAGCACCTCCTGGGAGCAGGGCCTTGGATCCCTTAGAGGTGAGATGCAAGAAGTGAACACATCCCCACCTGCAGCTGGAGCCATTCGTGTGAGCTGCTTTCCCTCATCCCTGTGAATCAGTTAGATATCCCTGCCTTGATAACAGTTAAATCCTCCTCACTTCCATCACAGCACCACAAGTGAGTAGGTTAACGTACAGATACTTATATGCAAAGGTGACTACACAGATGCACCCACTCTCACACATGTAAATATGTATTTTATAATGGATTATCAGTTAAATGGGGCTCTTAATGGTTTGTTTCTAAATGGTAGTGGGCCCAGTTGATTTTCTGTGTATTTTCTACATTATACTGGAGGCTGTTACAGTTTTAGCCCTGTGCTTATTATGTAATGCTATGGGCATGATTGTGAAGTATTCATAATTGGCAGGGCCTAACAGAAAGCTAAGCAAATGAGCTAAGGACATGATGATTAAAAGCTCACTGTCAGCCTCACTATAAAGTGGGGAAAAAAAATTCATCTAGATAATTTTCCTATATTTGAATGCATAACAAGACGTAGCGGAATGGAATTAATCATTGCGTATTACGTTCTCTTACTCACTTTCTTACTCAGATGCATCCTTTGTACCACAAAGAGGAGTGGTGGCATTAGGCCAGGATTGAATTTGACCTTTCTTCAGTCCCTGCCATTATTTTCATGAAAGCAATGGAAAGAAGCCTTAAGCAAGAACTGATTCTTGTTTTGCACCAACCCCTGAGCTGAAGAGCTCATAATCTAAATACTTGGAGGAGGAAACGGGGACAGATGCTGACCTAACAGTGTCCCTGGGGAGCTGGAACAGAACTTTAATCTTCTCCTCTAGTGCTTCGTCCCTGAGTCCTGATGATTTTCCACAGATCATTTTTTTTCTGTATATTTGGAGACATTGCAAAATCACTTTGCCCAATGCATCCTGAAGGGTTATTGCTAAAAGCTTCTCACAGCCTTGTAAGAAATATGTGCTTCAGCATATCTAGTACCTGTTCAACCTGGTGAAGTAATGGGGTTTTCCTATGTCAGAACAAATCAAGCCTGTGCCAAAACTGCTGTAAATGTTCTCCAGGACTTAATGAGCTCTTGCTGTTTTGCGGTGGTCCTAACAATTTGTTACTGTGACTGTCCTATAGTACAGAATTATGATATCAAAAGCATCTCATACAGAGACAGGGCTATCAGGGAAAGCTGATGGCACATTGTGTGTTTTGGGGCTGTGCTGCACTGGTGTGGAATTCTTTTCATGGTAAAGATGGATGCGTCTGGGTGTGTGATCTTTGGTAATTCTAATTAAGCAGAGGTAGTAAAAGTGGCATTCTTCACTGGGGCCGTGAACTCTTCCTGAAGTCACTTTAAATTAGAACATAGTAAAAGAGGGCAAAACTGAGTGAGAAACCTGGCATTCCTCTTTGACTCTTTGTAAGTCAGCACGAAGCACAAAGCTGTGCCTGTGGCTGCAAAACATGGAAGGTTTGGGGTATTAAAACCCACTTTGACTTTCAAGAGCTTCTCTTGAACGCAATTCCACACCGCCATGAAAAAAAATAATCAGTGTAAAATATCTGAACTGGAGCAAATGGAACAATTTGGCGACTCTGATGCCTTCGTCTGGAGTTTCATGCCTGCGAGGATGTGAAAAAGTCAATAGTGTGAATTGGAAGTTATTGATTATTTCACTGGGCTGCTGTTGAAACATCATATGTACTTGATTTGGTCTCCCAACACCCAGCAAATGTTTGTTTCTAGTTTTGTCTCCCTTGCGAAAACAGTTGAAAACACCATAAATTGAAAATGATTTTTTTTTTTCCTTCTAATTTTAAAGTATTTCTTTCTTGAAGTTAAATAAATGCTATTTGTAAAGGTTCCCCTCACTCCAAGATGGATATTTCACGTTACAGATGGGCCTATTCTTAATTTACTTTGCAAGGCGTTGAGCCTTCTGTTCGACACTGCCATCTGCAGCCCCATTGATTTTAGGACGTTTGTGTAAAGCTGTCTGCATCCGACAGCTTGCAGGGCTGGCTCTCCGCTCCTTTGAAACAAAGCAGGTTATGGAAATGGGCTTTTCTCCTGCTGCCTCTGCGCCAAGGCCGACCTCACCACCTTGTTGAATGACAGCAAGAGATTCAAATGAGAACCTCAACTGAGAGGAAGCTTCGGGTCGTGTTCTGTGTTTGGGAGGTGTAAAGGCTGTCGTGATACAGCAGGGTGAGCTGTGTTGACTCCTGAATGTGGAAGAACACCAGTTACCAAAACTGCTGTGAAGTGCTTCCACTTTGAGCTGCTGAACATTTCCACTGCTTCACATGGAGCGTGCAGCAAAGGGGAGAAAAAAGGAAAAGGGATTATTGTGGGTATTTGTAGAACAGATTTGACTGTAAGATTATCCACAAAAGTAAAAATATTTACATCCCAGTTGGTTAAAAATCTGTCCGGTATGTCTATTTGTTTAGCTAGCATTAATTACCTACATCAGCTCCTTCTGGTTTGGTTAATTTCCAAGATTCAAACATTTTGCTTTAAATTACTGGAATTAAGAGGGAAACGTACACCATGGCAGTTTGCTGATGTAATCTTAGGAGTGCTCTGTGATGGGGGGCTGGGGGCTTGGCATGACCCTGCTGGTTAGGAGTGATGGGAGGAGAGAAGTTGGACCCCCCTTTCATTCCAGCTCTCCAAAACCCCAAATTGCTTGCACCCAGTGCATCACCAGTACCTGCTTCCAGGAGGTTAAGCTGCTGGAAGTCAAGCAAACAATGCAACGCTGTCCGGAGAGGGATGTTGTCATTCATCAGAAGCTTGTGAGGAGATGAACAGATAAAGAAAATCAAGTGGAATGTGAGTTGTGCAGCTGTTGAGATAAAAATGAACACAGAACAGTGCAAAGTCAATTCTCCATGGCTCACTTTTGCTAGGTGGGAGACTTCCAGGTTGTTGCTCCAGGCTGCAGGGCCAGACAAGGCTGTGTTGAACAGGGCGTTGCTGCTTTGCATCTCCAGGCCATCAGAGATGATGCAAATAATGTGGAAACTCCTAGGCTGCAATTTGTGGGTCTGAGGTTGCCAGCTGTCTGAAGGCAAGGAGCTGCTTTGCTGGGGGAGGGATCTGACGTGCTGGTTGCAGAGTTCACATGCTGCTCTTGGATTCCTGGGCTCGCCATGCAGTGTCACACCTGGGCACACTGTGCCTGCTGGTGTAATTGCAAGTTGACTTGTGCAGCTACTTAATGAAGCTTAATGGTAAGGGAGAGAGAATAGGAGGATTCAGAGGATGCTAGAGGGGGATTCAGTTTGCTAGAGGGGGAATGACCCTCACTACACTGAGAGGCCTGGAAGTGCTGTGGTTGTGTGCAGAGTATGGTCAGGGTGTGTGTACATTGTCCCACTGACTTCAGTGCAAAAGAGCAAATACTGAATTAAATGGTCTTCTGGTGCTTTGCATCGCGTGTGACTTAAACAGTTGACCTTACGTGTGGTGCATGTTCCTGTTGGTGTCTTTAGGGGAAGGCCTCCCAATTAATGGCATGAAGCGTCTCTCCACATTTAAGGCCTTTCCTCTTAGAGCAGGGAGAGGCTGCTGGCAGCAGGGGCTGTCCCAGCTCAGCAATGTGCTCCTCATACCGTCTGCAGTGCAGATCTGTGCCACATGTACTGTATATCCCCAGTGACAGCTGAGCAAACTTATGAAATAACAATTGGGGATGATTATATTAGTTCGGAGGATTAGCACAGCAGGTAGCAGTGTTGGCACAGGGCAGGGTTTGGGCCGAAGGATAAATACACATTCTTTTTATTATTGCAGCTAATGGGAATCTGCTAGACTTTGAAGCATAGAAAAGGCTCACTGGCCACCTGTGAGCTAATCACACGGATTTGCCTCATTCTGTATTTCTGCTCACTTGGAGCCTGTAATCTAATTTCCAAACAGAGATGAGAAGAGCGAACAATTCATTTTCTACTTTACATGGCTGTGCCGGTAAACTTTTAATCCTTTCAGAATTACAGTTCCTTGCAGTGTGGAGGTAACAACACAGAGCCCTGTGTGCAAGACGTGAGTCTTTGAATGCACCATTTGCTGGATAATAATTAGCCTCAGCACGGCTCAACATGAATCAAAACAAAGGTTCAGAGCGTTGGACATTTTTCAAACGATGTCTTGGAGCACACATAGACTAAAGATTGCAGTTTTCATAGAGAATTCCTGGGTTTTTAACTTCAAAAGAGCCCCGCAGCAGTCGGCGTTGTCTTCAGCCCCCAGCGTTACACCCTGCTGTTGTGTCTCTTCCATTTGTAGGACACGGTGATGTCAGTTTCATGTCTTACCTAATTAATTATCTTTATAGCAGAAGGATGTGTGGCTGTTTCGGTGTTACTGTGGACTTGGTGACTTTGTCACCACCCTCTGGGTGAAAAACTTCCTCCTAAGATCCAACCTAAACCTCCCCTGTCTCAGTTTAAAACCATTCCCCCTTGACCTTGTAATAAAAAAATAGAGCCAGAAATTTCATTGTCTTCAGTGAATTGTGCTCACTGAAGTCGGTTCAAGCAGGAGGGATATATGGTCATAGGAGTGATGTCCCTAAGAGCACCATCAGACCTTTGTTGCACCTTACAAGGTGATCATCAGGGAGGCTAATGAGACTTCTCTGGTTGCATGGGGGTATATGGTGGGTCACACATTGCTCCTCTGGGTCTTCCCGAGGGCAGACACTGTTCAGTGAGTCAGTAGTTCTATCAAAAACACCCTTTTGCAAAATCTTCCTTTGCAAGAAAAAAAAAGCCCATGTCGTGGGTAAATGCAAAAGCGGTTTGTCTGATTCTGTTAAAGCATCTCATGTTGTGTGGAGCAATTAGAATATAATGGGACATTTGGCTGTACCAAAATTTCTCCTACCAGAAGGCCCCCAGCTGTCCCGAGGTATGTGAAACCAGAGCTGCTGGGCAGCACAGCCTTTCTGATTGTAAATAACATTCATACAGATTGACTGGCACAAAATGACATCTCTCTGAGACCTGCCAGGTTCCCATCATCACCCCACCTCCGTGTCTGGAAATTAATTTGATTTAAGCAAATAGATTTCATTCCGTTTGTTTATAAGGTTTCAGTGACTGGGAGGGCTGCCATCCAACTGCAGTCCATGGAGTTCAAGTAATTGGAGCAAGCCAGTCGATATCCAGCAGATGTCAAGAGCAGGCTGGGAAGAGCCATGGTCATGAAAACAAGATGTCAAGGCAAAGAAAGCCTTTTCAAGTAGTTCTGTGGTCACCTTGCAGAGGTATCATAAAGGTCTTCAGACCATGAGAGGCTCTTATTACCTGCACCAAGTTATGCAGGAGGTAATGATGCCCCTCTATAAATGGTTGTAATAAAAAAGCCGAATATGTTTCAGTTCTTGAATTATCATATAGGCTTCAATGAAACATCACATTCCTGTTCACAGAATGCTACTAAACGGGGTAAAAACAAAACTGGTGCATGCCAAAGAGCCGCTGTTGGTCTTGTGGTTTTTTCTTGGTTTTATATTGTTTTCTATATTAATTAGTACAAACTCTTTCAAGTCTTTCACTGTCTTACTTGGGAGGAATGTGGTACGCAGTCATGTTTAGCTACAGGGGAAAAAGCTTTTATCAGCCCTTGTCTGAAGCACAAAGCAGGCTTTAGTGACATTACAACTGTATGTACAAACCTGTTCAATGATTTGACTCCCACTTGTGCCCAAGTGTGAGAATGTGCTAAGAAACACTGAGCGTTGGAATTGCAGTTTGGAGGTATAGCGGAGTTTTCCTGTAGACACAGAGGACCGAAACAGTTGCAATTAGAAGTGTGCATTGCCATGTTCCTGCTGGGCTTTGCTTTGGTGTTAACAAGAGAGGTGCTGGGGTTTTGTGCTCTGTGTTTGAACTTGACATCGTGCCTTTAAAATCAGGATTGAAAATTCTTGGCTCTAAAGAAGAAATTCAGAAAGGGAACGGTGTTATGTGTCTGGTGAGTTATGGGTATGACACCTCTCAGGGGGAATAAATGTGTTATTTTTCTATATAAACACACCACACTGATCTTTTTTGTCCTTCATATATTAAACTGAGCTGTCAGGCTGCATTCGATCAGCGTTCATAAGGTGATACTTTTCAAGCTGCTTTTGAAAGCCAGTTTTATTCAAGCTTATTGAAGTAATCCTGTTGCATACAAGTGGGCTGAGTGTTTGGGAGAGCACTGCAGTTACATGGCTGGAGCAAACTGATAGTAAGGAGGGGGGCTGGCAGTGAAGCCCCAAACATTTTTCTTCCCAACCCCTGTGGTGAAGCTAATCTGGTGATAGGGTTGTCCCATCCCTATTGATAATTGGAGGGAATGGTGAAGCCTCGCTGTTCCCTGTTTTTCCTTGGAGCGAAGGATTCTCACCAGTAAAACGTGGCTGAAGAATGGAAAGCAAGGAGTTGGGTTGTTTTCATCATCATCTCTTTGCAATGCAGGGTTGGTCTAAGAGCTGCTCAAGTGTGAAGTCCTTGTGCCCCGAGCTGGTCAGTGTAAAAGCCAGGAGGGCAAGCAGCAGCACATACACATGCTGTAAGGTCGTTAGAGCTGTTAAACAGTGAAGAAACCTCATCCATCTGAGAGAGCAGGGATTGAGTCTAGACATACCTGAGGCAGTGCGTGTTAAATCAGAACACACAGGCCTCAACAGGACACGTTGCAGTAGCTGGGACAAGCCGAGACCAGCAGCGGGCAGTGATGCAGATGGTTTAATGCAGAGCTTCCCCAGGTCTGCCCCAGCTGGCTGGGAATGGAGACGTGGAACGGAGCTGAGGAACCGAGCGGTGAGTGATGGGAAAGGGGTGAACTGCTTCGGTGTGAGGCAGTGGTGCAGAAACCTACAGGGTGCAGCAGGAGGATGAATGGGAAGGGATTGGGAACATGGGTGAACTTGTAGGAAGGAAGGGTGGGAAGCCAGGAGCTGAAAAACTTGCAGTGGAGATAAAAGGGAATAACGCTCTTCTAAAGGAATGGGTGATGGTGATGACTTACAGAGAAGTCTCTGACAAACTGGCAAGAACCAAGTGGAATTAAAAGGTGAGGAATGAAAACCTTGTGGAAGGAATATTCTCATATGACGTGCGTAGAAATGTGCTGCTATGGGCGATAACTTTACACTACTCAGATGAGATTGATGCACCTAACAGGTCCGTGGTGCATTACTGTGATTTTAGAAAGCTGGGGAAGAAAGTCTCCGGTTTCTGGGAGTCATCCAGTCTTACCAGACATCAGCATGAGCTCTCACGTGCCAGGCAGGTTATTTAATCTCTTCTGGCTGCAAACGTTTTACATCTGCTTTGGAAAAATCAGTGGTGGGAAAGGTGGATCCTTGTCATGGTGTAGAAGGGGCTGTCTGTGTTTCTGCAAGCCTGGGTGCGCTTTACAAATGCTGTGATTACAGGCCCTGTACTTCTTTAATTAAAGCACAAAATTTAAACAAGAAGCGAAGGCTTATTGTGCTCAAACCCTTTATTATCAAAGAATGGCCCCCAAATCATTTGTCAGCATTACTTCCTACGTGGGAAGTTTCCATTCTGTTCAGGAAGAATCCACATTAATAAACTCTGGTGCTGGTAGCTGGCAAGTGACTGCTTCAGAGCTGCACAGGTAATGAGTAACTTACCTCTACCTGTTGGGAGAGGTTGGGAAACCAAGAGATTATCTCTGTTGGGAGTGAACTGTGCACACTGTGCCTATGTGTGCACACGTAGGTCGAAGCAGGATTGAGTTACGGTGTTGCTTTCTGTTAGGTTCCATTAGGATGCTACAGATGGATGCAGGTTTTTTTTCCTATTAAGTAAAATGCAGTGATTTGTAGAAGAGTTTTGCTCTTCATTTTCCTCTAGAAAGCCATATCCCCTTCATTTTTGCTAAGTAAAGACATGCCTTGAAAAAATATCAAACATCAAGTGCTTTTAATATTATACTCACAGCATACAGGATGTAGGGGTTACATTTATGGCCCGTGTTCTGTGTAACAGCTGGCTGAAATAGATCATTTCATGTGAAATATTGGAGGGCTCCACACTCTCAAATCAAGGCCAGCAGCAGCTCAGTGACTGAAGAATTGTCAGCATCTTGTGCAATTCCATTAAGTGCTTCTTCCCATTGATCTGCAACTTTATTGTTGACGATTAAATCCATTGCCAGGCAGAAGAGAAACACTTCTAACAGGAGGTAGCAAAGTCTTTTGTCCCGAATGATTTTTCTTCTGTTTTATAATTAAGTACAAAGTGTGTGACAAGTCTTGCTATTCACTTGTACTAAATACCTGCTTACCGTGGGATAATTGATATCAGCAGACGACAGAGCTGCTTGCAACACACTTTCAAATGCGTGTTTTTAATTTGCATAATCAAATACTTTGTTAGTGTCCTTGGAAATTAGGATGAAAGATGGCTGTGTGCTAAAAATGAAGCGTTGTTTTTAGCAGATTATTCTGTATCCAGTACAGCAGATGAAGTGCTCTGGGGCCTTCCTGGTACGTGTTGGCTGGTGCATCCAATGATCTTCCCCATCCTTTGCAGTAATAGTTTCTGTCATCTGCCTCTATTTATCCAAATGTTCCTTTGACTGATGTCCAATCAATATGAAATGTACTTAAATCTGATTAATTATTTCAAGTCGTGTAGGACACGCATTGAAGTGTCATCCCAAGGCAGTGGGGTGTACGTTCTCTGCTTCCCATTGACTTCAGAGAAGTTAGGACTGCCTGTATTGGTTGTGATGGTGTGCACCAACTGCCCCACTTTTTGTGTGTTAAGTGAAAAACAGAGGAATTTCAGATTCAAGACACATCAGAGGGCAAAACAGGAAAGGAAGATAATGGAAGCTGCATGTGCTGTCTGGGTGGTATGAGCTCAGCCAGTGTTTTTCTTCACCCTTCAAAGAACATTGAACTGCGGCTTTATGCCTTTCTCAGTTAAAAGACTGTCTGCTGTTGGACGTAATAGCAGCCCAGTGGAAAAAGGGAAGCCTTTGCCAGCACAGAAGTTACATCACAGTTATTTGTCCAAAGCAGAGTATGGAGACGACCATCAAATGAAGTCATAGGGGCACAAAGGACATTTTCCCCTTAGTTTTTGTGAGTCAGTCAACCCTCATAAGTGATGTGCTGGTAGGAAAATAGCGATCTTGTATTTATGGCTGTGAAGTATTGTTGATGAGGACTTGAGCCTTCTATACGAAACACGAGGTTGGTTGTGTTCATCACTGATGTGGGATTTCAGCTCCCAAAAGAAAAGTTGTGGGATGAGGAACTCATTTATGCAGTTTAATTACAGGGATGCATGTGGAGAATATAAGGAGGCACTGAGAGACTGCAGGACATCTGATAGCATCCTGGGGTGGATGCATAGATGCAGAGGTGTAAGACTGAGAGAGGGGGAAGGTGTGCAGACATTCAGGGTTTGATGCTTGGAATAATGTTATGTTACTGAATGCAACATCTTCTAAGAGATGAACTAACAGGAATGGGACTTAAGGGGCTGTGTAATAAAGATGTAAGCAGCAGCAGCAAAGAATACCCAGGAGATGACAGGATTCCTCACCCCATCTCTCCGGGGGAGGAGGAGCTGCATTCCCAGCAGTGAGTTGTGCTGAATAAATGTTACAAACACCAGAGACTCTAAAGATATCAAATGGAAAGATTTAATGATTGCAGCAAGCACAAGGTATTCCCTGTAGCTTGGGAAGTATCACCTCAGCTGGGTTTTCAGACCACCCCACCTACTGTATTCAACTCAAAGGGAATTTCTAATGACAAAACTTGTTTGTCTCTCTCCTGCACCTCCCTTTTGTCCCATCTCCTATTCACGAGCCTTTAAAGCAGTCTCCGTTGGGCTGCTGTCACACAGGGCCTGCAAACCTTTTAATAAGGGGTCTGGCACAGTTTGCTGCATGAGAAACCCAAATGAGGAAGAGTCTTTGATACATTCCTGACCGACTCTCTCCAGCAATTCCAATGTTGTGCAGGTTGGCAGATGCTGTGAACCTTGTCTGTGGCTTGGAGAAATGCTTTACATTATAGATATTTATTCTCCTTCTCGTCAAGGTTTGACCAATGCAGCTGTCAACCGTTATTTGTGAGCGCATGTTAATTTATTATACGTTTATTCATTTTAGCCCTTAAAATTGGCAGAAGAATGAGTGAAGTTTTTCTGTCTGAAGATGATTTGGAAACCTGGGTGCTTGTCCCCAGGCCCTTTAAATCTCATGTGTTTCCCATATGCTTCATCTTTTAATTGCCAAAGTTGTAAGTGCCGCTTTACACCATCGCTATGCAATATTGACGTAAATAACGCTCCCAATTCCCGCAGCAGCTGCCAATGCTGACTTTTCCAACCCTGTCTTGGCAGCGTTCCCCCTGAACGTGCTCAGAGGGATGTCACTCATCAGATGAACAGGTTGCCCAGTGATGCTGTGGCTGCCCCCACCCTGGAAGCACTCGAGGCCAGGCTGGATGGGGCTGTGAGCAACCTGGTCTGATGGGAGGTGTCCCTGCCTATAGCAGGGGGTTACAATGAGTTGATCTTAAAGGTCCCTTCCAACCCAAACCATTCTACAGAATATTCATTGTTAGAAGTCTGGGGGCGTGATTGAAGTGGGAGGTCTTTGTGACGCCCCCTTGAGCAGAACTCCAGTGTAGCAAGTGTTGTAATTTTAATAGCAGTCATTAGTATTAAAGAGACACAGCTGGAGGACCCAAACCAGTCTCTCCATGACCAGCCAAACCAAGGAAGCCTTGCTTTCTGACCAGTAAACATTTTAATGTTTCAGATTTGTGTAATAAGGCGCAGAGCTCGCAGTGCATTTCCTCCCTTAGTGTGTTGGTGAGGGAGTGATGATAGAGGAACAATAACAATATTCGTTGTGAATACACACTCATCTGTTCTGTCTCTCTTTTATTGCAGATAAAGAGTTAGGACTCAGTACACTCGCTGAAAATGCCGACCCTGGTGCTAGGGGTCCAGCTGTCCCGAAAATATCAGGACTAGAGAGAAGCCAAGAGAAGAGCCAGGACAGCAGCAAAGACCCAATACTTGAGCCCGTGGTGCCTAAAGACCCCTGCCCTCAGGTGGCCCAGCCTCTGGCCCAGCCCCAGTTGGAACTGCAGCCGGAGATACCTTGCCCCAGCCCTGCGCTCGCCCCACGGCCGGAGGTTCCAGCCCCACCAGCCCCACCACAAGCCCCACAGCTGCCTGCAGCCCCGGAGGAACCCACCCGTCCACCCGCACCGCAGCCTCCTGTGCAGCACCCACCCCGGCCGCAGTCCCCGGTGCAGCCAGCCCACCCCAACCTCCCTGCAGTGCAGCCCCATCCGGCCGCTCAAAGCCTCTCGCAGCCGCTCTCTGCCTACAACAGCAGCAGTTTAAGCCTCAACAGCTTAAGGTAGGTGGAAAGCCAGGTGTGCCCATGTGCTGTCTCTTTGCAAACTTGCTGCCCCCAGTGGTGATGCTTTATTGGTGCCTAGAGAAAGTGTGGGGGGATTGGGGTAGAGGTGACAGCGCATCGCACCCCATTTGTCAGAAATTGAGGGGGATTTGTGCCCTCATCTTCAAATTCTTCCCTAAAATGAGCCAGAATCACTTTATTTTCCCAACAGTGCTTGGTAATCTCAAGCTCTTTGTTAATTTGACTTTGCTTATCCCTCCTGTCCTTGCACACTCAGGTTTTTGAAGGGGATTTCATGCAACATAGGCCAGTGGAAGCAAATCCCAGTTCTTGCAGGCTGAGCTGTTCTCTGAATGCTCCCAACTTTTACCCTTGCCTCCCTGTAAACCTCTTCTGCTTTCCCCAACTACTGACATGCCCTAGGGCAAGAAATACAGTGCAGCTGCTGTTAGCTCTGCTGACAGCTTGGCATAGGCTTACACTGATGACATTCAGGCTTAATTTCTTCCCGCACTGACAACACCTTGCAGTCCTCAGTGTTTTTCACCTCACTTGGCCACACAGAGATAATCCTCACCTTTTGTAGGGGGATAACAAAATTAACGGGGATTAAGCAACCCATTCCCAGGAGCTCGTGATGTCTTTGTAAGTCACAGACCTCAGGTTTCCCCTGTGGCAACCTGGTGCTCTCAGCAGTGCCCCTCACCTTTCCCTGAATCTGAGCTTGCAGCAGGAACATGGCATCCCTCCTGACCTGGTGAACCAGTATATGGATGCTTCGTGGTTTGACTAAAACTGGGAGTTGTTGTTGAAGAATTGGATTTATTTTTAACCAAATTGTTGCGGCTCGTCTTCAGAATCCACTGCAATAAAAACATGTCATTACTTGAAATATTGACAAGTGGGATTAAGCACCATGTGATTATATGGTAAACATTCCCTGCTAAGAAATGAAACCTGCAAAATTACAACCAGTATAATCCTGGGTATTTATTTTGCTGATTCATCTTCTCTCTTCATATTGTGGGGGTAAGGAGAGTCATTAACAGGATAATAAGCATCTATCTGTTGTTGCCTTCCCAACTTCATTTCATGTTTTCCCCACTCTTCCATCTTTCTGAGTCATAGCAGAGAAATTAAACTTTTATTAACGCAGCGATCAACTGATGTTGAGCTTCGTTTGCCTGAAAACATGAATCAGAAGCAGTCATGTAGAAAGGACCCGATAATTAATAATGAATGCACAGAGCTGATTACTCCTTTGTGTGCTGTGCCTGTGTTGTCGAGGACAGAATCTCAGCCTCTTACAGGGAGGGAGATGTGTCCTGGGGCTTTGGTGTAGAGGGGCCACAGGCAGTAGAAGATATTCAGTAAGGGAGAGGTTGGAGAAAGGAGTGTCTCAAAGAATAATAACTTATATTTGCAGTGTGTTACTTTTATTAGTGACAGGTTTATCGTGAGCCGTGCGTAGTTCATTGGGGTAGTGTACGTGTGCTTTTAGAGCTGTTCTCTCTTCTGTGCGATGCTTAATTGCTTTTCTTTTTGTTAACAGCAGCAGCAGAAGCAGCACTCCTGCCAAGACTCAGGCTCCCCCTCCACACATATCTCACCACCCCTCCGCCTCACCATTCCCCCTCTCTTTACCAAGCCACAGCCCACTGCATACCTTCACGCCCACCCTCCAGCCCCCCGCACACCCACATCACCCCAATATGTTTGCCCCTCCTACGGCTTTGCCTCCTCCACCTCCATTGACGTCAGGGACCCTGCAGGTTCCAGGACACCCAGCTGGTAGCACTTACTCAGGTAAGAGGCAGATAGATCGTGGCCCCAGTGTGGCAATGGAAACCTCTGCTGGTTGGGTAGGGGGGGCACTCACTGCTGAACGATTTGGGGTGATGTCAAAACCAAAAACCACCCAGACTTTCCCAATGACTTCTGCCCCAGGAACGAAGATTTTTGGAAGCCTGTGCTTTTCTGTGTCTGCTCCCTGGGGTAAAACCACTTCAGAGTTCATATGGGGCCACCCAGAATCTGAACGCTGTAGCAGATGTCTGTGCTGTAGCTGGGGTCTGTGCTCAGCCTTGCTTCCCTGCAGCCAGCCTGGCTAGGGGGAAGTCTGGTTGCTGTGCACACAGTGCTCCTGAGGTCGGCTATGTGCAGAGCTGTGGGGAGCAGCTAGAAGTGAAGTGAAATATGCTCTGTTGTACTTTGTGGGGAGATGTCAGTTCCTTCTGGCTCACTGAGGGGGATCTGAGGGAAGAATATTGAGGATCACCAGTGCTTCAGTAACATAATTCGTGTCCATGAAGCAGGGGAGCTGCGTTTGTGGCTGCCCTCTGTTCCCTGACTTCAACTTACCTGCACTGCCCACCTGCATCCAGGAATTTAAGGAGAACCTGAAGGCAGGTTCCGTGAAAGAGGGGAACTGGAGGCTTTCTTCTCTCAGTGTGGCCTATTGGGAAGAGCTGGGGGAGCTTTCTTAATCTGTACTGTGTCATGCTTTACTGTGAGGGAACTTAATATAGAATGTCACTACTGCAGCCAGCAGAAATTGGCACAGGGTCTGGAAAAGTCCCTGAGCTCAACAGAGGTCGCTTTGCTTTGTATTTCAGAACAAGATCTTCTCCGTCAGGAACTGAACACGCGGTTTTTGGCCTCACAGAGCGCGGATCGTGGGGCCTCCCTGGGCCCACCGCCGTACCTGAGGACCGAGTTCCACCAGCACCAGCACCAGCACCAGCACACACACCAACACACACACCAGCACACCTTCACGCCTTTCCCTCACGCCATCCCACCCACTGCCATCATGCCGACGCCAGCACCGCCCATGGTGCGTACCCCAGGCAGAAATGTGAGGATAAGTAGAGCACAACTCTATTCTTTATTATGAACATTTGCCAGGCGGTGGGGAAGGAGTGATGTGCTGCCCAGGTGTGGTTGGGGAGGACAGGACGGGCGGTCCTTTCCCTATGGCTGTCATGTGTGTTATAGGTCCAGTGCGGGGGCAGAGGGATGAGGCTGCTGGCCAAAGGGGGACTCGTGCCTGGGAATCCCTGCTGGTTGGAGTGATGCACTCTGATGCCTCCTCCGTTTTCCTGGCTCATAAAGACCTCGTTGTACATTGAAGGGAGAAAAACTCAAACCAGCTTCACTGGGAGTTCATTTTCTGCCTATTTTTCCTCTCTGTTGGTTGCCAAATAATAGGGAATTAGTCTGTGTTACCAACAGAAACGAAGCAACGGAATAGAAAGTAACTAGTTTGTGCTTTGATCCCTTTGCAGTTTGACAAATACCCTACAAAAGTTGACCCCTTCTACCGTCACAGTGTGAGTTTTATTACTCTGTTTAAAACTGAATTAATTGCTTTTCTGTGGTGGGTTGGGATCACCACTCAGTCAATGGCACAGTGTCGAACCTCTCCCTAATCATCACTCCAGGATTTACCATTATCGTTCTTGGTCGCTTTGGCTTTTGAAGGCTTGCATTTTATGGTGCTTGTTTCTGATAAAGATGCAGTATCAGCTTTTCCAGTCAAAAGATCTCTTGTTCATACACCGCTGGAAGACAGGTTTGCTGTGAAAAAGATGAGACGAGAGGTGACTGTAGCACGAAGCAGTACAGAGCAGTAGTTTCATCACTGTGTTCCGGTGGTGCCAAAAACACTTAAGAATGATATTTTCCCTGAGAAATCTGAAAGGAAACAACAAACCATCACACCAACCCTTCAGGGATGGGTAATCTAATAGCTATTCTAATATATCCTATTTTGTTTTATAAAATTTGAAAGCTTGTCTTACTCTTCCCATTTCAAAAGCCAGTCTGACCCACTGGGCTTGTTGTGCTCTGTTTGATGGCAGCAGTACGATCTAGCTACTCACTTGACATGCTTATCTCAGAGCTACCAAAAACCTTATTTATTGAGATGAACTCATTCTTCATATTGATTGTAAAGCTGCTGCTCTTAAGGTTTAGAATCTGACTCATTTGCTGTTAAAATGCGGGTGACATTTCCTTCATCATACCAACAGAGGAGGGTATTTTGTTCATTTGGACAAGAATTTCTAAACCCAGTAGGGATATTTTGATGAGAGAAGGAGTACTGCATCGGCATTCAGAAATTCGCAAAGCATTTGGCTTCATGTGTTGATTTTGCTTAGAAGTGGAACTGGGTGAAAAGAACGGTCAAGGTGATGGTGTGATGCTTTCTGCTGTCCTGATTAAACGCAGTTCCTGCTCATAACTGATGCCTGTAGCACATGTGAACGGTCCCATTAATTCCTGACACCTTGTTTAAGTGTGCAGCGTGTGAGTGCCTGTGGGATCACACCTGTGGGAGTACGAGGCAAACATTTAAGCTGAGGATGATCTCTCAGAAGGGTCACGCTGCTGTTTGCATCACTGTTTGTGAAACTGCACTCTTGTTTGTGTGGCTTTATCATGGATTCAGAGGGGTAGATTATCCTGAATGTGGGATGTTGATTTGGGCAAGAACGTGGAATTGGGAAATGAGTAAATGCATCTTGGAGAAAGGAAGCGCAAACGTTGATGTGTAAAGTAGGAAACATTGAAATAGTCCTCGGCTGGATACTGTTTTCAAACCCACAGTGAATCCTTCAGGTCTCAGTATTACCCCCTTTCACATAAGGATGGGCTTCCATTTGCTTCCATTTGTGTGAGCCGGGATGTTGGCCCTGGCACAGGCACAGCAGCAGGGCCCTGGTGCATTAAGCTTCCCCTGCTTTCCTTGGGAACAGGTCTGTCCTAATGAAGTTACTGCAAAGTAATCACAATTGGCGTCTGTTGGATATTTAGCAAGCCAAAGATCAACATGGTGGCTATAAATTTCAATGGATTAACAGCCTTGCTAAAACTACAGCAAGGTCGTGGTAGCCAGAGCATTTCAGTAACCACTCCTAGGATGAATGTGAAGGAAAAGAGGAATGTTTGTTGGAGAGTTAAAATCAGTGTTTGCCAGAAAAGAGAAAGCAGGGGAAGGTCAAATTTAATTAACTTAGCGGGCGTTATAAAACTAAGAGAAGCATTCCTTATTATTAGTTGTAGATAATAGAATATTAAGCTTCGCTCCGTCTTTTGCAATTAGTCCATTACGTGCAGAATTAAATACAGAAGACACTGGGGGATTCAAACCACATTTTAGTTATTAAAAAGTTACTGTAAATGAGGACGGGTGTCTTCTAATGATTTCTCAGATACCCACAGTCCAGCAGCAACTTGCCTGAAGGTTTTTCTGCATCACTGAAAGGAGCAAGTCCAAATTACAGAGAAGTGACAACAGGATAGGGATGTGTTAAGAAAGGAGGCTTCATTCTGTGCTTCTAAATAAACAATCTCCTGATCTATGACATACTAAAATAGTTTCGTGTATATCAGTACCTGTAGTGTGAATAAATGGCCTTCTGAGACTGAAGCTATTGAAAGGGGAGCTGTGAAGTCGTGAGAAGGGATTCAGAAAATCACAAACATATGTTGAGATAAATCCATCCGAACTTTATGGCACTTTTTATGGCACTGATTTACTGTGGGATGTGATGCTCTCAGTGTTTGCTCCCTCCACATTTCCAGCTTTTGGCTGTTTCTATTCAACTGGCCATTGAGTCCTTTATTTTGATCCCAGAGGCAGCATTCGGGAGGTTCAGTTTCAATTGGCCGAATTCAGAGGTGAAATTTTATCAGCCAGAGAACTCCTTCATGTGTTTGTCTGGCAGTAGCAGTGAGGTGAGCAGCCATCCCCTGCCAGACCTCAAGGTTCCCAGTGAGAACAGCTTTGCACTGAGATGCTTTGAATCCCCGACTCCTACCAGAGAGTGACTTCCCTGTGCTGCAGCGTAAGGAAAAGATTCACAGCCAGACTGCAGAGACCAGATAGGATTTGGTCATGATGATTTGCTTGCTTGTTTCTCATGTGTTTCTCTGCGTTAGAGCAGAAGAACTCTGTTTTTGCTAAGTTGTCTTAGTACAGATACATTGGGACCACTGAGGTTGGTGAAGATTTGCCTCTTTTTATGCCTCGTGGTCTGTCTTTATAAGACCAGAGACCTTCAGTTTTGGGGTTCTACTTTGGCCATTTTTTATAAGTAATCCTTTTTAGCAATTAAGTTCATCTGTCTCTGCTGCTACTGGAAGTGGCAGGATATCCTCTCAGACAGGCTAATGAAGTCAGAATTGTGCATATTGTCCTCGTTTCCGACAGAAACCATTAAAATCCTTGCATACTAATGGAGTTTTAATGATACAATATCCTAGAGCTTGTGCAGGTTTTTCCCCCCTCAAACAGCAGCGTTCTCTGCCTTGTTTGGCCGGGCGCTGCCTTTTCTCTTCAAATCTTCTGCAAACTGCAACCCTTCCAAATCCCCATCCAATTCAAAACCCAGTCACTGCACAACAGTGTGCACTGATGGCCCAGTGCAGAGGCCAGGTTGCTGGCTGTATGATTTTGGAACTGCTTTTAAGCTCTGAAGTGAACATCATGACATTCGTGAACATCTCATTGACTGCTTTAACTAACATTGTTGCGGCGGGATCACGTCTTCAGCTCTCCCCGTTTCTCCATGTTCCATTCCCCTAACTGCAGGAATGCTCTCGCTGTCTCATCCAGCCGTTCGTCTTTGCTTTGTGACCCACGTGCATTTATGCTCCCCTCTCTTCTTCTGTTTCAGCTGTTTCACTCCTATCCTCCAGCTGTATCAGGTATTCCTCCCATGATCCCTCCAACGGGCCCCTTCGGCTCACTGCAAGGAGCATTCCAACCCAAGGTAGGACGTGTTTCCATCTTACACTCAGATGCTCACTTGTTCTACATATAATGGCATGGTTAACTTTAGAAGCAATGCGATTAGTTCACAGGGTAGCGTGCATTCATGTGAGGTCATGTAATAATCAGGATTTTAAGACACGATGATCATTATTGTTTTCTCATTTCCATAATTATCTCAGAGCTCCAGCACAACGCCCTACATTGATTTAGTTCCCCACTCCTTTGTGACAGCGACGATGGTGGAGTGCGATGAGTTTGTTTCTCTTTTGCATTGTTTTTATGAAGTCACTCTTGATTTATGAGTGGGAGGAAATCATTCTCTGTAGCCTGTAGTCTTTGTGACTGAAATCAGGACTGAAATTTCTGCAGAGAAGACACCTTTCTTAAATTGGCCCATCCACTCTAATGACTGAATATGTAAATTGCAGTTCATTAGTGGGATTCTTCATATATATGGTAATCAGTCTGTTAACAACTCTGTTACTTAATTGTTAGTTATACTGAAGCTGATTTCTTTTTTCTTCATTTTAAGTGAGCAAGATGTTGTCTAAATGTAGTGCTTTTTCCTCCAAAAGATGCATTTTGTTACGTTAGCTGAATATTTACATTCAAATCAAGGGAAAAGCTTTAATTTTCTCCAGATAGATGTTGCCTTATCCGATGCTCTTGTGCTAATAGTTCATTGTGGATGCAGCTCAGATCCTTGTATGGTAACCACGTAGGTTGCTGCTGCTTTGTGACAGTGAGGGCAGCAGTTTTAGCCAGTTCCAGTGCGTTATAGATAAGCAGCAGAGCACAGCCTTGGTATCCCAGGTGCTGCTTTAGGTGCTGTCTCATACTGCTCAGCTTTTCAAAGGTGAGAGGCATTCCCAGTGCAATACTGCTGTTGCCTCACGTGTTTCAGATCACTTTCACTAGCGGGGAGTCAGTGGGCAAAGTGAGTTTGGAAATTGAGATGTCAGTACCTACATCACTACATGGTGATAACAGTTATCCTTTTTGATTAAAAGAGCTGATCTTCACAGCACAGGCAGCGTTAATGAGGGAGAAGTACTGTTTTTCAGTTCATGTTTTTGTGTGGCTTTTTACTCATAAATGCTCTCTTTCTGTGTTACAATTCTAGACTTCCAATCCTATCGATGTTGCAGCCAGACCTGGAACCGTCCCTCATACCCTTCTACAGAAAGATCCACGGGTGTGTAGGAAGAATTACTGTATTGTTCTAAACTAAAGCTATACCTTGTGAAAATACTGAGTGCTAGGGCTGCCATCTTCTGTATGTCCGAATCAATGTCTGAAGCTAAAGCTTAATCTGAACTATTAAGTTGGTGAGATCAGAGGAGTTGCATGAGGACAGGTTAAATCCTGACCCTTCTGTCCATCAGTGGCTACAGCAGATAGATGCCGTGCAATGCAGTGCTCTTTCCTTGCTGTCAGGTGGCATCCCCACAAGACTGGGGTCAAACTGCAGACCAGCATAGAGACGTACAAACCTCTTTGAGATTTACATTTATATTCTGTAATTGTTTCTGATGTGGGCGATGACAGTTATTCCCTTGGTTACTGTATTATTGACTGCAGCAGCAAAATGCGGATGCACTTTATTGATCACTTGGTGCCTCTGGATTTTGAGTTGGAGCGCATGTGAACAGCATTTATTGTCTCAGTGCTTCGTTTTCTGGCTTTTTTTCTGTTCCTTGCAAATGCCCTCGGGTTGTTTGCTTGTTTGATTGAATACACGTTCTTTGCAGCGAGGAACATCATGCAGTCCTATTTTTCTCAGAACGCAATGACAAAAATCAATGGATGTGGAATTGGTCCACTTCTAAGCGCTGCAGAGCTGTTTTCTTTGGGTTACACCAAGTTCCATTAGTTGGAGTTTGCTCTGAATTAGCGCTGTTGTTAAGCTTTATAACAAAAGGGCCCACCTGTTCTCATGTCTGCTCATTCCAAAGATAACCGAAGCCTCCCGTCATTAAGTCACTTTGTTTTGTGCTGCCTTTCAGCTTGTAGTGCAGTTTTGATTGTTTCAAGATGATGCCAGGTGCCGTCACCGAGTCTGCAAAATAGCTCTTGCATCTGTAGGTCTCCTTTTAAAGGAGATGGCTCTCTGGATGTGCCTCCCTGCTGAACAGGCAGGGCAGTAGCTTGCAGGGCAGACCAACAAGCTCATTGGGAGCAGCCCCCTGATACTGCCCTGTCCGATTCCAAGCAGCTCTGAAAGATTAGACCAGAAGTTTGCCCAAAGGACAGAGCTGTGTTCTTCTTTGGAGCAGTTAACCAGCCATTTTGGTAGCATTAAATCAACAAATTAATGCAGATGCCAGAGGACAGAGCGCTCAGTGTGAGGCTTGTTTCGTTGCTTGTCAACACTTAGGTACAACAGCCATGGGGGGAGGGAGGCCGGCTCCAGTACGGGGGCTGAGGACTAATTATTAACTGAAAGGGCTTCATTTGAAAGTAAAATTACAACATTTTAATTTCATCTCTTAATGAAGCAATACAAATTTGTTAATTAGAGCAATTGTTTGAGTGACAGGCATGTAACCAAGCTGTCATTTCTTCTTCACAGTTGACAGATCCGTTCAGGCCCATGTTGAGGGTAAGAAACCTTCATGTGCTACAGTTTGTCGAGCTCGTCTCAGTCCCCGCCGGGTTGCAGCACACACTAATTAAGAGCAGCGCCGTGCTCCATCTGGGGGATTTTGCACCATGTTTGCTGAGCACTGTGGTCAGCATCGTGTGGTCGCTCGAGGAAGAGAAGCAGTTTTAAAGCTAGAAGTTCCCTGTTCTCACACAACCCCTTACCACAAACATCAGAGGTTAAATATTGATAATCCTTGTGTCGCTGTGGCTCACAAGGCTCCCTGAGCTGATCCTACAGGCTGCCTGGCAGATGTCTCCTGCCATTTTAATGCAGGTTTAAGGATTCCGCTTTCTAATGTTTATAGTGTGCTTTGTGTGTTATTCAGTACAGAACTCCTACTGGAGTACCTTCTTGTCCAGCACACAGTCAATCCAGCTCAAACACAGAATACTTTAGAGATAAAAGAACCAAAAGATACAATCTTACAGTAACCCAAAAGATATTTTTGTTTTTAGGGGTTTATTTGTGAGCCAAAATGTTGTAGGTTCAGACCTGCAGTTATATGAGGCAGTCAGACTGATTTGGAAATGCAGACTGAGGTTTTTAGGTGTTTTTATTTGGATCATCTGGTGGAAAGGCCAGTCTTAGAATAGCTGCGCCTTTGGAAATGTACTCAATGTACTGTTGTGAAGCAATCCAGCTGTGCAGAGTAGTTGCTAACAGGCAGATAGTTCCAGCAGCACAAGCTGCATTCTCAGCCAGTGGCATCAGAAGATTGCAGGAGTGCAGGAAAACAGAGCGTGGGTTTGTCTGGGGAGGAGGATGACCAGGAGCATCCCTAGGATAAAGCATTGCAGGTACTGGGAAATCACTGATTCATGCTGTATCCCTCCTGTTCTTTCCAGAAACCCGGGAAGTGGTGCGCTATGCACGTCCACATCGCCTGGCAGATCTACCATCACCAACAGAAAGTCAAGGTCAGTCTTTTGGGCACACCTGCATTTCAGATACATTGTGCACTGCAAACCTGTGAGTGGGAGGTTTTGCCTCTTGCTGTCAGCAGTTCTGTACATGGATGAAGCCTTGTTAACATAACCACAAGTAGCATCATAGCTGCATTGCTCCTGCAGATGTTCACTATAATAATAGGGAGGAAAGGTTGGTGTCTGTGTTTGGCATTTATGGCAGGAGTCAGGAGTGCTAGAAAGTGAAATTAACAAGGAGACCCTACCACTCTGCAGTCCTTGCATGCAACTGAGTTGTATGATCTCAGGTAGTGCTGTAAGATTATGAAGATGTTGAACAGCTACTAAAATCTACAGCTAATAGAGTTTAAAAATAACCCCTTTAAACAAGGTTGACAGGTTAATTTGCTGCAGTAGACATATCTCTTTTCTCTGCTTCCTTATGTTTCCCCTGCTAGTGATCTTCATTCATCTTCCCATTATCAAAAAAGACAAGATTATAGACCTAGAGAGTTATATCTCCTTTTTTTTTTTCTTCTGTATTTTATTGAAAAGATATTTCCTTGAAATGAAATTATTGTTCCCATGTTATCTGTGTCCTTTGAATCTTCTTTGATTTGATATTCAGAGAGGTCATACTGCTGTATTTATAACCCGTGGTAAATGCCATTTTCATACAGACATTTATTTTGCCTGCTGACTTTGTCTGTTTAAGAACAGTAATAATGCTCAGACTGTTGGGAAAGGGCATTGTTTGGCTTTTTTTTGGATGCCGTGGATGATGATAATTCCAAAAGTAGCTGGAAAATGTATTTCACTATCTCAGTTCAGTCAGAAGACGAGGTGTGGTGTGCAGTCATGAAGGCAAAAATGCAGGAAACCCCAGGAAAGAATGAATGCAGCTGTAGATGCTGTTTCCCTGCCCATACCTCTGCAGCAAGACACCATTCAGACATGTGTAACCAGTCTGTGCACCCAGGGAGACACAGCCCAAGCCAGACAGCAGCCCTGGGCACAAAGCAGTTCTACGCTGAGGCTCAGGATGACCAATGTAGGGTCAGCCTGGATTCCAGGCAGATTTTGCTCTCCTTCATTGGCCTGCTCCCTTTCAGGAAAGGATCTACAGCTTGATCTAATGTGCTGTGAAGTTAGAGCAAGCATTTGCATTGAGCTTAGTGGGACCTGTATTAAGGTGTTTGGCATTTGCTGGACCTGAAATGCATTCATAAGGTTACCATCAAGAGGGGGGCAGCAAATGGGAGTAAAATGAATTTGATCAGTTTTCTTCCATGCTCTTTTAAGGTAAATCAACGCATTCAGAAGGCTTTTACCACAGCCATGATGTTCCATTCCTCTCCAGACAGGGGATTTTTTGGTTATTAGAACAGTGCTATTCATATGGCCGCAATTAAAGTTTCTGCCAGATTTGCTGTTCTGAGTAATGCCTGTCAGAGGTTTATAACTTGGTTGTTAAGAAGAATAAGAAGAGCTCACGGCCTAAAAATCTGGCACAGAGCCTTCAGTTGAGGCATTTGTGTTTTCTGATCTTCTAAAATCACTGAAGTGCTGCAGTCTGACATCTAAAAGCCCTGACCTGAACGTGGCTGTCTTTTGCATTTCGCTATTTGCGCAGGTTATTATCACAAAACATTGATAAATCTGCTTTTTCTTTTGTTTCCTCTTTTTCCTGCTCATAGCTTCATAGACATGTTATTAGCACTTGAAAAACAGCTACTAGGCATGCACATTAACTTGGTCATAACTTTTTAATATGCATATTTATATCATTGTAATAGTCTGTACTCTGAGCTGGCACGGTATTAAATATTGATTTATTAAGCGTAACGTGCTCCAGAATTACTGTTAAGATCTACTGGTTCAGTGTTACACGTTTGTAAATCCTTTCAGCTGACCTGCACAATTAATCAGCAATCTGTGTTGAGGGAGTTTTGGCAGCTCAGGTAATTGGGAATTTGGTTATCCTCTGCATTCTATAAAACTATTGAAGTGGGAACCACTGAAGTGAGTATATGACACAAGGAAGAATCCATCCTTCATCCATTTATCATTTACAATGCAGCTACATCAGGAAACAGGCTTTCAAAAAGAAAATCTGCTCATTCTAGTACCATATAAATAGAGGCAGTGTCATACAGTGCTTTGAGTTTGGAGAGCAAGCTATCAAAATGAGACTGGAGTCCAGACACTACTGCGCTTCGTATGTAATTTGCTTCATTTTAGCCCCTATCTTGCTCAATTGCAGTCTGAGAGGCACTGAAAGATACCCAGCATCAAGTGTTCCTCGGCTGCAGCTCCACATTTAGATGTGATGGTTCTGCTGTGTGTGTGTCACTGCCTGATGGGTGATCCCTGCAGTCAGAGGTCAGCTGGCAGCTCTGCCTCTTGCACTTGGTGCTTTCCCCGCTTTCAGCACTCCTGCCCACCTGGGATCACATCCAAACTAACATCTCTCTTTGACTTTGTTTTTATTGTTGTGTTAAAGGCAGACCCGTGCTTACAGCCAAGTATGTGTTTTTAAGGCCTCTTCAGAGATTTCAGTGTTTGTTCTGCTCAGTCAAGTCTGTGCTAAAACTCTTTGCTCCAGAGGGATATATGTGTTTGTGAAGACACTGGTGAGCCCTGGGCAAAATACCTACTGGGAACTTGAGGTTGTTTGCCTGCTGCCAGGAGACTGGTTCTGCACTTATACCCAGGCTCCTAAAAACTGATAATCTTTGTTAAATCATTGGTCGTTATGAATAAATTGTGCTGTACCCACAGCATTCCAAAAGTGCCTTTTAGGACAGTCTCTTGCAAATCTTTTTTTCTTTATGTTTCAGAAACAGATGCAGTCAGATCCACACAAGCTGGACTTTGGCCTGAAACCTGAATTTCTGAGCAGGCCCCCAGGCCCCAGCCTCTTTGGAGCCATCCACCACCCCCATGACCTGGCCCGGCCCTCGACTCTCTTCTCTACAGCCAGTGAGTATTGAGGATCAAACTCTTCCTTGTGGCATGCTCATTAACATGCTAATCTGTGCCATGTTGACAGGAAATTTCCCATATGCTTTGGCTTATGAACTTTGCAAGACGTGCCAGAGGCTATTAGTCTATTTGATAAATATTTTAAAATTATTCCATATGCTCTTCAAAAAAAGAACAACGACGTGATAAAATGCCATGCAGGTTATACACGGAGTAACATTTCACGCAGTGATATCTGCATCCTGGAGGTGACAGGTTGGAAGTGCACTGTGTTGTGTGTTCCCCTTTGTTTTCCATACTGACACATTTCTCCTCCACCTTCTTTAACTGACAGCTTCTGTTCAGAAGAGCAGCTGCTGTTTGCATGGGATCCTGACCTGAGCATACAGCAGTCTCTGCTTACGTGAGGTGCTGTTTAAGAATAGGCAAATATAGAACACAGGGAGTCCCCCTCTGAGCATTAGCTAGGAATTCACCATCTTGCTTTGTTTCAGCAGGTGGGGCTCATCCAGCCGGCACCCCTTTTGGCCCTCCACCTCACCACAGCAACTTCCTCAACCCAGCTGCTCACTTAGGTAAGTGCAGTGAGTAGTTCTTGGCCCTCTCTGTGCGAGCCACTCACTGTGAACACAACTCAGAAGTTACACACAGGCATTTTCAGCCCTGCTGCTTTTGCATGATATGCTGCAGCTGGTTGCACTGTGAATATCCACTGAACTGACAGCCGGTCCAGTTGTTCTGTCGTTATCCAGAAGGCTTCCGTGCAGGCATAGCACAGCTGGATAACACAGTAATGCCTTCTCACAATGGCCAACACACCAGTGAGCTATTTCCATTGGTTTGCAGAGCCTTTCAATCGACCAGCTTCCTTCAGCGGTCTCACTGCGGTGGGCAGCAATGCCTTCGGGGGACTCGGCAACCCGACAGTCAGTGAGTAACCTCTTCGTTTATGAATTCTTGTTTGCTGGGTAATTCAGGACATGGCGTGACGGTGACTCTTTGCTGTCATTTTATCAGTTGCGTAGATCACACATCATTAAGGGATGGTAATCTGAAAAGTGAGCTTTTTCCTTTAAGTAACAGCATCCTTAGTCACTTGTAAATGGTTTTCTTGTAGTTACCTCGTAGTTTGGGTTCAGTGTAGTGCTAAATGTCACCATTACATTGTTAAAAGGAAATAACTGCATCTAGAACTCATGAGTGTAAGGAGTTTGTGGGATTCCACGTGGTTTTGTTGCATGGTCAAAGTAGTTAATGTGCAGTGCGTGTCTGTAATCCTGAGCTGTGGATGAGAACATTTGTTTTTTTTCCTTTCTCACCAGTGAATCCAGGACATGTGCCTGGAAAAGATCACTAACCTGCATTTATTTGTCCAGGGTCATCAACATTTCTCTAGATTTGGCCAGTCACAAAAGATCATCCCTTTAAAAATCCCTCTCTTTCACCATACTCCAAATCTGGCATTGTTTTGGTCACATTTTATATTACTTTGGTTCAGGATCGAATGCAACAAGTTCCATTATTTGTATTCAGTATAATGGTCATTGCCCGGTGTCTCCAAAATATTTGGACTAAGGATCATTGTCACTTCTATCTTCCTACTCTCATCCCTTGTCAGTTTTATCCACAGCATTTCCCTATCCAATTAAAAACAGCTGTCAGATGCCTGCCCATTTTTAGGAATGAGACCCTCTAATGAATCTCTGTTAATTTCCTTTCCTTTTCCAGCTCCCAATAATATGTATTCATTTTAACTCTGAGTGCTGTAAAAGTTTTTTTGGTAAGTACCTTCACTAGAGCATACCTTTTTCTTAAACCTTTTTGTTTTCCACTTCACCATTTCAGCACCCAACTCAATGTTCGGCCACAAGGATGGCCCCAGTATGCAGAGCTTTAGCAACCCTCACGAGCCCTGGAACCGACTGCACCGAACTCCTCCTTCGTTCCCGACCCCTCCGCCCTGGCTGAAGCCAGGAGAGCTGGAGCGCAGTTCATCTGCTGCAGCTCATGACAGAGATAGAGATGTAGATAAACGAGACTCATCTGTTAGTAAAGATGACAAAGAAAGGTACGAAAGAACACTTCCAAGAATTGTCTAGTTCAAAGCTTGGGGCTCCGTTCCGCTTTTAACCCTTCCCAGCCTGGCACATTGTTAAACCAGAGCTTCAGAAGAGGGACGCTCGGGGAGCTGACACCATCACCGCCTACGATGCAGCACTGGCGGTAGGGAAGATGCAGATCTGCCTCGGGTGCTTCCTGCTCCATCTGTTTCTCTTCTCACTTGCACCTCAGTTCATCAGAAGGAGCTTTGCTGGAGCAGAGTTCAGGCAGTGTCAAGTGAGAATAGAATGCTTGCCTTGTGGGTGACTTTTTTATAGGCTTTTTGAAGACGTGGTGTGTAGATGGGTGCCTGACAGGATGTAGAAAGAAATGTGAAGTCCATCAGACACGTATCTGCACCCATGAATATTCAACTTTGTAAATCCTATCTGCAAAACAAATAACCCTGCTTCCACCCCCTAAAACAACCTGAGGAGAGAAACCACTGTTAAAGTTGTAAAATTACAACACCATAAAATACAACGGCATGGCATTTTCCAGTACCACTATAAGCTTCAGTGCATGCCATTCATTGAATCGGCCTTAATTCCCCTGCAGAACACACACATACATGCACTGCTGTTGCTTACCTTTTTTGTTCAGTGTATTACATGGACTTGCACTCTAACATGTCCAGGCTGGGAAGGGTTAATGAAAAGTAAAACCTGGTCATTTTTTTTTTTTGTCAGGACTGTTCCCATTCTACAGTTAACTCCGTAACAATTCCTCTTAACATTTAAGTACCAAATTATAAGAATTTGCCATTCAGCAAGTGTCATGCCTTCCTTGGAAAATGCACAGAGGCTGATTTCAGCTTTTTCAGTTGTGGCTTAATGGCTTTGCTGCTAAGTTTGCACATTACTTTACTACATAATGGCTATTTGTTTCTAATTTTTTAACATAGAAGAATATTTAGGAGTTGTGCTTTTCTGACTTCTGTCACTAACCCGAATCTACGCATTAGCAGCCTTTTCCAAAAGAAGTTATGCTAACACATTAGATATTCTAAAAAAATACATTGAAGAGCTTTTCTGTGTTATTGTAAAATGTTGAAGAGCAACTCAAACTTCAGATCTTGTCACCTACATTTTCCATTTGGAATATTTTCTGTTTGGTAGCATAGCTTCATTATTTTCATGTCTGGTGTTAATGCTTCCGAATAAATTTCTGTTAGAAATTGGGGATTCTGTCCTGCGAAATGCTTAAGCATGTGAGTAACTTTACTGGCTTGAATGGCAAAACGTTTCAGTTACTGATGATATGAGTAGCCTTTACAATGACGTGATTCTTTCAGTTACTGTTTTGTTGTTCTGTTATGAGGTGTTCCTGCTGAAGAAAACCCTTTCAGGAATACATCCCCTGCCAGCAGCTTTAGCATTGCCTGACCTCCATATCATAGCTCAGAACATAATTTATTTTCAGTGATTTGAGAGTTTAAAAGTAAATGTCATTCATTCTTCATGTTCCTGCACAATTACTGCTACCAGTTCAGTACAGTAATGGCTTTGCTGATCCAGTATCGCTATGCATCCATGTGATTTTAAGAGTTCTACTTTGCAGCATGTTCACACTGTTGCCTGTTTGAGAAGATGCAGAGAATTCCTCCCTGGAGACACTCTCCCTACGTAGATAATGTCTGGTGTAGTTTGTGAGCTTCTCATTCCTCTCCTTTGACCTTCAATGGCACCCAGCAGGGTGAAGGTGCAGCCTTGCCCCTCTGGTTGAGGTCCCATTCTGTGTCACCAATTTTGATAAACATTAGAACCAAGGAATTCATTTTACCTTACAAATTTGATTCAGTCTAAATAGGAAGGCTACTCCACCTGGTCAGCTCTACTTTCATAAAGTAGTTGGTACAGGATCTATTCAGATATGTTTTGTTATCCGTTGCCAAACAGTTATTCTCTAAATCCTGTATGCAACATAAATTGGTTTCAGAGATGTAGAGAACTTGCAGTATTTTGAAGGCTTCCTGGCCATTGGCAGGGAGATCAATTGGCAGTCTCTGCTGTGCTCACTCTGCCCTAGAAATGGGAAAGGATTGGTAATCTTAAAAACAACAGACTCCAGAGAGGTGTTAATTTGAGAGCTAGTTTGAATGATGGGCATTGCTGCTGAAGAGGTCAGCGTATAATCCATACATGATGGCCACCTCTATTAGAAGACCTGTGCTGAGGCTTATTTCACAGTTAGAGAATTGCCTGTCTTTCTGGAGGTTATTTGTCTCCACAATACCAGTGTCTTGAGAGGTTTTAATCTTCAGTTTCGAGAAAGAAATTGAATTGTGGGAAGCAAACTGAAAATCTGGAAGGGTGAAGACAATATAGATAAGAAACCTATGATGTAAAGATTTGCTTTCTGCAAATCAACAAGTATAGTCAGACATCCTCAAGGCTTTGCTTTTATTTTTGAGAGTTTCTTGTGCTTTAATTTTTACACTTCTATTTCTTCTTAGAGAGAGCATTGAGAAAAGACACTCCAGCCATCCTTCGCCAGCACCTATCCATCCAGTAAACTCCCTCGGACATAATCGCAGCTCCAGTGAGCAGATCAGGAGCCATCTGAATCCTGAGGTTCGAGAAAAAGAGAAACCCAAAGAGCGAGAGAGGGATCACTCCGAATCTCGGAAGGAAATTAATGTTGAAGAGCACAAGGTGAAGGACAACTATATTTCAGAGAAAGAAAGCCTGAGCCATGAAAGCCGAGTGGTGGAAGAGTCGAAGCAAATGTCCAGGGTTCCTTCACCCTATGCTAGGCCACCTGTTGTGGAAAGCACCAGGCCTAACAGTACTTCAAGCCGTGAGGCTGAGAGGAAGAATGAGCCAGCGTACGATAATCCGAAGAAAAGCAATGAAGTCAAAGTGAAGGAGGAGCGAAAGGAAGACCATGATGCTCAACATGAGGGACCTCAGACTCACAGGTCATCTGATCAGCCACCACCTATATCTACATCTAATGTCCATCCAAGTCCTTTAGTGTCTATGCCCATGACTGTAGGTGTAACCGGGATACATCACATTAACAGCATCAGCGGTCTGGATAGGACTCGCATGATGACCCCCTTCATGGGAATTAGCCCGATTCCTGGTGGAGAACGCTTCCCCTATCCTTCTTTCCACTGGGATCCAATGAGAGATCCCCTAAGAGATCCTTACAGAGAGCTAGATATCCATCGGAGAGACCCCCTGGGCAGAGACTTTTTGCTAAGAAATGACCCCCTTCATCGTCTGTCTACGCCAAGATTATATGAAGCCGACAGATCATTCAGGGATCGGGAACCCCACGACTACAATCACCACCACCATCACCACCACCCTCTCTCCGTTGACCCTCGACGTGAGCATGAGCGGGGCAACCACTTGGATGACAGAGAGCGGTTGCACATGCTCAGAGAGGACTACGAACATGCACGCCTGCACTCAGTTCACCCGGCCGCCTTGGATGGACACCTGCCTCACCCAAGCCTCATCACACCAGGACTTCCTAGCATGCACTACCCCAGAGTCAGTCCCCCGACAGGACACCAAAATGGTATCCTCAATAAAACTCCCCCCACAGCAGCTCTCAGTGCCCCTCCGCCACTTATTTCTACGCTGGGGCCTCGGCCTGGGTCTCCAAGAAGGACTACTCCTCTGTCAGCAGAGATGAGAGAGAGGCCTCCTTCTCACACCCTCAAGGACATCGAAGCTCGATAAGCAGAGCGAGACTAAATAAAAAAGCAGAGAGAGAGGGACAGAACGTTGTAAATGAACATAATATAAAGACCTTCTTACTAGTCTATTGATACAGACTGGGAATGTGACCCACTGTACAATATGTATAGACCTGAGTGCAAAGATTTTGAAATGTTTTTTTTGTATATTATATGTTGAAATTTTCCAGATCTTTTAGCCAAGTCCATACGTCCCTCGTGTCTCCTACTCTATTTTATTTCTAGTTTAAAAGTTGCAAAATTTGAACTGAAGAACAAGACATTAATCTGAACGATCTGCCTAGAAACAAGCCACCGCCAATGAGAACCGTACAAAGCTCTTTCAGACCAGAAGTGAAGACATTTGTAGATATTTATGTAAAAAGAGTGCTTCATGGGTTAATGGTTCATATATGCAAAAAGGGTAAGATGAAAGCTTTACTTTGTACAAATGTAAATAGATAAAATTAAGTAACATAATACATTAATACTTCTTAAACTGTGCTATTTGCAAACTTAATATTGATCAACACAGTCTGCTTATGCTGTGTTACATATATTGTTATAGACAGCTAAACCCCTTCAACTATGCAATGAATTTTAAGGCTTTTCACAAAAGCCTTTATAACTCAAAGGAGCCTTTTCAACACACAACATACTTAAAGTCATATTTTCCCTGAACAAGCTCATCTGTATTAGAAACCTGTTTCTCCTGCTTGTTTTGATGAAGAAACAGCCCACTAGAAGTGTAGTTCTCTGTCTGAACCCCCGCATCAAGATGCTGATGTTTCTGTACCTCATGTATTCCTTAGAACGCGTCAGGTTAGCAGTCTGTAATCGCCGATACTGTCATGGCAAACAGGTTTTCAGT
Source organism: Coturnix japonica (assembly GCF_054131305.1). NCBI lineage: Eukaryota > Metazoa > Chordata > Aves > Galliformes > Phasianidae > Coturnix > Coturnix japonica. The sequence goes on from NC_140684.1 coordinate 9,561,346, forward strand.
CACGTCCATCTGGGTTAAACCGAGTAATAATCAAATGCTGTCAGTTTTCCAGGGCTTTGGTCACTTAACACGTCAGATTTGGTTTTGGAAGGGCAGTTGGTTGAAACCATTCATGTCTGTGTGGCATTTCAATCTGTACGCACACTTCCTTTTCAGCGACACTGAAACAAAATCCTGCAAGAAAGCCAATACTTTTCTAGAAAAAATGATGGGTATGTTTTCACTGTGGATCAGTAGTTTAATTAATGAACTCCGCTGCAGATTTCATAATGCAATTTGTTGTATTTCAGTTGGTAATAAAGTCTGTGAATAGTTAACAGGTCAGCCTTGTTGTTCCCTGATCACAGAAGATGTGAATTCACGTGCAGAACGTGCTCCTTTTTAACAGAACGCATCATTCCTCTGAAATCTGTCTTTTCATAACACGTGTTTTTATAATGCATTAAGTTTCTTACCGGAATATTTGGAGAGAATATGACTTTATCAGAGAGAATTCAATACCTTGTCTACTGGACTGTAAAATATATGTATGAAATAAAACTAGTTCCATTGGTCTTCTAGTGTATTAAAGTGCTATCCGAGGTTGTTATCCTGTTTTGGCAAAAAAAAAGAAAGGAAAAGTAAAAAAAAAAAGAAACAAGGTACCTACCGACATTGTTTCTAATGATCAGAGGTCTATTGGAGTAGTCAGCTGAAGGTTTAGTTGTGAGCTTCAGGTTTTGTGGACTCCAGATGTTGTGCCGTGTTCTTTTCTCAGTTTGTTTTCCTTCTTTTTTTTTTTCCTTTCATTTTCTTTTTTTTTCTTGTTTTGGGGTTTTTTTTATTTCTTTTTTTAAGAACGGAAGGAAAAATGACAAACAAAAAAGCAAACAAACCAACCCAAACCAACCCTGAAGAATGATGTACACTGGAACCGTAGCGGTAGCTTTCAGTATTGTAAAGAGATTGTTATATACAAACCTTTTTGCTGTTTATCCTGTATGTAATAAAGTCCTTTCTAGATCCTATGTGAAAAGAAAAGTGAAGCAGCTCTCAATCTTCAGCATGTTTCCTCATCAGCGAAGACTTGTGTAATGTAAATTGTGCCATGTTATTAAAAAATGTGAACTAAACTGCTAGGTGCTTCTTTGTGTGCAGTACCCCATCGTTGCTATGGGGAAGAAATGATACCTTTTCCCAAGAGTGGGTTTTTGTGCAGAAGGTCTAGATGTTAAGAATGGAAAGGACGCAACAAGACTTTATGAGTTGTCTTACAGAATGGATTTTCATGGTCAGGTTAAAAAGGAACAAAAAGGAAACCAAACCCTTGGCTTGCCTGGATTGCACGACTTAAAACTTTCTTCTGTCTCAACAGTTACCACTTGAGGTAAACAACTGTTTGCATGCAGCCATACATTCAAGCTTTGTTTTGTTTCTCAATGCTGTTGTAGAATTGCTGTCTGTTCTGTGTTATTCCCATGCAAATCTGAAGAAAGTGGAATTCCTCTGAATTTCAACCATGTAACACAAAGAGTAGCCCTGTGTCTTTCTGGAAACTAGTTTGGTGTGATCTCTGTGCATTCTCAGTAGCAAAGTACCCCACAGTAGCATAATACACAAAAAGAGCTTGGAGGGTTTTTTTCTGCAAGCAGCCCATGTCTTGGTCTTCTAAATGACTATCATTAATTCAACTTGATGAAGGAAAGCAGTCACAGATGGCTGTAGAAGGATAAAAACTATGAGTGAGGGAGTCTGCGAGACAGGGCCCAATGAGAGCATCATCTTCCAAGCTCATCTCAGCATTGTAATAGGAGTTTTAGCAGCTTTGTCCATGTCTTCAGGGAGAATAAATGTGGACTATATCGACTATGACCGTTGTCCTCAGAGGTGCTCAGAACACTCCTGTTAAGGGTCCTGAATTTCCAACCAAGCCAACGAAACCTCAGTCCCAGAGTCCAAGAAAGCATTGAGGCAATTCAGTGTATGAATTCAATGCAGTTTAAGTGGCTGTCTGCCTTTGAAGAGCAGCGTGAGGTCTTACGTGAGTGCTGATGTTCACAAGAATATGCCTGAAAGGTATGACAAGAGATGTAACAAGATTGTAATGCTTATAAATGTTGCAGATGTGTTCATAGCTTCTCAGAAATTTGATATTGAGTCTTTAGCTCGTAGGTGTAGGACAAACTTGTTAGCAGGGTTTTTCATACCAGACATTTGTTATAATTCTTGTACTTATGAATCACGAGCATTTGAGAAATAAAGCACGTGTTAAGGCAACACAGCATAACCACCCATAGGAATGAAGGGACACTGAAGGGTATTGTTTTATGGGAGCCAAAAGAACAGTGAAAAACCTGAGTGACTGCTTGAATCACACAGGACCTTTGGTTTGTGCTTTAAGGATCCCACCATGCCCCACTACATCTGGTTCTTCCATCCAGCAGCATCCATTAAGAGCTGGGATGGCAGTTAAATCAAATTATACAGAGGGGTTCTTTAAAGGCAGTTCTCTGGCAGAACTTTCACTTTTTGCTCTACTTCTGTTTCATTTTTTGCTCTACTTCTCTTTCATTTTGACTTTCTACGCTGTCTTTGTTGTCTTTCTAAATGCCTTCTTTCCTGCTATTTACTGCACCTTACCATGCCTTTCTGCCTGCCATGCTTCTTTTTGTTTGTTTGTTTGTGGCTTACAGCAGCTAAATACAGGCAGTGATAAATGCTGCAGATGCGTTTTGCTGAGAGCTTTTGTTCCTTTTTACCTTCACCTGTGTGAGCTCACGAAAACAGAATTTGTAGTCTTCATCAGACTGAAAGACGGCAAATGGAGGCTGGGGAGGACTCTACTGAAAGGCTTTTATTTGTTGTGACTGTGCCATATAAAGTGAATATTTAGCATGATTCTTGATAATTTGAATTGTATTCCTTCACGCATGCAGGTGACCTCTGCTGAAAGCCTGGTACTGGAACAAGGTAACCGTGCATTAGATTTCTTTTACAGAGGAGCTGCTTGGCTGACGGCGTTTTGTTTTGGTAAGGAAAAAGTTGCTGGGTGCCCTGTGCATTTGGGAGTGCTGCTGTAACCGGGCAAAAACAGGGCTTCAGTGAATTAATGTGTTGGTTAATCATTATAATAGACTCCAGGCTTTTGCTGGCCAGGACATGACAAAGCTGCAGGCAAGAGCAGGCTCTGTTTTTCCTGCAGCCTCCATGTGTGTCCAGGATCCCAGCACCTCCAGGTGCACATTGTGGAATCATCAGTTTTCAGCACAGTTTGTTTTACGAGCTCTTGTGTTTGGCTGGGCCTTCATGTTCCTGCAGGTGTCTTACAACTGAAATAATTACAGAACAAATGCATTTTACTGATCACAAAGAACGTGCCCCTCCTCGTGTGTGTACTCTGTGTATAGAAATACCTGTGTTTATATACATCAAAACATGTGGCAATAGGTGCAGTATTCCTAGGATGAAGCTCTGTACAGCAAACAGTGGAGGATGAAATCATGCTGCTGCTTTGTGATCCTTAGACATCCCCTTTGCTGGTTTCTGCTGAGGCTTTTACTACAGCATGTGTTAATTGCATTTGTTGTTTCCACACTTGGTCTGGAGATACCCTACTAAACCATCACACATGTTTTATAAATGGGGAAACTTTTGTTGGGAACAAAAAGCTGAGAATCAGCTGTATGGTAACAGCCACCTGCTGCCTGAATCATCCCATTGGTCACCAAGGGGAACGTGGTTCCTGCCTCAGCCACACAGGGAAACAAAAATACCCTAAAATCAGTGGCACTGAGTGGAGAGGATTTTCAGAGTGGCTTTGAGTGTCACCCTAAGCTGTGCTAACAGCCACCTGCAGTTCTAGGTTTCCTAAAGTTACCTCCATGAAGTAATGGTTTTATTTAGTGTAGCAGAAATGCTAAGCCATGGTCTGAAACAGTGATTGAACACCTGGGGGAAGGCGGGACCAACCCAGGTGCGTGCAATTGCTCCTGAGTGACTAGAAGCCTCATATAAGGGCTGGCAGTAGATGCAGTGTGGTTCTGCTGGAGATCCCTGTGTACCCGAGGCTTGAGGTAAGTGGCTTCTTTCTTTTTGTGCTCATGGTTGTATTTGAGCAAGTTCTCACTTTCTGTAGTCTATGACTTTGTTACTTTGCTGCTGTTGCTGCGCCTTCCATTGTGTTATGCTTCTTCATAGAATAATTCAAGTACTTGTCAGGCCTGTGGTCGTTCTGATTAAGGAAAGCAGGTAGGCCATAATGTAACATTGAATATGGCTGGTTTGATGGCTGCACAGAGGACAGTATTTTTTCTTTGTTGGATTAATCACTATGTGTTTAGTTTACCACTGTCCGTGGCAAATCATGCATTTGGAGCTTGTTAAAGCAACCACCAGTTACTTGTCTTCCAAAGGGATGCTTTGTTTTGTCTGAATTCATATGGGAATGGGTCAAAGTGCTGGATTTATTTTCACCTGTTAAAAAGGCTGTCGTTCTTCAGAGACGCCACAAGAGGGTAGTTAAAGAGAAACTGAAATACGTGTAGGCTGATGGAATGGCTGCGCTGTGATGTGCAAGGTGAATATGGTTGTAAATTATTTTTATGTGGGCTTGATCTGCAAGGAGTTTTCCTATTCCCCTCCATAAATGACAGAAATCTCAGCGGTGCTGTGGCAGACCATGATCAGGTTGGATAGGGAGTGACCTTGCTTTAATATCTTTAGTAAGGGGAACCAGGAGTGGTTCTTACCCCCAGCATTTGGCAGCCTCACCATTGAGCAACAGATTGCTGCTAAATGGCTCACACCTGCAGGTGCAGCAGCTGAGAGCTTGTACCCTAATTAGCACAGAGACAACTTTGTGCTGGAAGTATGTGCTGGGTGCTTGCATGGAGGCCTGAAGGGCAGTGTGCTCACAGGTGGGTTAATGGGTGGCTTATAGCACCCTGTGGTGTCAATCTGTTGGACTGGGGCCTCCAGCCATGCCAGCAGCCCTGCAGTGCTCTCCTTGCTCTGAGCAGCATTTTGTTGTCAACGGAGCTACGTTATGATAGTCATTATGGTTTGAAATGACTCATTTTCCACTTAACTGTATTATTGTGGCTTATAGAGCATCTGGAGCTTTGCAGCAGTAAATACATCACTGGCTGCTACAACAATATACTAATCTGTTTCTTTGAAGGATTGATTTAGCAGAAGACAGTCTGTGCAGGCAGGTGCATATAAATGTGTGTGCCTTGGGGTGGCACCCAGCACTCGTCCTGGTAGCCAACCAGTTTGGGTCACAGATGCATCGTGCTGCTGGTAGGCCCATGGAAACTCATTGAAGGCTTTAGTGTAACTCACTGTAGCTTGAGTTAGGCATTGCTTTGGGAGGAGAAAAGGAGGGATTCTGCTCAGATTTGTGCAAGGGAACCTGTGTTGGAGCATCTTGTGAGGCATTGGAGCCATAAGGATCGACGTGGGTCTGCTCATACCCCTCACTCCTGACTGCTTGAGGGAGGAGCCCCTCTAGATACTTTTATTCGTTTTATTTCCTTTTTATCCTCGGCTTCAGCCCTTCCTCGCTTAGGAAAAGCGGCTGCAGAGGGCGGTGTGGGAGAGCAAAACCTGCACGAACAGGGCGTCGAGCCGCGTTCAGACGCTAGAGGGAAACCTCGGCCCGGCAGCAGAGCTCAGCCCTTAATAATAGAATTTCTGGGTTATCTTTGGTTTCTCATCTCACCTGATGAGGATTCTCACGGTCACAGTTGGGGCCTGTGCCTGTTTCTTCCTCTGTGATAGGATTTGCCTGTTAGGCTGGAATTCCCATCCTGTACATCTATGAAAACAATAAGTATTTAGAAGTCACTCTCCTGAATAGAGAATGAGACTCCCTGATAACATCCGAAGACAAAACAGGAAATGTCATTGTTGGGTAACACCGAAGCAGCTTCAGGAAGCCGTCAGTGAATCCCAGCAGAGCTGTGTGTGTTCTGGAGCCAGCCACATTTCTTAGGGCTGTTAAGTCAGAAATAGAGCATTTGCAAGAACCAGCCTTTAAGACTCCAAAATACTGACATAAATCAGTGCAGTGAACCTGAAGCACTTTGTAATTAAGGTATTTTCCTTTGAAATCAGACCTAAGGCTCAGTTCTCATATTTTCCCTGAGGTTGCCCCAGACCACAGAAGGGGAATGTACTGCCAGCTTTGGTAGCAACAAGTTTCCTAAGGCTGTTGGTCCCTCAGCACTTAAATTACCTGGGAGGGCTTTGGGTTTAAGTCTGCCCTGCCTGTGATGTTGTGACATCCCTGCAGCCTCCTGGGTGAGTGTACAGGGAAACCTGCTGCTGTTGTTGGAAGCTGGTAAATTTCCACACAGTATCTCGGTTCATTGCCCTTTTCCAGTGTTTTTGTGGAAAAAAATTCAGCAGCTCTAATTCTGTCTTGTGTGTTTAGGTTGCAAACACCCCAGGGCACAGTCTGGCACACTGAATGTGTGCATGCAGCTGACTTGTAATGCATAAAGACCACCACAAAATACCAAATACTTTGTGAGCCTTGTATGCTTGGCTAAGGCATGAGCTCCATGAGAGATGGTGGACGTCCCATCCCTGGAGATGTTGAAGGTCAGGCTGGGCTGCACCATGAGCAGTCTGGTGGAGCTGTGGGTATCCTTGTTCATTGCAGGGGGGGTCAGACTAAATGGCTGTTAAGGGTCTTCCATAGTCCATCCTTCTCTGTTCCTCGGTAGGTATCAGTAACTGTCTTCATGTTCTAGAGAGCAAACGTGCAGATGACTTTTAAGTCAGGAGGAGAGAAGGGAGGCAAAATAATGTGTTAAGTCCCAGAACTGGTCACTTCTGACCTTCATTTTTTCCAGAATTCATTGCAATGTTGGCAGTGCTCGTGCTGCTCTTTACATGGATAAGACTTGTCTTTTCTGAGCTGCAGTAGCTATTTTTTTTTATCCTTGCCCTAAATACACTTAATTTTCACCTTAATCCATTTTTTTTTCCCTGTGAGGCAACCGTGTTGCTGTCTCAGCAATAATAGTGAGAAGTTGAAAGAAGTTAATCATACTATGTGGCTCGATGCCTTATGGTTTATTATTAAGAATAAAGACAAGTACTCCACTATTTTATCTCTAATGTGCAGTTAACTTAATTCGTAATCCTCTAAAGAGCTGGTGTTCTTCCTAATGCTTTGGCTTCTGCCTTGCTTTCAAGCAGCACATGACACTTAAAAGCCAAACTGCTCCGTGCTGAAAACATTTTAATAAATGCATGCAGAAGTCAGTCTTCATTTGTTTAAAACGTTGAAACTCCTTTTACTGGTGTGCCTGGTTGAAATTAATGCTTAAGGGGCTGCTTTCCTGTTCCTCTTGTGCTGTTGACTTGTAATGCAATGCAGATACCCGTGGATGGGTACATTATTAGCTTAGTTCTCTGCTCTCAGCGTTGTTAACTGCCTAAAATACCTTTCTCCTTGTCTGCTAGTTCTTTTCATAGCCTGGCCTCCTCCTCCCTATTATTTTCATAGTTCAATGCTAGATCTGACTGAGCATTCACTGAAGATGTGTGGGCCGTGGTACGAGTTAATAAGCCTCTGCAAACAGTTAGTTCTTTACAGTGATAGTTTATTTTTAGCGTATTATGGTGCAGTGATATTCAACAAACAGCTTAACAAGCTTCAGCTGCAGAGTTTTGGCATCATTGTGCTTGTCCCTGTTAACTTTCCTTCTATGAGCCTGGGGTACAAGTTCCAAAGGCATTCAGACAGTATCTGTGCTCAAGTTGTGTTCTCAGACCGTGTAGATGCCTAAAGCCGGTTGTTCTGGAGTTTTGTTTCCATTGTCTTTCTCTTTTGAGTATGTTTAACTTCAGCCTCTTTCAGTCTTCCTGTTTTATCTTGCACATTCATCTCACTCCACTCAGCTAATTGGATTAATGCACTTAGTTTATTTATTGTGCAGTATTGATTTGACAATACCAATCTTCCACTCTTACCCATCTCATATTTTCATTGGCCTCAAGCAGCCTCACTAAATGCTCCTCTGCCCCCACCTTTGCACTTGGCTTTGTGTGTAAAATCATAGCAGTGATTAAACCCCCTGAAAGCTATTGAAGTTCTGCAGGCCCAGCAAGCCTGACTTCATGAGCACTGGAGGCTAAGGCAGGAGTGTTGGGTAGTGTCCCGGAGCTCTTCATAGCTTCAGTGCTGACATAAGTGACCTCCCAACGTTTGAGGCTTGTGCTTTTGCAAGTGGTTTGTCACTTGAGTGCTTAGTTTGGTGCCTTTTGGGGAGGCTAAATACCTCAAATATTTGCTTGCCTGTGCTTGTTTTTTGGTGTTTAAACTTCCGACAGCAGCTCAACATCCAAACTCCCTGGTGACCTGTGAAAATCACTGCTTAAGTGTCTGAAGCATTGAAACCTTCAGCTTCCCCAGCATCGTGAATTGTTTGCAGTAAGATAAAGTCTTGGGCACTGAAATTATCGGTGACGTGACAGGGATTATAGCAAAACACAGCATGCACTCATTGCCTCTGTGAGGAAAGGTGCTTGGTGCTGGACAGTCAGATGTGTGAGTTCAAGTATGTGTGTGCTCTGCAGAGTTGTCAGCTTCATGTATATCTTCTTTTTCTTCCCTGATTTCTGAAAGAGCGTTTTCATTACTTAGCTTACAGTTGTGTGCTTGGCTGAACTGTGTCTGGGGGGGGCTGAACCAACAGAAGGCTGTGCTGCCATTCATAGGGACCCAAACAGGCTGAGAACTGGGTGCAGAGGAACTTGATGGAGTTCAGTAAAAGCAAGTGTAGGGTCCTGCACCTAGGGAGAAATAATCATGTGCATCAGTGCAGGTTAGGGGCTGACCTGCTGGAAGGGAGCTCTGCAGAGAAGGACTGGGTGTCCTGGTGGGCAGCAGGGAATGGGAGGCAAAAGTGCTGTGCCTGTTCCTTTTTGGTGTTGATGTGGTATTTAGGGAATAGGGTTTGCCCCCCACTCACAGTGGCTGTACAGCTCAGAGCAGAGATAAATGTACTCAGAAGGAGGGAGTGCTCCAGGTGTAGGCAGTTTTGTTTTCTGTCTCATTGCAGTTGTTTGCCAGTTGTTAAGGAATGTTTTCATTATACGGTGGCAGTTGTAAGACACTGCCTTGGTTTGACAGCTTCTGCACCAGCTCAGTAGCTCCCATCACACAGAGAGGTTTCTTCTAATTTCAGCGTTTCACTTTTCTGAGATCCAAAGCTGGATGAGGAGAGGGCGACCATCAGAAAGTAATGGGTGCACCCCTGTGTGTGAGGGGTGTCAGGGAAGGCTGTCACAGGGACACCAAAAAAAGATGGGATTGTGAGGGGGGATTTTTTGTGTGTATTTGTGTGCTATCTTATGGTACATCAACTTCAATTTCAGTTAAACAGGAATCCTCTCGAGGCTAAAACTGTAACCCAGGACCGCGATGCAAAATTCTTATGGTATTTGGTTTGTGTTGGTGGGGAGGCAGAGCCACTAAATCTCCCTGGAAACTGGCAGAGAGGTTGTGATTTTAAACAACAACCTAAAGAAAAAATAAATAGACAAAACCCCAAGCAAGCAAAGAAACCAAAACAAATGGAAGTTAAAGAGGAAAAGGATCCTGGGATTCCCTGCTTGCCTCTTGCCCCCTCCAGAAGCTGGGTAGCATTGTAACTCCTTCAGAGCACAAAACTGAGCCCGTGCAACCTCTCTAGAGGTGGCTGTATGTTGGGGTGTTTTAGATTGGTCTGTTGGCTTATCCTGGGCCAGCATCTCGCTGTGTTATTGCACTGTGACACATTTAATTCCTGACCCAGCAGGGTGCTGAGCAGTAGGCTGGTGGATATGGTTTGTGCTAGGATTGCTTGTAGCTCTGTGTTCCCGGTGGCCTTCTGCATCCACAAAGCCAATGCCATACAGTGCTTCATTATGAAAGCTTAGTGTTCAGTTGCGTTTATTTTATCTGTAGTACATGAATACCTGATCAGTGCTCTGAGGTGCTGCCATAAATTGATTTGAGGAAGGAAACCCTGTGATGCTCTTCATTTGGTTTGCTTGGTTGTTTATGAAAGAAAAGTTTGGTAAAAATAATTCTTCCGTGTTTTTCCTGTCCATAACACCTCTTCCAGCTTCTCTCCCAGTCTAGAGTAGACTGTTAACACCTTTTCTCAGTCACTTTGTTGCTTACCTTCCTCAGAATATTTTTCAGGTTGGCTTCCTTTCCCCTCCCATTCCCCAGGGTCTCTTCTCAGGAAGCCCAGTGAAATATTGCACAGGGCCTCAGAGCAGGAGCTGGCAGGAGGGAGGGCAGTGGGACTGGGCTGGGTGCACACACAGCAAGAGCTGGCTCTTTTGGGGTGATTGCTAATGATTTCCACACAGCCTAAAGGCTGGGATTAGCAGCCTCACCTGGGAGCAAGCATTGCAAATAGAAGATAAAGGTCTGAGGAGCTGTGTGTGAGCAGCAGGGGGGTGTTAAGCTGGGTGGAGCAAGAGCTGGCTTGTTTTTCTTTTTGAAGTCTTGGTGGAAGTATTTTTAAATATAGTCTGCTTGGAAAAGGCTGGAGCTCCTGGGTGAGGTCTGGGAGAGGCCTAGGAGAGGTAGGGCAGGATGCCTTTTGTCCACTAGTGCAAAAATGGATAAAATCAGATTATTTCAGGCAACATGAGTATAAATGCGTTTCTGACTGCATCATGTTTGCTGCCTGACCTGAGCTTTGCTCCCATGTGGGAGGCAACTCTGTGAGTAGTGGTCTCTGCTGAAGCTGATGGGAATAAAGGGATCCTGAGTGTGTAACAGCTTCTATATCCTTAAAACTATTTCAAGCTGGAAAGAAATAAAATGCCAGCTGTTGCTTCAGCTACTTTTGTGTTTAAACTTCATTTTGCAGCATCTCATTTTGTGTTCCTCGTATTCCTTTGTGGTGTCAGTTGTCATTTAGGTGCTGAATAGTTGGAGTTGTTAGCAGTGGAGTTATTTGAATACTGAAAAACGTGTCCAACTGCTGCAAAGCAACACGTGGCAAATGGCTTTTGCTGCAACAGGTTCTTTGACTTAAAGCTGAGGGCTGGAGGTCTTTACATAAGGATGAGCAGGGATATATGGCAATAACACGAGCTGTTTGAGTCTGATTCTAGCATAACAGGAGATGAATCTGCTTTGACTTGGGAAGATTCATATTTTCTGTGGTATAATTCACTATGATGCTGGTCTGGAGGAAATGAATTACACAAAACAACAAAGCTCTGTATTTGAAGGTCTTCTATGGAGCTCTAACTCCCAAGTTAGATTACAAAGGAGAATGTGCTATTGTAACCATGTACCTGTGTGGTGCTTGTTTCCCATTGACCACAGCTGTAACCTGCAGAGCTCTGCACAGAAACAATCCTACTGTGAGCTGCTTTTGATGCCCAAAGATGATTCTCAGATTGTGCGGTTCGTTATCTTTCTATTCACAGATTGGACCTGAATTGTCTTTCTGCATTTGATCCATACAACCTCTGTGGGTTTTTTTCTTGTTGGTTTGGTTGTTGTGGGTTTTTTGCTGGTTTCTGCTTCTTTTCTAGTATCTGCTTCAGAGACTGCAAATAGCTGCACTGCTGAGAATGAGTGGGAAGGGAGAAAAGCAGCTGGAAAAATTGCTAGTTGTATGTGCCTAACCTTAGCCATTACCTGACAAAATAAACCTCTCTCACTTCCTTCCCTTGTGACAATTTTTCTCTGACCGGAGTCTTACTTTTATTATTAACAATCCATTTACCCCTCGGTGAAGAGGATCGGTCACTACCCTTGTTGTTAAAGAAGGTGTTAAGAATTAGCAAAACAACATAAGTGCTGAGGACACACAGTTTAGAAGAGGCCCAGCCCTGGGCTGATGCTCATAAGCTGTGAATAAATTCTTTTTGATTCTGGGAACTGTCTTAAAACAGCAGCGTGAGTCTTGTGAAGCGGGAATACCAGCTAAATTATGGTTGAGCTTCATCACAACAAAAGATTAATACTTTTCAAACCAGTTTAGCTGCCTGCATCCAATGAGTGTGTCTTTGGGTGGAGGTTTTGGCAAGTGTTTCTGAACTGAGTGCAAACAGGCAGTGTTTATAATGTCACTGGATAGAAATAAGTCTCTGTTGAACAGCATTGCCTTGTAATGGAGAGATTTGCTGGAAAGACTGAGCTTCCAAATTAGATGTTGTTTCTCGTGGCAGATTCTCCATAACTGAAGTCATGCTGGGCAAGTACCTGAAGGGCAGGAGCATCCTCTGCTAGAACTTGGTGTTGGCTCATAGAAATGGAATATCACTTTATCTCAGCCTTCTGGGGTGCTTTGAACAACCTCTTGTTAAATTAAGAGCTGCAATGCCTTGCAGTTTTTACTTGCTTTGCCTATAAGAAGTTTTGAAGCTGGATGTGTGCTCTTAAGAAATATTTAGCAGAGAATGTAGTCCTTATATTACGAGTTGTTTTGTGGCTTTAGTTAAGTGAGATTGAAATGTGAAGTCCTTCAATAGGAGAAATGGGAGGACATCCCAGAGCATGCTGCTGTTTAAGTAAGGCTGATGTTATGATACGGATGCAGAGCTATTGCCTTGCTGGAGATATATAGCAATTTGTTAAGCTCTGGGAACAGCAGAAATTCCTAAGAGCCCAGTCCTGCAATGCACTCCATGAATGGATTTAATTGAGTTGTAATGAGGGTAGTTATGGACAACTGTTCCACTGATAAGCAGCTTATTGCAGGATTAAGTTTAAACTCATCAGTGCAACACATGCTGGAGTGTTACTGTAAGATGAAAACTTCCAAGGTTTGAGGTGGGCTTCAGGTCCTCCAAAGCTCTGAAACCAGCTCTATACTGACATGCTGTGTTAGTGTTAGAAGCAAATGGTGTTATTACATGAAGTGTTCCTACATGCTTAGATATTAATAGCCAAACTTCTGACTTTTTTTTCTTAGTAAAATGTGGGGCTTTATTTCATCATATTTTGAATGGAAAGTAGGCAGGGTTTGAGGCGTCTATATTAAGCATGAGTTGAAGTGATTTAAGCTGCATCCTGCCTATCAAGTTCTTTGCTCCTCATTGCAGGTGCAGTACCTGTCCGGTTCTATTCAACTTGCCCTTGGGCTTATGTATAAATCTCTGCTGAAATAAAATACTATAATTATTGTCTAACTATTTAAATAGGTAAAAATGGCCCATCAATACGTTATAAACAGAGATTAATATTTTATTAATGTTTTCTGAAAGCTTCAATTACTTCTCATTGGGTATCAATTAGTTTGCTTTTAAACAGAATTCAGAGGAGTAGCGTTCAATTCACTTACTCTAAATTAGATGGCAGTATGTTTCACTTAATATAAATTGTGTGTGATTACTTACAATCAGTTTAAATCAATAAGTTTGTGATGGATTTTTTTCACCCTGTGCTATGGGTTTCCCAGTAATAAATCCCTTGTTTAGTCCAGAAGGCATCGCTTCTTTTGGCAGCTTTCCACGCATTTCAGTAATGAGTATTGGATAGGCACAGCTTTAACAAATCAGCATTTAAGGAAAAAAGTCCCTGTGGAGGATAAACACATTAAAAAAGAAATCAATTTAACTCGACTATCTCCCATTCAAATGAGCAGAATACTCAGCTTTAAGGGTCTGTCCCTTGCAGGGGGTACTTGTATCCTGGCTGCATAATTTGTTATGTGATAATCAGGGTACTTTGTAACTCAAGGGCTGGGTGCTTTGCTGTAATTTTATAACATTCTTGGTGGAGGATATATGCAAAACTGAGTTGCTTTGAAGTATCCATTGAGGTGGATGGGAAGGTTGTGTGACATTCCCAGGGACTGAAGGAAAACATGGGCAGTAATGCTGATGGAGCACAGAGAAAGTAAACCTGACTGTGGCACTGTGCTGGCATGAATGACATCCTCCAACCTCCTTACTGCTGGTGGAAAATCTGTTGGTCTACATTGTATACTCTATTTAACCACACGGGGATGGCTGTAATGATTAATTGAAGCAGAATGGGGAAATGAGTTTTCATCTTCCTGGAATGATAAGCTGCTTCTAGGCCATCTATCCTGCAAGCTCAGTCCTCACTCATTTATGCTGCAGTGTGTATATATGTATGTTCAGTCTTTCTCCCATTTCATGCTTGAGCTCCTGGCAATAAAAGATGCACACTAACAGACTGTTGCTTCCTGAGCCTGAGCAGGATTCATGAAGCAATTCTTAGAAGAAATAAAGCATGGAAATGAATTAGTGAAATTCCAGCCTTCAAAGTCCACCAAAAAAAAGTGAGGCAGTGCTGAGTATTGCAAGGCCAGGCAGCTGGGAGGCAGCAATGCAATGAATGTCTGTGGGAAGAGAGCAGCACAGCTTCAAATAGGTGTTTGTTTTGGTCCTGGCATGGTATGCTGGGGATAACTTGGATAAAAGCATTGAATTTAATGCAGGTATCAGGGGTAAGAATATATACTGTAATTGGAGATGCCTTCAAGGGGGCAGGTAGAGGTGGTTGAGCCTTTCCTTAGGGCAAAATAATTGCTTTCTGACAGGGTTTGGAGGGTAACCAGGCCTCCAGAGAAGGTGTGTGTCCAGCAGTAGTGAGTCCTTACAAACTGCCACTTGTTTTGTGAGGACCATGCTTGTTTTGCTTGCTTGGTGTCCCATTTCTTTGTGTACATCAGTCCATTTTCCTTGCTTTTTTTTGTGTGCACTCGAGTTGCTTAGGAAGCAAGTGGCAATCATGCAGCCAGAAGGGTAGTGAAGGGACATTTAACAGCATGGGGTGCCTTTTGTTTTTAAAGGATCCGCTGCTTGTCTTGGCAAGAAATAACAGCTGTTTGTGGTTATTTCTCTTCAGCAGAACAAAATGTACTGAGTTGTGCTTTCTGGTCCTTCATCTGTTTTCTCTGGGATGGCGCAGGGTGCCAGCGTTTGTTAATAGGATAACCTTCAGTCTCCACATATGTGCTCTGTGCATTTGTGCCAGGCTTGTGCCCCAGGCCTTCTTCCTGCTGCTTTTTCAGAGATATGTTATTAGTCCCTCAACAAGAAGGGTTATTTTTTATCTGGGCTACCTGTGTGCTCTAATTTGTAAAGTAATTTCCACCGAATCTGGGCCTTATGTCAAGGCAACACCAAAAGAGCTATTCAAGGTGTGCACGCATGTGTATAATTTTATGCTTTTAATTCGTTTGATTTAGCTAAGGCTATTAGATTCCTGTTGTTCTCAGTGTGGCTGACTATTTGTAGACTACATAAATTAAATATTCCTCTCCCGGTACTGTGTAACTTAATAATTAAAACTCCTTAATAATATTCTCCTATGTAATTCCTTCATGTGCTCCTTAATCTCAGAAATAATTTGCAGGGGTAATGTGCAGTGTTACCTACCTCATTTCCCCAGCCCAATTTTTCCTTAGAAGGCCAAATATTGTGTTGTACACTAATTGAATCGGCCAGCAACTTCAATAGCTGAGCTAATAAAAATCTTGAAGACCAAATCTGTAGCTGATCCAATAACTTCTTTCAAATGAACATGCTGGCCAGCAAAGAACTTCAAGAAACTTTCCCACCTGCAAGCTTCAGGTTCAACACTGCCTGTTTGATCTATGAAAGCTGCCCCACAGCCTGTATCTCTTGCCTTCTGGGAGGTTTCAGTATGTGTGGCAGAGACTCAGTCACTTCCATCAGAATGAGAACCGGTTGTGAGAGATACACTTTCAGGAGTGCTTTCAGGCAAGCAATTACAGCACATGAGGAAACCAGAGATGGAACTGTTGCTGATAGGCAGTGAAAAATTACTGTCCTTTGAAAACTGCACCCAGCCTTTTCTCTTTATCGCAGTATCTGGTTTATGGTCAGTTTGCAGTAATCACAGCAGTTAGCATTTCTCATCCTTGTAGCCATTTGGGGTTTGTTCTTTCAGTGCTGTAACCAACTGCACTTCTTGACCTGTGCTTGCAAGCAACTCTTGGGGCGTTCCAAGGCAGTAGCTTAGTGAAGAAATATGTTCAACTAACTCACCTATACTCCCTTTTTCTCTGCTTATGGAATCCACAACGGTTGCATAATAACAAGAACAACTGATAACGAGCCTTGTGATCTGAAGTGAAGTTCACAGAGTGCTGAAGTACACAAGCTTGTCACAGTGGTGCCTAAGGGTTTGCAGTTACCTTCAGCATGTTTATGGCACCCAAAGTAGGCCAGATTAAAATAGCTTTTTGTGATGGGTAGTCCCATGGCATATAGCCATGCTCCTACTTCTGCTTTATTTTGTATTGTTCAGAACTATTTGCCAATGCATCATGGTTTGCATGCTATTTTTCTTGCCTTTCAGGCAAGTATCTGGGTGAGCCAATGCCTGCAACAAATTCTGCATGATGCTGTTAGTGAAATCCCTACCCTGTGTGTGTGAACAGACTTTACACCTTCCCCCTTGCACGTGCCTTGAAACATGTTGGTGATCCTGGTGGCACGCTTGAGCATCTTAAGACTTGCTGTTTGGAAGTCTGATTTCTCCATGCCTTTTAAAGTAGCAGTTCTTTCCAAGGAGTCATTAGTATGCTGCTGCATTGCCTCCCAAATGCTTCTCATCTCTGGTTAGCTGTGCCCACTATAAACAGCTTGTCGAACATCTCAGATCTTTGCCCCTGTTACGTCTGATCTGTATTTCTATGGGTGATTTTGCATTTTGATATTGTAAAATCTCAGCGCGGGCTCCAGCTTGCTTCAGACTTGCCTTCTGCTCATTAGTTGTTTCTGGAGAGATCCCTGTGAAGCAGATTGAACCCTGACAGGTAATAGGGCTGCAATCAGAGGAGGCAAAAAAAAAGGATTCTGTGCAAAATCTCTTTTTCCCCTTGTTGTTCTTTCTCCAAGGAAAAATGTGTGAGGCTGATGGGTGCTGAGGGGCAGAAGGTGTTTGTTTCCACTCGCCTCCCTAGGAGAATGGGCAGTGATGCGTTTAAATTCTCTATTGCTCCCCTGACTTGCTGGGAGAGCTGCCGTATGCAGCCTCATGTTGTGGGAATCCACCCGAATCCTGATGTCTGCTCATTGACAAGCAGTGTTCTCTAAGCTTAAATTGGTGTGAAGGCAAACTGCCTGAAGAAGGAGCTGGAGTCAGAGCATTGCTCTGTCTGAAGATTGAGCACGAGTGCTTTCAAACGTCCCTCTCTCCAGTCCAAAGCTATTTATCTTGAGTGAGAACAGGCTTTAGCCACTCGTGAAAGTACCTGATGGTGACCAAGCAATCTGCTGGAGAAATCAAGTGCTTCTTTTATGGCTGTATTTTAAAGATTTCAGAATGGTGTTTTTTGTGTTGTTGTTGTTTTGAGAAAGTGTTTTCCTGAAGGAACTTGTGATTATCAAGAGAGGACTTGACAAGTGTGCTGTCCTTATAAACAAAACTAAACTGCTGTGCTTAGAAACTGAAGTATTTTGGTCTATGTGGAAGGGACAGATCTTGTCAATGCACAGTTGATTTCTTAGGTTAAGTTACAAGTCTAAATAGCGAAGTGGAGACTTGAAAAGAAGATGGGGAGGCACACGGATGAGGCTTGTTAGTTCCCCCTCCTCACCTGTCTCTCTTTATCAAGATGATAGGAGATGGTTCTAAACACTTAGCCAGTGCCTCTGTGTCTCTAATGGCCACTGTGGATTTGAGTTGAATGTGGAAGCTTTCAGCTTTTTCAGATGTTTTGTAGGCCAGCTGTGAGATAAAGCTGCTTTTCTTAGTGCTTGTGTGCTCAAATAAAACGTTTTCTGCCACAGCTATGCTTCTTGACTTCTGCATCCTCTCTCTGCCCTCTGACTTACAATAAGGATTGCCTGCATACGGTTTCTGCTGCAGTATGTCTTCATTTCAATTGCAAACTGTGGCTATTAGTATTCTACAAATAACCATTTAGGCACTTGGGTTTCTCAGTAAAGGGAGAACTTAAAACAAGAATGGTCGTGATATTTAAGATTGATGTTTCCAGCAACGCTTATGGCTTTTGCTCAGAGTCTGAAAGACTTTCTTAGTGGCCTGGACTTATTTTATAGTTGTCCCCAAATATTTTTACCATATTTTTCTGTAATAAGGGCATATTTGTCCAACTTGCTTCTTATTTTTTTTTCTCCACCTCATTAGATGCAGGAAAGTTTCTTTGTGCTTAATTATCATTAAGCGAAACAGAACTAAGAAGCTTCTCATGAAGGCACTGGGGTAGTGTGCACCCATCAGGACTTTGGGAGCTGAGGGTTATTAGGAGGGATTTTGCTGCTCTTCTTGGGCTATGGCAGTTGTGAAGCATTCCCAGCTCTGTCTGGTTGCTTTTGCCTTGGTTTTGTCTCCTGATTTCAGTTCACCCATGTCAGATAAGCATTGATGAAGGTGAATAACCAAAGCCCTGGGACTGCACTGGAGTTGGTATGTAGCAGCTGACTGCTTGGCTGCACCTATGGCTTCTCTTCTCCATGGTTGAGTACATCTGAAGAATATGAAGGAATGTGGGATGCACACACTGTGAACATCTTTCATCTTGCTGGTATATTGCCCCGCAGAATCCTTTTCGGGTGCTTTGTGATGTTTCACAATTAAACAGAGCACTCTGCTGACCTATTCACTTGTCTTTCTGTCCCTGTGAAGGATGGAGCCTTGGATCCTCTGGCCACTAACTTGAGGATCTTTTTCATGCGGAGAGGTTGTTAGTTGATTTCTCTTCTCTTTCTATTTTTCTGATAGATGAATTGGGCTGGTTTCAGCCCAGATCTCTAACAAAACAAAGCCATTCTGCCTGTTGTGAAGGGCTGGAAGCATAATCACTGCTTTCTCATTTAAATTCTAAAATTGCCTTTCAAAACTTCAGGTTTTATTTCTTTTGTAAAAGTCTTCTCTGGCCTTTTGAGGGATGAGCAAACACTGTTTCAGAATTGTGCTTTGAGTGACTCCCTGTGTTTTTACCGTTTACATAATCCCACATGGTGGCACTGAAAGAGTAATTTCTAACCACTTAACTACCCTTAACTTTGGTAAAGTCGAATTGCTGTCTGGGGAGTGTTTTGCAGTTGTAGCTGGTTAGGATGTGGTTTGCTTGCTCCCTCTTCGTTGTTTGCTCTATTTCAAATGCTCTGGTTGGGCAGAAGAGAGCAAGGTACCTTTTATTTTAACCTGTCACGCTCAGTGCACCTACATTTTTGCAGCTGTAGAACTTAGCCTGCTTTGCTTTGTGATCTCTGGGTTAATTCTGGAGATTCAGTGTTCCCTCGATACTTTTACTATGTTCACTTTAAAGTAAAGGTGTAGGCAGATCCATCTCCCAGCCCTCGTCAATGCAGGATACTGTCACACAAATCAGAGCATCAGGATGTGCTCCCTATGGAGGAAGGCCTTATTACCTTATTACCGAATATATTGCTTAAAGGCAAGTGTGGGGAGCCTTTCCCTTGCTGAAAGCTATATAGACCTTTCAGATAACTTTGACATGCTGTATGTTAACACATGTACTTGTGGTTTTTACTCTTTATGTTACCACTGAACAATTTTACTGTGGGCCTTATGAAATAAGTAGCACGCTGTAGTCAGCTGGAGGTTCACCACATAAGCTTGACAGACTAATAAGCTTTTCTCTTAATGGTATCTGAAAGCTGATTCTGCTTGAACTGCAGTGTCATTTCTCAGTCCAAAGTCAGATACTTCCAGACACACCTGCCTTGTGTTCCCAACTGTGTTAACCCTACAGAGCCACCATATGATGTTGGCAATATTGATAATGGAGGGTATGTTTTATAGGGGAGTTGCTAGATATTTTTCCATCCCTTAGAAGCCACCCATGCTACATTTAGGAACATCTGTAATTGCACCCATGCATCACTTGGAAGCTGGGGAGCTTCTGAAAGGATCTGAAGCTGTGGTAGAAGTTCTCCACTTTGGTTAGTTTGCAGCTTGTTAGGAATGTGAATAGGTTTATGGGTGAGATCTGTGGGTGGTGTGTTGGAGCTCACTTCCCTTAAATTACTAGCAACTCATAGAAAGGAGCAAGAGTACGAAAAACACTAATGAAAGCATATATTGCCTTTTGCAAGCAATTAAGTAGGAGATGGCTTTTTGGCTCTAGAAAGAATAAACAACTGGGAAATTATGGTCATTTGATAGTAAGAAATCTGTTTTTCATTATTGAATATTGAAGTAACCAGCAAATGAGACTGTTTAAACCTTGGTCAGTCAACAGCCCACACACGATCGCTTTCTTTTCCCTTTCTCTTCATTGAATTTCACAGCTGAGATTGACAGATTCAAGAATGAACAGCTTTAAATGCGATCACTCCCATCTCAAGGATTTGCCTGGCTTTTTAGTTTTCGAATCTCATTTCAGAGTACATTGCATTAAAAAACATGAAATTACCGAGCACTTCTATTACTGTTGTTGTTGTTGAACAAACTGTTTTTATCTGTTGCTATTGCTCTGCAGACTCTGCGGCACACATGCGTAATGGCTTACTGGTACAATACCCCATTTCCTAATTGTATTACACTTCAGAATGTGAAGTTATCCTGCCACTACAGCCACTTAGGGAAGCACGATGCAGTCTGTAGCATCAGGATGAGTTTGCAATAGGACTTTTCCCTTGCAAGCATCTCCAGATCCAAGGAGTACTGAAGTCTTAGCTGTATCTGTTGAGCTGCTTTAGCTGAAGAGAAGGAATTGATTGTTGATTTGGAAGTGACGCTGAGTGGGTTGTCTTGTATTTTGAGTGCTGCTACTAATGCTGTCAACACTGACCTGCTGTGCACGTGAAGTTCTGTAGCCTAGGAAGGAGAAACAAAGAAAGGCAGAACAAAATGGAGTAAGAGACAGATTTACAAAGCTTTTACTAAGAAGAATGGTGATGAGGAAGGAATTGCTTCTAATTGAAATGGACAGTGGGATTTTCCCATACAAATTACCATATCTAATTGACTTGTAGCAGAGTGCTTGCTGTGGTTTTTCTGCAGCGGTGTTGCTAGGAAATGTTGCTAGGCAACTACTCAATGACTGAACCGACCTTTAAGATAAATATATGTATTTTTTTCCCCATTCTGATGCTGGAGAGCAAACCTTTGTTTTGTCTTTTGTGCTGGCCTTTGTCTGGATGGTTGGAGCTATTTGGGCCTGGGGATTTCTGAAATAATAGTCTGCTTGAGATTTGACAGAGCTGTTGTGTAGGCACAGCCTCTGCATGCAGTGTTTTCAGGAGCTCCATTTCTTCCTTGCAGAGTGTGAGCAGCAGAAGTTGGCAAATAATGTTTTGAATAATTTATCTGATTTTGTGATCTTTATTAAATAAATCATTGAAGAAACATTCTTCTCTATTTACCTAGCGATGCTGGGACAGGCAGGGCGAGAGGAGAGCACGCGGTGGCTGTTGGTGCAATCTGACAAACAGGGTTTTAAAGACTCACGTTGATTAGGCCCTCTAATAATAAGAGTGGTGGCAAAGCACAGGGCAGCCATTGGGACCTATTGGGAGTGTTTTCTTTTTTTTACCAGCTGACTTTGAAGCAAATCCCTTTGTTTATTACCATGTGCAATTGAATTATGCCCTTAATTTTTGGAATGCTTTTGCCTGTCCGAAATGAGCTGTTGTATTTCTTTTCTCCAGAGGATCAATTTGCATAGGCTAAGCCCCACTAATTTTCTACCTCTGGTTGCATGAAGCTATAGAGATATTCTGTTGTTGTTTCCTTGGCTAAGGCTGAAGTTTCAAAATGCAGAGGCTTAGTAGTAAGTGGGCACTGAGTGCCAGCCCTATAGGAGTCCTGCTCTTTGTCACATCTAAGAGCTGATGGAGAGGGGTGGCTTCTGCTCCATAGGAATGGCTGGACAGGACTGAAGCTGTGGGCATCAGGCGTTCAGTCCCTCTCCAGCACAAAGCAGCAGGAGGAGGATCTTGAAAGCTTCAGGCAGAACAAGTTCTTGTTGCTAGGAGCTGGATGGTGCTCCTTCTCGAAAACCCTTGAGTAGCACAGTGGGATGCTGAAAGAAGATGGTATAGAAGTCAGGGCAAGGGAAAGTGCAAACAACTCTATAGGTGCCTCCGAGGACAGAAAACAGAGCTGCTGTCTGCAGGAGGGGCAAGTTTTGCTTGGCAGATGCCTGGCAGCCCTGCCTGCCACACACTGTGTGGTTTCACTCCTTTCTCCTTCCTGATGTCCAAACAAAAATGTGAACTAAGTTACTTGCTCTCCACATTTAAACCTTTCGGTAACTTCACAACTCTTCCTGGGCCTGTGTGCAAGCAGGATGTTGTGTTTTTCACTTTTTTTAAGGAAGGGGGTGTGGAGATGATGCATGAATGAAGAAAGCAATTGGAGCACTCCTACCTGTACAGTCTGACACTCCTTCGGTCTTGCTGAACTTCAGATCTGCTCTTCCAAATATACATTGCCTCCCTCCTCATGTTTGTGCCTTTGCTGTGCAGGGATGTGATTTCTTGAGTGTTTTGTAGAGGAACCTGGCTGGTCAAACGTTTGTTTTGAAGTAAACCCGGATATTCGCCACTGTTCAAATTAAAATACATCAGATTTGTTCCAGGCTGAGTTAGCTGATATGGATTTCCTGGCGCCAGCCTCTGCTGTGCTGGTTGCCAAGTAGGGTGTCCTCAGATTCTGCTTTTCCAGGCATTCAACCAGTCTCTAGGTATGAAAGAGACCATCTCTTCCTGATGCAGTTTTATCAATCCTCTGTGCAATGTCTATTATGGTAGAGGGTTTGGCCGCCCTCTGATTACAAAAACACTGAATGTGGTTCCATCTGAATGTCTAGATGGATGTCTCTTATTTCTTGTTTGGAGAAAGCATCACAAATGATTGGAATACCTTGCAGGGACTGTAGGCTTGAGTTGCATATAGAATGTCGAGTCTACTGATACTGACTCACAGACTCATAGTGTAAGTTTAATCACAATGACATTAGGGGAAATGACTTAACTCCTTCAAAACTGAACTTCTGGAGGAGAGATGTCTGAATTACCCTTCAGCTACAGATTGCCAGCGAGTTGTTACTGCTTTAGCAAGGCTTAAAAACCAACCAAACAAAACAGTGGAAGCACAGCTGGGTCCAGGTTTTGATTTTTGTCACGCATTTAATACATATACGTGTCTATGTGTTTGTCTTTACAGTGCTAAGCAGTCAGTGTGACATTCCTTAGTCCTTCCTGCAGTCTGCTGTCCTCTAAAATAATGTGCTGCTAGAGAAATAACTTTTTAATTGAAAAGCATCAAAAATGAGCAGGTTCTATAGCTGGGGGAAGGATTCCAAATTCTGCAGCTTGCCACCGTCTACCACAGCTTTCAGAATGTATTGATTTCACAGCACTAAACAGTATATGTGGTGTCAGGCTGTAGATGGAGAACATGTAGAATGAATAATTTACCACCCGGAGAGAGTGAGCCTGTCTGCAGGAATAATAAGGAAAACAGCCGTGTGAACTGAGACTCTGATCTCAAAGCTGAGAGCTTTCTTGGAAGTGGGAGCATCTGATGTTGAAAGACCTCTGGAGGGTGAGGTTTGTATGTGAGAAATTCTACACAGCGAGCAAGAAGAAATGCAGCTCTCTCATCTCGTGGTTTCACTTCTGTGTGGAAAGATGAGATGCTCTGCAGATACATCTTTGACCTGGACAAGGTTTCACGTTCTCCTCCTTGGAGAAGGCAGACTGGGGTTAAGGTTCGAACCTTCACAATTCTCATGGTCCTGGCAGCTGGGCTGCAAGGGAAATGAGTTCCATGCACATCAAAGGGAAATATCCTGCTGCAAAAGCTGCCCTTTGTTTAACTCCTTCAGGTTTTTGGGTGCAGGTCTGTTGCCATAGATATTAAGATGACTGCTAAGGAATCTGCTCTTGTTTTTAGCTGAGTTAAGTGATGAATCTGTGCGGAGTAGCGGGTCACATTGCACATCCAGTCAGACCTGGGTGTCATTTCACAAGAAAAAAAGTGAAATGAACTCTTTCCAGTTCTGTGGAAACACTAAAATCTGGTACTCACATAAAGCTTCAGCAGCAGAGATGCTGCTCTGTGTAGCTGCTCAGTTTGTTAGCAAGGCCGCTTCCTGAGAGAGGTTGCTGACCGTTTTCACCTGCTAATTTAATTGGTATTAAATTAATTAAACAAAGGCAGTTCCTCTGCCCTCCTCCTTCAGCTGAAGTGTGTGTGTACTCCACCTCCCTGCAGCATCCTTCCCTCTTCATTATAGGAAAGGACAAAAAGAATAGGAACAAGGCAAGTAGTAACTGATAACAATTAACATTTCAAGCAAAGTGGGAAGCTTTTGGTTAATGAGAAATGAAGGAGGAAAGCAGAGGCTGACAGAACACGCAATGAACAGCCAGTGTTCTCCATAGTCTGTGCCTGTTGCCTCCTCTTGCATCTGGTAACTTCACTTCTGGGTGGCTTCATGTTTCTTGTTTTTCTGAGTCTATTCTTCTGTTTTCAGAAGACCAACCCAGACCATGAGCCCTCGCACCACTTAGTGGGGCCATGGAGTGCTTACAGCAAACTACAGCCTTCCCCTCTTTATTCAGCTTGGACCTGGTGCAGCCTTCAGTGCAGTGAGGTCTGCTCTGAAATCAAAGCGAGCCTGCAGTACATTTAATAGGCTTCGTGAGATTAATCCCTTTTGACAAAGTGAATTCATCATAATAGTAAGATATAGGAGTTAGGAGGCAATTAAATCAGCTTAGTTTCAGGGCAGGGTATTTAATGAACATATTTGCCTGCTACTGTGTTTTAATAGCGCTCGATAAAATTATTTCCTGCCCAGAACTTTTTAAATGTGGGAAGCTGGGAAAGTTCTTTAATCCTAATGCTGTTATTCAAGGATTCATGGAAGAATATTGGAAAAATGTTGCGCAATATATTGCTAACTCCTCTTTCCTTTTTAAGGGAGAAATCTTGTTAGCTAGAAGACCAAGTATTCATTTTTTTTCTTCCTGTTAAAAATTAAACAAGGTTTTCTGCACTGAATTGGAGAGGCTGCTGGTTTTGGAAGTCTATGCTGAAGCATATCAAATATACTTGGTTAAAGCTCAGGAACTGCCTATGAGCCCCCAGCTTCAACATCTGCTCCAGAACGAACAGAACAAAGGAAACATAATGGCTGGGAACAATATGAGGAAGATAGCATTCTTTCTCTTGTGAATAGGGTTGTTTGTACCGCAGTCACTACAGTAACATTTGAACGCTTCCCAGTAGTAAATTAAACAACGCTACTAACATCGATATTCTCTTATCTACTTCTAAACTGCAAAGAATTCCTCTGGCTCGCACAGTGGCTATCTTTGTTCCTGCGGCCACACACCGGGTGGCTGCGTATCGCTTTGCTGCCAGCCAGGGCTCTTCAGAATGGCCTTTATCTACCTGTTTGTTTTTGATACGGTTGTATGCAGTGCTGCGGTGATAAGTGCAGAACAAACACGGGGAGACTGCACCGTGCAGTGAACAGGCAGGGCCTGGCAGGCTGCTTGGAGGTAAGTCTGCCTGCACCAGCACCTGACTATTACCTGAACAGCAAAATGAATCTCTGAGTAATGTAGCCAGAGCTCCTTGTGAGCAGAGAACAAAATATATGCTAAAAAGCACCCTATGCTGAAATGAGATACCTAGAGTTATGTTAGACCGCAAGGGGAGAACTTTGGGAAGTGAGGGAAAATGGTAGCACTGATATCAGCAATTGTTTCCTTCTAACTTCAGGGTTAATCTACTGAAACACAGCAATAATGTGCAGATACAGCAGACCAAGTTTACCCTTGTTTATGTGCACTACCGGAAATGTAAGGAATTCACAGTGCTATTTTTTTTTGTTGTTGTTTGCTTTCTCTTTAATCCCCAGGGAGAAACATCAATGCCCCGCATCTTCAGTGTGTAATAATTTATTATGATACATCATATTCATTTTCTTGAGTCCCTACAGATAAATATTTTAGGAAGCATAACTAAGGAAGTTGGGCATTTTTTCTTGTCCACAAGGGACTCTTCGGCCTCTGGAGAAGATGCTTCCTGGGTTAAAAATTAGAAGTTCTTTGGATGTATTTGGATAACATTCATTGCACAGACTCTGTGACTTGCTTGTGAATGAGCATGAAAATTAATCTCCTTAAGAGGATATATAGATTAGGGGAAGCTTGAGAGATTATTATAACCTGTTTGAGAACATATCAAGTGAATAGAGCTTAATATTATTCATCACCATACATTTCTATCTGACATTAGCATAATATACCCATATAGAAACTTAAAAATCTATTACTTTATTATTGAAGAGCATGTTTACTGCTATGCTTCAAACTGTCACTTTTGGCTGTGGTTAAAAATACAAATTAATGATTAATGAATGCAGTTGTACTTCTGACTGAAGGCAGCTGAATATATTGCTAATATAGTCTGTTTTATTAATGCATCTTGCTTTGACAATCATCTTGGGGCAAAGCTCCTCTTTTCAAGGATGCAGCCTCATAAGTGGAAGAAACACAACACATCTCTGGTAATGAGGGAAGGATGGCTGCTTGGCTTTATGTATGAACAGCAGCTTTCTTCTAGGTTATGTTGAAGATAGACAGATTTATGCCTCTAAATAGGAAAGATTAGAAGGGGTAGCCATGTCATCTTAACTTCTGTCTTCTCATGCTCCATTGGTTATCACTGGTGCCACTGCCAAAACAACACCCCCAAAATGCTCAGGATTACAAATGGCTCAAAATGCATTCAGGAAATGTTGATGTCTTGGGTTTTTCCTCATCTTCTCAGAAACCACATAAACATTAACGGTAATTAAGAGTTTGTGTAGCTGGAATTCTGCAGTTGTTGGGAAATCAGCCTCTAGACTATGTTAGGATTGATTTTTCCTTTTTAAATTCATTAACAACATCAGTTGACCTCCACAGCCTCTGATTATTATTATTTTTTAAGTCTAATTTATTGCATAGGCTACAACGTATAGCTTGCACAAAAAGGATTTGGTAAGCCATCAGTAAAAATTACATCAGAAGAAACTTTATTTCCAATAACATTAATAGGCACTTTTGGGGTGCCATTTATTTTTGCAACAATTACTGTAAAGTCTCCTGGAAGATGTAGTTAATGTAATATACATGTATGCCATTTTCTATTTTAGTGCCTATTGATTGCTTCATTTTTCATCTGTATTAGGCTATTCTTATAATTTCCTCCAGGCTTTCAGACATGGCAGACATCAAGGGGAAAATTGTAGCGGCGTGTCCTGTGGGAAATGCAAGAAAGCAAATAGATGGGAGTCTCAGCAAAAGATGGAGTTCAAGTGCACTCGTTTTGTGGGAATTTAAACCACCTTCCAGCCTTTTAGAGACGTGGAAGTATTATGCTGAAGTCACTTTGATCTGATGTATTTTCTGGAAGTTAATTTCTAATTGTGAGCAGAATGTGTGTGTACAAGTAGTGGGTCTGTTGGGTCTGTTCTGTCCCATTTGATAGTCTATAAGTTTGAGAGGTGATGATTAATGCTTCTCAGTAATCATTTGTGGTAGGTTCCAGTTATGAGCAGCTCAGGGAATTTACTGTAGAAGAAGTGTTCCCAAATGTAGACTTGCCGCCACAGGTGCACTATGTTGTAAGGCCAGAATACAGGAGAAGGTAACTCTGCTAGTATCCAATACATGTGAACTATTTTAATTTAAAAGCAAACAAAAATGCCCACAAATCTTCATAATTAACTAGAATGAGTTGTTTTCTCTCTGCTTTCACCTCCCACAGCCTTTCCACAGCAGCATGCTCAGAGGGGATGGGTTTGGTTTTCAGTTCAGGCTCTGTAATGCTAATTTGGACTTGCAGAAGTGAATTTATCTTCACAGTTCTGAGCAAGATAATTAACTTTTCATTAATATATCTTGAGTCCCATGGTACGCAGCAGTTTATAATACAGTCTGAGATAATGTAGTTAATTTGCGTTGGCTTGGTGGTGGTAGCTGTAACTTTTTGTTGTTTTAATGGTAATTTGTGTTTTTATGACGGCTTGGCAATTAAAAAGGTCAGGTAGAGGATCTGGCTGCAACTGGGGAGGGCAGGATCAAAGTCAGAGTCCAAGAGCTGCCACCCTCTGCCATCTACAAGAATCACTTTTTCTGACTCTTCACAGGTTTATGGGTTATTTCTGGACACCCTTTGAGTTCTTAATGACAGAAGGGATGTCTCACCTGACTGATGCTCCAGGAGGGGGCCTGAATTTTAATGCCTTGGACCAAAATTGATCTGCATGAGCACAATCCTCAGTGCTGGCTAGGGCCAAGTCAAGAGTTGGTCTTCTTCCGATTCCGCTAATTAACTACCTTGTGAAACACTCATTAATGATACTGAAAATGAGTCTTGGCGTTATGCCTGGGAATGACATTTACTTGAAGCACATGGGGGTTTCTGCTTCTCCCATTACATCTGCATTTGTTGCTGCTGTGCTTCTCTAGGCTCCCTGAGCGTGCCAGAATTGTGGCTGCTGTCAGCAGCCTCAGGCAGCTGATACTAGGAATATGTTCTTGCGTTTCCCTTTTCAGACATGGAAGGTGCTATTATTATATATGTGTAAGAGTTTATTGGTGTTGAACAGGCAGCTGGGACGAGTTTGTCCACCTTTCCATGATACACGCAGCTTCACTGTGCAGGTAATAGCAGGTAATGGGGGGGAAGGGAGGTATGTGATACAAATAAATAAGATTTCTACCATGGAGAAAACAAACTCAGAAGATGAGAATATTTAATTACCATTTTGCTTATAACTCAACCCATTTACCTTTTTGTTTACTTCCTCAAACATGAGGACAACTGACAGCTGTAAGTTTGGCTATTTTTTCTAAGAGCCTGAAGATAGGAGAGTCAATCTGGCATCTTCCTTCCAGTTCTGTGGCAGTTCCTCTACTGGGAGAATATAACACTTGTTTTAGAAAAGAACAAGTGGTTTGAGTAGATTTGTTGAGATAAAGCTTGAGTGTTTTAGTAATGAGTAAGGACCAAAGAAGAGAACAAGTAACAGAATGCAATTGGCAGGCTCTGTCTTCCATGAGCTGGCACTAATACTTTAATTCTTTTTGGTCACATACTGGAACTTTTCTGAGGACACATTCAGGCAATAAGCCGAGCAATCCAAAGATCATCTGTCTTCTCTAGTGGTAATAATTTCTTAGCTTTTATGTCTTTGTGAATCTGAAAGCACTTATAAAGGAATTGATATAATTTTTCCCCATTAGCCTGCAGCCAACTAATAGCTGCTCTAGAAATTGAACTTAAGTGATGGGCTGTCAGTCCAGTGAAACACCCTGGTGTCAGGGTGTCTTCCAAGGCAGGAGAGGTGACTGCTGGCTGTCAGAAGCAGGTATGGCCCTGATCTGTGGCTGCTGTGCGTTGCTATAAGCTCCCTCAGCTCTGAGGTTGCTGTCTGGTCAGTGTCTGTGGTCCATTCAGGGTGCCTGCTCATGCTCTGTCTCCACTCCTGGCTCTGTACCACAATATTAACAGTATTATTATAGCTGTCCAGTGATGTTGAGTGAAAAACTATGATTTCTTGTCTCCTGAATCCATTGCTATCAGATGAATTCTTTTTATGTGTCCCAAAGGTATTTGGGATATTGCAAGGAAACTCTTGTAGCCATAGTTGTATTCCTACACGTCTGAAGCATAGAGGGGTTGCTTTTCAAAGAAATAAAGTGAGAGAGTAGAAAATGAGTTAAAACCAAATGATTTCAGCATGTGAGATGGTGCTGCAGTGACTGCTTTGCTGGTTCTCATCTTCTGGGTCAAATTACTTACATCTAAGTGAATTCTTCCTGACTCCCCAAAACAGGTGTTGGTTTTGATCAGTGGGTTTAAAATGCCTGCAGTAAGCTGGAAGAAGCACATTTTGTCTTTGCCCAAGGAGCAGATAAAACCTTAACCCTAGGTGTGTGCAGTAATGCAAAATGGTTGTCATATCTCGTTTCCTTTTATATCTTATTCCATTTGACAACAAGAGTCAGATGTACCAGATACATTTAATCTGGAAGTGTCAGTAATATCCTTTTTTTTTTCTCTGCTTTTATATTTCCTGCACTTCTAGGACTCCAACTTTCTGATCTGATTTCTCCTGGCTGTACTACTGTATATTTGTTTCCTATTTGTGTCTCTCTTTGTGCGGGTCGTTGTACGTAACATACGCATCCTTACCTTTATGTGGCTCTTCTCAGCAGAGAATGAACAACAATAAGTGAAGGCTTATAGAGTGTAGGTGTGAATGATGGATATCATGTTTGTGACTATAGGCTGCTCTGTGGTAGAACAGTGTTTATTTTAGAGTTTCTTAGTTGCTGTTGGCTCTTCTGTCTTCGGTATTTTAAAAAATAGCCTAGCTGCTTTTATATAGTAGATAACAACTTACGGCTTTAAAAACAACTGAGGAAGAAGCCACTTTCTTGTACTGAATGTTCTATAAAATAAGCATTTCTTAATCAGAAATAACTGCGGAGATCAAATGACACAATTTGGAAGCCTGAATTGAAATTCTTCTTTTCTTTTACATTTGATGTGAAAGTTTTAATTTCCAAGCTATTGATTATTTGAAGGTTGCTGTATCCTAATCTCTGCTCCTAAGATTTATTCTGCTTCGAGCAGTTTGAATTAAATCTTTTATGTACGTGAGTGGGCACACTCATTGTGAGTGTACCAAATACACTGCTTGGGTCTGATTTTGTAGTAACACTCTAGAGAGGTGTGTGAAGGTAACAATGGCCAAGGTTGGGATACTGCAGTAATATGGATGTTGGCTGATGGACTGATTGGAGTTTTAACCTCACTGGTCTGTCTTCATGGTGTTCCTTGGGGATGGTTTATCAGAAAGTATTTACAAGGAGCTGTAGTCTGGAAGGTGGAATTGAAGGTGATAACTGGTGTCTGTAGGTGGATGCCAGTCAGGAACTGAAAGCAGAAAGGAAGACGAGGAGATCTTGAGCCTCGATTGTGGGATTTCAGTGCTTTCAGAAGCCTTGTCTGAATTGCACTCCCACACAGAGATCCTCTGCAGTACAACCACCCGTCTCATCACCGTTACTGAGTTCTCATGGCCAGTGAAACAAAAACCAACAGTGAAAATATGACTTTTTTCTCTTTAACCCACCCCTCTCCTCTTTGTTCTGTTTGTTTTTCTTCCTTCCCACTGGAACCAGTACAGAATGATTGAAATCATTATGAAAAGTGATACTGAATTATTTTGATGGCCAAGCTGTTTGTTTCTGAATGGGGAGGATGAATTTTTTTAGATCTTCCTGTTATACTGCTTTATATCAAAAGTACCTTACATAAAATGGAACCTTTACATAAGGTAAAGGAACTAGAGAAGTCTTAACTCCCGCATTCTCTTTGAAAACCAATTTCTCATGTTAATTAAACCTCTGCATCGCTAACCTTATATGTGACATTTGGTGTTGCAGATGGCATGGACTGGCTTCCTAAATCTCTGTTTTGAGTCATTATCACTATGTAATACACTGTGGGCCAACCATGCATGGTATTCTTGATGAGGATAAACCCAGCTGGTTCATATTAACAGAAACCAGCATTTTTATTTCAGTCAGCTCTTGAGTGATAGTGCTCCCCATGTTGATCTTGTTGCCAAGCTTACTGTCCAGCGCCCCTGTGGACAGTGCTGAATGTTGTCAGCAATGGTGATTTTTCACACTTTTGTGACCCTCTGGCATTTACTTTCGAAGAGCAAAACCTGTTTTCTTCATCATCTGACTGTAATGTTTCACATGAATTAATCAATTAAAACAGCTCCGGGAAACTCTTCCTGCTTGTTCTGGGAAAAGCTGCATTTTCAGACACTGGGTGGATATCTGAAAGTATTTTGGTGCATGTGATGAGTTGTTTGTTTTTTGTTTTTTAACCAGCTGATGAAAGTACACGGATAAGAATGCAGAATTTCAGCTCGTGAGAACTTGAGACTAATATGTTTCCAGGATCTGTGGGGTCAAGAGACAAACTTGGTGAACTTCTGCATATAACAAATACTTTCCTAGCCCTGTAATTCACCCCCATCCTGAAACGTGAACAGTACGTTGTGCAAGGAGCACAGGCATGTCCAGTGACATCAAGAGAAACAACTGAGGAGGGAATGTAGACTTATGTAGGTGAAAAGTGCTGTGCTGTTGACATGGATTTTGAGGGTACTGAACTGCAGCCTGATTTTGGTGCAGAAGTTCCCATCTAGCTGAGGGCCAGCAGATAGTCCTATATAATATCTTCTAGTCTTGCTCTTGGCTTGGTGGACCTTACTGAACTGAACTACAGAGGGCATGTGTGGAGGCTTTCAGCTTAGGGACATAAATCCTCTCTTGTAGAGAGAGAGGAATAGAATTGCACTGGGTATAGTGAATTCCAGGTTCCCATTCACAGAAGAGCTACAGAGCAGCTGTCTGTGCAGCACACTTCTCATTGCAGCTGAAACAAATCCATACCAGCAGGTTTGCAAAGCAGGCACACAGCAGTGTTTTATATGGCGAGTTGAAGTGAGTAATTTCTTTTAAGAGATCCACCCCCTCTGGATGAGGAACTGGGGCCCCTTAGGGCCAGATTCCTGTCTGAAGCACCATGTTGCTCCTCCTCCTTCCTTTCATTTGGTTTCATGCCGCCAAGCAGCAAGAAATGAAATGGACAAACTCAGATCTGTGTGATGTGTGCTTACGTTACAGTGTTGCTTAGCTGTCCTAAATCCTCTCCACGAACAGCACAGTAGATTTACGTAACCATCTTTAGTATTTAGTATAAATTCAATACTGTCAGCAAGAGAGATCACTTACAACGCTCACCTTGTATCTTTACTTTTAATGAAGCCGTTACTGAGGTCAGGTCTTTTATTTATAATGGCGTGTTCTCAGCTACAACCTAATGAAGAAGGAAAATGCATTAAATCGATCGCCTACAGATTTAAGGAATGTATGTACATGAAATTTTCTTTGATTTGCCCTCGCGCTTGTTGGAATCTGACCTTGTATGAGTCAGAATGTAAAAACACTCCATTGACTCCTATGTGAAATTTTTCCTTGCCTTTAGTCAGTCTCAAGATACTTGTATCCCAGTTAGAAAACGCACCTAATTTCAAATGAGAAGGTTTATTAAGGAGTCATTTGTGCTCTAAGAGCTTATTAGTTTTTAAAACCTACTCTTCAAGATAATTTTCGGCTACACAGAAGGATTAACGCTTTTATTTAAAAGGTTTTTTGTTTCTGTTTTCCATTAATTTGCAACTTGAGAGGAAGCAGAGAAATCCTCTTACTCAATAGAGAGAGCTTTACAAAATATGGCCAAGCTTACAGGTTTTTTTATGGTATGGTGATAGCATTGTCAGCTTACTGTTTTAGTGGGGCTTTTTGCAGTGTTTAGTCCAAAATACTGAGAGCTGTGTCTATATGTGCTAATCAGGTTAGGTCTGGTAGGCTGTAGTAGTAGCAGTAATGGGAGGATGTTTGGACTAGATGATCCTGTAGGTCCTTTCCAACCATGTGATTCTTAGATTCTATGTGGATTATTGGCTTTTCCTGCTGCCTATTTGAGGACCTGATTACTATGACCAGGTGGAAGGACTGAGCAGTCAGTTTGGTTTCCTGGAGCTTTTTGTTCTGCTAACCACTGGTTACCTGCAGTCAAAGAAAGCCCCTTTGTTTACATGGGTAAAGGGTGCTCACTTCATTTCAGCCTCTTCTCCTCACGTAAGCCCCATCTTACTTACAATTTCCTTTCCAGAGCTTCTTCAGGTTGTGTTTTCACAGACAGAGAATCTCAGTCTGAGTAGAAGAAACTGCTGCCCATCTGATGAGCAGATGTTGAGCAACACCAGAAGCATTACATTCTTACTATCCCATTCTTCAGAGAGGTGTGGTGCTGTTTTGGGGTACCTGTAGCAGAGTGAGGATCAAGCCAATATCACTTTGAACTGTTAGGATCCTTTAAATCCAGTCCTTGAAAACTTTGATCTCTAATGTGTTGGAACAGAGTTGTCCCAGTCTCAGAGCACCTGAGCAATGTTTAAATTAAAGTGAATTCTTGCTTCAGTAGGCTTCACTGGGACTTCTTCTATGTGTTGAATGCAATAAATACTTAAGTGATGAATTAGGGCTTGGAAAAAAGAGCTCTTCAGTCAAACAGTACAGCACTGAGCCCAAAGACAGCTGGCAATCCTATAACCCATATGGGTTTATTTTTACAATTTAAAAGTCAAAAGCTTGTGAATAATGTATGTGGTCAAAACAATAGTGCACATTGAAAGTACCAGAAAGAACCAGCCTGTGTACTAAAATGTTCACTACTGGGAAAAACAGGAGGGGGAAAGTTAAAAGGAAAAAATGAAAGATCACTTCTATTCACACAGCAACAGCAGCTGTAGTTGGCTGGGGTGGAGGTTTGTGCCATGAGATCATTCTGGAAAACAAAATTAGTAATGGATCAAAGTTGCAAAGTGATGATCTGACCTATGGTTGTGTCGCCAGGAGTTTACAAAGGAACAGCTTTCAAGTGTGCTCATGGCTGCTCATTGTCTAATGACAGGCAATAAGGAGCAATTCAGGAAGGAAAGGACAGGTAAGGTGTAACAGATACACGGCTCAGTTCATAGTAGGTGGCCAAAAAACAATACTTGCTAAAAGGCAATGTGCGTTTATGCATTGGTTTGCTTGAGCAGGATGCACCATGCCTGGGACTGTCAGCTGAGGTTCTGTATTGGGGGAACTCATGAGCTGCTGCAGTTCTCACAGATCTCCAGCTAGACAAGTCTGGGGAGTTGTTTTGGTCTGTTTTTCACCTAGGGGGTTATTTGAGCTTCCTTTGTGGCAGCTTGTTGTGTACTGTAACTGGGAACAATTTAGGTAGATCTTCTTAAAGCTTTAAATGCTCTTGGGACTAACTGAAAGTGAGGAGCCTGCAGCTGTGGATGCTGTCTTCCATTACGGCTGGAGGCAGTGGAATCCATAGGGATTAAGAGAAAAATCTCTCTGGGACCTCTCATCTTATGAAAAGTCACTTTTAGTCAAATACTGAAAAACTAGACTATGAGTGCTGTGGCACAGCAGAGGGTTGTCATGGATACTTTGACTCCAGGACACTATAAATCTCATCTTTCATTACATTTACAATATCTTAGCACTTTTAAATCCGCTCTCAGTGCAATTGCAAAGCTACATCAAAGTATATGGTACAGTGCTATAAGAATAACTTTGTCTCCTCAGGTGTGGTGAAGGCTCTGTTGCTTAAGGAACTCCCATAGTGCCAATGAGCCATCACCTGAGCACCATTTGGACACTCTTTAATGTAAATAAAGGCAAAATTTGTCGTGGTTTGACTAGAGGTTCCTTACTGCTGTAGATGTGTGACTGCCTTTTTCTATCTAAAGTATTCAGCATTATCTCAACTGAGAAGAGCTATTCTGAATACATGACATTGGTTGATGTGCATAGACCAGCAACCATAGAGCTGTTGTGTGTGTTTGGAAGCTGGGGCAAGTGATAGGATAAGAAGTTAGCTTATTTGATTGTTTAACGTAGGGATAAGTCTTTTTGTGTGAGTGTTAAAATGGCTAACTTGGGAGCATTAGAAATAAGAACCCTTCTTAACCAGTCCTGGTTTTGGAGTGGGTCTGTATTTAATAGCCTGGTAGACTCTACCCTATTTCCCTGCTAATTGCCAATTAGTGCAATAGATCTGCACACATCTCCCTAGAACTAATTTAAACTGGGTACTAATAGATCAAAAGAAAACCAGGTGAACACAGGATGGAT
This sequence comes from Coturnix japonica, assembly GCF_054131305.1. Lineage (NCBI taxonomy): Eukaryota > Metazoa > Chordata > Aves > Galliformes > Phasianidae > Coturnix > Coturnix japonica. Next base: position 9,597,097 of record NC_140684.1, read on the forward strand.
TCTGAAAGGCAGCTTCTTCCATGTGTCCTTCAATATTCTTTGTAGGAGCTGACAGGAATGATGATATCTGTGTTATTTCTAATAATCAGATGGAAGGAAAATTGGTAACGTCTTTCAGAACACTTACCTTTCAGGTTAAATCCTCCAATTGAGAAAGCAGGGAGGTGCTCTAGATTCATGTAATTCCCCCTTTTAGCATTACCAAGAATGAACTGTAACTTGAGCATGGTGCACTTCGTTGGCTTGAATGAAGCAATTAAGGTCTGACTGAAGAAAAAGTGTGCTAATAATAATTCCTTCTGGCTGCACTTAGTGCAGACTAATAGATTTGTAATTTAAAGGTGCTACTCATTTTGAGTTCTGTTTCCCACTCTAGAAAGGGAAGACAGCCTTGTTGTTGTTGGCCTCTCTGAGGTGCAGTCTGGAGCCAGCAGAGCTGTGGGCAGTTGTGCTTGGCCTATTGATGCTCTATGCCAGAGCAGTTGTGGCACACTGCAGGCTTAGGTATGAGAACAAAGAGGATGATGTGAGGGTTAAAACTGCAGAAGAGCTGCAGAAAAACTCAGAAGAGCTGTCTGCAGGGGAGAGGGCTGAATGCATGACCACATCTTTTCTAAGGAGGCAAACATAGGAGATGAGATGGTATATTTTCCTGATGAAGGCACATACCACACTGACATCTCCTGCCTCATCCTGGCCTCAAGTGAAGCGCTGGGGGTGCAGAAAGCTCTGACCCTTCTCCTTGGTCTGTCAATTCTTTGCTCGGGGAAGAGAATTCAGTGACAGCACATCCCTACGGAAAAGATTCAGAACAAATGCAGCCTCCTCCAGCGCTGTGCTGCAGGGTCTTGTCTACAGCCTGCTAGGATAAGAGATTTTCTTCTTGCCTTCACTGCATCATGTTGGGCCCTTATTTTATGATATGCAATGCATACTCACAGGAGCCCTCCATGACCTCTAGCTTTGTCTTGGTTTCTAGCTCTGGTGTTGATATTATATTCTATACCTGAGTTAAATCCTGTACTTTGTCACCTTTTCTGCAGAACATTTTTCAATCATTCTCTGTCAAGTGGAGATGAGCAACACTGTAATAACAGAGAGGATTAGAGGGGTAAACTTTAACACTGTCAGAAAATGTCCAGTTGGTACTTTTGAGCTTTAAACACAAGAATGAAGGAAGATAGCTGTGCTCTCAATCGATGAAGAAATCATCTTGGATGATGAATTGTTTACTAAATCGTTAACTAAATTACATCAAAGAATGCATCCATACTGTAAAGTTAAATAGAATGGATTTATGAAAATGCTTGTAGAAAATGGTTTATTTTTACTAAGAGATCCAACAGACTCATGAGAAGAAGAGCTATAATGTGAAGGCTCTCTGCCATAATCCTCCTTGAAAATAGAATATCCTGAGTTGAAGTGGACTTGCAAGGAACATCAAGTCCAATTCCTCTGGTGTTTGTGAGTCCAAGTTGGTAGCAGTAGGGCAATGGTGCTTCCAAAAGGAATCAGATCAGCCTTGTGATGTTTTGTTGTAGGCATTCTCCATAGGAATGAACCGATGTAGAGATCCAGTGTCCTTTTGTAAAGCAAGAGAAAACTTCCTGAAAAACAATAACTTCTATCAAATAGTTTTGTGGTTTTGAGACTGGGAGGGGTTACTGTGCTCTCAAGCATCCAGGAGGAACTGTGAAGCTGTCCTCATGATGGGGTTATGAATGTAATTATGGTAAGCCTACACTTCAATGGATCTCCAATCATTAGCTTCAGCCTCGGGTAGACTAACCTTTCAAGGAGAATAAATCAAAAATGCTTAAAAGTTTTAGATGTGCTGAGGGCAACACCCACCTTCTGCATAGTACAAACATCAAAAGGGAAAAGAGGGCTTATGATGATGAAGTTTGAGAACTTGAGAAATTATAGAGGTCACTTCAGATCCCATTGGCCCTTGAGCAAAACTGTTTCAAGGTGTTTTAGTTCTTTGACCTTCTTTGTACATATTTGAAAGCCACAGCTTTTTACCCCAAGCATTCTAAACAAGATTAAACAACTTCTTAACATCTGCTGTGTTCATAATGTGTCGGAAGAGCTATCAGTTTTGGTTGCTGTCAAGATGGAGTGTTTTTTGCTTGATTTGGAAAAGGTGTTTAAACATACTGTTTAATGTTTGTGTGTTCTATGATGCTTTGTAAATGAGAGACATTAGCTTGCTTTAATTTGATGGCTTTTATCTAAAAGGAAAAGAATGCTTCAAAAACAAAGCAAACTGCATCTAGAGGTCAGTTCTCTTGCAGGCATGAATAGCAGCATCTGTTCAACAGCAAACAGCAACTTTACGTAGTGGTGGAGTATAGAAATATGTCAGTACCAAAGAAAAGTGGGAAGAATCAGAGGATGAAAATAGGGAATGACTGTTTGAGGTGTAAGTGCAACTAATCTTTAACAACTGTATGAATGAAGGGCTCTTAAGTCTTGCCTGCCTAATTTTTTATCTTGCCTGATAGCGTATGTGGATCAGGGAAGGTGGTTTTGCTCAGGGTGTAGGAATGACTTTGAGTGTCTCCATCTACTGCACTCAAATAGGCAAACCCAGGCTCTCCTGGCAGATACGCTTTAATGCTCTGCTGAGATCCTCATTGGTTAATAGAGGGTGGGGGAAATGGAAAGCATCTTTCTGTGCCTCGTGTTTTTAGGAGCCATAAATAATACAGTAGAACTTAAATTTTCCTGGAAAGCACTTTGTGCAATTTGAGCATTTTCTACTGCAATTTGTCATCTCTAAAATATCCTGTTTATAAGAAAACTTATTGTTTTCCTTTGGCCAGCGAGTAGCACAGTATGTAATATATAATAAAGAGCTTGGCAATTAATAAAGCACACACAAAAAAAACAAGCAAACCAAGGAAATAATTTGGGATTTGATTATTCAAATTCTTGCCTTCTTCCTGTGGAGCATCTCTGCCACTCAGGCAAATAATATTTGTTAGGTTTGACCTGGTCCCCCTTGGAGAAGGGCCTTGGAGAGGAGGGAGGTCTGCTGGCTGCATGGGGGGCTGGCTGCCTGCTGCCACTACAGGACTCCTAGGTGATGTTGGCAAATCATTTAGAAATGAGGATCTGCTATCCAAGGTGCCCCTCTATGGGCTGTTAGATTCATTAATGTTGTGGGCATGATCCCTTAATAAAGGTAGCAATATGAGGTAGTTTAATAGGTAATTAAACCTGATGAGCCAGGAGGGGGTCCTTTCCCATGCTGTGAAGTGCTTTGTGGCAGAAGGAGGCTGTTCAAATTAAGCTGAAGGACTGGGGTTTTGTTGAGGGCTATCAATGAGGGTGGTACAGAGGAGCAAACAGCAGCGCTAGTTCTTCAGTGGCATCTCTGTGTTTGACTGCTGTGTTGTCTGAGCATATGTAAGCCGCAGAGAGCACCAGGCAGGCATAGCATTCAATTAAAAACTAAAGGAAATACTCCTCCACCTTGGACAAGTTAATATGCATCGGACAAGCACATACACGAACTGTGCAGATCAAAGACAAGTGCTTGATAACGTCTGAATAATGTTGCCCTTTAAGATACTTGTGCTGAACTGTAAGGTTTCTCCTGGGATGTGAGTATGGGCTAATTGCAGTGCTGTCAGTCAGGCAGCCCCAAGTGTAGCTCCATCCTTATGCTTTTTCTTTTTTTGCTCTGGCTAAAATCAAGGCACTGCATTCACAGGCTTTCACTTGTGGCCCTTTATAAATGACCATCAAAGTCTGCTTCTGATGTCTGAGACACCAACAGGTATGGATTTACCTGAGGAGGAGTGGCCAGGAGGCACTGGAGGTTTTCCCTTTCTCCTTAGGTGCTCTATGCTCTTAAAAGCTATGGTGTAACACTGCTGCCCTTTGCAGCGTGGCAGGGATTTGGTGTTTGTTGGCTGTTTTAATTGTTGACAGCCCAAAGCTGAATTGACCTTAACCTGCTCAGATGTTAACAAACAAACACCATGTAGTGCATGCACTTCTGAACTTGGCAGCATTTTGAGTGCAGGTTGGCTTGGGTGGGTCTCTGAGCATGGACACATCATGTAAAATTGCAGGGTTTGCTGTCTACCTTCCCTGTGACCTCTCTGGGACTTAGAAAAGACTGGGCTTTATTTTTCTTATCCATAACATGATAAATATTGCTATGTGATCTGTTCTAGGGCCAGGGATATGAATGGGGGTGGTCTCTAAGTAAACCTCTACTTGGTATTAAATAAAGGTGTCAAATATTAGTCCATAATAAAAACCCGAATAATGGCTGGTGGATGATGCCTTTCACTCTGTACTTGTGTGTCTTATATTTAATATGCTATAAAAGTGTTGTATTTTATAGTCATGCCTAATACTGAAGGTGAGAGACACTGCATTTCTCAACCTTCAGTACTCTATTTGAATGTGCTATATCTCTGGCTATATACCCAGCAAATGCAGATCCCAGTAATGTTTTCATTAAAGGACCATATGGGAAGCATATGGGAAATCATCTCTGGTTGACCTGCCATTTATTAATGATGCTTTGATGTCTTTTTGTTTGTCTTTTGCGTAGGGTTTTTTATTTTCCCTTCCCTTGAAATTCAGCTCCCCTCCCCTGAGAAAGCTGATCCCATTGCTTGTCTGCTGAGGGAGTGAAAAAGAGGCATCTAGTGAGGGTTAAACTTCAGTTAGGGGAAGAAGCCTCAGTAGCAGATGAGATCCCTGAAAAGGCTCTTGCTTCTGTGAAAGTGCCCTTGATGATACAGAGAGAAGGTAGATCAGTATGGAAAGCATTACCTAGCTGTTCTTTCGCAGCAGAATGCTCGCATATGCACACATATATAGTGTTGTTTCAGGCATTGGAAGCTCTTTAAAGGAGCAACAGAAGCTCCTTATTTCAGAGAAATACCACATCAACGGGCTTATTTGCCTCAGTGTAGTCCCCAGTGATTAAAGCTACACCTACAAGAAAAGCTGAAAGCTTTGCCTACAAGCCTCCTTCTTTGCTAACACAGCTGAAGGGCTGTTCATTATCCCACCCAAGGCAGAGTCTTAACAAACAGATCCTTTCCAGACTCCCTGCATTGACAAAAAGAGATTCAGCATGCACTTGTTCAGCAGCAGAACCTGCTATACACCACAATGTTTTAGCATTTCAGCATTGATTGATGTGGGGATGCCCGTAGCACATATGTAGACTCTCAATACTTTCTTTGAGCAGTCAGTTGATCATCCTATTCAGAGATTTTGCATGAGAACTGAGCAAGTCTAATAGTGGAGGGTCTGCAGATAATTGATAAATTATAGATATGAGTATTTAGAATACGAGTGGTTGACACAAGCTAGAGAATATCATCTATATAAATAGCTCTGTTGAGTTCACAGTGTTTGAACAACCACATCAGCTTAGTTAATTTTAACTCCTTATTGGCTTATTACATCTGCTATGCCCAAGTTTATTTTCTTTCCCAGTTAAATCTTTGTCCAAATTAACAGTGTCACCTTGTAGCTGTTCATCAAAAGGGATCTCATAAGCCAGAACAGAGCTAGACAAACAGCATAACAACTCCACCAGGCTCGCACGTATGATTACTGATGTGATTCAATTCAGGGAGCTATTGTAATGAAATTTTAAATACAGGGCTTAAGCAGGTCTGAGTTAATGCAGGTATTATCCCCATCCTTTACTCAAGAATGAATTGCAACTTTGCTGAATATCTGACATGCTATAATGTGTGCCTTCAGATTCCTATTGCACTACTGAGGCTGTCCTCAGAACAAGAATAAAATGCATCTTTGCAAGCGATTTGCAAACAAAAGGAAGAATTAATTCCAGTCCAGACCTCTGACTCTAAAGGGGACAGACCAACCCATCCAGCTGGTAGCTACAACTAAGAAGCTTCAGACTTAGAGCAAGGTCTTGGAGTTCAAAATAGTTTATATGTATTTGTCCTCGTTTTATTAAACCTGCAAAGCAATAGCTGGTACTGCTTTCTTTCCAGAACTGTCTCTTCCTTACCTCAAGTGCTTTACTTGGAGTATTTATGGCACTGTGACAGCACTGTGGTATGAGTCAGCACCACACTGCTTACACTCTGTTGAATGGAGATGAAGGTGGCATTTCTTTATCATTGAAACCTGTTTTTGACACAGTCATAGAATTTGGCTCCTCCTCGTATATATGCACGTCAAACTGGTTGCAAGCAAGCACCAAAGCCTCTCGTGAGAACCATAGGCACACCACTATGCTGCTGTGTCCCTGATATGCAGCACAGCCCTTCAGAGCAGCAGGGCCTTAAGGATTAATCGTGCTTTAGTGTTTCCATCCACAAAATGGATATTGCTCATATCTGGTTGGTAATGGTCAGTGCTGATGGTTCTATAGCTCCTTGAAGGTATGAAGCTATATAAAAATGCAAAAGCTCTTTATGGTTTATTGTTTTTGTATGTGATATTTACTGCCCTCCCTGCTTTTGTTGTGTAACGTAACAAACAGTCTTCTGCATCCTGAAAGCATGTGGTGCATCCATTGCTCAGCAGTTTTTTTCCCCAATATCCTTATTTAATGGTGGTTTTGATATGCAGATATTTAGAAACTATGTAAAAATATGCCTTAAGTAGCAGAATAAAATAAATACCGGGGCTCTAACAGCTTCTCCCACCTGCATTCAATGCAGAGTTGCCAAACAATTTCAGTGCTTTATAGCCTGTTGCCCCAAATCAAATTCTGTGTTGCTTTTGGTTTAAGGGCTAATAGCTTTTTGAAATATATTAGTGCTTTCCGGTGACAGGTCTGAGATTAGCTGTTTATCTATAGTTCTGAGGGGTGTTCTATAATCCTGTGGCACAGCAAACTTTATGAGGAATTTTACAAGCGTTCGGGAGTGCATTGTGTTTTTAAAATGCTAAAAGGAGAAAGAAAAGCAGTTATGGAGGGAAGAAAACAAAGCACTGCAGTGTCTCCATCTGATGTTCCACTGGGCTTGCTAGCAGCACTGCTAGCAAGGGAGGAGGAATGGTTACATGCCATACAGGGAGGGAGGCACCAGCAATCCAGAAGCTTTAAGCACTGCAGAACTGGCTTACTAGAAACATACAGGACTTAAAAAGAGCAAGCAACTCTTCCTTGAGCTAAAGCTGCTGATGAGGCAGAGCAGCCTTAGCATGTGCTCAGTCCCTCAGATTCACCTTTGCTGATTTTTTTTCACTTAATCGTATTTTGGACACTGTGTGCAAGGAGGATGCTCAGGCTGTTGGCATTGCTGTGCTGCAGCTCCCCAGGCTGATAGAGGCTGTGCTGGGAAGCAAGGCCTGGGGCACCTCTCGGAACACTGTGTCTGCCCCGCTGCAAACTGTGGTGCAACTTGATGAAACCCTGCATCTCCTTATGCTTTGTTCTCCTTTTGTGCTGGGAAAAGGAGAAGCACCCATGTGCTTCAACAACACTGGTAGAGAAACTTGATGGGCTCTCAGACTTCTTCCTTTAAAACATATTTTTCTGCAAGATCCTCGGCCCCAGATGAAAGTGTGTATTCCTGCAGGGGATGCATTTCAGAAGCAAAGCCTCCAACATAATTCTCTTCTCTGCTTCCTTAAAGATGTCATATCTTTCACCCACAACAAATGCTATTGTTGGGAAGAAAACAGAAAATTGTCAGCCATTCTTCTGCAATGAAAGCAGCAATCTTCAAAGCTAAAAACAATAGCTTCAGGGTAACTCAATAACTCCTTAGACCATATGAAAACAGGCAGTTTGTATTTTTGAGGCATCGAGATTAACAACTGTTTTATCAGGCTGGAGCTGCCCCTGAGGATGCTCACAACTAACCCCAAGCAGGAGCTGGGATGGTGCTCCATTAGTGCATGGGGGTCTGTGCTTGCTGGGTGGTAGGAGATAGCTCGAATCCTGCTTTTGTAACTGCAGAGATAATCACAGCTGGTTTTGAGCATCAGCTTTCATGGAGGAAGCCATCGGTTTTGGATAAGCATGGATAAGCCTGACAAGAAAGCATAATACAGCCCAAAGTCTGGCTTGTGCTGTCCCTGATCTCCTACAGCAGTTTCACTGAGATGTTAAACAACCTATGACTGCTCAATCAACAAAACAATATCTAGATTGCCCCAAACCAAGGGGTGATGTGATGGGAGGGAATTCAGTTGTTTAATTCAAAGTATAAACACATATATGTCAGTTTCTTGACCTACTTAGGCTTCTAAACATTAGAGCTGCTTTGAAGCATATCTTTGCTGGGATGAAGACCTCTTGAAATTTTTATGAGGAGTATCTTTTAAATTCTATAACGAGAACTTTGTTCTTATTTATCAGTGAGATTTAATTAGCACGATGCACTACACAGACTGGCGTTCATTAAGCAGTTGCCACAATCTGTGGTACCTCTTTATTGGGAGGTTTGCATTCTTAAGGTTAAAACACTGCGTGCTACTTGCAGATGGTCAGCACCAGTCCGAGTCACAGCAGGATGAAAGCTGCTGTGGTGTGACTAGAGCACAGCTGAAACACAAATCAGTGCAAGAGATATCTTAATTATCTGAGAAAGGACTACAGGAAAAAAGACCCGAAGTAACAAGTATGCGTGCACTGACTTGTAAAATTCACAGTAATTTCTTATTGCTTTTTATTTTAAAAGACATACATTTTTTTTTTCATCAGTGTGAAGAGAGCTCTATTAGATAAGGAAGAAAAAGCAGGTGTCTGTTTTCCACCTTCATCTGCACTGCAGCTGCCTTTTGAGTGATGCTTCTTCAGCACATCTGTGTCTGCACCCTGCTTGTGCCTGGGGAGCCACAGGTTGCACCCCAGCCATCTGTAGCTTCTGAAAATCTTTGAGTCTTCCCCTTTATTCAGAGCTGGGAACTTAATGTAAGGGATAGGATGGTTGGTTGCCCTTAAGCACAAGCTGCAGTATCTAGAGAGCCCACAGAGCCAGGAGTAGTGCACAGCAGGGCAGGGATGCTCCATTTCTAAGAGGTCTGCTGAGCTAAAACTCACAGTTGGGCTTTTAGGGAGAAAATCTGAACCTTGGATGGTTTGATTGTATCCAAGCAGATGGACTTCTTTTTTTTCATGCTTCTGAGATGCTTCTAACAGTCAAACGAGAGGATGCTTCCATGTTGATAGGAACAGGGATACACTGCAAATTGCCCTTAGTGAGAGATTACCCTTGAACTTAGCATAGAATAATAGAATGGTATGAGTTGGATGGAACCCTTAAAGGCCATCAGGTCCCACTCCCTGCAGTGCACAGGGATATCCACAGCTCCACCAGTGCTCAGAGCCCCTCCATCCTGACCTTGGCTGTCTGCAGGGATGGGGCACCACTGCTTCTCTGGGCAACCTGTGCAGTGCCTCACCACCCTTATCACAAAATCATTTTTCCTTATTTACAGTCTTAATGTTCCATTTCCCCTTGTCCTATCAAGGGGACATAATATCATCGACTTCACGCTGATGTGAAACAGAGCTCTGGTTCCAAAGGTTTGATCCTGGCAGGGTTGTTTTTATCATCTCTTAATGTCCTTGGGAATGTAGAGCCCCTTTTCCAAAGGTCTTTAAGTATCTTTTTGTTTGTACATGTAACATGAAGTAACAGCATTTCCTAGCTGGACTGAAGGGTCGTGAGATGATTCCGTGTTGTAATATGGGCTATGCAGGTATCTTGTTTAATACAGCAGAGCTAACAGGGATTCTTTTCTGATCAGCCAAAAAGCCCATATTTAAATCACTTATTAAAAATGTTTTTTAATGCTTTGCCAAAATTTCAGTGAAGTCGCTCTTCTCCCTTATCTGTTTCTGTTAAAGGAGTCGGAACTTAAAACTAGCTTCAATAAGAAAGCGATGTAGGAATTAGCATTCACAGTGATAACCGGAATCTGAAATGCAAAGCAGCAAAACTAAAGGATATTTGAGCTGTAAAACATGATTTTGCTGTTTCTCAGTGGGTTCTTTCATTTCCAAACTCAGTCAAGATTTGAAGCCATTCTGGAAACTTCAGAAGTGCTGATCCTGAAAGATACTTATTGATAATCCTTGCGGAGATCTCTTTTTAATATCCTTGAGGGAACCATAAAGCAATCTCATAAGCTAAAAGCACAATATGTTGCTTGTTTTTCACAGCATTTCACTGATGTGTCAGTGATGAGCTGTCCGTGCTCGCAGCCTGAACTTAAAAATTCATGACATCTGAATAGAATCATTGTAATGTAGAGCTAAATATGGTTCCAAACTTTGAAGATAAAACTGGGGAGAAAAGTTACTTTTTGCTGGTGTAGCGAAGGACAATTGTAAGGCTGGAGATAAAACTGTGCTAACTAACACCAAGGATGTCCAGAGTTGGCTTTGGCTGCTTGTTGGCACCGTGCTGCCATTGGATATTCTGAAGTCATTTGGATGAGATAACCTCTGGAAACCAAGTTATTTTTGTACTTTGAATTCATGTAAGTGGCAGTTAGCGTTCATGGTATTTTAAGGCGCAGAGATTTTAGCTAAAGGATTACTGTGTCGTTAATCAACCTGCTGAATATTCATGATTTAGTGGATTTTTTTTCCCCCCACAGAAGGAGAGAATAATTATTTTGGCTAGCACTTGAAAAGCATGTGTGCTGTTGATAGAACCTCTACCACAGGAGGCAAAAATAGAACTCTTCCATTAGGCATGGAAGCCAACTGATCTTCTTGTTGTGTTGAGGAATATGATTTAGCTGGGAAGTATTGGGAATGGTTGGACTAGATGATCTTCTAGGTCTTTTCCAACCTTGATAATTCTGTGTGTGATTCTCTCCCCAACCCCAATCAATCCCCTTTAGTTCTTCTCATCTGCTTTGTAACTCTTAATGACTTTTGGGGGATAAGAAAGTCAGACTGCAGGAATGTTAGTGAGATGGTAGTTAATTTTTTTTTTAAGTATAAATTAATTTTGGGTTGTTTTGTTGTTGTTTTTTTTCCTTGCTTTTTAGTCAATATTCCGTGATAGCTCTGTGCCAAAATTGCTTCAATCTCACTTTTTACAATTGGCCTTTTATAATTAAAATAGATCGTGCTGTTTATTTGTAACGCAGCAGCACTTAGTTCAGCACGGCGCAGTGAAAGCCTGCTTTAAAACAAGCAGCAGGTGCCCTCCTGTTTGCACAACTCCTTCTGCTCCTGCTTATCTTGAGGTTGCATGGCCTTGCTTTGGTGTAAACAACCAAAACCAAAGTGTTTTGCTTTTCTTTATTTTTTTCCTGGGTTATCACGTGCCCAAACACCCCCCAGCCATGCAGGTGTAATATGCTGGCCAGTATAAGCTGTCCTGTTGTAGGGTATCCCTTAGCTGGGTGGAGCTCCTCTGGATCAGAGCTTTACCCCCTTCAGGTGTAATATACTGGCCAGCAAAAAGCTGTCCTGTTTGTAGGGTATTCCTTAGCTGGGAGGAGCTCCACTGTATCAGATCTTTACCCCCTTAAGGCAGCTGGGCCATCTAAGCGGGTCATTTCAGCGTCTGACTGCAGGGATGCTCCTGACGCCGTTTCCTTTGGGTTCTTTCGTTACAACACCGATCGCATCCTTCGGGCACAGCGCATCCCCAGGCGGCGCACATTGCCGCATCCCGGCAGGTCCGGCTGTTGGGGGCAGGGGGCGCTCCCTGCGGCCGCCGATCGGGGCGGGGATCCGCACAGCTCCGCACCGCCCCCGCTCCCCGCCCCGCCGCTGCTGCGAGGAGGAGGAGAAGGAGGAGGCGGTGAGAGGGGCGGCGCGGTGGGGACCGCCGGGGCACGTCCATGTCCCCTCAGCACCGCGGAGCTGCCGCAGGGCCCCCCCCGAGCCCCGCAGCCGGGACGCACCGTGCGGGGCATGAAGTTGCGGCCGAACGGGGCGGGCGGCCCCGGCTGCGTTGTCCCCCGTGGGGCTGTAGGGGCTGAACGAGCGGCTCCGAGCCGTGCCGCCCGCTGCCGTGCGATGTGCGCTCAGCGGCATCCACCTGCCCGGCCGGTCCCTTAAAGAGGCGGTGGGAGGTTCCCCTCGGGAAGTTTGATGGCTTCTTTGAGGAGAGTCAAAGTGCTGCTGGTGTTGAACTTGATCGCGGTGGCTGGATTCGTCCTTTTCTTGGCTAAGTGCAGACCCATCACAGCCAAGAGCGGCGACTCCTTTCATGACATCCATCCCAGGGCTGAAGTGGTCAACTTGACGGCCCGAGGCATCAGCTCCATCCAGGACGCGGTGCTCAAGAGGCTTTCCCTCCTGGAGGACATCGTCTATAGGCAGCTCAATGGTAGGCACCGCTCTGGGGCACCGAGGGTGAGGTGGGGGGTTCGTGGAGTTTTGGTGGTGAAACCTTATTGCATCCCTTTATCTCATGCACGGGCTCTCGGCTCACTGGTGTAGCATCCCATTTCCAAGTTGTGCTCGGAGCATCTTGCACAGGATGCGAGGAAGGTTCAGCAATTCAAGGCTGCCTTCAGGATGGGGGTGATGGGGGTGCAAACAGCACCACGATTTCTGCATCCAAACAGAAGGACGTTCCGTGGCCGAGCAGAGCAGCACGTGTTATTGATCAGGGAATGGCTTCGTTGCCTCAGGAGTGGGGGGTTTGTATTTGGAAATGAGCTTTTAAATGGCTGTTTGGGTGCAGAAGGTCAGAAAGCAAAAGATGATTGTGAGAAGTTGAGCAAACAATTCAGTATTTCCTACAGCTCAGCCCTAACGGCTGCTAATTGAAACCTCCGTAATGCTTCTCTTTATAGCACAGCAAAGGGATTTCTATTAAAATCTCACCAGGTTCAGTAGTTCTGAGATGCAGAAAAGGAGTTTTAAAGATGCCATGCGGGATAGAGGAACGTTGTAAGGGCGTAAGAAATGTAGGTGAAGCATCTAATTAAAACACTGATGTGGAAGCTCATCTTCTTTAAATTGCTCCCCATAGACTCCCAAGTGGCAGCGTGGTCCCAGCCCAGGCTCCCATTTATTCCTCCCCATCTCTGTAGCGTTAACAACTCCCAGCTTTAATGCTGCAGGATTGGAGGAGTCGGTGCTCCTGGCGCTGTCAGTGTGATTCCCTCGTTGGCTTTTGAAGAGGAAAGTGATGCTCAGCACTGTGCTGGCAGCCGGTGTGTGCTGTGCTGTGTATCAGGAGAGCAGGGTGCCCTTCCTGGGGGGGGTGAGCATCTGTGCTTTGGGGATGGGGTTGCACAAAGCGAGAAGCACTCGGCTGAGTGGGTAGGTGCTGTTTGTGCTGCTGCAGGAGAAGTTTGGGCACTTTGCTTATAGAGGGGCAGCAAGTGCAGTTCAGGATGGGAGACCTGATGCCAGGACCGTGGTATCAGGTGTGTAATAGGGATGCTATCTGCCATCCCACAAGCACACAGAGACTGCTGAAGTTAAAGTGATTGCTCTACTCCATTGGAGGGGAGTGTGGGATGCCCTGCAGTGCACCTGCAGGCTGGTCCTGGAGCCATAGGTGCAAGCAGGGCTACCCTGGGGTAGGGCTGGAGCCTGCTGTGTGCTCAGCATCAGCTGTGCACCCTAGAGCAGGGTAGGCAGGGAGTGTGTATTTGATATGTGTGTTTTAGAAGTGCTCTGGGTGCTGGGCAGTGTCTGCATTGGGCTTCACTAAGGGCAGCAGTGCCCCAACCCCATCACTCTCAAAGGACACCAGCAGATGGGACGGGAATTTGTTCTGCTGCTTGAAGTTGTATTTTGCTTTCAGTCTGACCTGTGCTTCAGCATGCATGAGGCGGTGCAGCACAGGGTAAGCCTGCAGCTTAGGGAGCATCAGGAAGCGTCTGGGCATGGAGTGAAACCCAAGTACAGTTTGGGTGGAAGTGGCTGTGGATTCTGTCTGCGTTGCAGCACTTGGCTGCCTTTCAGTGGGAGTTGGAGCTATTTTTACAGAGGCGAATCTCTTAAGAAGCACCGATTCTGTGCGGATGAAATGAGTGTTCGGATCCCACAGCTGCTGTGGTTTCGGTTCTTTGGAGCAGAGGAGCAGAAAGAACAGCTCTCTGTGGTGTGGCAGCCCTCGTTTTATACGTATGCCTGTTAATTCCCTTAAAGGTTGGGCATAAAAACAAGCTAAGCAGTGCTGTGTGCCTCAGGTCTGGTAAAGGAATGGTTTTACACCTTCATTCTCTCTGAATTACGTATCTCTACGTTGTTCTGGAAGCAGTGCCAGGTTTGTTCCTGCTCTGCAGTGTGATGTTCTGTGCACAGAGAGCTGACACAAACACATCCTGACCCACTGCCCGCACTGACCCTCACCTGGAACATGAGAATATTGACCCGAGCTGGAGTTGGGCATTAATCCCATGAAACATTGCTTGTGCTTGGTTTTCTCTTTTTAGTCACTAAGGGAAGAACTTGGTGAGAAGACTTAGCCCTGTCCAAATGTGTCTATCCAGTCTTTTTGGCCTAAAGCTCCTAGAGATCTATACACATGCCTTGCTCCTTCTAAAGTGCTATTCTTGCTCCTTGTCTCATTGCAGTCATTGGTTCTCCGTTTCCCTCGGTGCCATTCCCTGCCCCTGTGCTCAGTGTGTGCTGCAGGTGACCTTGGAGCGATGTGTCGGAGGCTGTTCCGTGGGCATCTGCTTATCTGAGAATTCAGGGAATTTCTAATTCCTGTTGTCATTTTTATAGACGGAATTTTCTCATTGAGCAGATGCTGGGAGGAAGGTAATGGGACTCTGAAAGGAGCCGGCGTGCTTTGTTTGGGATGTTAACCACAACTTCTCTTTGTGATCCAGGGTGGGGTTTTTTGTTGTATATGTATTTTGTTATATGCTCTTGAGGTCAGTATATGAACCGTGTGCTCATGAAGTAACGCTGCCGTACTGAGAGTCAGAAGTGAAGGGAGGGGGTGTCTGAGTGAACCCCAGGTTTGCACATGGGGAAAGCCAGCAAATCCTATCAGCTCCCACTGAGTGCTTTGAGCAAACAGAAGGGGATCGGCTCAGCTGCCCGCTGGTTATCTCAGGCAGGTATTGAGCCACCTCCCAGTTGTGCTGGGGTAAACATCTGCATGCCTACTTGCTAGCAGAGCTCCGGGCCGTGCTACCTGTGCACGTCCAGCAAAGCTCTGGGTACTGGGTTAAAACCTCTGAGCAATGAAGGAACTGCTGGAATAAGTGGGCCAGAAGATGGGTGAGCAGAGACAGGTTTCCCCTATTGCTGAAGAAACTCACAGAGCAAATTGCTGTTGTGGTTCTGTTGAAGAGGAGCTTTAAATTCCTTGGCAGTATGATAAACTATGCTCTTAAACAAGCTTGTGTCTGTGCTTTTGCACATGCAGTTATTTGCACATACTGAGATACGAACAAGTGTGTGGCAGCAGCCTCTGTGCATACAGATTTTGCTCTCGTCTGCTTATCCCATTGAGAAATTAACTTTGTGTGGACGTCGAGGCAGATATGGTAACACAGCCTTTTGCGTGGTCTCCCTATCCCCCTTGTAAAGTGGCTCTTAATTAACTTAAAACACTTTAGAGATATGTGGATTTACTTCCCATAAGAATAAGATAATGCTTATCTTCTATAACACTTATCGTCCTCAAAGTACATTACAAACTTAGCTAACTACCGAGTATAAAATTATATATGTAAATAAGGCAGATTAGAAGCCGTTCCATCAGCCGTTTAGTGGCGTGTGGTAGTGCTACACCCACAGCTAAGCAATATGAGGGTTTCCTAACAGGTAGGTAATACATAACTGAAGCACAAAGAAGTGCTCTGATTAAGCTAAACAGCTAAATATACAGAACTGAGAGTAGAGTAATTCTCCTTATAGGCAGAACGGGCCAAACTTTAATCACATTAATGAAATCAAATCAAGCCAGATCTTCATGGGAGCGTAGCCTTGCTGCATGAAACCCTTTGATATCGGAGATGGTGACGTGGAGATGAAACAGCACAGTGACACACTGCGATGGATGTGACTGCTGTGTTAACTGATGGTTATCACACTGCATCAGATATACTTTCTTCCCTTGTACTGATGCCGTGACGTTTCTGAAGTGGAAACAAACTATATTACTTTACGTAACCTTACATAGCGACCTGATAAAACACACAGCTTTCGTGCTTGTTATGTACCTGACAAATCAGGCTGCCTTATTCCCTATTGGAAGTAATGGCAACTGTCCAGATTCAGAACATGCTTTTAAAGTTCTCAACTTAAGCTCAGTAGCTGCCAGGTGAGCGGCCTTCATGGTCTGTGGGCACCCGAGGGCTGCTGCCTGTAAGTTGTGCATTGAAATTAAGTCTGATGCTGATCAAAGGATGAGCAGAGCAAGTATTCTTAAGAGAAATAGTAGAGTTGCAAGGTGAGGCTTCACAAAGTCAATTAGGAAGGGTCTGGAAGCTGAGACGTTAATGTGGCATTTAGTTTACAGCCTGACTGGGAGGGACTGATAGATAATTTTTGTTTTCGATCATTGTTTGGCATCATCATCTGAATATTCACAGTCGTTGGCAATGAATGAGTAATGAGCCACGAGCACGTTTGTCATGCAGGGACAGCATGGAATCATGAGATGCAGTACTAGCAAATAGTGACAACGTTGGCATTTTATTCTTGCATGTCAATTTGTGTCTGCCTGACTGGAGGAACAGAACCTGGGGTCGATGGTGAATTTTCCAAAACCACGTCAGATTTAGGCGACCGAATTAGTTGTGAGAGCTCTCAGGGATATACCATAAGCTGTTAAAATTATTGTGGATCTGGCAATATGATTTCCCAACCTCAGCAAGTCCAGTAAGAGACATTTGGAAATGGATGCATTTGGCATCATGCGGGCGTCTAGTGACAGTGCAGAGCCTGCAGGCATCCTGCCTGGCTCCCAGCTGCCACTCCGGAAGGTCACGACTCCACTGTTGGAGCAGTGTCACATCTGCTGGGCTCACACCGCATCTTGGATGCCCGAGGGCTGTTGGAGTGGCAGCAGGCATTGCTTGGACAACAGAGCGCCCTGCTCGCTGGAGATCTGCTCTCATAGAGTGGATGGGCAGAGGAATTTGGCTCTGGGTGTATGCTGACAGTGTGTGTGGGTTTGGGGGGTGTCAGCCCTGCTGTTGGCCATCGCTTTCCCTTATTGCTTCTGTCCTGGCAAAGGCTGCATGTATTTCCCACATGGAAATACAGTGTGTAGTGTGTGAGCAACTCTGGCTTAGTACAAAAGAAAACAGGAGTGTGCTCAGGTAATTAAAAAGGTTTTTCTTGTTTTGCGATTTACGCCACTGCTCTTTACATAAAACCCAACAACGTGGTCCAGCTGTCACAGCAGGCTGGCAGGCTGCCCGCTCTCAGGCTGGGTGAGGATGTTCTGCGTGCTGATATATCTTAAACAGGAGGTGTTTCTAGCAAGATGTCCCTATCGACGTCTGCAAACGGCCGTTCAGACCCAATGTGCGCAGTATTGACCCTGCTGTGAGTCAACAGCAGTGATTCAGCTCCAGTAACGTATCCTAGTGGTACAATATTATTTCCCCTAAGCAGGTTTGGGAATTCTAGCAGCCGTATTTTCTGGCCCCCAATCCCCGTGGTCGAATTTCTTTAGGAAATTTTTGAATGCTTTTACATTTTACTGCTGCAAGCACGGCGAGTTCTGCCTGTAAATCTAATAGCTCATCGACCTGCGTTCTGACACTGGCTGATAGTTACCTAAAAAATAATGCAGTCGTGATGCAATGAGAGCCCTGCGTAATGCGTTGCGTTCAAGGAGGGCACTGCGTGGAGCTTTGCACTGCTGACACAGAGCCATTCCATGCTGCCTCTGCTGCAGCCTTGTGGCTTTGGTGCTTGCATTGGTGCAGAGATGCAAAGTTATCTGTATTAAGACTGATAATTCCCTAAAATCAGGAGTGAGTTGGATAAGGGTTATCACACTGTAACACGAAACAGAGTGAGAATCCATTTAATGATATTTTAATGCTTGCTTTGATTCTCTTACTGGATTTAAAATAACTTTGGTTGGCCTTTATGTGTTTTTCACACTGCACCCTCTCCAGTGAAGGATGTTGGAGCATTTGAATGCTTTAAGTAGGTTGGAGCATAAAAGCCATATTCTGATAGATTTTATTGCGTTTTTTCCTATTTGTGCCAGCAAGACAATAATAGTAATAACTTATACACATTTCTAAGCCTGTAGTCCCTCCATGGAGGGGGATCCATCCGCCCGTTTCCATGAATTTCAGCCTCCAGGTGCTTTCCGTGTCCCCATGAGGCTGTTGGGGACAGGTGGGCTCAGCAGGACGGAGCCAGCAGCATCGTGCAGGGGATCTGTGGGCAGGCAGAAGCTTTCATGTAGAGATGTGCCCCTCCAGGAGTGTCTGGCAGCAGCTGTCGGCCTCCTGCAGTGCCTTGGGTGAAAGGTGCTCCCAGGGTCAGCTCACACCGAGTTCTGGTTGTCTTTGGATCAAGCACTGAGTCAATAAGTGACCTTCTGGGGGAGCTTTATAGCAGCTCTGCACAACCATTAAAGGAGAGATGTTGAGCAACTTTCCAGAGCTAATTAATGCTGTGTTCCCTGTACGCATTTCCTCCCTCCTGATGCTGCTTCTTTGATCCCGTGTAACAACATCAACCCTTGCAAATTAGAGCCAGCTGCCACAAGAGGAAGAGGCGATGCATGGCAAGGAGTGAAACTGCCACATCTCATCCCAGTCTGAGGCACCCGGTGTGATTTACGTCCTTTGTGCAGCTGTATGGAAAAGGGTGATGTTCCCCTGGATGTCCATCTCTGGCAATGATTGGTACAACCTCATATCCAGAAAGCAGTGAGATGAGGAGGCTATGGGTGGGTGAGGTGGAAATCAAGCATGGGTGCCTGGGCATGGAATGGTGCCCGCCTGAGTGGGGACCCTCTGTTTTGCTGTGTGAGTGTTTGGATACACAGCCCTTGCTTGAGGTTTTGCTGTAAGCTGTGGAACGATGGGCATCTGCAACAAATGTGTTATTAGCAATTAGGTATTTTCTAGAAATGAGGTGTAACTGAAAGGATAGGGAGCTCCCCGAGACCTTAATGCCAGACCTATTTCTGTTAGCGGGGCATTCAGAAGGTGTGTGGGTCTAAAGGCTGGGCAGGTATCATTAGCAGCGTGAAGCACAACTGTAACCTCACCGTGGCAATATTACAGGGTTTGTGCTGAAGCACATTTGTAACCTTTGTTTTCACAAGTCCAGAAATGAAGCTTTTTTTTTCTTAATATAGGCTGAATGCTCAGAGTGTGTGCAGGCTGGGTTTTGTCACATCCAAATGTATGAAATGCCGGCCTATTAAAATCTGCTGTAATGATCTCTTTTTCCCATAACTCCTAATATTTGCCATTTACTAATTATGATGTGCCTAAGTGTTTCTCATTTGTAGTACGTCTTTTAAATACTGCAGCTGTCCTAGTTCCCAGCTAACTGCTGGTGATTTTTTTTCTTTAATGTCTCACAGCAGCGAGTAGCACCATTGATTTTTTTGCAGGTTGGCATTAAGCGTTCACCTCACACTGTTCTTCATTAGAAAGTTTTTGATGTAAAGGTCCCTTGGGGAAGCAGCCGCGGTTGGGCTTGGCAGAGCAACAGCAGAGCTGGGGAGTGCATACGTCCCCAATGAGCGTTGCTTTGTGTCTTACACTGGTGCTGAGTCAGAGAGGGCAAGCTGGGAAAGAAGTGTGAATGTGTATTTCTATATGGACACACATCTGTCAGCTCTCCTGCTTTATCCCTTTACATCCAGTGCAATAATTCCTTCTGACTTAAGAGAGACCGGTGCCAGGTGTATGATGAGCTGCCATGGTCCTTCTGCACACGTTTGCAGCCCCAGTGCAACTTAATCCTTGTTTCCAAGCCGTAGGTGCCTTGTTTGTTGTGTGGAAGCAAAATGCTGCTTTCTGTTGGAGGTTGCACCTGACCTACAACCTCGTTTCCCTCCCTTTCCTTCACATGTTCTTAAAAATAGATAGCGATATTTTCCCTTCGTTTCCCTTTCTCAAGCCTTCATGCTGAGCCTTGGCTTAAAACCTTAAGAGCTGAAACTTAAGAAGTTGGAAAGAGAAAAAAAAAAGCTGATCTAGGAGTCTTTTGCCTGGATCAGTGGAGCAAAGGAAGAGGCTGAAGTTGCACAATTGTGAGTCAGAACTTTGCTGAACGTGCTGCGTCAGGATCTTGTGTGATGTGATTATATTTGGAGGGGCACAAAGGATGTGTAATGGCTGGGGCTGAACCTGGAGGTTCAAGCCCCGTTTTCAGCCTTGGATTGGTATGAGCTGAGCTTCTTTCCCATCAGTCCCTTAAGCTTTCACGGTTGAATCTGAGATCTTTTTTCCCCTGCTAGGTCAGTATGACCCTTTGTATTTCATTTGCATTGTGTTATGTCAGAGACCTGCACTTCAGCTATGTACCGAGTTCAGAGCTGGGTGGGAGATACCTGGCAAGCTTTCATTCATTTTTTAACATCTCAGGGTTTTTGTTTTTTTGACTAGTAAATACAGTTTCATATTTATACCCATGCCAGGAATAAATCGAATTAGTCTGAAATTAACTTTTGCTCCTACAATGGTTTGCACGTTTCTAATATTAAGGAGATAAGGGGAGAGAGGAGCAAACCTGCTTTGAAGGCGAGCTGATTTCCATAGCAGGCAGTGACCTACATAGCAGGGGGTGGGGAGAGTAAGCTGACTCGAATATGGGCTGTTCTTTATTTATATGATTTTAAAGGATCTGCGTCAGTGCTCCTGGACTGAGTCCTCTTCTGCCACTCACCTGGGAACTCAAAGCCAACAAAACCTCATTGTCCTTCAGGAGTCTCCTCTGGATTAAAAGCTTTGTGCAGAGGCATTTGGTTGATAGCAGGGTTCAGGTGTGGCTTCAGTGGAACCACAGTTCAGTGTTTTTAGGAAGCCCGTTCCATCGCTTTACTTAAATGGGAAGGAGCAGCGTGCCTTGTGTTGGGCATTTAAGTGCAGGAGATTTGGGAACATCCTTATAGAGAGATACCAAGAGGTGGCAGATCTGGAGAGGAGTTTGACAAGGAGTTGGTCCCATCATAGCAGGAGCTGCAGAACAACACTGCAAGGCTTGTGCAGTCCCCAGGGCTGCAGTAAGCAACGTGAGCGTGCACAGCTGTAGCTCATTGCTCTGTCTCTGGGGTGATCGTTTGCTTTGGTGTAAAGTCAGTGTGATGTGTGCCCAGATCAGAATGACTGTCACTTATGCCAGACATTGAAATACATTGATTTCTGCAGAGAAGTGTGATGAGTCAGTACCAGAGATTGTATAACCTGTTAGAGAGCCAACACTCATTTGGCTGCAGGGGGCTGCCTGCCCTGCTCTCAGTATTTACCCCATTACAGCCTTCATAGCTGTACTAACACCTGCAGGTCCTACAGGCTGTCCAACAAACGGGTTTTGCACTGTTAGGCTCGCTGAGAGAAGGCTTATTTGGCTCTTCCTGGTTCTGTATGAAAATCATAGGACAATGGAATGGTGTGGGTTGGAAGGGACCTTAAACACCACCTGGTTCCAATCCCACTTCCTTGAGACCAAGTCAGCCAAAATCCATCCAACCTGGCCTTGACCACTTCAGAGATGTGGGGCATCCTCAGCTTCTCTGGGTGACCTGTTCCAGCTCTGCCATCATACTGAAGAATTTCTTTCTTTTATCCAGTCTACATCTATGCTCTTTCAGTTTTAATCATAACTTGATTTGCATCACTTGCAGAATAGTTCTTAGAACTAGGACCTGAGTTGGGTACAGGTCATGCACTGCAAGAAACAGTGAGGAACTGAGCTATTGAATGCTTCTAAGTTGGTATTCTGCTCCTGCATTTAAAGGAGCAAGGTGTTCTTGTGGGCAGAGAACACGCTGTTGGTCTGAACTGCTGGTTGAGAACATCTTGACTGAGCTGTTCTTAACAAGTTCAGGTAGCAATGAAGATCCACTCCTTTATTCAGACAATATAGTATGACATTTTCTCTTCTAACCCTGTGCAGTGATAGTGCACAGTGTGCCTTGCCTTTGCCTGGAATATCCTCCTCCTTTTTCCCAGTTCTGGAGTGCAATGAGCTTAAGACTTCCCTGCCCTGCAGGTACTTGCATTTCACTGCAGCCATATGCTGGGTTTGCAAAGCCCATTGGGAATTGAGCAGGATCTATGAAGCAAGTTAAAAATTAAGAAGCAATGAGTAGGTGAGAAAAGGCTGCTCACAGCCTCTGAAGGGTGTTCCTGCTTGTGTCTCAGCTTGGCTCTACACAATTACTGTGCCCTGTTGCTTTTTTTTAATAGAATTTCTTTTTCTGTGACTCAGAACTCAACTCTTTTCCACTGTTCACTAAGAACAGCGAATCTGAGAGGTATAGAGGAAGTCCCATGACCTGCTTTCAATGTATGTCTTCAGTAATGTGTAAAAGAAAAGCTGAACACAGAACAGCATGGACTGTTTGCAGCTATTCCTCTTGCACCGTGATCCTTGCATCTCAGTGTTTCCCAGTCTTGCATGATAGACTCTCTTGTTTAATTTCAGAAAGCAGTAAGGCTTTGATTTTCACTTTTTTTTTGTAGCACTTGTATTTAATGTGTCTGTCGATACGGTGCACTCCAGATTTGTGTGTGCCGATGGTGCAGAGCGTAAACCGCCTGAACTGAAATGTAAAACATCAGATATTTTACAGTGTCATTAAAACAAGTTGTGTCTATAGTAGGGTTTTAATGATTCCTTTCAGGAGGATTTATTTTAATATATATAAAATAGAAAAACTTTAATCAGCTGGACTGCTGCAGAGATAACAAGGCAGTGCTTTCTTAGACATTTGTCCGTTTGTTTAAATATTAAAATAGGTGAAGCTTAATTAAAAAAATCTTATTTTGCAGGGCACTTTAGGTAATTCTGAAATGCCAGCTGATTGCTTGCAGCCCAGTGTGCCCAGTTAGAGAGAGGGGAGTGAGCAGAGGATGTGATGTGTGTGCCTGGAGCCTCAGGGCCACATCCTGCCCTGCAGGGAACATTGTATCTCCTGTCTACCCATGTTACATGTTACTGTCTACATGTTACATTTGCACTATGTGAAAGCAGGACTTGGGGGTCAGCATAGCTCAGCAACTGGGAGGTGTCCTGAAAGGGAATCCAGCATGTCATGTACCTGCCTTCAAATAACTGGTAAACAAATTGTGGTTGTTAATTTCCAAGGTCTTTGGGGTTCTCGGCCAGCACTGACCATCTCTGCCAGTGCCCAGAATGTTAAATCTGAGATCAGAAGTCCCAAGGGTGTTATGGGACACTGTGAGTTGGTCTCCTAGAGATGTGATTCAATCTGTGGTAACACAGATGTGGGAAGAATAAGTCCCCTGAGTCCCAACGTTTGCTTGGTGTCAGCAATCTGCTTCTTTCTCACCATCTTTTCATTCAGTTGTTCTGTGGTGAGGTTATAAGCTACAAGGATTAAACCTCACGCTTTGAAACAGAAAGCACTTCTGCTATCAATTGCTCCATATGGACAGCACGGACAAAGAAGGCTGAAGGCCCATGAGAAATGTCCCAGAGTTTTTGTCCTCAGGATTTGGGAGCTGGCAGAGCTCAACTCCAGGGAGGAAAGCTCAAAGATGGTTGAGCAATGGTGATGACAGTGTCCTTTTTGAGATGTGCTCGTCCATGGCACAGGATAAAGACGTTCCCATGAGTACAGAGATGGAAATAACAACAGCAGAGCTCTTGGATCCAGTTGTGAGAGATGGAACAGATGGGCTCTTGTGTGCAAACAGAACGTTTTATGCATTTGCTGGCACAGCAGCCAGTTGTGTTTGTTGGAGGAGTGGAGCTCCAGTAAAGCCAGACCTTGGAAAAGCCCTGAAAAGCATGTTTTCCTGAGAAAATTAATTAACTAGTTGTTTTTTCTAATGCACATAGACTGACAACCTGTGCTGGTGCACGTGGAGGTTGTGTATTGCCGAGCCCTGTGATTTCTTACCTCTTGCTCCTTTGAAGCTCCAGTGATTCCCTTGTACTGCTTTCCTTGTGTGCCTGGGATACAGCAGTGCCCCATATTCTGTGTAGCTTTGGATGCTTTATCTTCTTTGCAGCCCCTGCTGAGCAGCTCCATCACTGCTGATAGAGCAGCGGAGGTGGGGTCTGACTCAGTGGAACATCCTGGAACCAATGCAATCTTACAGTTTAAAAAACAAACCCTACTGCAGCAGTGACATAATATAGCCAGTTCTGTGTGGAAGTGAATATAGAAAACTGTCAGAGAAAATCTGTGTTTAGGATCTGTGAAATCAGGTTGTTAATGTCTTTGAATATCCTTAGTACCTGTTTTCCAAGTAGTGCTTCCTAGTTGCTTTCTGGTACTGAAGTGAGCTGTCTGGATGTAGCATACCTGTGAGCTTTCAGCTTGGACCAAGCCTGGGATAAGCAGCTTCCTTTTGGCAAGAGGTCTCTGCATTCCTCCCACTGCTCTCCCTTTATGGCTTCATTTCTTCTGCTCTGCCATTTGATTTTGTTTTACAGCTTGTAGCATGAGATCCTGAAATCATTTTCATCTGTTAAACAAACATCTATTCCTGGGACTGATGTTTTAATTTAATAAAACACCTTTTATTGTGGGTCAGCTGCATGTGGCAGTTTGTAATGAGCCTCACTGGAAGCCCAGTGGGATGGCAATGTGCAACACATGGGGGTGCTTGTTCTGAGCCCTGAAAGTGGACTTTGCATGAATTCCACCCAATTTCTATTTCTTCTGCTTTTCCTCAAGAGGTTCAGCTCTGGTTTATTTGGACCACATGCTGTCTTTGAAGGTTGGTGCT
Source organism: Coturnix japonica (assembly GCF_054131305.1). Taxonomy (NCBI): domain Eukaryota; kingdom Metazoa; phylum Chordata; class Aves; order Galliformes; family Phasianidae; genus Coturnix; species Coturnix japonica. The sequence goes on from NC_140684.1 coordinate 9,621,877, forward strand.
CAGACCTCTAGAGGAGGGGACACTGAAGCCAAAGCTGAAGTTGCCAATGAATGTTTAGTTGGTTTGAATAGGGTTGGTACTCCCAAATTACATAAAACAGGACTGGGTGCTTAATGCTACTGCCTATTGATCACCCACAGGCACCTGTTATTCTCTAAAAATGTTGTCAGTAGCTTCCAGGGAGCATAATGCTCCACTTATGGCTGGAGCTTTGCACATAAATAACTTGTTAAGAGCTGTGGGAAACCTCTTGTTGTAGCCATCGTCCCTTGATTACAGGGAGTTGACTCTTTCCTGTGTTTGCCTTGTATTTCTCTATTAAGGACATAGGATTATCCTGTAGCAAGGAGCATTGCTGTGCGGAGAAATCTGTGCTCAATATCTCCAGCCTTAACCATTATCATGAGAAGAATAGATTTCTCCTCTTCTGTGTATTAAGGACATGTTGTGACTTTGTGGAATCGCTGCAGGAGTAAATGATGTATGAAATGAGAAATCTCTGCTCAGCGCGCAGAGACACAGCCAGAGCTGTAAAATGTTCGGCTCAAATGCAGCCAGAAAAATCTCTGAAGGATCCAGCATGAGCCCCCATTCTTCCTCTGGTAAAGCATGGTGGTGAGCCGGCAGCTCATGCCACGTGTGTTCGGCACTGCAGCATGGGAGGGAGTGTGGGAAGGAAGGTGATTGCAGAACAGCTAAATGGAGGAGAGCTCGGTTGTGTGAAAAATGCAGAGGTAGTTTTTGGAAGATTTTGATATTTAAATGTCAGGGCTGAGAAGTTTTAATGGAAAACAAACCAAAACTACAAAGCAAGCTCAGTAGCAACTGTTGAAAACAAACAATAACAACAAAAGGTTTGTGTTAGAAAAAAGTTGTGAAATATTGTGGAGGTCATTTCAGCACTTTGGTTCATGGACAGCAGCAGAGCCTCCAACCCCTGGTGGTGTGGGTTCCCTGGATGACCAACCTATCACTGCCTGTGCTTTGTAGAATAAGCTCAGTTCTCTATGGAAAAAAGCATTTTTCAGCTAATTCCAAATCTAAGATCTTTGCAGAGAATTCAGTTGGAGAACAATTAATCACAAAATACATTTTTCTTCTCATCTTTAACAATGAGGTGGAACGACCGAGAGAGATAACTCTCTTGGCCTCATACCAAGAAGCTGCACCAGTGTTCCTGGGAGGGTGCCTGGAACTTCTGAAAAATACATCATCACTTTGGCCAAGGCCAAGTTAATGAGTTAAAGTTATCTGCACTTTCCTACAGCAGTATTAGAGACAAAGCCTTTCCCTTCCTCAGAGTTCCATGGCAGACAGGTGAAGTAGACCCCTTGGATGTTGCAAACCTAGTTCACCCCATGTTTTGTGGGGCTGTGGGTGAGCGTGTCTTGCTGGGTTGCCTCTTTGCCTGCTGCTTCTCACAGTCCCCCTGCTGCCATCGTGCCTCCCCTGCATCTTTCTGACCATGTTCTGTGCTACATTGATTCAGGGCTGGAGCTGAGCACTGATGGCAACAGCTCTGCTGTGATGGATTGCAAATCATCCTAGCATAGCTTTTCTCTGTCACAGTGTTAGGTATGGATAATATGGGCACAGCTGACCTCTTGCAGCTTTGCAGACACCTTACCTTCTGATTTTCGTGGTGCTTTCTTGCTGCATTTGTCACGTGCGAGGAAAAATGATGGTGTTCTGTGCCATCAGCTCCTTAACCGTCACCCTTGCTAAGTCTCTGCCAGGGACAAACAAATCTAAGTTAGGGAGGGGAAGAGATGGAGGAAAAGTAATTTTTTTTGTTGTCACACAGATGTAGCCCTTTGTGCTTTGCTATGCGTTTCAGGCATGTTTGATAAGCTGTAAGAGCTTCTACAGTGCTTGGAGAATGAGGGTACCCGATGGTTCTGAGGTTTTGCCTCTGAATCACAGATTTATGTCATGTTCTATTGAGAAAATAGCTTTATGGAGAGCATATCTGGATGCTTCCAGCAAGGAAGAGTATAATGTAGGTCTTCCACCATCTGATCTCTCATCAAGGGGTGTTCTATGGAGTTGAAGGACAAGCTCCTCTGTCCTGAAGACATTGGAAATGAATCTGTGTGTGCTCACCTGGAGGTCTGTTTGCTCTATATGCCATGTGGTGCTCGCAGTGTTTTTGTACGGCCACATCCTCCTTGACCTTCTTTGTATTGGGAACAGCTGGCTGGCTTATCCTCAGGCGTCCATCTTCTGTGCCTGAACGTACTTCAGTGTTGCTGGGTGAGACCCAATGGAAAACTTCCCCAGATGTTGTTTGTGTGCTGGGGAGAGACAGCCCTGGAGGGGCTTTTACCAGCACTTTCAACTGGTTATTGCAGGAGCATTCTTAGTGCAGTAGCCACATCTCGGGTTTTTCCTACTCACCGCATGCTGTAGTAAGGTTACTATTGTGATGAGCTTCCTCATTCATGCTATGTAGCATGATTAACATTTTATATTCCCTCGGCACTGTGGTGCTGTTATGTCTGCAGAATTTTTTTTCAACATTATGAGTTTGTTCTGCGCTGGCAGAAAATAGCAGCTCAATAATTCCCAATTAGTTTCTGACCATCCCTCTTTTAACCTTCCTCTCAAATGTGGATTATTTTGGGTACCAGACAATACGAGTGCTGCAGTGACTAATTGAGCAGATGATATACGAGTAGTTGGGGAGGCATTGGCCATTTGGAGCTCTTCTGGCAATCTACACTGACAGATTGCTGCGGCCAGCACCGCCAACACCCCCAGAGCACAAATGGGGCACTGGGCCTGGGCTGCTGGGACGGCACTGCTGGACCGGTGGGGACGTGCACAAAGTCAGTAATGGAAGAGTCTGATTTTATTGCTTTTATTTGCTTTTTGATAGAGCGCATCAAAACCCAAGTGAGTTGTATTTCTCAATACACCGATCGACCTATCCCCACCCAAAACCGTGGCACCATATTTCCTTGTCCTTTATCATAAACTCAAGAGAAAGCCTTATCAGTATCATTAGGAGATGTGGCTTCTATTTTGGGAAAGATGTGTTTCAGTTTTCCCTTTGTTCAGCCTGCAGGGGGTACAGTACATCACTTTGAGGCTTTTACTTCTGTAGCTTCAATTCTGTCTTTTTTTTTGTCCCTTCTGTTACAAGCTAATGTCTATGAAAAACGATAATTAGCAGCTTTGTTTTAGATTTTCATCACAGTCTAATGCTTTTAAATCCATGTTTCACAGTAAAATTAATAGTCTGCATTAAAAATGCAACCACAGAACTTCACTGGGGTAATGGAGTAGTGTTTGTAGGGAAATGTAATCAGCTTGTGGTAGAAACCACATGTGTCTGGGAGCCTGCAGAACATGGCTGTGGTGGGAGCCTCTCTGCCTGGGTTTGGAGGGAGCATCTCTCTCCAGTGTTCTGCAGAGTGGTTCAATAAGGCTAATTTTGGGCCGTTGGACAGGACCTCTCCATCAGGGCAAACTGATGTCCCTGGAGGCTCGGAGCCCTCTTTAAATAATGCACAGGAGCACTGCATGCTTTGTAACTCTGCAGCCTTCCCAGAGAAATTGATGTCTTTCATAAGTCTGGTTCACAGAGTCTCATTTTTTGTGTCTGTGCAGGCTTCACCTAATAAACTAGCAGTGTGTTGGGCTATAATTTAAGACCTGGAGATCAATGTATTTTTTTTTTTTTTTTTCCTGTTTAACAACTTGGGAATGAATGCAGAGCTGTTCAAAAGGGGCTGGTTAATGCTAGTGGTTAGCGCGATGTTAGGGGAAGGCGTGGTGGGTAGATGAGCCAGCAGTCTCATGGGTGAGTCTTGGTCCTGGTTTATATTATCCTCTTCCAGTATCTAAGCCTTGACTTCACCTTAAATACCTGGGATGTTTTGAGGCATCCTCTTTGGCCACCTCCTCCTGGAGATGCCTCCAGCCAGGAATGTGTGGCAGCCAGATACCAGAATGAAAGAATGACTTGGGTTGGATCCATATCAGACCACATGACAAGTTGCTCTCCCTGCTGTGTATAACCTCCCCTCAGGTACTGGAAGGCCACAGTGAGGTCTCCCCAGAGCCTTATGTTCTCCAAACTGAGCACCCCCAGCTCAGCCTCCTCTGGGTCCACTCCAACAGCTCAATGGCCAAGGGCAGCAATGGAGGCGTGATGCAGCTCTGCAGGTTGGTGGCATTAGGATGCCTGGCACCAACCTCCCGTTTGTTGTGCTGCTGTTAGTGCTAATGTTGCACTGTTTATGTTAACGTAATTACATTAACATAAACAAAATGTTTATATTTGTCATTGCAAGAGAATCATCATTCACTTCCTTTTCCTGTCTCTCATCTGTGTTGCACAGTCTTATTATTTTTTTGTGTCTTGTAGTCTTAAAATAAGTCTTTATGTATCTTCAGATACATCTTTCAATGCAGAAGCTCCTGAATCCTGTTTTCTGTGTAAGGAGATTTTCAAGGGAATGGTATCAGATGCTCAATTGCCATTGAGTGTCAAGAGGATTTAAAGGCTAAACAAAAGAATTAATGCAATCTGAAGGCCGAACTTCATCAGCAATCATTAAGATTTAGGCTTCTTACAGCATCCAGGCGCAGGCAGTCTCATGTGTTTAAGTTCATTTTGCTAGTAGGGCAACTCAGCCATGCATTAAGGTACACAGGATTCCTCAGGTCTGCAGGACTTTGGAAAATCCAAGTGTTTTAACTCCTTATGCCTTTGGAAATCTCTTCTTTCATCTCAAGGTGTAGCTTTAGGTATCCAGTACCAAAAGCCTTGGTGCCCAAAGCATCTTTTTGTTGTTCCTCCTTCAGAAAGCAAGCTTTTGTTTTGCTGCGCTGAGCCCAGCAGCGACAGCAATTACAATTAGTAACAATGGTCTCCAATATCTCTCAGTCTTTTTCACCATGACAGAGATTTTAATACATTGTCTGAAACGTTTGCTTTGAGACAGAAGTGCGGATGTCAAGTTTCACCCTGGAGGAAATTCCTATTTTCAACTTGAAGATATAGATTTTAACAGAAACGCTGACAGCCTTCTAAGGATGCTGCTCCCACAAGAGCCAGGGGATAACACACGATGCTCTGGATCTTTGGTGACATTAATCTTCCCAAGAGAAGAAAGAGATTTGATAATCTAGCTGCACCAGTCGTGAGTTGTTGGTCTCTTGTGTCTTGAAGATGAGTGTCAAGAATACCTAAGGCAGCCCGTATTGTTTAGATGTCCCCACTTGATTATTTAAACATATTTGTGTCTGCTTCTGGACTGCTTTGCATTGAGTGTGAAAAAGACACTGATATATACAGAACACTGAAATGAAAAGGTGATTGTTTGTGTGGTCACTGCAAAGGCTGCCTTTATCTTATGTGTCTTTTCTGGCTTTAACTGTGATATCTTGTTAAAGGCCACGTTGTTTTATTTTCATGTGTGAAATAATTACTTGTTCTTTTCTTGATCCCACTCAAGAATTTGAGGTTTTTGTTTGCGAGTTTGCTTCTGTTTGATATTAATCCTGGCTCTCATAAACGTGTTCTGCATTTCCAAGTGCTTTCATACAGCAAAGCATCTGACTCCCTTTAGCATAAAGGTCCAGCTTTTTGGTTTTTGTTTCGTTTTGAAATTGAAGTTTAGAGGAAAAAGCTGTGTTGTATGTGACGGTGTGCTCGTGTTAAAATGAAGCTCAAATGTGACTAGAGCCAATTTGTTTGCTGAACTAGGTTCCATCAATGCTAAAATGGGGAAGAATTGCAGAGAGTTCCTCACCAGAAATGGCTCCTGGGACAGTTTTAGGCTTTAGGCTTCCATGAGCATCACCGCGGTTCTTTCCATCAGACTTAAATTCACTTTAAAAATCCATTACAGGCCCTATTATCAAGGGCACTATTAAACCCCTGCAGCATCTATCTCTGCGGTGTATACGTTAAGTGGATGATCTGTTTCCAGAGTAAAAGGTAGTATGACACCATATATCTCAAAGCTGCAGATAACTGTGCCAGCAGTTAAATACCTGCCTTGATTTGCACAGATGTCAAGCACGTGTTGTCTCCTTCACTGCCAGATGCTGTCAGGTGTCCAGGTAAACTTGGCATGTGTATGAAGCAAAATGGAAGCGAGTTGTGTTCTCCCATGAACTTTATGGAGTTGGTATTCGCTGCCAGCAGAATTCATTTTCTCGCTGGCACAAGGTGTGATGGGATTTGTGCCTCAGAGTTCTCTGGTTGTTAGTGGCTGTTTTACACACATATACTGCCATACTGTCTGCTGGGGATGGGGGCAGGTGGGGATCAGAGCATCTCCTTTAGTGCCCCAGGGTTTGTCATGTATTTGCCCCACAGCTGGAAACATCTGGCCTGTAAAACAAGTGCCTGGTGGGAGGAGAGCCCATAGATAATGTGTGGCCAGCTTGTATAGCCACCAGCAGTCTCTGCATGCATTTAATATGCAGCACAATTCGCTGTGGCTGGGCTTTTTGCTCTTTGCAAGGTACGAAATACATTTGTGCTGCCTCAGTGGGAAGGAAAATCTGTTGCTTCGAGGACGTGGGTTGCTGCAGCACATGGGAGTACCGTGCCCAGCCACAAGACGGAATGGAAGCGAGTTAAGAGCTCCCGAGATGACAGATTTGCTGATGTACAGCAGCTTGGGAATGCGCAGCTCGTGCTGTGAATGAGGCCGGGCTGTGCAACAGGTTGCGATGTGCTTCAGCAGCCTGATGAGGCGATGACATGGGAGATAGCTTGGGATAGAGTAATGCTGCTTGGATCCGCTCCAGCAAACATGCCTCTGCGCTCCTGTAGTGCTTTTTCTTTAATCTCTGCACATTCTTCTCCTTTCTTATCTTAATCACTTCTTGCTGCCTTCGAAAGGCAGTGCTCAGATATTATTGGTATTTTACTTAGTGTTTGTGCTAGTGCTGCACCAGCTACATCTCTTGTCTGGTGTGTTTATTTTCGAGGGGTGCACAGATGTACTGAGATACCAGAAAAAGAATATATATATTTTTTCCAATGAAAAATAAAAAATCACCCTATGAAAGTGCTGATTTTCATTGGGATTCCATTAAAATGGCATTGAGCTGTACGTATTCTAAAGCAAAGCCTGTTCTCCCTTTGCTGTTACGTATGTCATGTTTATATTTGCATTTTAAGATCTGGAATGTTCGTTTTTCAAGTAACAAAATGGAGAGGTCTGCAACTAGGTTCCATCAATGCTAAAATGGGGAGGAATTGCAGAGAGTTTGGGCAGCATGTGCTGGATGTTTGCTTGGGAAGCTCCAGCCGCCCCCCAGGCTTCCAGTACAAGCTCCGTGTGTTTGCATGCTCCTGATTTAACCATCCCTGTATTTATTAGGAATATCTGACATGCAGAAATCAGATCTGCATCATAGGTGCCTCTGCTGTGGGTACAGGGGGGTTCCTGCTCCACCTTTAGCTTGAGTGGTTGGGGATTAAGACCAAGCACAGCCCACTGGTGCTGAGCTCTTGCAGCTGTACCAACCTTGAGGACAGTAATAGAGGCAAAGGAGTAGGAGAGGAGAGGGCTGCCTGTGGGCCTGCACAGCCCCATGGAGGGGTGATTAGGCTGTCTTCCTCCACAGGCAGCTGCAGACAGCCCTAATGTGTTAGATAACATTGCGGTTCAGTAGCCGCATGCTAATACAAACTCATCTGTCTTCATTTACCATCCTGCTGCTGTTCTTTCCATTCCTTCTTTCCTTCTCTTAGCGCTCAGGTTGGCTGACGTGCTGATAGTTTATCAGCTCGGTAGGGCTAAGCCTTGGTGTTGCTGGGCTGGGAGATGACGATGGGGTGCTGCAGGGATGCCCGCAGTGCTGGAGCCGGCAGCATCTGTGTGCAGCTGGTTGAATTACTGAGAGATTCTCAATCCATGCTCCTGATCCTTAGTTAAGCTGAAGAGCTCGGGGCTCTTCCAAGAAGCTGCATTCAGGTAGCAGATTTTCTACCTAAACCTGCCTGCGTTGTCACAAGGGTTATTTTCCCATTCTTTGCCCATAGAATGCTGCAGCTGCTTTGCTGTTGCTTCAGGGTGGCTTTATGAAGCAGATTGCTTGGAAGTCTGACGTGTTAGGAGTGGGGTAAATGGAGCTGCATGGAGCTCTCGGTGGAAGTTTGGGCCATGAGGTTTTTTAGTAGCTGGTACCAGCTGGTTTATTTTAATGTAATAATGAATCATGTGAATGGGAACATGGCCTGTTCCCTGAGAGTAGGATCAAACTTGAGGGGAAGAATGGAATTGAGGTATTTGTTGGCCAGAAATGGGCACTACCTGAAAACTTTCATCAGAGACTCAGAATGTGGTCTGTTGCCAATTGGGTGAAATGGGGCTTAGTGCCTTATTGCTGGGGCTGCTGTGTTATGGGGTGGGACCTGGTGTGTGTGTAATGATTTGCAGCTGTTTGTTATCATTTTCATTAGACTAATGCATAGGTGACACTAATGAAAGTTTCCTGCTAGTAATTGATGGGCCACTTGCCTTTCTTTCCCACCATACCTCATATTGCCCAGCACAAGTCAGCAGAAGGCATTTTCTCCCTTTCTCAGCCCTTGAGAGGGGATGTTCCTTTTATAAAGCACAGGCCAGGGTTGTGAAGAAAGCCAACGGAGCAGCAGCCAGCTTTGGCTGGGGATGTGAGCTTCGGCACTGCAGGAGATCAAGGCAGATTTGGGAAAATCCTGCTTAATCCCTGAAATCTGAGATAGTCCAATCTCATGCAGTTCCCCTTCGGAAGCAGAGCACAGAGCCCTCAGACCAGGTCCTCATCCCCGCTGAGACACAGACTGAGTGATAAATTTGTACTGATTAACATCTTCTTCCCTGAGTCCTGCAGTCAGCCGGAATATATTGTGTTTATGGCTGTTGTCATTGGTTATTTGTACCTGGGTAGTGTTTAGGAAACTCAGTCATATATCAAGATCCCATTGAGTCAGGCTCGGTACAAATAAACAATAAAATGACTCACGGTACTTCACAGACCTTACAGTTAATGACTTAACTAATTACTCTAATTAATCTGTGCAAAAATTAGAGAATTTGCCCTCAGACCTTTCGATAAATTAGTAAACATACGTTGTCCTTTCTTCTGTCATGTGTTCTCTCATCCATAGGTTATAAAGAAGCACAAAACCAGCCATGCCAGGAATGAGAGTAGCACAGAATTCCCATTGAGCCCTTATTTACTTCCATATTGGAAGTATGATAAATTATTTGGACTAAAGGACACGATACTGTCCTTCTTAATTTATCCTCTCAGCAATCTGACCTTTTAAAAAGATATATGTATATATATTTTTAGCTAGGTCTTTCCTATAAGCTCGTAGTGAGCCTTTCTTTCCAGCCTTATAACTACTCAGTTTGGAGCTTGGTCATGGTACAGTAGGAAGGAAAGGAATGACTGGCAGATCTCCTGCCTGGGGATCCAGGACTGTGGCTTGAAACCACTTGACCACAGAGCCAGAAAGAAGTTCATGGGCTCAGAATCATTATGGCAGTACAGGGTGGTTAAAGCAGAAGCAGAGGTGTGAAAATCTGCCGTGATGGAGAACTTGATGTAGGAAACACAGCACTGTTGCTCAGAATAACTCACTCCTCTTCATTCCACTTTCAGAATATTTATTATACCCAATTTAAGCCCAGAGGATGAGTTGGGAGAGCATCTTTCTGCTCCTTGCTTCCTGCTCAGCATTTCTTCGCTCTCTTTGAATTGTAGATCCAAGTTGCTCTCGAGTGTTGTCAGAAGGTGACATTTCCTTAATAAGGAAGCATGAAGAAATGAATGTAATGCTGTTGTTTTATTTTTCTCTTGACCTGCATCTGGAGCAGGAGCTGTTTTACTCATTAATAAATAATATCCCCAAGGAGAATTTGATCTCTGCAAACTCAGGATGTGTGGGAGGCTTTGTCATGGCAATGAGGGAGAAAAGAGTCATGGATCTTTGAAGGTATCTTTGGGAAAGAGCGGGGGAGGAGAATTGATGCCCACCAGCCCTTGTGTGTGTTGGTGGAGCGGGGCCTGTCCTGCTGGAGAGGTGTGATGCTGTTGTGGGTCCTCAGCTCTTTGTTCAGCCCAGAGCCCTCGCTGAGGTCTGCTGTTCACTCTCTGCAGCAAGCATGGGATTTGTAGACCTTAAGGCTGTTGTAAAGTGATACCTCCCATTCCTGAGAAGGAACAGCATCTTTTTCATGGCACCTTCTCCATGGCACCCCCTGTTCTTACTGAGCTGTGAAGGGATGGAGCTCTGGGTTTGGTACCTCAGTATCTACTGCAGCAGCAGGGTTTTCTTCTGGGAATCTGAATTCCCAGTAAACTTGACCTGGCAGGGCAAGGAGCTGATAAATGAGGTTGCTGACCCTTGGTATTGTACAAGAAACCTTTTATTCCCCTGAAGTCTTTTAATCTGCTTAAGGTGAGTAGGGCAGGCTTCACGAGGCTGGTATTAATTGCATTTCCCCCTAGATAGGAGGAAGAACAAGAGCAAGGTATAACCCACTGTTTAAACAGTTGCAATGTACTTCCCAAACCGCTCAGGATGATGAGTTGGAGTATTAATTAATATCTTGTTTTTCTCCTTGCATGTCTAGAAAAATCAATGGTGAGAACAAGGCTCTTCCTTCACCACTAGCAGAACAGAGACAGAATAGAGCGATTCCAGTTTTCAGTCTGAGGTTGTACTTGTGTTCACTGTGCTAATACACACGTTACATTAAACACCTCGGGCCCATTAACAGTGGTATTTTGGAGAATGCAGATGTGTACAAGTACAGGGGCATCGCAGTGGAGATTATGGCTCTCTGATGACCAAATTAATGTCTTCATTTCTGTCCTTAGATGTTGAGAGTCATAGTGTGTCACCCCTATGACCCATTTGCAAAGCACAAGCAGATGGGAAGAAGTGTGAAGAGCAGAAACACTCTCTGGGGTGTCCTGTGAGCTTGAGAGCACGGAATGCACACCAGTAAAGCAACAATAAATTGTTGCAGCTGCTGAGTGAGAACTGAGTCTGAGCACAACCAGAGCAAGTATTATAAAAGAAATTAAGTGCACAAAGCAAAACCCTGTAAAATAGACTTTCTTGACCTTAAAAAGTAGCAAGTTTACAGCTCAGCAAAAGGCAGTTGGTTGGAAGAAGTGTATACAAACTTGGTGAAGGTGCTTGTATTAATCCCGAGCATAACATTACATGTTGGATTTAAGAAGTTGGTGTTTATTTTGGGAAAGCCCACTGTGTGCAGTATCTAATGTAATAACCTCGCTCCTTACTGCCTTAGTGAACAGGTTTAGGGGTAGCTACCTGTGCTGCTGTGGTGTATTGTGATGGCTTCTGCCAACTTAAACTAACAGTGTGAAGATCGCTTTGGAGTGTTCTGAACACTCGATGGAAATTCATTGCTGTGTGTTGGTGGGGAAGTGGTTGTGCCTGCATCCCGCTAAGATTGAGTGGCTGAGAGCAGGCCTTAGGCAGGGCTTAATAAAGTGAGCTCTCAGGAGCTCTCAGACACCTTGAACATGGATGCAGTGTGCCTGGAGTCAGCTGTCTCTCTAAATGATCTCAATGATGTTTTTGACCCCGATTTTCCTTTTGCTTAAACCTTTTGATCTACTGCTACTACTTGGTGGGCGTTTTGTGGGTTGTTGCTTTTTTTTTTGCCTCTCTTCAAGTAAAAGCATCTATTACCAGAATGCAGCAGTCCCGTGTGTTAGTCAGAGATATAAATCTGTATTCGTGTCCTAATGTGCAAGTGAGATTGCTACAACACATTCTTTTCTGTGCCTCTCTGCAAACGCACTTCATCCATCCCCATCCGCAGATCGGCGTCTGTTATCTGGAGCTGCAAGTCAGATGCTGGTGCTACATATGTCACTTCTCTACGTGGCAACCGCTTCAAATACATCAGTACCTCGCCTGCAAAATGTGCATCCTTTCCTACAGCTAATAATATCTCTGGGCTTTCAGGGAGCGTGTATCTGTGTCTAAGCTCTTCTACTAGTCCCAGGGTTTTGGAGTTAACTGTATCAGTCCTTTGAACCGAACGGCCTCAGCTGGTTGAAGGATTCCTGTTATTTTGTGCCTGAGGTGAATCGTGATCAAGGAATTCATTTCCAGGCACAACTTTGTAGTGCAATGGCCGAAATAGGGCAAGGAGAGCTTTGAAATTCTCCTGAGGACCATATTCTGTCTGCAACAGGTGCCAGTGTTCCCTCTGGCTCCGAAGGTAATTGCTCTGTTTCCATTTCCATATAGATAAGAAAACTTCAATTACCCATGTTTGTATGTATATACATACAAACGCTTGTCAATGTATATTGATATTAAACACCTCAAACCAGTCTCTAAACTCTTTGCAGTTTGAGAGCGCGCTCTTCTCCCATCATTTTCATAGAGCACAAAGTGGGAAGGAACCTTGGAAGTTGCTCTGCTGCTCCCTGCACGAGCTCGGCTGTGCTTACATCCTTCTGGATACAGATGTTGATCTAACCTCTTAACTGCATTTAATTAGGAGCTGTGCCCATCCTGGGCAGCCTGTTTTGGTGCTTGACTAGCTGAGCTGCCGGAAAACTTGTGATTCTCACACCCATTTATCACAGTGACTTCAATGTCTTTTGTGGGAGCTGAAGGATATTTGGGGAAAGGAATAAGTGCAAAGGGAGGTTGATGGAGGCAGTTATGTTTTGTACTACCTGGACAGCTTCCATTGCCCTTGTATTGCAGAGGTCTGTATGCTAAGCAGATGTGACCTGCAGTCAGAGGAAGGGGCATTATTTAATGTGATAAACAAATCTGAGCAAAGGCTGGGTAAAAATAGTGGAAAAACTGCTGCAGGGAGGAAAGAGAAAATGTGTTTGTAGGTCTCCGGGCTCCACCAAAGCTGCAAAGGAAAATTGGTGCCTGTTAGTTTGCCAATTACCCTTATCTTTAATGAGCCTTCCTTTTAATAGTCTGTATTTGCAGCGTTCAGCAAGACAGCACTCAAAACTACAGCAGTTTTCCATCATTTCCAGCATCAACTCCAACATTCATGCTCTAGTATCTGCTCTAGTTTCTCATATGATGCCCCTAAAAGGCTATATCCATTGCATCATTTCTTTCCATCTTGGCTGGGAGGTCAGAGGGAAGCAGTATCAGCAGTGTAACATATAGCACATATCAGCCCATTTTCTGTGTTGTTCTCATCCTGAGATGGGAATTTCTCTTTAGCCCACAGACCCCTGGCAGGAATGAGGCTGCTCCATGCAGCTCAGCTGGGATGAGCATTGCTCTTCAGACATGTCCTTTGATTTTCTCTTTATGCATCCTTTATCTTCAGTTTGAGGGCTGACCCTTGTGCTTATCACTCCTTGAGAAGGGGGGGCTTTGTTATTGTGTGGTTATGGACACATACCTTTAAGCCCAGACTGTGTGCTCTGTAACTCACCTCTTAGGATGCCATAAACAAATGCTGAAGGATAAAACTTGAAGTTCTAGCCCGTTATTTGCCATTTCAGAAATCTTTCTTATGTTATTTCCTCTTGTTCTTCCTCTTCTCCACCTCCAGTTTTCAGGCTCAGGGCCTGTTTGTCAGTTCCAGCTGCCCTTCTCTATTCCCCAGCCTTATCAAGGGATGTTCCCTAGCTGTAAGTTTATATGGGGAGGGTTGACGTTTTCTTTCATCTAGGCTGACACGTAGCAAAATGCTTTTCCAACAGGCCTGCTGCCTGGGGAGCCTGTTTGCCTGGGCACTTTATAAATGAAGGCCATGTATCACACTGTATTGCATTTTACCAAAGGTTTTCTCTATCCGAGAAAGCTCCTGTCTCCCAATGAAATATACTGCCGGCTTAAAAAGGGAAGAATATATTTCCTGTAACTGTCTAGGAATGGTTTGGTTGTAGAGATGAACTTTTTATATTGTCTTGAAAGAAAAACAACTTTTTGTCAGTCCTCAGGGGATGCAGTGCGGCCGTTCCAGCAGGAGGGGCTCCAATATTAGCAGGCGTAAGTGCTGTCTTTCCTTCCTGCTGTTCCTGCAACATGAGAGCAATCGGCGCCTCTTGTTTCAAAGCTTGGATGTTTCAGGAGGCTTTGAGGAACAAACAGCTTTTCATTTCTAAGCTACTCGTTGGGTGAATGCGGCTTAAGGATGATTGAAGCTCTGAACTGTTCAGAGCTCTGATCTGTGCTGGGCATCTCAACTCTGTGTGGCCCATTTCCATCTCATGGACTTGCAAAATTCACTAGAGAGTCTCCCAAGGATCAGCCCTTTTGTGGGGGATTAGTGCTGTTTATCACTATGGATAGGCTGGAGCAGGCATCAGGAAAGATGCTTTGCCAGTAATTCGGCACTCCTGCTTTGGTGCCTGCCCAAAATGATTACAGATCAGGTTCTGAGTGTTCTTACTTCTTAGCCCAGTTCTTCGAGGAAATAAGCTGGTGTGGTTATTTGTTCTTCCTTATTCTTTGTCTCTCTGCGCTGTGGCCAATTTCAAGCAGCTTTGGCTGAGGGCTGGAGGTTCTGAGAGTGCAAAGATGCTGCAAACATATTGCTGCTGGCAGGCCACTGCATAAGGCTGTGCTGAAAACCAGCCATGGGCAGCTGTGTGCTGGGAGCAGCTGGCTACAGAGGTGATTTTGCCTCTCTGCTTCTGCACCACTGCAGGCACTTAATTGTGCAGTGCAGCATTTGAACGCAGTACTGGAGACTGCTGGTTCCTTGAGAACCAAATGGTGCTTCCATGCTGATTGTGATGAGCAAACAGAAAATAGAAGATGCACGTGCTGCCTGTAGGAAGCTGTGCTTTGTGGCTTCATGCTCCCAAGCAGGTGTCAGTGGGAAATCCCTGGGGCTGATGTCTGAAGTTTTGTCAGAGATGCTTAAGGCTTCCAGAATTGCTCTCCCAAGGCATCCTTTCATCCAGCTGGAAGCCAGCTCTGTTTGGACATGAGTTATCTTTCCTGTCATGCATGGGTTGAATGATGCTTGCACGTGCCACAAAGCAAAGTGATGCTCCAGCTGCACCGATGAACCCTTCTGGCAGCCTCACCTGGGAGCTGTGACTGTCCCTGTGGGTGATTTTGATATCATGGCACTGGAAGAGAAACTGACGATCTCAGCAGCAGTGCCCAGCCCAGTGTGTATGAATCAGTCTCCTTTGGTGATTCCTTTGGTTACATGACACAGATTTATTTGTGCTTTCCGAGACAGCAGCTCATCTGCAGGAAGGAACTTTGGGGAAGGTAATGAGTGAGTCCAGATGAATGGAAGCTGGTGTGTGTATGCGTCTAGTTGTCACAACCGCAGTCTTGGAAGAAGGCAATTAATGGCATTCTGAGCGTGTCAGTCAGAGCTGCTGAATGAAAAGTCACGTCCTGGCATTCCTCTGGTGCCTCTGCTGTCAGCACAGAGGCATCGTTTTGCCAGACCTGGAAGTCACCAGGGAGCTGCTGCCTTGTGATGGGACACAGATGGGTCTGGGATGGCTCTTCCTGCTTCTTGACTGTATTTAGGGAGAGGTGAAACATGCACCATCCTTTTTTTGTATCTTTCTTCTGGAGCAGAAGCAGAGATGAGCAAGTAAGGAGGTTATCATTGTGCTTTTCAGCACATCCAGGTATTTCAAACTGTGGTTTACATTCAGAGGTGATTTTCTCACCACCTCGCAATACTGTTTTTTAAGGAAAAAAGTGTTAAAATACGTATCTTGTACGTGGGGAGGCAAAGTGGTTTGTCTGGGCTGGGCTTGGATTATGGTACCCTGGGAATAACCTAAAGGTTGTTTGTCCTTTCATAGGTATCAATGGTGAAATCTGTTCTGCTCTCAGAACGGAGACTCTGCCATTAAAACAAAACCAAATGCGTTCTGGAATCTTAATTTGAAAAGGAAAAAAGAAGAAAAAAATAACAAAATCATCCATCAGATTTTCTGTTGTCTGACAGCGATGAGTGCAAGTCTCTGCTAATGAAAAATATTAAAATTCCAGGTGTCCTTTGTAATAAATAATAACATGAGTACAAACCTGGCTTCACAATCGCCACCAAATCATCAGTGTAGCTCTTTTTGTGCAGCACATTTTGAACTTTGCCCATTTCCTTCAGCTATGCAGATATAAATAAATAACTCAGCTTGATAAAGGTCTGGGTATGCTAAACCATAAAAGATAAGAAAGCTTTGAGGGGAAATTGTTTTTAAATCCATAACATTTGTATGCTGTTCACTGTTCATCCTGAGCGAAAACTCATTCAGCTGGCAGTTAACCAACCCAATTTTATTCTTATTCTGTGTTCCACCTATCCTTCTCCTGGGGACATCTAACCTTATATGTAATTACCTCTCTTAGAGGGGAAGGGGGTCTGAATAACCTTCCTAACAGCTAAATAAATGCAAGGATCCCTGGGACGGGTTATCGGTTGGATGCTGGTGGTAGAGCTGTCAGGAGCTGCATGCTGGAACCATGAAGAATATCAAAATTTGACTCATTTTCCTTCCTGTGTTGGGTTAAAGGACTGAAATTGGGAATGTTTTCAGAAAACTCAAAGAAAGTGCCCTGTCTTCTCTGATCGCTTTTGTTTCTGTTTTGACACAGAAGTAACAGTGGTGAATTTAGCAGCGACGGTGTCTCTCTTTCTTTCCAGGTCTGTCCAAGTCACTTGGTCTCATTGAAGGCTATGGTGGACGTGGCAAAGGGGGACTTCCAGCCACCCTGTCCCCCGAGGAGGAGGAGAAAGCAAAGGGACCCCATGAGAAATACGGCTACAACTCCTACCTCAGTGAGAAAATTTCACTGGACCGTTCCATACCAGATTATCGTCCAACCAAGTAAGTACTGCTGCCTTCGTATCACACAGAGAGCCAGGGCTGGTGGTTGCTTTCATGTTCTGTTGGGATCCTGTTTGCTCTTCCCTGCTTTTCGTTCTCAGGGCAATGCTCAGTGATGAGCAGCACATGCAGTTGGTGCAGCCTCCATGCCTCTGCCATCATAGTCGTCCTGGGACACTGCTGGGAATCTCCTCTTGAGCTTCAACTGTCCCTATAGGATTGTTGGGATGGAGAGAGCTGAAGCACTTGAACCCTTTTACATTGGCAGAAGGGCTTAAGATGGGGAGAAAGAGTAACAGATGTCTCCTGAGCAGGGACACCTCTGTGCAGACACAGCTGAAGAGGTCTTGGTGGATGCAGTGGCAATACCCGCCCTATATTATTTCACTAAAACGACCCTTTAAGGCGATGGTGATGATGAACGTTACCTACTAAGCACCATCCCACTTTAAATGAGACACCAGATCATTGTTAAAGAGTGTGAGAAAAGCTACGGTGAAAGTTATCTGTATGGAAGTTAATTTTAGATATGGCTGGCAGCGTGCTCCTCAAAATAGGAAAGTGACAATTTTTCCAGGCCTGGAGTGACAGCTCCGATTGAAAAAAGAATAAATAGCTAAGAGAGATTTAGATTCTGAAGGATACATGTCCAAATGCGTGTGTCATTAGGGTGGTGACAGAGCTATTGCTTGGCATCTGCAAGCCATTGAAAATCATGCAGCAAGGGGATGCAGCTACATGTCTCCAGCGTACTGGCAAATTGTTAACGATGTGAGAGCATGGAGAGCTTTTGTTCCTTCGCTTCTCTGCATGCTGCATGAATTTCAAGCAGCCACTCATAGTTTCCAAGGCTGTCAACCATTGACAACAGAAGTATTTGGATGAGTTTTCAAAGGCATGGAGTCCCAGCATCCATCCATTGCTGCTACGGTCTGTCTGGACAAAATAAATAGCAGGTAGAAATTGCACCTTTGGCAAATTGTACCATATGCAAATCTCACTACAATGGCAAATCCTTTAAGTGAGACCTTCCCTAGCAGTTACCTGAGCCTGGATTTCTTCTTTCATTTCTCATCCAGAGCTCTGACTTTTAGCAGAGCCAGCATTACTTTGTGAGAATTAATTTGAGAATTAATGTTGTTGGTTTTTTTCCTCAGATCTTTGAGGGAAGAAAAGGATTAATTCTGACATTTTGAGGTTCGCGTTGTATTTCCCTCAGTCCCGCTATCAGTGATTTCATGGGAGGACGGTGGAGAGGACAGAGCAGACACAGCAGTTTATGAACATAGGGATCATTTTGGAGCTGGGCTGATACTGTGGAGGAGAGAATGTGTGGGTTGCAGAGCTTAGTGAATTCTATCTGTGCACGAACTGCAGGCTGGTGGGGTTTTTTGGGTGTGTATTGATTTTTAGACCAGTTTTCTTGGTATCCTAAGGGAGCAGTTGATGTGGTTATGGAACAAGCGTGATTTTGCTGGAGGATTTGGAAAGTTTCAGCTTTTCCTGCTTCTCACTTCAAGATCTGTTCGCTATTTTGTGCATGCAGTTTTATGGCTGATTTTATGAAGGGTTTAATGCAAACCATTTAAGTCAAGTATCCTGGTCTCTGATTAAAATAGATTCGAGGCAAAGGAAATTAGCCTAAATGGTTTTGAAATTGCAGCATTGGTAGGAAAAAATGTTGAAAACACTCCAGCTGATAAGCATTACAAAGCATGTATTACTTTTAAATATAATAGTGAGGCCTGTTTGTTTCAGTTAAAGGCTGCTCGATGTCCAGAATGCTGATGGTCCTGAGCTGTTCTAGCATTGCCTGTCACATCCTTTCCTTTTTACTTTCTCCCTTTTAAAACCCGTCCTGCTCTTCACCACCTGAAGCCCAGTGCTGGGCTTTAGGCTGAATTGATTCCTGACAAGGCTCTGTGCATTCAGAGGGAATCTCTAAGTGTTCCACTTTGTCCAGGAAAGCTCTGAGGTCCATTCCCACCCAAGCCATCCTTGGACTCTCTGCTTGCCTATAAAGGGGGAGAGAGGACACATTAAGATGTCTCCTGTTTTCTTTATTGAAAGTGAAGCCTATTGACGTGGATCCTATGGGCTGCTGACATTCCCCACTTTAATACCAGGTTTTACACACCTCTATTTTAATTTGCTGATGTATGATTTAATGGGAGCCCCTCCTACATGTAATGAGAGAGTAACAATTGCTGCACTAAATCAACCTGGCCGTCCATCTTATCCAGTATCTAATCTCTGATAGTGGAATTACCAGATGCTTCAAGTTGAAGAAATCATATTAAGGAGAACCATGAAATAATCTGCCCATCTGCTACGTTGTCTTTTCTATTCTCTTTTCTATCCTATCTAATATAAACGTGGAGTTCTCATTATCTCTTTAAAAGTCTATGCCTTTCTGGAATCCTGCTAAGCTTTTATTCGGTGGTATTTTATGGCATTATGGGATTAAGGAGTAGATTTAAGAAAAATAATACCCGCAATTGTGAGGACTATTGAATCATTGGGTGAAGATGACATATTCCTGCTGCTGTAAATCTCCGAGCAGCTGTTCTCATGCAGACAAACTTCAATTCAGCATCCTATGTTGAAATGAGGAGGAAAAACTGTGAGCAAAAAGTCATTTCCACAAGCTCAGTTCTCTGAGGTTTTGAGGGATTTCTAACCAGGAAACCCCATCCCTTCCCAATGCCTGTATTTTAGTTCTCATACAGAGCTCATGGAAAGCACCTGCCTTTGGGTATTTCGTGATGAAGAGGAGGAGAGTCTGCCCTGTACTCCACACATCTGGCATCCACTGTGTCTTAGCATCTCATTTCCTCTCCAAACTCAAAGCCATACAAGCTCATTCAAGCTTTCCTTGAAACACTGTTTGTGTTTTTTGCCTTTTTTTTCCCCCCCAAGCGTATTTTTTCTCGTGGCTGAGATCTGCAAACATTATTGTAGCAAGTGAGAGCTCCTTATTGGTGGTTTCCTGGAGTATTTTAGTAGCTGGCAGTTGCACATTTGTGATATTATGCCAGTTCTTTAGTCATGTCCTGCCCCAGGGTGTTAAACCAGGCTCGATGAAATGAATCTGCGGAGAAGGACAGTGCTTAAAAGGCTAAAACAAACTGAATTACGTGGTGGTGTTTGCTGGGAAATAGACTCATGACGAACCACTGTGCTACTGAATACATACTGTATGGATCTATATTCTTAGAGCATCTCTGTACATATGTATGCAGAGATGATTATTGGACTTCCAATATCTCTTTTTGAAAGCTGGGCAAGTGAAGTCCCTACAGAGACACTTTCCTTCCTGTGTTTGCTGCCTGCTTGATGCAGTATCCTTTGCCTGACAGCTCCGTGGGCTCTGTATGAAGTCAGAAGTGACAAAAAGCTGCAGTGCTTACAAGTCCCAGCAGCTCCTTTTAACTCAGTAAAAAAGTGCTTCTGAGAGGGTAAGTCTGGAGATTGTTTAGTGGCTGCTGTGGGATTCTCTTGGTGGTGTTGCTCTGCCTTGGTGTGATCTTGAAATGCTGCAGCCGTGGATTTATGTACAAAATACCTTCATTTTTTCTCCTAATAGGTTGCACTGATTGTCAAATTTCCCTCCCTAACTACGGAATTGTTCCCTGTTCTTCTGAGTTTGGAACATGATGCTTCAGGGAAGACTTTTCTCTATGTAGTGCGCTGTAAAACACTTAGTAATGCAAACATAAGTGTTAAATGTGGGCTTTGGTGGAAGGCAGCTTTGGTGTAATTTAACTGCTAGCTTTGTGCTTTTCTGAACCCCTGCACTGAAAAATACCTGTGTTATAAATACCTCTGACTATGCTGTGCTTATGGAAGTACATGAACCAAGTGAAGCTTTGGGCATGTTGCTTCTAAAGTGCTTTCCAAAGGAAACAAAGCCTGTGTGTCCAGCATCCAAAGCATCACAGCAGAGCTGGCTGGGATAGGCAGAGGGACGTGGTGTGGGTGATCCATCCTACAGTCAGCAATGTGCCTTGAAGGACGGTCGACACAAAGCGTGAATCCATTGGAGTAATTCTAAAACTCATTACTTTTTCTTCCTTCCCACTGTCCCCAGCTTGGGGCCATTCAATAAATCCTAGTCTGAGGGTCTCCCAGTGGTTCTGTTCCTTCAGGGATGTGAAATAGCTTGTGTGCGTGGGGAGAGATGGGTAAGTGGATGTGACACTGCTAATGGCTCTGGCTTTTATGTCCCTTAGACCTGTCTGAACCTAATGACTTTATTACAAGAGCCTGTCACAAAAATAAATCCTGTTCTGCACATTCTGTTTTTATGGCTTAGGAGATCATTTCTTGTTACAACTTGCTGAGTAAGTGAAGTGCACTTAAAAATGCCTGAATGTACCCAAATTCTGACATCATGGTGTGTGTTTCTGGTTGCTTGAATTGTAAAATGTGAAGCACAACATTTCAGAGAAGTGGTTCCTGGAAATGAGGTGGGAGTCGGGAGAACAGAACAAAACAACGAGAGATTTCATGGGAGAAGCTTGATGAGTTTTAGAGGTTTAATGATCAGAAAGTCAATTTATGAGAATCTTATGTTCTGAATCTATCAACATAAAGCTTTATCAGACAGCATCAGACCTCGTAAGAGTCTCGGGTAATAGAAAATGGTTCAGTTTTCCATCTCCTTCCTAGGGCAGATACAATTGATTTCATATTGATAATCCCTTTTGCCAGGGGATGTTTGGCTGAGTCAGCAAAACACTGAGATAAGCAGTCAGTGAATGGGGCGTGATTAGGAAGCGTTGCTATGAATAGAGGGCTGAACACGTGCTTTTTTCCAAGCTTGTTTATAATCTTTACAAAAGGCAAATGAGAATCGATTCATTTCCTGGAGAAGCTGTGCTTTTGTGAGCAGAACACGAGCAAAGCTTGCTTGGTGCTGTAGTTTCTGGGGTTATTTGCCATCAGTTCAGAAGGATGTGTGAGATTTTGCTTTTCTGCTGAGATTTAAAGCCAGCGCGGATGTGTAAGTGAGAGCTGAGCAGCAGTAAATTTGTCTGGATTAAGGAAACTTGAGCAAGCCTGAATCTGCCTGGGCACAACAGCGTGTGCGGAGGCAGCAGCAGATTGTGGAGTGATTTGTAACGTATTGTGTTTCAGTCTCGGTGCTTCGCAGCCCGATCGCGAGTAAATCATTCAATCCAATCAGTGCTGCACCCATACAGCAGGATTTACCTCAGGTGTCTCTCAGAGCAAGGATTTCATAGCCATTGCTGCTTGAGCATCACCCAATGAGCAGCCGAGGTCTGTCTGGGATCAAGGGTGATAAAAGTCATTGCTCCCAAAAGTAGCTGCATCAGCCTGTGAGCGAGGCAGGCAGGGACTGCCAGGAGAGCAGGGGGGATACGTGGTCCTTTGACAGTGCCACTGTCTCTGCATTGACCTCAATGGGAGCTTCGACCTCATCTTACACTGAGTGTCTGTTAATTAGCCACATCCAGCATCGTGTCTACATGATCAGCTACACGGGTAGGTGACACCTCTAATAGAGAGTGTCAAAGTATGCGCTGTTAATTTACTGCTTTACATTACTGCCTCTCACCCAGCAATCTCTGAGTGCTTATGAGCTCATAATGTGGAGGATTTGTTGCCCCTTTCCAGCTGTGTCAGTGTTCACCTGCTCCTGTTGTTGACCAGCCCAGTGCTTATATGTGTCATGTAGTAGCATGGATCTGCTTAGCTCCTAATGGGAGCAGCCTATAGAATACCATTTTCACAGCCTCTTCCTTCAATCCATGCATACTTTGGCAATATTCAGCCCTGTTCAGAGGGGGCCATTTATAGAACAGACTGACTGAACAATAGAAAAGCTTGTAGATGTTCTTGGTGTTTGTTGGACGTTGCCTAAGATTGCAGGTAGGTGACCAGGTTGGCACTGCCATCACTGCACAACCTGTGGTCTGAGAGATCTGTTGATTCTCTTATTGCATGATGATGCTCACTCCAGTTTGGCTTTATAAGAGCTTGACCAAACCGTAATCAGTGTTATAGTAATTTTGGGGAGAATTCAACTTAGTGTGCAGAAATACTAAACAAGGTGACTTCTGTGCACCTTTGCTTTAATGTTGCAGCTCCGTATGTTATTGTAGGAGAGGCATTTTAAAGCATATGAGCTTGTGAAGTTGAACTCTTCTCTGGTTCTGAGGCACATTTGGCAGGAAAATCTACAAAATCCTGTAAAAGCTGTGCCAACATATTTGAGCACTTTCACAAGGCCAACTGTTTTTAAGGGCCGTAAGTAACAAGAATCATTTATTCTACTAATCAAAAGAATATTTGCCTATTTAAGTATTCCAACCCTCAAGCCTTATACGAGAATGAAATGTCAGTGAGGGATAAGCTTATGAGAAGCACGTTAGCTGGATTTGTTTTGTGTGATGGCCAGCAAGGAAATGATTAATAACTTCAAGAACCAGATTTGGGAACTACTGGGTGCTCAGAATTAGAAGTGAAAAGAGAAGGGAGGAAAAAAAATCCAGCCATTCTGGTAAGAAGGAGAAAATCTGTGGAAAAGCAGCCATGGAGGTCTTATATGAAGAAGTGTGGTCTCTATAATCAGAGCCATTAAAGTCCTTGTCTGCTTTGTTTTCCTCTTTAGGCACTGACACGGATTTTTGTACTTAATTCTGTCCTTCCAGTTTGTGTCTTATGGCTGGATCACACACATGAGATGGGGAGGGTCGTATCATAGAATCATAGAATGTCCTGAGTTGCAAAGGGCCACAAGGATCATCCAGCTCCAACCCCCTGCTGTGTGCAGGGTCACCAACCAGCAGCCCAGGCTGCCCAGAGCCACATCCCGCCTGGCCTTGAATGCCTGCAGGGATGGGGCATCCACAGCCTGTTCTAGCACAACCCAGTAGGACCCCCATCAGAAGATGTAGGGGTAACTTTAGAAAGAACTGTGGAAAGAACTGTAGGGCATCATGCAGGCATGGCTGCTTGTCCTTTTCCATGGTAGTTTCTGATGTTGGCATCCCAAAAGTGATGTGTGTGTTTTGTCACCTCTGCGCTGTGTGGAGCAGTGCATTGAGCAGACCTGAAGGGCGTTTATTCAAAGATGAGTAATGGTGTGGAGTCAGAGCTAATGATGATGTAGCTATTAGACAGAGACAGTGCTCATCCATCAGTCTGAACGCTTGGAAGGCTGGCATGGAGGGCTTCTGCTGCTGAGCCCCTCTGCCTTGTGGCAACGAAGCAGCAAGTCCATCAGCACTGGGATGTGGCTATCTGTGTCTCCTAACTTCAGAGGATAATGGAGCTCTTTGTGCTCCCAAAACTTACCTTGTGTGGTGCTCGCCTTGTGACAACCATTAGTCAGACCAATTAAACTGTTCCAGTGGCTGCAAGAAAGCAGCCCACCGTTATTTTGTTGACCTTTTCTTCTGTGTGTGTTTTTCATACTTGACATCCATCCAAAGCAGAGCCTGTCCTGCTTGGTAATGGAGTGTCTGTCCTTTGTATGGAAAATCTTACCTGCTTCCTGCTGGGGGAAGGATACAGAGCAATGAGGAGGCTGGGGAGGGCTGAACAGCAGGGGGAAAGTAAGAAATAACCTTATTTTAAAGTGATAAAAAGGTTATGCGGCAGACTTCTGGGTTCCTGTTCTGCTAGTAATTCATTTCTGGGCAATTGAATGCGTTATTCTGCATCACCTCTCCATCTGTCAAGTAGTGACCGTTCCTGCTGTGGTGGAAATGGGAAACTTAAAGTTTGGACTGCACTTCAAATCTCTGAATAGAACGTGCTGCTCCTTGTGTCAGTGGTTACTTTGCACTGATGTTGAAGGTAGGAAGAACGGATGCTGTCTGGTGTTGTGTGAGGGGATGGGACCTTGAACCCTTCCCTGTGCCCACTCGCTGCCCTGCTACATGGCACATAGGCTCAGGAGATGTTTGTGGGCTGCAGTGTTGGTTCCCAAGCTGGACCCACAGCAGCTGGCATGCTTCTAATGCCTTACTGCACTTGGGTATGTTTTATGGCACCAGGTCCTGCCCAGTTCTCTGCACTGCTTCTCTCATGCTGCAGGGCATGTCTGAGTGCTGCCTTTTGCAAGAAGATTTGGTTTTCCAATGGCATTTCTTAACACTTTGTTTGCCTTCCCTTGTTGGTGTATCAGCATCCCAGGCAGCAGAGCACAGGGCTGGGTGCGAAACACGGAGCCTGTTTGAAACCCATGGCACATCCCATCCAGAGCAGACTACTCAAATTTATGGAGTTCTGCCTTCTCTCTAGGAGTGAGAACAGCTATACTTTTCTGCTTAATGGTTTTTAATCTTCACGTAAGATTTGGGTAGGCATATTTATATATGGATTGGGGAGGAAGGACTCGCAGACGGTACAGCTGGGACGAATTAGGAGAAAATGATGGCCGTAATGATTTGAGGTACTGCGGAAAATAGATGTGTGTGCTGTCAGGAGTGGACGAGCTGAGCGAGGCAAATTGCAGGAGGAGGCAGGTTGCTTCTGGAGGCAGTCGGTGCCATGGCTGGGATTCATGGTTTATGGGGTCAGGGTGGCAGTGGTGTGATCTGGGAGCAGGCTGGGGGTCCATCAGTGTCTGAGTGCTGCTTCTCTTGCAGCTCACTGTCACTGAAGCACAGTGTGATTTTTTTGTTGCTGTTGTTGTTTGGAAATGTGCTGACTTGATTAATACAGCCTGACGCACACCAAGCTGTTCCCCATAAACTCAGCCCTTCCCCCACCTCCTCTTCTCATCCTTCATTTGTTTCTGAATGGTTTCTTGCATAAAATTGTCCCTGTAAAAAAGAAAAACCAAACAAGTGCCAACCCCCCTGCCCTGTAAGTACATTTTATTCCACATGCTCCTGTTTGCGAAGTTGGGGTTTTGTGTATAATGATCTCAGACCACAGAAAGGTGGAAAGGACCATGAGGACAAGTGATGCTTCCCAGTGCTGGCTCAGGTTGGACTTTATCTTCAGCCATGATGCTGCACGTTGGGAAGGCAAAACTTAAAGTGGGTTTTGTCAGTGTGATTTAAGGGGACATAGTCAAGCATGATTTAATGACACATAAAACGCCTCTTACTCTGATGTCCCATTGATCTAAATGAGAGACAAAGCCGTAAGGGCTCTGTATCTTTTTGCTATTAATCCATGATATTTTGATATAAATCCTGCAGGCAGGTGCCAGGCTCCGTTAGCTGAAGAGAGCAGGATTTAGTGAGGAAAATGTCACTGTGTAACCTGTGCTAATTAGCTACAGGTGTTGGCAAGCAAGCATTATTCTGTGCTTTCCAAATGGAGTGTTCCTCATCTGGCACGGGGGGAACAAGATCAGCTGCAGACAACTTGATGCTTTTCCAGTTTGAGGTATTTCCTGAGTTACAGGGTCTGGTGTTGCCCTTGTATTCCTAAATGGCCTTTTGGTAATGATGGATGACTGGAAGTTGGCAGATTTATGTTACAAAGAGGTGCTGGACTTTGACCCTATGATGACAGTGTCTCCAGAGGGGGTGTTGATCTCACTGTCACCATATTTACATTTAGAAGTTTTCAAAGTGTTTGCAGTTGTTGTCTGAGAAATCCATCCCTTGTGGGCTGGGAGTGGAGCAAACAGCAGATACAGAGAACATGACCTTGTTTTTATCCAACGTGCTTGTTAACTAAAGAGGAATCATAAAGAACTGTGTTTCTGTGAAAATCTCTGTCTCCAGTGTCTCTTTTTGGAGCGCAGAGGATGCCTGCTGTTGCCTAAGAAACACCCAGCACAATTAAATACAGAGTCATTGCTGGGAAGTCAACGAGCTTGAAGCTGCTCCTGGATATCAGTTCTGCATTGTTCTGTCATTGCTTACCTGGGCAGGATTTAGTTGGTAAACTCACACTGCAATTCTGTGAACACTATTGATGTTGCGTGGCTAATCCAGCTTGAATGGGGAGAGGGAGCAGAATGGCTCGTTTTCTTGTTCTTCCCTCAAAAGCATTTATTGTAGGGGAAACTGACAAGTTTGGTTGAGTTGTTTAAAGTAGGGAAGCTGTTGCTGGCTGGGGTGCAGGCTGGTGGGGGAAATGGGAACACCTTGTACCTCTCTGCCTCTGGTAGCACCTCTGACACCAGAAATGTGCCCAAGCAGATGCTCAGCTGTCAAACCAAAGCTGGAGTTAAACGATGACTTCTGAAACCCAGAGAGGTGATCACAAAGCTTTGGTTTAACCTGCACTGACTGTGAAGTATAAAGACCCCAGTTCAGAGCAGCGCCCTGCTGGGATGCTTCAGAGGGAGAAGTGTGTTCAGAAGAATCTATAAAGAGAGCTAAAACATAGATTAAAACTATTTAAACGTGGGTTGTTTTGTATTCGTTTCTTACCAAGGCAGATGGGAGGAAGTTCACAAGTGTGGTTTAAGAACTAAGCTCATTTCTGAGCATCAATTAGTCTCAACACGGAATAGCAAAGCGGAGCTTCCTTTTAAATGGGAAAGGCTTCCTCTGTTCTGGCAGCTGTGTCCCTATGGATGTATGGATGTACAAGCACAACCTCAGCTGAGTGAGCTGTGTGTACCCTGCCTTGGTGAGCCAGGAGGATGCTCTGAGGTGCTGCCATCTCTTCCTGTGCAGTGCTGATGAAGTCACACCTAGGCAGCTGCCTGCTCTGTGTCTTAAATGCTGCACATCAAAAGCATTCCCAGCGCTGAGTGCTGCAGCGTGCTCTGCTGACCTCATCTCTTTCTTTCCCCTTTGTGCTTCAGGTGCAAAGAGCTGAAGTATGGCAAGGACCTGCCCCAGATCTCCATCATCTTCATCTTCGTCAACGAGGCGCTCTCGGTCATCCTGCGGTCGGTGCACAGCGCTGTCAATCACACACCAGCCCACTTGCTGAAGGAGATCATCCTCGTGGATGACAACAGTGATGAAGGTTGGTGCTGGGATGTGGGGCATCAGAACAGGAGGGGGTTTGATTTCCTCACGGCTCAGATTTGTGTTTTTTCATATGGCAACGTTTTCAGGCTTGGATTCCTCCCAGGTTTGTTTTTCCACTGTTCAGTTGGATAACATCATTAAGGCAGTTAAAACCTCATGAAGACCAGCAAGTGGTTGTTGCTTTGATTGCCACCTTCATTTGCATTGCGTGCTTTTGGTATTATATAAAAAACAATAATAATAATAATAATAGACACGGGCTGTGGATTCTGTGATGAGAAAGGAAGAACAGGGAGGGCACAGGATGAGGAGAGCTCATTTCCAAAGGAAGTCTGAGAGGTTGCTCTTCTGTCTGCAGTGAGATGAGATGGTGTGCAGTGAGCGACTCAAGCCTGTAAAAATAGGCACTCAGATATCACAGTAATGAGCACCATAGAAAGCTGATGAATTATAATTACCAGTAGAAGAAACAAGAGGCCAGCTCCTCAGCTGATGAAAATCACAGCAGCTCTAATGCTGAAGCTGAGGTGATGTTCATTGGTGGGATTTCAGAGCTCAGATATCAGTTTGGATATTGAAGAGAAGGTGCTTGTTACCTCTTGTTGTGGTATTGCCTGGTTTGCAACGTCGAAATGAGACGGTCCTTCTCAAAACTGTGAAAAAAAAACCCTCAAAAAAAGTGCTTCTGTCCTCAAAAGCCTTCCAATGGAAGTATGAAAGGAGGGCAGGACAAGGAACAAGGAGATGCTGTTATCCACCAGGGCTGGTTGATAATGTTGGAGCTGTGCTGCTGAGTCTTTGTAGGCATCGTAACAAATGAGATTTTTAAGGGGGGGATTTGAAGGAAGATAATGAGGTAATGTGGCAGATGTTTATGGAGAGTTCCTCCCAAGCGTATAATAGCGTAAATTTCTTTCTATAAAAGAAATGATACAAACTAACACATATCTCTTGGACCTGTGCATTTGCTCTCTGCATCATCAAGGAGTTTCAATGACAGCAAAGAAATATTAATGGCCATAATATTGTCATATTAATTTGCATTAATGGTAGGAAGTAATTGTGAGCAGCGATAGCAACATCTTCCAGTTGATGCTCCAGATATTGCAAACAAAGTCATTATAATAAATGGATTTATCTCTACAGGAAAATAATTACAGGAAAATAGATTCTCATGAGCTCTCAGGCTGTAGGATGGTGTGTTTTGTACGGGAAAGCATTTTTCACATGCAGTAAGAGGAAAACATGGGATGGGAATACATATAGGTGTCATAGAATCACAGAACGGCTTGGGTTGGAAGGGACATGAAGGATCATCACATTCCAACTCCAACCAAGACCCCTGGGATTTCCAGGTCGGCTTCACCTTTTGGAATCAGTCACAGGGCTGGAGGTGAGCACTGAGTGTTGTAGCGCCATTCAGAGAACAACGCTGCAGAACGTAAAACTGTGCAATGAGAGATGAAAAGTTAATAAACACGGGCGTTCGGATTCTTTGTGAGCTGCGAGGAGGTAAAAGATACAAATCTATTGCAATGGGAAGAAATCCCTTCTTGAAGGAAGAAGCGTGGGGAGTTGTAGTTGGAGCCCCTTTCCCCCCTGAGCTGCATGTCACGCTTTGTAAAGACTTTTTTAGAGGCTTCTTTTGTTTGTTTGTTGCAGGGGTGTGATCGCCAGGCGGGCGTGCAGGTTGTGTTCAGCACTGATAAGGTGTTTCCCAGCTTGTTGGAGGGATGCGGCCGCGTGCCCCTGAGATGCTGCGTTATCTCACGTTTGCACACTTTGTCTGAGTGACTCTTAAATCAACACCTGCTTTTCTTGTGCTGTCTGTCTTCTAATGTTTGTTATCTGGGGTAATATCTCTTTGAAAAGCAAACTTCTTGGTATCAAAGGAAACCTTTGGATGAAAGGCTGCTCGGAGCAGCTGGCTGCACCCAGGGGTGCGTGCTGTGGGTTGCAGTTTAGCTCGGTGCAAGGCATGAGCTGTGGCTTGGTGCATCACTTTCTTGTTTTGCAGCACCACCAGCGGTGTTCGTGTGCTCCCCTGGGAGCTGACTCACATGTGTTGGGGTTTAGAGAACGGAATTAACAAACTTCTAAGAAGCTGAGTCTTATCTCAGCTTTTCCTGGATGTCGTTCTCACCTGAGTCCCTGCTCATTCCAGTTGCTCTATGGAAAAGTGCTTCTTCTTAATGTGCTTCCTTAATGTGCCACCAGGTAGGTCCCACCTTGAGGGGAATTGTGGAGGTCCAGGCAGGATTTGCAGCATGAAACACAGAGCAGTGGATGTTCCTTTGGCTGCTTCAGGGCTGCTGTCCGTGACACAGCTGCTTGGAGTGGCAGCCAGTAGCTCTGTCTCTCTGGCAGGTCTATTTCCCAGAAGACTCATGTAGGTGACAAAACACTTTGCAATACATAACATGAGTCATTGCAGCTGACAGCTGGAATTTTTAATAGAGCAACAGGTCTATTGGATTCTACTTTCTTGGACTCGCCTTTCAGTGAAGATCAATACAGACAGATGGAGAACAAAAGGAAGGATTGAAATTGAACCTGCTGGCATTTTCAGTTCAGTTTCTTTCTGCAAAACTTCCCTAGAACTGTCTCGTGCAGTGGCAAAGACCAAATGTTCACAGATACCTCAATGGGCAGGTATTGATTCCATCCTTAACGAATGAGATTCAGGAATGATGTGGGTGTGCTGTGCAGGAGCACCCCTGGAGGCTGACCCATGCAGATACCCCATGAGCACATGGACTGCACAGACACTGCTTTGATAAGGATGAGGGTGAGTGGGGCATCCACTGCTCTGCTCCCACCATGGCTCCTTTTGATTGACTCTTTGTATCCAGAGTTTTTTTGCTGAGCTGCATATCATGCTGAACTGCTTGCTGGTGCAGTGTGCTGTGGATAGTTCTATTTTCAGCAATGAGCTGATATGGGCAAAAACACTGCAAGTGCGTAGCATAAGGCAGAGGCAAGGAGAACAGTGGCCAGATGCTTCCTCCCTTGATGTAGCTTGTATGAAGTGCTGAAAATAGCAGGTTCAAAGGCCAGATTGCCAGTTTGAGGGAAAGCTGACTCTATTAAGCAAGGATCTTGGCTGTTCCCCTGTAGTGGAAGTCACTTAATTCCTGGCATACTATTTCAGCCCTCCTAACCTTCCTAATATAGCTCCGGGACATGCTGCGGAGGTGCAGGAGTTAGAGATGAAACACTTCTGAAGTTGGTGATAAATGAAAAGGTTTGCTGCTGCCAACCTTAATGCAACAGTGCTCCGGATCCCAGCCTGGATCTCTGCCTTCTGACAGCTCACCACATCCAAAGCCCAGCCCACCACTGAGCTGCTCACTGTTCACTTGTTTGGGTGCTGAGTGCATGTCTCTTAATCCCCAAAGTGCTCTGGCATCGTGCTTACACCTGCTGAGCACCGTGTGTTGTTCCTCTTTGCAGTTCCCCCCTGGTTCCCTACATCTGTGCCCTCCTTCGAGCTGCTCAAACAGTTCCCAGCGACGTTTCTCCCTCTTTCCCCTCAATGAGGGAAGCTTAAAATTCCAATTTGTTGAAAGCAGTTTTAATAGTTCCATCCAGCCTGCAATGCCATGGTCTGCAGCATTAATGACAGTGAGACATGAGAGGCTGTGCTGCGCTTCTGGGGCTTCATCTGCCAGTGAGTCTGCATCCCTGTCTCCTTAAAACCATTCAGAAGAGTTGTTGTCTCCATAAAACACTGGTTTTTCTCTGAGTGGCTCGGCATGAAATGGAAGTTGCTGAGTTATGTGTGTATGTGGTGCAGATGCTTCGAGTTGAGGAAGGGGCTCATTTGCTTTATTCTTTTTATTCCCATTTCAGCATAAAAGAGAAATGAGACTTTGGGGAAATTGGTGTGTGAGGGGAACTGTGCCAGTCTGAAGGAAGCACATGTTGTGTGCTTGGGAGAAAGAAGGCATGGAGGGAAGGGGAATCGATGCTGCTGTATCCTCTGATGGTGTCCCGGGCAACGCAATTAAACAATCTGCGGTTCCAATGAGCGTAAGACACAGAGGACAAAGATCTTCCATGTAAAGCCAAACCCTCCTTAATTCTATCATGGTCCATTCAACATCAGGTTTGACAAATGCAAAACAGCATTAACTCAATGGAAGGTAGTTTTAGGTGAATACATCCTTTCCAGTGGTGGTGTCAGGGTGCAGGGGGTTACGTTAGGTGACAGCTTTGCAACTTTTCATTGGGTTTCTGATGCTTCTCCCGGCAGAGGAACTGAAGGCGCCGCTGGAGGAATACGTCAATAAGCGCTACCCAGGGCTTGTGAAGGTGGTGCGCAACCAGAAGAGGGAAGGTCTCATCCGAGCACGCATCGAAGGCTGGAAGGCGGCCACCGGCCACGTCACAGGGTTCTTTGATGCCCACGTGGAGTTCACTGCTGGCTGGTAGGTGCTTGGCTGGGAGGTCTCAGTTTGTGTTTGTGGTGGGATGTTGATGTGGAGCAGCCTGTTGCTTTGTTAGGGTGTGTGAGAATGTTGCCACATGCACATTAATTTTGTCTTCCTTCAGTGCTGAGTGGTCACTAATGGGATACGTTGGGATGACACAAGGAAGGTCTTATTTCTATCGATCATTATCGCTCTTGTTTACTGTCATCATTTCCTAGTCCCTCGTTTGATGTTTCCCTGTTTCTCCCTCGCTTCTAGTTTGTTTTTCACATTGATTTCCAGTTCTCTTAGGCCTAAGAACTTCAAGTTTAAAAAAGAAAAAGCCCAGACAGCGGGGGATTGAAAAAGAAAGCATTTCCCACATTCTTGCCCTTTGCAGCTGGATCCCACTGAGGGAGGCTGATGTCTTAGATTGATTTGTTTTCTTCTGCAGCTAGAAATAAGTGCAGAGGCGCAGAAGCAACAGAAGGTGTTTCATAAGGACTCTTTTCCAGAGAGAGCTGAAACGTGTGGGTTCAAGTGGCTGAGGTTTCTGTGAGTCTGGATGGTGAAAGGAAACCAAGAGTGGTTTTTCTCTCCAACCGTGTGTACCAAATAAATGGCCCATGGTTAGGAAACTAGATGTAGAGGAGACTAACTTGTCTCTAATTTGAACATGAAGAAACATCCCCTACAAAAATGCTTCAACAGCAGCGCAGTTTTAAGCAGTCATTGGAGTTTTTGTAATAGCAGCACGTCAGATGAGTGTATTTAGGAGTCATTGCTGATGTTGATATCTGTATTCCCAGCTAAACATTCTTCAGATCATTACGTCTCCACACATGCCTTTATTGGTATACTGAGGCAATTTACTGAACCCTTGAAATGGCTTTTGTAAGGGGTGGAGAGGGAGGGGTTTTGCAGCAAGGACTCTTGCTCTACTACTGTGTAGCTGTTGCTGTTCTATGGAAGGAGTCTCCAGGTGTTGTTCTGCCTGCAGAGTCAGTCCATGCTGCAAATCTGGCCCTTAGTTGATGGTTTGTCTTATTTCTTTACTACCTCAGTGACGATATTGAGAAAGCTCAGTTTGAAAACACAACAATTTTGGTAATTAAAAGGTTCCGAGTGTGGAATTACTGTTTAACAACATTTGGGTTGTGTTTTTTTTTTCTTTTAAGCAAACATACCAGAGAAAACATAATGTTCTGCCTGTGCAGGAAAAGATAAGGTCCACTTTCAGAGCTTTCATTCATTTCAACAGTTTAATGCCTTGGTTTGTGGAAACTGTCTTTTGCTTTTGCTGCTGACCTCGGCTCGCCCATGAGTTCTCATAGGAGCAGTCAGTGGTGCAGAGTGCTGGAGTGCCCCTGACATGCAGGGCTTTATCCCTATCTCCGCTCACAGCCCTGCACAAGGGATGTGTTCAGACAGGGAACCCTGCTGAGTGCAAGCACTGCAACCTCCTGCTGCATCTCCCTGGTGTCTTGGCAGAGCCTTTTAGAAACAACCTTTAATCCTGGCCGTGTAAATGTGTTCTCTCTGCGTGTGATTCCTGTGCTGATAAAAGCAGGGGCAGCAGGGGCAGTAGGGCAGAGGCTGGGCTGTAGCAATGTGGGATTGCTCAGTAGCTCTTTGAACTCCTCTGGGTGGGTTTTGCTGTATCTCTTTGCTGCCGTGGTGCCTCTTCCAAATGGCAGCAAGAGGTGCTGACCTTCTATTTACCGAATGGTGACAAGATGCTTATTTCCTTACCCTTAGTTAAGCATACAAGTTGTATGAAGGCAACAGCATCCACATGCAAACTGGGGAGTAATTAAATTTCTTCCTACGTTGCTTCTTTTTTCCCAGGGCTGAGCCGGTGCTTTCACGAATTCAGGAAAACCGAAGAAGAGTCATCCTTCCCTCCATAGACAACATCAAGCAGGACAACTTCGAGGTGCAGCGTTACGAGAACTCAGCCCACGGGTACAGCTGGGAGCTGTGGTGCATGTACATCAGCCCCCCCAAGGACTGGTGGGACGCTGGGGACCCCTCGTTGCCCATCAGGTATGTTGCATGGCCTGCTAGGTGTGCTGTAATAGGGCAAAACATGGGAAGAATAAGTGCGAAGCCAGCCTAGAGAGGTTGGGTGCTCAGAGAGGCTGTTGTGTTGTAATACATCCATGTGAACAGCTTTGGGAAAGGATATTTGGCCATGGTGTGCAGAAAGCCTGGGAGCTGTGGGTACTGTGTAGGTCTGTACAGTCTTATGTTTAACTGCACATGATGGAGTTGCTTTATTTCAGTTACAGCATTCAGATTTTGGAAATCATGAGGGATGAGGTGATTATTGCTGCATAATAAACTGAGTGTGAATTCATGAAATAAGGGCACTGGGTGTTTTGAATAATAACTGCAGCTCCTTTTAGGGCAAAGTTTGAACAAACGAAGATATCGTTTTGCAAACCCTGGAAAAAATGGGTCTTAAGCTGTTCTTACACCGAGCTCTGAGTACCTGGCAGCTCTGAAGTGTTGTTTCTGCAGGCTGCAGGTGTGCAACAAGTCCATTTGGGTGACATATAACAGCAGGAGGAAGAAGAGCAGCTCAATGCATTAGGTTGGGCTTGCTTTTTGCACAGAGGTCAATTATTTCCTCTTGACAGCCCCCAAATACCTGAAGTGTAAGGTGGGCATTGCTGCCTCTCATGTGGAGTGTGCAGGATGGGCACAGGGGCTGTCGGAGGGCAGTGCCTCCACTTCTGTAACGGAGCCAACAGCCTCGTGGTGATGCTGAATAATTCAACAACTTAGTGAAATAACGTTGTTAACGTGTGCTGGGGGAATGGGTTATGAGAGAGATGAATGGGCAGTGACCACAACAAAAAGCTGATGAGAAATACCCGTCTCATTGCATTCTGTTGTGCGACCAGAAATAAATGACTGCGGTTATTTTTTTGTCACCCGGTGCTATGAAAACTGTGCACTTTATGGCAGTGTTTGCATGAATGGGATACCAGTGCGCTACTCCATGTAATTATGCATGGGATTAGAGGGAACTTTGAAATGATAATTTGCAAAGGTACATTAGTTTTATAGTGACCTTTTAGGATAAAAGAGTGGGGGTGGGGGAAAGAAAGGCAGTTTATTCCTTTTGTTTGCTTTGGTTTATACCATTGGTGCACAGGGATCGTGGCAGCATCAAGAGAAACTCCCCTGCCCAAGACAGGGTCTCCAATGTACCCCTACCAAACCCTCAGCAGGAAAGTGGAGCCAGACAGCTGTGGGAACACACTGGCAGGCAATTTGCTCTCATGGTTGATTCATAAGATATAATTATCCAGGCAAAGAGTGCTGATGGCACGAAACTCATCTAAAATATGGCCCAGTCTCAAACTGGTTCCAGATTCATGCTCTATCCAATGATTTTTCCCACAAAAGCAGTCTCTTTTAATGGCTAGGAGGGATGCTGGTGTAATACCTGGATTCTGTAATTCATTTTCTGTGTTATTTTTTTCCCCATTAACGTTTAAAATTCTGATACATGAGGAGACCCTCAATCTCAGCACTGTGTCGTGCTTGCATTTCATAATTAGACTCTCCTTTGCCAGGCTTATGGGCTTTTCTGACTACTTCTGCCCAGAAGATAAAACTGTGATTATGGCACAACCTGTCACATCTAAATTAGCGCTCATAGGAGAGGCAGGCAGTAAGTGATGTTTTAAACAGTCATCATGTAGATCCTTATCTGCATCAGCATGAGCTCCCATCACGACGGTTGAATTTTCTCATTCAGACGGTGTCAATGTGTGTATATAGAATCACAGAATAGCAAAGGTGGAAAGGGACCTCAGGAGACCATCAAGTCCAACCCCCCTGCTATATAGCAGTACCCTACAGCAGATCACACAGGTAGTTGTCCAGGTCTTGAAAATCCCCATAGGAGACTCCAGCACTTCCCTGTGCAGCCTGATCCAGTGCTCAATCACCCTCACCCTAAAGCTGTTCTTGTTTGTATGGAACTTCCTACGTTCAAGTTTTAGGTCATTGCTCATCCAATCACTCCACACCACTGGGAAGAGCCTGGCATCATCCATTTGCCTCCCATCTCCCTTTAGATCCTTAGAAAGGTTTGTCAGATCCCCTCTCAGTGTTCTGTTACCTGGGCTGAACAGACCAGGTTACTCAACCTTTCCTCATATGGGAGGCTTTCCAGGCCCTTTATCCTCAGGGCAGAGCAGAGGGGAAGGATTGCCCAGCAGGGTGGGAGCTGCCTTTGGTGCTCCCCATTGATGCTTCATCTCCCACCTGGCAGCCTGTGATTTTAGGGGGCTTCTCAGTAAGGAGCCTCCCTGCTGCTGCAGCGCTGCTGGTTCATTTCTGCCTGACTCATTTTGTTGGTGCTGCGTCAGGTTTTGTCAGAAAGCAGCTTTGAAGAAATTGCTGATATCTGCGAGATTTCTGGCTGGAATTGCTGATTGCACTCCAGATGCAAGACTCGTGATTTATAATTACAGATGTGACACCTCAGTGGCTCTGGGGGTCTGATTCAGGAAGGCAATTAAATGCACTCTGGCATCTTTCTTTCTTCAAGAAACCAAGAAAGCAGGTAGAGACTTGAGGACGAGGACATACCTGAGCATAGAAATTAGGCTCATCCCTCTTTTCTACCAGCAGCAGTGCATGTGATCTTGGTTGCTTGGTTGGCAGGTCCATCGAGAGCATTATGGATAGAATATAATGCATTTGTTGGCTTTATATTTGTATTTTCTGCACTTGCCTGGTGGACTGGCTCAGTCTGAGAGGTAAAAGCAGTGCTGAATGGCTCTGTTAGCTGGCAAGCCCCCTAATGTGCTGGGACTGAAGGAGTCCTTGGGTGGCTTCAGAGATGACAGATGTGTGTTTGCAGGCATGCGGAGTCCAGCTGGGAAGCAGCAAGCAGGTTAAATTGGGCTTTGGATGGGGTTTTGCTGCAGCTGTTTTATGTGGTACTTCATCTTTAGTGGTGTTGGAAGACAAAAGCTCATTTAATTAGTATTAAGATCACTGTGAGGAGGAAATTGGTTTTGAGAGTTATGGATTGTAAAAGAACAAAAAAGCTGGTGATTTTGAGTGGTGATTTTTGTTGGTTTATTTTTTCCTAATGATGAAAATAATTTGAATTAACCCACCCAATTACCTGTTATCTCAGCCTCAAATGCTAATGAGTTTGCTTTGCGATGTACTTAGGAAAGAGAGGACTCGTCGTGGTTGTGTAAATGATGCTGAGGTTGAGATGGGGAACAAACTGAGGGCTTTTGGGTTATTGAATATGACACACAAGTGGAGAGAAGGTGCCTAATTGTGCTGCTCAGCAAAATGCTTCTGGTGTTTATTATAGACTGTCCCCTCTGTCACAAACTGCAGAGTTTTGTGTGTGCTGCTGGGCAGGGAGCAGGTACAAGCATCTTTCCATGTGAACGTCTGTAAATCAAGCCCATGGTGTCTGTGCTGGGGTTGCTGGAGCCTCCTGCATCCAGGTACATCACTCTTAAGGTCACTCCTGAGTGACACAGGTCAGCACAGAGGCCTCTGACAACTTGCAAACAGCCCAACAGAAGAAAGCAAGGGATTTTTATCATCAGTATTTAATTTGGGGCAATCTTGTTTGGACCTGTGTTCCAGGAGAGGGACGACTGAGGTCAGAATCCTCATCTCAATAAACTTTGCCATCCATCTCTGGATTGAATTACAACTGTCAAGTGCTTTACCAGCTTCAGAAAGTAGTTTTGCAGGAAGCTTTTTAGTCCTATCAGTGCGGGTTTGCTTTTAGATGCAACGTTTCATCAGTGGCCCAGATTTTGACTGGGGATGCATTGGGGAGAAGCACACCTCGACTCACTGCTCTGTAAGGGACTGTCAGCAGAGCGCTGATTTTCAGCCCTCCAACTTCACAGGGATTCCCCACGGTGTGAGAAACCTGTCGTGCCTTTTTTTGTGATGGATTCTCTGACTCTGGTCATTTTGAACGTTACATAATTTAGTGCCAAGTGTGAAAGAAGGGCTCCTAATCATTTGTCATAGTGTCAGGTTTTACAAGACGAACAGACTTAAGTCGCTGCCTGAAAAAGACTATAAAGCTTTTGCTGAGGGTGCACCTGGGATTTAAGCATATGTGGGTGGTTTGCAGCAGCCCGTGTGTGTTAGTGCTGCATCAGGATGGGTTTTAATTTCCCAAGAGCTGTCGTTGTGATGGCGCACGTTGGCTGCAGTGAGGAGCTGGCTTGACTCACTGCAATGGGAGGTGAGATTTCTGCCATAGACCAGGGGTTGGGGCTCTGCAGGCTGTGTGATTCTTCTTCAAATGGGAGGAAAGAAGCTGGAAGAGGAAAGGCTGGGGGAGATGGTGGGGTCACCATCCCTACAGATGTTCCAGAACTGTGGAGATGTGGCACTATGGGACATGGGCAATGTTGGTGGATGGTTGGACTGGATGATCTTAGCCATCTTTTCCAACCTTAATGATTATGATGCTCCTGCAGCCTCTGAGCATCCTGATTGATGCTACTGTAGGTGCTGGTGTGTGCCTCTGTGCAGTGAATGGGCTTATGCCTGGTTGGCTTGGCCAAGTAAGCATCAGAAGGCAGCATTTGAGAACCTCCAGGTAGGTCGTTTTGGAACACAGAGGGGGAATCTGGGTGCTGGGCAGGACTAAGCAGCTGCTCCAGAGAAGATGTGCATCTCCTGGCATGGAAGAGCCATCCCTCAATGCAGCACAACATGGTTGTTCTTTACATTGAAACCACCTCTCCATGCAAAACTGAAGGTATAGTAACGTAAGGCATTTCTATGGAGAAAGAAGGTTGGCCGTGCTGGAGAAATTTGCCTTTGTGTTCTTAAAGCTTCACAGAGGAGAAGTATTTTGATTAAAAAGGAGGGAGGTTGGGGGGGGGAAGCAAAAAAGCATGGTCCTGATTTAAAAATAAAGAAATAGATGCACGAACAGAACTTTTAATCTGAGCCCTTGTCACAAAAACAGCCTTTATTGATGTCAGTTGCTTTAGAAAAGGGAAGAATAAACAGGATTTGGCCTTTAATTTGTGAAGGGTTTTGATTTTTCGGAGGCATTAAAAAGACAGAAAAGATGGGTATTGAATTATTTAACAATTGCTAGTAAAATTAAGCCTCAGTCAGCCTGCTTTCACTGAAATAATCTTATGAATAAAAACAAAACAATCTGGGGCAACAACAATACACAGCAGAGCTTCTATCCCGCTGGCTCAACTGTTTCAGAGTAGTCCATGAAGTGGTTTTGCAAGTCAGAGCCAAGCAGAGCTTTTTCTGTGGTCTCCCATAGGAGGTGGCTGCTGCTGCTGGGTGATACCGATGGTTTTTCTTTCTTTACATCTGAAAGCGAGGGCAAAAATAGGCAAAAAGGACTTGGGGGAATTTGGCCCTTTGAGTTTCTTTCTTCTTTAGCAGATGGCATTTAAGTTGATTTATTGGCTAAAGCCAATCTATTCTCATTAAGCAGGAAGTTTTTAATGACTTCTGAGGTGGGTATTCAAAACAAAGAGGCGATGGTCCAGGCGGGTGACAAAACATAGCAGCCCTTCATCAGACAAGACTTAAAAGAGCGTTTGAGAGCAAGTGCTGAGGGCTATGATTTTCTTTCATGTGCGCTTTCATTCACTGTCCCTTTCAGTCAGTGGAACGTAAATAAGCATAGTTTAAATTAAAGGAAAAATAGATCCTTATTATCATATCCATCAGTTGGAGCAAGGAGGATCTGATGCCAGCGAGCTCCCAGCTGCCTCTGCTTGGGAGTTTGGGGGTTTGCAGAAAGGCTCCAACCCAGTGTGGTTCAGCACTACTGTGCTGGTAGTCTGAATTCAATCTGCTAGAGCTTAAATCTCCAGATGCTTTCCCAGTGCTTGTAAAGCATGTACACGTGGGTGTGTGCAATGACTTAACATGTTCATTGGCCAAAATGTGCCTTGTGCATCGGACAAAAAACCTGCTTTGCTTCCAGTCCCAAGGTAACTCTTCCAAGGAAATGCGAGGCTAGGAGTAGCTTTTGCTCTGCTTAGCGCTCCGGCTGGAGTCTTTCCCTTGATTTGACAGTTGATGAAGGCTGTTTTTTCTGTGCTGGGCATCTTGGTGCTTAATGAACACCTTTCTCAGATCTAATTGCCTTGTAGGAGCTGTTGAGCTCCTTAGAAGACGAGCAGGTATTTCCTAATGAGCAGTCAGGCTCAAGGTGTTCTTAACATGATCAGATGAGCATTCGCTTCTTTGCTCTGATTTACACCTGGGTGAACTCACCTTTTTTTGTGTTTATTTGTTTTTAATTTTGGGGAACAGCACTGAAGCAAAGAAATGGGGTGTCTGGAGGTAGGGCCGTGCTCTGAGCTTGTCTGCCCTGGAATAGCAGCCCTGCAGCCCATCCTCATCCTCAGTGTTAGTGCTGTCCTTTAAAGTTACAGGCATGGAGACATGGCTCTGTGGCCACTGGTCAACAAATGCAGTGTTCCCTCTGTGATGTTGCTGCTGGAAGAAATTGTGGTTTTAAGGAAAGAGAAGCTCACAGTATGGATTGTGACTTACTGGTGGGGAATTGAGCTCTGAGCAAAGGATGAGCTAAAAATAAAGTGGGAGGATGAAGGAAAGGAGAGATTCCAGTTACTGTTGGAACAGAAGTGAGAGGTGGGGGAAGCAGATGGCTGGCTTGCTGCTAACCACAGTTGATTGTTCCAGCTGATTTAGGGATGGGCACACTTAGGTATTGCCAAGGAAACTTGCTTGAGTGTTCATGAAGACAAGGATAATAAAGGATTAGTAGTTCTGCTGGGCTGTGACACAGGGCTGACGGCCTCTTTGTGTCTGGGACGTGAAGCAGTGATCAGGTAAAATACATCCTAAGTGCTGTAAACTGAGGAGTGCTGCAGCCCTGTTAGTCTGCAGGGCTGTACAGTAGAGGCACGCTTTCCATTTTAGCAAGAAATAGCCTTGCAGAAAGACAATGCAGCGTGACTGCTTTCTTTCCACTGAGTTTGCTTGCTTCTCTTGCTGATTTATAGTTAGCTTAGTCAAGAAATTCCTGCATGCCTAGTAAAATGGGTTCATTTTTAACTGCGAGGGAGCATTTGCTTTATATACAGCAGTTTCTTTTTGTGCTTTTGTGAAATAGGCCGTAACAAAGAAATAAATCATCATAGCATTATTAAATTAAAAATAAGCCTAAAAAACCGAGCAGTGCCGCCAGCCAAGGTTAAACTTGGTTCAGGAGATTATAGTTTCATCAGTCCTTCCTCCCGCTCTTTGCTTAATTTGGTACTTAAACGAACTTAATAACCATTTCAAAGATATGTACACCCAGCTGCTTTGGAGAGCAGGCTCCTGGTCCTTGTGTTCTTATTCTGGGTCACACACATCGTTAATGTAGTAGAACTGTACTCCTAGATGCCACCATTTATTTGGATGCAAAAGCATTATGCTTGCTCAGAGCAGGGATTAACACAGAGTTTACCTGTCCTCTCAAAAAGGCAGAACAAGGTGTTTGGATTCCATGGGCAGATTTTGGGTTGATTTTTGTTTACTTGCACATGAAGGGAACAGAATGACAGCGTGCTTTGGAGGGAAGCTTAGCACCAACAGGCAGCTCAGTGCTTAGCAGTCATAGGGGACACGTTGGCCAAGGGCTCCGTGTGCGTGGTGATGAGCTGTGGGGGATTTAGAGAAATCTGTCCAAGAATGTTTTATTCCTCACAGTCGGTCTAATCCAAGAGACCTGAGCTGGCGTTTCCAGCAGTTTTGCCTTTCAGAAACATTTTATCCCTTGAAAAGCTCAACTCTAATTACTCTGCACCTCCGTTCCTGTCGCTTAAATAAAGGTGGTCACTTTTTTCCTCTCTTGTTACCTTGAAATGCTCGAGCACATTCCTCACTGCAGGGCTTGAAGAGGGGGGCTAAAATGGGGCTGAATGTGAGCTCTATGGCAAGGTGCTTTGCTGAACCCTGGCACTGTTTGTAATGGCTTTCGTGCAGCTCCTTTTGCTATTTGTTTGCCTTAATCTCATTCAGTTGTCTGGATGCCATTGCTAAACAAATGAGATGATAATTAGCATAGCAACATCAGAGGAAGTTGATTTTCCATCTATAATAAGGCTGATGATAATTAAACATGCATGACCTCATTGGATTGAATATGAATCAATTAAAATTAAAGCTGGCTGGGAATTATTTTTCTCCCGTGATATTCTTTTTTGGAGGCAGCAGGAGCAGTAGAACGAGTCCTATTGAAATGAGTTGGAGCTGCTTTGCACCCTCAGTGTTTAGAAATGACCACATTGTGGTGCTTTGTGGGTGGACTGTTCAGTGGGTCTTCCCCAGCCTGGTGCAAACCTTAATTTCAATGAAGTTTTTTCACTTTAGGGGGTAAAAAGTGGTGAAAAGGAAAAGGCTTCAGCTGTCTTAACCCGGAGCAAATGTGTGTGGATGCTTTCCGTGTGCAGGGAGGCACATTCTGCTCTGCGCTGTGGCCAACGAGGCGCATAAATTACCTTTATAACGCGTTTTAATTTCCTGTGCATGAGTGAGCGTCACAACGGAGCGGTTTCTTTTGAAGGGAGATGATTTATTTAAAGGCAAAGTGGAGGGATGAAATGAGAAGGGAGTTGGTGGCCCATCCGGGAGCTGGTGATGTGCTCCCCTGCACCCATGGGCTTGAAGGGGCTCCCCTGGAGCACAGCTGGGAAGGTGGATTGAATTCCTTCTTTTTGCCCTTCTTTTCTTTCCCACCCCCAATATGAAGTTGTGACACTGCAGTTCTTGCAGCCAGATCTGCCTATGGCTTTTTTTTTCCCATTTGTTTGGGGTGGTTTTTTTTTAGAGCTGTGACATCTCATAACTGGCAGCAAGATGCAGCCTGGTTTAGTTCAGCCACTGACCTGGAAAATGGGAAACCAAAGCCTGAGTAGTCCCAGGTCACTGTTTAGCATTTTGGAATATGCTTCCAGGCCCTTCAGTTGGAGCGCTTCTAATCTGTATAATTTATCGAACATGAGCAGGGCTTGAAAGCAAAATGCAGCCGCTCTCTTGCTGTGGTGAGGATGCACTCTGCTGTTAGGGAAGCTCTGAGGTCAGCTCCTCCTCTGGCTCCTTGATGTCCTGGTTGAATTTCCTGAACAGTGAGTTATTCTGTGTGTCTGCTGTGGGATGGATTCATCTTTTGGTCCTTTTCCACCCTCCCCCAGCAAGTAGATGAGTCAATTCTATTGCATCTTGCATCCAGCGCTGAAGAAAAGAAGATGCTGAAATACTGCTTTTCTCACCTTTCCAAAGCATTTTCTTTCAAAATACTTTTGCTTCTTGGCCACCCTCAGTCCATGGTAACACATGGTGTGTGTGGTGGGAGGTGACTGCTTGGAGGATAAATACAGTCCCTTGTGCTGCCTGGGTTCTGCCAGTTGACTCCAATTGAGATGGGGACGTTAATGATCCAGATTCCCAGGTCACAAGCTCATTTCTTGCTGGGTTTGTCTCGTTTGAGTTTCACTGCTGCAGGAATGGCTAAACCCAGTGTGATTGCTGTGCTTCCTGTTATCTGTATGGACTTAGCTGAAATTAGAGGGACTACTGTGCGCAGGCATCAAGGAAACAGGTTATTGCAGATGCAGAAACCACCAGCTGAGTGCAGATGAAAGCTCCATAAAATGTTAAATCATTCTGTTTCAAATGTGTTATCTTGCCATGTGCCAGCCCCCACCTGCCCGTCTTTCATTTGGGCCTTTTCTGTGCATGGCATTCCAATGGCTTTCCAAAGCTCTTTCCAATGGCTTTCCAAAGAAGGAAAGAGAGTCAATATTTCCATTTGGAAATGCCTACCTGTTGTGGGTATGGGGGCATCTGTGGCCAAGGGGTGGATGTGTTCTCTGTCCAGTTCCTTTTCAATGTGCAGGTAAGAAGCTTCCTTTGGTTGCAGCAGTGGGCTTTGCTGTTGTCTCATGGTGTCTGTGAGGCAATGAGGTGAGTCCAGCAGGGTTTGCTGGGTTGCTGCCATTAGGTGTAACCTGCTGGCTGTCTGTTTGGTGGCTTCTGAGGTGGAGGAGAACAGAGCTGACTCAACTGGAAGAGATCTGCAGTGCAAGTGTTTGGGAGAAGGGAAAATCTATTTGAGCTTGTAAGCTGAATAAGCTTTGATGCAGGAGGTGCAGGGAGATGGTGAGGGCAGCATCATGCCTGGTGTGCTTATGATCAAATTGTGTTTCAGACTTGGAAGAGTTAAGTTAGAAGTTAAACGTGTCCATTTGAAGTGGATATTGATAAAACATAATGAGTTTGATTGGAGTTCGGGGCTTCTTCGGGCTGGAGATGGCAGCCTGATAAAAGGACAAGGTTT
This sequence comes from Coturnix japonica, assembly GCF_054131305.1. Taxonomy (NCBI): domain Eukaryota; kingdom Metazoa; phylum Chordata; class Aves; order Galliformes; family Phasianidae; genus Coturnix; species Coturnix japonica. The sequence continues at coordinate 9,666,375 of NC_140684.1, forward strand.
AGCACCGGGGCCTTTTACTCTTCATTAGGACAAGCCTTGGAAACAAGCTCTTCCTTTTGCCTTCTAATGGCACTATCAAGGCCAGTAGCAGAAAGGCAGGATGCAAGTGGCTGCTGTTGCCCAAGATGCTATTACAATTAGAGTAGTCCCTGAACCTCATCCAAACTTACAATGTAGTATCAATTCAGGTTAAATTGGGAAACTGAGCAGAAAATTGCTGTCTGGTATTTGGAGTGTTTTTTTGCATCTTAACATTATCTGATATTGGATCATTATGTACTGATGCAAAATGGCAACAAGTAATAGCACAGCACTGCAAGTAATGACACTGGGATGTAAGAGAAGGAAATAGGGAGTGAAATTTAATTCCTGATGTGGTTTCATGAAATAGAAGTCAACTCAGGTACACACTTGTTCAGATTAAATATAATGATCTGTGGCTGCAAGCGAACTCCGAGGGGAATGCATATCTATAAGTTGGGTGAGCAGGGGGAGAGTTGCTATGGAAATACAACCAATGTCGTAGTTGCAGCACGTTGCAAATGGCTCGTGTGTCATGGCTCATTTTCCAGTGGAAGTGGGGGAAGACCAGGAATTAAGGAGAAATGTCTTGAAGTGTTTGCGGCAGGACGAGCCTGGGATTGTGCAGGGATGGCATAGCAGCAAACATCATGAGATGGAATTTCTGCATTGGGAAGGGGAGGCTGGCAGACTGCCTGCTGCTTCTGGGTGCTTTGCATTATTACCTTGAGTGGAGATTTTCTTTTATGTGTACTCTTAGGAAACAGCTTCTGCACAATGCATTGGGCTTTCCCTCAGTTTTGGCTTCCCGAGCCTTTGGCAGCCCAGATCCTTTCCCCTGGCTTTTGTTCCTTTAGTCATTTGGTGGCTCTGCCTGTGGCAGGAGGGTTGGAACGTGATGATCGTAGGGGTCCCTTCCAAACCAAACCATTCTGTGATTCTGTGATTGCCACAAGGAGACCCCCAGTGTCTGCAGCAGGTTTGTTTCCTTGCAAGGTGCTTGCAGTGTGCCCTATGGACCAGAAGTATTGTTTGCTCCAGTGCTTTAATTGAGAACTGCTCGCTGTTGTGTGGACTATAACATCGTCATTGCAAATAGGGATGGAGCACTGAAGGATAATGTCCTTATTTTTCTGATATTGGGCTGAAATCATTTGTTTACCACCCAGAAACATGCACAAACAGCGTGTGTGTTTATAGCCCCTCTTCAGGTAATTGTAGTGTAATTCAGGCTTCTGAAGTAAGAAGCTAACAACAAATAAATGTCTTTACAGTATTGCGATCTCTGTGTATTTAAAGCACCTCCTTTTGCCATAGTGGCTAAATAGAATCAAATGTGTATTTGTAGCCAGGTATGTTGGGATGACGGAGAGTCTGAGGGTTGGATGCCCAGACCCAGCTGGGTAACCCATCTCTGTGGTATCACAGTCCTGTTGTTGTTGGGCTTCCCATATGCTCACAAAGCATCGTTCAAGGCTTCAAAGAAATGGGAAAACTCTGCCTTGGTGTCTTTAGGTCATCTCCTGGGTTATAGACCGTGGGCAGCAGAAGTGGCAGTGAGGCTGTGGAGCAGGGAGAATGCACATCTCCCTTTTTAACTCCCATCCACAGCAACTCATTGCTGTGCAGTAGGAGTAGCATCAGAACTGAGGCCTTTCTTTCCCCCACCGTAGTGATGATGCTGTCATTTCTGCCAGCTGAAAAATGATCCTGTTTCGGACTAATCCCACCCAGGTGTAACCAAGGGGCAGATCTCCCAGACCTGCAGCAGCTCCGGAGTCTACTTTATTTTCTGAAGCTATTCTCCTTAAAATTAAGAGTAATTTCTCTTTTCCTCTTGATGTATTTCATTTAGCAGTAAAGAAAGGCTGCAGAAGAAAATTGAGCAGAGTTTCCCCTGAATTCAAAAACACCGTAGTGATAAATATGGTTCTAAATAAACCTCCTTGTAGTCACAAATCAATTAATCTTTTTTTGCCCTTACTCTCCATCCTAAGGATTTACTTTCTCATTGAGCTCTTGCGAGCTTGTGCAGTATACCTAATTCTTCACCTGGATAAATAACCAGTGGCATTTTTATTCTAAAGCAAACTGGCTTTATCTTTTTTGCTGTGTACAAGCAAATGGAAAATAACCTTCATTTATTTTTATATATTTTTTTAATTTATTTATTTATTTATTTTCCCCCAGAGCAACCTCTTGTGATTTGTGGCTTAGAATAAACAGGAGTTCAGGGCCCAGCTCTCAGCAGCAGCACACTTGTCTTCTGAAGTCAAGGGGTGGCATCACTCTGCTTTAGCCCCTTGGTCAGCAAACATTCCTTATGTAATGGCACAGTATGGGTTCAGATGGCAAGAGCTGTCCCACTAATGTGGATAAGGCTGGCCCTCTGTGCACTGACTCTTCACACATCCCCTTCCTACATTGCATTTGCAAGTCTGAACTCCACCCTTGTTCCCTGCCAACATCAGGGTAGATGCAGTAGGGAATGATAGCTAACATTGCACTTGAAACTTCAAAAATGATGAGTAATTCCAAAGGTCTTCTATATGACCAACTTATTACTAGATTTGAGCTTTTATTACTGTGCAGCCTATTAGCTGCCTCTGCAGAATGGGGTTTTCAGCTCTTTTTTTTCTAATGACTTAGGTTTTGTGAGGTGGCTTTGAGAAGGAGGTCATCATCCTCATCCTCATGGCTTTTTGGTCTCATTTTTATCCAGCTGGTAAAGGTGAGGGATGCTGCAATGCCCCACTTTACCTTGTGCACAGAAAGGGAAGCCAAGGAAAGTCAGCATGACATTCTTTGTGAGTGCAAAGGTTTGCTTTACAAAAGTATGGCAGAGAGTTTGGAGCACAGATTGTGGCACCACTTGCTTTGAGCCTTACAGAAATGTTTCTAAGAGGATGGGGCTCAGGAGCGGGAAGCTGGAATTTGGATTGCAGAGTTTTCCTTTCATCCCTTGTAGATGCCAAATGTTGATGAGTTCTGAAATCCTGAGAAATGGAGGTATTTAAAGTCTCTGACAGGTTCTTCTGCTCTAAAAGATTTTCTCTCATTAACAGCCAACATCAAGGATGCTTCTTGAAAAGCAGAATCTTCCCTGTATATAAGTACAGTGGCCCATTAAATACTTTGCTTCGTTTGTATCCCGTGGTTGATGAGGACAGGATTTTCTTTCTGGGCTTTTAGTGGGAGAGGCAAAAAAGGCAAAGGAATAGTGATTAATTGCAAACTGTCTTTCAGAAGTCGTGCAAAGTGTTAGCTGCTCTAAGCCATCTTTGTGCAAAGCGCCGTGTGTTAGATCTCCAGCTGGTGAAAAAGGGGGCTTTCCACCCCAGGGTCTGGCTTATTAGATTTAACCAGCAGATGGTTAATGCCTGTTTGCTGTTAGACGTGGTGAAGAACAAGGTGGAACTGGAAGGAGGCAATAGGATGCTGGCTGGGCTGGCTTTTTTGTCTCAAAGAAGTATCCTGCTAACAGCAATGTGAGTCACGTGAGCTGAAATTATTTTACAGTAACATGGAGCTGTCTTAAAACAACAGTGTGAACAGCTACAAATATTGGCTGCATTGAACTGGTGGCAAATGGTTCAAAAGAAGCATCCCATTGGCTTCGTATGTGGCTGCAGTTTAATTTATTGATGGGGCTGCCTTTATCCTTATTATGACCAACTAAATCTCATTCTGGTCAGAAAGATTCCTCTTTTCTCTTTTTTCCACTATTTTTTCCCCCCTTTTTCTTCTTTTTTCTATTTATTTCTGTTTTTGCCCTGGGGGAGGAGGGAGGGGCATTCAGTCAGCCCACATTTACAATGCATGCCTTGGTTTTTCTCCCCTTGACCTGCCAGGACTCTGGTGGGTGTTTTTTCTCTGTCACAGTACTTCCCATAGAGATTGCAAACAAGATTAAGCTTTTAATAGACACAGACCAAATAAGCAGAAGCAGCAGTCCCTCATGCAGTGGCCTTGAAGTCTGAATAGGGAGGGAAAGGTGTTTACAGGTAGAGTGAAGCTTGGGAAGCGTAAGTAGCTCACTCAAGGCCACACATCAAGCTATGGGGAGGACAGGAGCAGAGTCATAGGCTTCTACCTTGGGGCTAAAGCACTAATTCATATCATCTGTTTGTTTACTGTGCCTGTGCCCACAGTAGAAAGGAGAAAATGAGCAGTTTTGTTGTGAGGAAAGTGTGTGGTATTATGTGTTATTCCATGAGAAATCTGCCAGGGCCCAGCCCCAAATGCACCAAAACCATCAGGGAAGAAACCTGGAAATGCAGCTTGCTACCAGCATCTGTTAGCGTATTTTGGTGCACTAAGGATAGACAGTTGATTAATCACTTCATAGTGATAATGTCTTGCTGTTAACAACGAACCTTTCCTGCAGTATTAGGAAAGCTAATGGGAATGCAGAACCATTTTCCTCATTTCTCACAGCTGTATGAAAAAGGAAGGGATCTGCCCCAGATGGATGAGATGCAGCATTGTAGGCATCCAGGTCACCTTTGAAGATTCCATTTTGGTTCTGAAGACCTCTAAGCACCGCTGAGTGACTTGGATCAAAGTATCAGTTGGGTTCTTAGGATACAATTCCTATTTGTTGTATTTCACAGTATTTTAGCTCACAATAAGCTGTTATTCACTGCAAATGAAAACATTTGCAGCTGTTGATGAAGGCCAAGTATTTGGTGGATTCATTTGGGACTGCTGACAGTTCTGGTGAATGAACACCCCAGACAACTACTTTACTCTGAAGCTTCAACCTGTATCTCTTGTTTTCTTACCAAGACTTGTATTTTCTCATCCAACACGTGGCTTTATCTGAATGCTGCTGAATATTCAGCCTGTGAAACAGGAGAGGGGAAATAAGTGAGGCAGTGAAGCTGAAAACGCATCTTGACAAGAACAGGGAATGCTAAACTCTCCCAGCAGTAGAGCTGGGATGCTGATGGACAAAAGGAGCGGGGAATCCTCATTGCTCAGGAGATTCACTGTGGGCGCATCTCAAAACATTGCTAATAAGTGACACCTGGCAATATTTGCCCCTTTGAGCAATAATGGAGATGAGACATTTATCTCTTTCCTGAGATTTCATCAGAGAAATGGATGAGTTCTGAATGACTCGCCATATGTTTCACATTCGGGCATCAGGCTTGCACTTCTCCTTTGCCGTTGGGGACTGGAGTGATGGAGGAAAGCAGTATGTCAAACCTGGCTAACATAATCTTCCTCCTTTGCTCAGCAACTTTAAAACACTAATGTTTAATGCAGTGTCTTCCTTTCCTTCTGCTGCTATTCCCCTCAGACTTCTCCACTCACTTGTGCCGTCAGCATCTTTTGCTCCCCATCACATATGGTGTGCATCGTTTCCTATGTATTAAAACCTGAAACCAGGAAAACATCCAGTGTTCTGAAAAAAGCATAACAATGAAATCAGAAACACCAAAATATGAAGGCAACTGAAAGGGAATTTCTATCCAGGAAATAACAGAGTAATCTGTCTGTAACGTGTCCTGTTGCATTGGTAAGCAGTATCCAAATGGAGCTCTTTGAAGAGCTGTGTATTTAATCACAATAACTTTGAGCATCTGGCTTTGGGAGATGAGTGAAGAGCCCAGCTCCATTGTCTCGGTAGATGCTCTGCAGGTTTGGAGGCTGCTAGCTGCAGTGTGCCCCTGGTCAGCCCCTCAGTAATGGAAATGTTTTTGGATGGGGGACAGAAGAAAGCAACATAGGGGTTATTTGAGTTTTTAGTGTATAATGCCCCAAACCAGAAAGCTCCTAAGAATATTGGGTCTGAGATCTGCTCAACCTTATTATTGTCATTACCGTTATTTGAAGGCTTTTGAGTTCAGCAGATACATCTTACATGCTTCCGACATATGGCCTTAGTAAATGATTGCCCTATTTATATCCCTGGAGTTTTGTCAAGCATCTGCTCTGAGCTCAGTGTGGCAAGCATGAAATTCTTGGTCCCCCAAATGCGGTGTATGTAGCGTGTGGATCTACAAAGAAGGCAGATGTGATTTTTAGGTCAGTTGTCTGGAGCATCCAGTTTTATACAGTCACGTTGACAGTGGCCCATTTATTGAAAAGTATTTTCTTTTAATCCCAGGAGTGGAGTCTGGATCATCTTTACATGGTCCTGTGGTGTCAAGGGGAATGGTGGACTCTTTCTCCCAAAGACGTAGTGAGTTTATTGGCTGTGTGTGACCCTGGATACAGCTTGCCTTGATGTGGGCTGAATTGGTTTGCAATGTCGGCCTCGTTACACCCGTTGACAGTCGCTAGCTTTGAGCAAGCATGCTGGAGTGATTGCTACTGTGTTAATTCACATGGAATGGGAAACGGTATCAAAGGAAAGCAGAGATTATGTGTGATTGGAGTGGCGTTGAGCTCTTGAATAGATCTCATGAGCATAAATGCAGTTCCTGGTGCGGGTTTGCTCCCGTCCCCTCCAGCTCCATGTGCTGCCTCTGTGGGTGACATCAGGGAGCTGGGTAAAATAAGGTAAACCCAATGGGTTCTGGTTCTCCCACCTTGTGCTGTGAGCGATGCCAGGCTTAGCATCAGTTTGTGCCCATGTTGGAACTGTTGGACCTGCCCTCCAGGAATGCTGAGTGCTCGGCCCATCCACAAGCTGTGTCACACTGCACTTCCCCTTAGTGCATTTCTGCCTTTCAGCATCTCCTGTAAGAAGTAGCAGGTAAAACTCACTGCTTTTAATCTTGGAGTTCCACTTCAGGCCTTGACTTACCAAGTTTTCATTCTTTTCTCTATTGCTTGGTTCTGCAGAACCGAGACGATGGAAGAAATAACTAGAAGGAATATTAGCGTGGTGATGGTGGTACTCACGTTCCATTAAGAAATACCGAGTAATTTAAAATCCTTCTCCTAGGCACAGGAGATGCAGAGCAGATGTTGAACAGTGAAGTGGAGGGAACATGCTTTCATCTCTTCTGCAGGATGTTATTTCCTGAAAGCAGAAGTGTCATTGTTATCATTCAAAGCCTCTCGGGGTGCATCACATACAAATTTTACTAATAGAGGGCTTCAAATAGATGCTGGTATTGTAAATGCTATTCTGGGCTCCCTGTTGTTGATAGAAAGAACTCGTATACCACTGGTCTTATTCTTTTCCGAAACACCGTATTAAAGTGCTTTCCATCTTTGTGGAAGTGAAAATATCGTGTTTGGGAAATAAAACCAAATGACTGTGGTTGTGTTGTGAAGTGATGCTCGGGTGGAAGTATGTCTGTATCAGTACATAATGCTGAGATCCTTTAAAAAGAAAGGTGCTTAGAGACTGAAGCTGTTGTGGGTGCTTCAATTTGTGGTGTGTTTAACCTGGAGGTGTTCACTGCAGGTTGGGGAGCATGCTTTGACTGGGTGCTGTGATGGTGTCCAAAGCACCAGGTGACAGCAGTGTCCCCATGGCTGGTTTGTGCACTGAGCACAGGCTGGACCTTTTAAAGGGATGTCTTGGGAAAGACAGTCAGGGGTGCAGAATCCTGGGTGCCTCCATGTAGCTCATTGCCCTGCTGAGTTATTCTCCCCATCTGGGGAAAAATAAGCCAGTCTCAGAGTCAGTCCTCTCCAGCCCACATTTTCTTTTTGATTCCTGCTAAGCCACAGTGTGGTTGTGGGAGAGTCCCCAGGTGGGAACTCCAGGTGTAGATCTTTTGGAGTCCAATATATCTCTAAATCCTGCTTTCTCATAAAGCCACCAGAGATCCTTAATGGAGCTCGAGGCTGAAGAGGTTGGTGAGAGGTTTGTGTTGGCTTCGTTGCAGAAGGCAGCATCCTCTTTTAGCCCAACTAATCGCCATTTCCCATAGCACTGTCTTGTTGATTGTTTGTATTGTCTAAGTGGGCAGCTGATAAAACTATATGAAATGGAAGCAGCTGGTGTTTAATTGCTGCATTCCTTATATAGAGGCTTGGCCACGCTCCGGTCTCTCTTCAACTGAGCTCAATCCGGAGTCAGCCCTTTGCTGGAGCTTTGCTGGGTTTGGGTAACTGAAAACATGAATTTGTGTCATGTGTTCCTGCTTTAATTAAAACCTGCTGCTGGCTGCAAGAACTGGGGCAGACACAGGACTCTGCTTTAGGACGCGGCTACCAAACCACTCTGTCAAAATCCTAAAGATAGTGGCTAAAACCCTTTCTCCTACTCAAGCCAATTGCCAAATCCTGCCTTCTCTTGAGCCAGGGCTCTTCATTTGTTGGAGGAGGGTGTCAAGATTTAGGCCTGTTGATATTTGTTGTGGCAGCAGCTCTGCTGCAGGCTGTACTCTGCAGGAGCAGCCTGCCTTGCCTGTTTGTATTTCCATTTATCTGAGGTGCAGCTCCTACGCTCTGCTTCAGTGGGCAGAGAAATTCCCCTTCTCTCTTGAAAGGAATGAGCTTCCAAAATGTGATGGAGGTTAGATCTCCAGCCTCCTTCCAGTCTGGATGCATTTCGTTTTGGCAGAGATTTTTCTGGAGAAACAAAGGAGCTTTGGGGTCTGGAGAAACTTGTGCTTAGATGTGCTGCTTCTCCTCCCAGGCTGTGAGCTGACCTTCCTTGGAAGGTGCTGTGTGTTAATTCTCCAGTCAGAATGGTCTAAATAAAGTAGAGAAGCTGGAGCAGGCGAGTTCCAAGTTAGCATGAAAATAATCTCATTATAACACGCAGGACACAGAGAGCTGGGTGGGATGAGGAAGCTCTGCCTTGTTAGCAGGCATGCAGGGCTCTGAGCCTTGGCACTGGCCTCTCTGCCCTGTTTAGTTTCAGCTTCCCTTAAAATTCCTGCTGTTAATCCACTTTGCTCACCCGGGAGCCAGAGGCCTTCCTGCTATTTTCTGTCAAATTAAATTAATGGGGAGGGAAAAAAAAACAACCCAACAAAACAAAAACTACACAGATGCTCTAAATCCCAGGCTAATACTGCTGAGTTCTGGACCTTGCATCCTCTCAGTGTGGTTCAAATGCAGCCCTGGAGACACTGGGGCACGTGGAAAGGCAACATGCAGCAATAGCTGTGTTCCAGCAGGGCTGGGTTTTCATTTAGCTCTGGGAGGTGAGATGTGGGATGAAGCCCTGGATTTATTTGTGATCTCTGCAAACGTGCGTGGATGTGAGCGGGCCGATTTGCTGCAGGCAGTGCGCAGGAGTTGTTTGTTTGGTACACTGAGTGCATGGATCAGATGCGCTTTTTTACTGTGCAGAGAAATTGCTGGGAATCTCCTATGAGTGAGCCCTGCAAACCGCCTGGGAGGGCTGGGATGGGAACTCAGTGCTTGTAGTTTGGGGCTTGGACATTTTGGGGGTAACTGGAGGTTTTCTTTTAAGGTAACTTCAGACTCTTAACTCTTCACAGCCAGCATGGGAACTGAAGAACATAAATGGCCTTGCTCATGGACACTCAGTGGCCAGAGCTCCTGCAGATGCTGAAGGGCAGAGCTGTTGTGTCCTACAGACACAGATGCCATTTTTGTACAGGGAATGATTAAGGCAAAGGTTGCAACTGCCTCAGCTTGGCGCCGGCCATCTGCCTTTATTTTTATTTGGCTTGTTGTATTTTCAAGTGTGGAGAAGAGCCAAGGTGAGGGAAATGGGCTTTTGGCTGTAACCGAATGTAAGAAGCTAAAATGCATTTCTTTGGTAGGCAGCTCAGCCCTCCTCGTGGCATCGTGGCACCAGTAGCATGTGATGTGCTCTCATAGCTCCTCTTCCTGAGCTTTCTTCCTTCCCTCCTGGATGGTTGGGTTGGAAAGGAAGCTCTTGCAGTCTCCAGATTTAGGGCTGAAGTTTCATGGTACTGGTGGGATTTCAGAGAATTGAAGCTGTATGTGTGTATTTTCTTGCTCTCTTAATAGCTGTTAGGGGATGAGAAGTTCTACAGAAGGTCCAGGTGGAAGTATTTTCATGAGTACTAATGACAACAAGCTGTTTGGGCCTCAATGAAGAGTTGAGCAGGAGGGAAATGGGGGTCTGAAGCTGTTGGAGTTACTCGTGGTCAGTGCCAAGGACGTGCTTAGGGCTTTTGCTCCATTGGAGCCTACAAAAGGACCAAAAGTAAGCAGCAATCCTATGGAAAATACGTGCTCTGGGCTTCATTCACTTAGCCATCTTCTAATTGAAAACATATTACTGAAGTCAAGACTGCTCACACGAAGACCAAAGTCTTTATTTCTGCTCTTTGAAAATTGCTAGGCAAAAATCACTGAACATCAATGTGGGTTTAAATGCTTTTCTTCATTCAGCTTAAATTCTTCTGCCATCCCCAATTTAATCTATGAAATGTCAAAATATCAGATCTATTCCTCTCAGTGGAAGCAGGGACAGTAGAGCTGCACATCAGTAAAGAGGTTATTCAGTATAGCATCAATGTTGAAGTGCTTGGATGAATTTTCACGTACAGATTAGGAACCTTTTCATTGCAGCACTTGTCCTTTGTAGGTTACATGCAGGTTACCCCACTGCTTCAGAGGCATTTGGTTTTGCTGTTTGCTTCATGCTATTGATTACCCCTCTAATATGGCAGCAACCTCCTTCCTCACCTGCTGAAGCCAGAGGTCTGGCAGCCAAGGAGGGGGTTAAAACTTTCCTTTCTTCTTCTGCTTTTCCATGGTCCTTCCTCAGACTGTTAAATTCCACATGTTTTCCTTCTGATTAAAAGAAAAATCAGAGTGAGAGCGCTTTGGGCTCTTTTGGCATGTGGTGCTCTATATAAAGAGAGGGAATAATTCTTGCTCCATGTGATAAAACTGGCAGCAATTCCTAGCACATGCCTTTAGATTTTGTCTTTCCTTCCTGCTGTTAATCTTGCGCAGGCAAGAAGCCTCTGCAAAGATGCTTTAAAACTGCAGTTGAACTTGATACCCATTTCTCCAGCAATCAGCTGTGTGGATCAGAAGGCACGAAGCGCATCCTGACAGTGTGAACTCACCGCAGCTCTCGGTTTGGTTCAGCAGTCTTTGGTTGGATTCCTATTGGGTTTGCAAGACTTCTCAGACAATCTGCTGATAAAGCTTCCCTTCTTGTCTGACTTCCTTTCTAGCAGTTCAGATGCTAATATCCACTCTTCCAGCTTTTTCCAGACCATGGATTCAATCACCAAATCTTGATTTGTTTCAAGCCTGCATTGTGCTGCCAGGGCAAACTGCAGATCCTGTTTGCCAAGGAGGAGAGAAGGCTCTGGGGGGACCTTATAATGACCTTCCAGGACCTAAAGGGGGCTACAGGAGAGCTGGAGAGGGACTTTGTATAAGGGTAGGTAGTGACAGGATGAGGGGAAAGGGTTTTAAGGTGGAAGAGGGGACTTTTAGACTAGAAATTCTTTACTGTGAGGGTGGTGAGACAATGGAACAGGTTGCCCAATGAGGTTGTGGATGCCCCCTCTCTAGAAGCACGCAAGGGCAGGCTGGATGGGGCTGTGAGCAACCCGGTGTAGCGGGAGGTGTCCCTGCTTATTGCAGGGGGTTGGGATGAGATGATCTTAAATGTCCCTTCCAACCCAAACCATTCTGTGATTCTTTGATCTATGATGATGTCCAACCTGCCTTCAGCTGCTCCTCCTTGGTCCTGGGAGCCTCATGGCCAAAGTGGCTGTGGAAGGAAGGATACTCCTGCCAGGGCACCAAACAAACATTCAAGTTGACTTCCACAGTTTGACTGTGTGCAGCCAGTGAACAATATATTTTTCAGGACAACAGTCTGAAGGGGAAGGACTTGTCCCATGTTTAATTTATGTCCTGAGGATGTCTACTTCAAATGAGCTCCCACCATGTTCTGAGTTAAGCATACAGGCGAAATCTTGGCTCGTGGTCAGGTCCGGTTCTTCTTTGGCTGATGCTGATTTTACACATGGCTGAGCCCATTCATCCCATTTTGCACAGATACCTAATTACCAGGAGCCAGAGAGTGCAAGCTGGCTGATGATGTGTGCTGCCTTTTATGCGAGCAACACATAATTCAAACACTTCTATTTTTTAGATACATTGAAGGTGAACTTTTGCCACCAAGGAGCTTCACAAACCCAGATGTTCCATGCAGAAAAAAAAGCAGCGTGGTTGGGTTTTTTGGATTAACTAGCTCTGATTTCAATGCAATGCATTGATTTCATTGCTTGCTCTGTGGTCTGTGCTGCCTCATGCCACCGTTTCCAAGAGCTCTTGCTTCAGTTGTGGTCCCCAGCTTGTGTACATGTATGGGAGGAAATGACTGGAGCCTTAACATTTTAACAGATTATTCAGGGGTGATAAAGGCACCTGAGGATTGAAAGAGATTTCTGCTTTTGAAGCTGATGGCCCCGAGTTGCCTGGCCCTTAAACAAGCAGGTTGGTTAAATCCCTTTGTAAGCGTGGGGACATCTGATTTCTGAATGGGTAGATCTACTCTAATCCAAATGGGGGTGAGTCCAAAACTGCCTCCGCACCTCTGTATTTCCTCACCTGGCAATCATTTTTCCTGACCTTGCTTTTTCCATTTTCATACAGTTCTTCCCGTATTCATTTTTCTTTCCTATCTGCTTCACTCGGTGTTTAAAATAAACCCCCGGCGCTTGAGAGATGAGAATGACATTTACTATTAAATGCTGGAGGCACAAAATGTATCTGTTATGTTTCTCAGGAATTGTGCTTCCGTGCTGTGGATGCGTGAAGGGTAAGTTAAACCTGAGAGCTGCCCTCCCTGCGAATGGGCTCCTATCAAATACTTGTCAAAATAAACGCGTTACTCAGCTCCTTTGAGGTGCTTACAGGGCTATTTCAGCGCACTCTCATTTACCCACAAAGTGAAACTGCTCCATCTGTCAATAACCATTATTCATGTCCCTATTCTTAGTAGCAGCCTGTAGCGAATGTAAACACGTTTACCTAAATTCCGTCTGCAGAAATATCTGTGAAATTCCCAATAACGTCTGTCTCCTGAATCTTTAACTTCAGTATCCATTACTGCAGTACATCAGAAAGCAACAAGGGCCTGAGCAGAACTCATTTGTCATGAAGAGCTCCATCATCAGCCAATGAAGGCTTTGAACAGTGCCTTTGGTTTAGCATTTAGGAGGAATTGAGGTTTAGGAGATACTTTGGAGTGCCTGGAGGAAATCAAGGCCGTTTCTTGATGAGGCTCCATTGGGATGGATTAATGGTTGGATGAAATAACCTTAGTGGTCTTTTCCACCCTTACTGATTGTGTGATTCTGTGCCATTTCAGACTCAAACAGAGGAGGTTTGCTCTCGAGTGATGCTCATATCCACACCCTAAGAGCCCAGATTTCCTACTGTCACCGCTTTTTCTCAGTTTTCTTATAGGATTGCAGTTTCTTCTGCTATCTGCATACATGCCTATCAGCGCAGATGTTCTTTGTGTAATAGATAGGGTGGTGGCACAGCCTCCTGCAGCTGTGGTTGGGAAGAAAGCGGCTGTGGCTCATGTTTCTGCACTGACCTCATTCCTCTTGTTGCCTCCACATTAGGAGGATCTGAGCACAGAGTCCCTGGGGAGGGTTTGTTAACACATGGGAGCCCAGTAAATTAATTGGGGTGTGCTGATTTTGCCATTCTTGGTCATAGGCCAGGACACAACATGCTGTGTAAGTCCTGCTGTGGGTACTGAAGGACTCAGTTTGGCAGCTCAGACCTCCAGCCCTGATCCTTCAGCCCCAGGCACATCCTGCTGCTGAGCTGGGCTGGGAGCTGTGGCTCAGGCAAGGTGAGAGATGGGTTTACCTGCAATTTGGAGAGGAGAAACACAACTGAACGTCAGCTGCTTTGCTGCCCTTGAGAAAAAGTATATTCACATTAAAAAAGAAAAGTAAATAACACGTTCCTGTTAAGTGCCTGTTAGTTATACATATTACATCTAAAAGTAATTATCATTTAATTAGCAGTTTAGCAACAGTGGAAGGAGATGAAGTCACAGTTGCATTGCATTTATTACCAATAGCAAGCAAAGGGTTGTGGTCCCATTTGAAAACAGCTGGGATTAGGATGGGTGTCATATGAAGTGAGCGTGGGCAAACAGGCCTGTGGCCTCTGCCCTCTGTCCTGGGTGCTATTAAGGGTAAGCATTTGTTTTTTTATTGTTATTTTGTCTTTTTTACTTCTGCAGCTGTTTTGTTGTAATAACTCTGGGGTCAAAAGTGCTGAAAGATCAGAGATTGGAGGAAATAACAACAAAAAAAGCTTTCAGCTTCACACAGGTGGAGTCCCAGCAATGTGTGCCCTCCTGTCAGTGGGGTTTTGGAAGCAGTGCCATTGTAAATCCTTCTGGAGCTGTCTATAAAGCATTGTCTCCTTGAAGAGCTGGCAAACAGTTTAAAGGTGTTTGATGCCTCTCTCTGTGTGTTAAATCCAAGCGTCCTGGACAACTGATGAAGGCATCTCCTGTTCTGCTCTGCTTGACGAGGTGGATTTCGGTCGCTGCCAGTTAGCAAATAGGAGGTTTGAGTCTTCTTCAGGTGAAACTTTGAAGCCAGTTCCTGACGTTGCCCCAGGGAGTGCTGCTTCTAGCCTAGAATAACTAGGTCTGATTTGCATGTATAAACACTAACCTTTTAATGAGAAGTTCACGTGAGACTGAAAACTCCCGAATAAGCTGTTCAGGAGGGCACTTCCCACTTGCATTGAAAAGGTGACTGATAGTCAATAACAGGAAAGGACCGTGACCTTCTCCTGATTAATCTTTAAAAGGTGTGCGCTCGCCATACATACCTTGTGTTAAATAGGAGCAGCTTTCCCATGTGTAGCATGGGGATGCACAGCAGGGGGAAGAGGCTGTGATTTGCTTTTACCTCCCAGCTCAGTTGAAAACTGAAAGCTGCTTTATTTTGCTGCAGTTTTATTTCATGTTGGTTGGCAAGGTTTAACTGAAGGCGATATGGGAAAGCCTCTATTTTCCTATTGCAGACAAGGCTTTGTGGCTGAGCACCTGGATTTCTCATTGAATAGTTGAGTTGGAAGGGACCTGCGAGGATGAAGCCCAACTTTGGGCCCCACACTTGGACCACCCAAAAATTGAAATCCTGTGCCTTTGTGGCTTTTCCAATGGTAAAGCTCTCTCCAGCTTTTATTATCTGATGCCCCCACCATGGAGGGTCTGGTTTTGTCTTCCAGGCACCTGTTGGGTATCCTTATCACCATCCTACTAACAAGCCTGCTGAATGTTAGTGGGTGTCTTCTCAGTTAGTTCTGGCTGTGGTGGCTGCACAGCAGTTAGGGAGCTCTTTGATGGCAGCGTGTGCTTTGTCTCTGCAAGTAAAACAAACGAGCAGTTCCAAGATGTGCTTTGAGTTTAAGACCTTCAGGGGACCAGTCATGTAGGAAAGTAAAAACAGGTTAACTAGAAACTGTGCTTTTTTGACTTTTCGTCCGTGCTAATCTGTGCCCTCCTTTGTATTCCATGTTGATATGCAATAGCTTTCCAGACAGGAAAGTATTCTTCTTGCTATTTTTTTAACATATTTTTCAGTGACTTCCAACCTGAGCCAGTGTATGTATGAGAATCATGCTCTGTTTTATCTCAGCCTCCAACTCTGAGCCCGTGTGGCCTTTCCTTTGTGGCTGTCCCTACTAAATCACTTTGAGGGATTACTGCTATTTCCCCCAGCTTTACTCTTGTGGATAAATGGGTGACCATTAGGGTCAGCACCCCAGCATACCAATGTTTGCATGCATGCAGTTGTGCTGCAGTGCTTTGTGGGACCTTCTTTTCCCAGCTGCAGGCCAAGGGCTTTCCACCAAGTGGGTAAGGCTGGTTTTTCCCTTCTGTCTCCGGGAATAGCTTTGCAGCTGCCATTAAGTCAGCTAAAAAGGAGAATCATCTTTTCAGTTTATCTCAAGGGAGAAATCTGTAATTGCAATTGCATATCAGCATAGCACCATTGATGCAGGTCCGAGGAGTTCTTTGGGAATGGAACTGCAGATCAGCTGGTAGAATACACACAGTTGGGGGCTGTTACTGCCTGCACATGCACATTTTGACTGTCTTAGCAGCACAGATGTTTGCATGAAATGCCTTGCTAGAAGTGCTGAAGGAAATGGGAGCACTGAGTTGGGCTTTCTGGCATCTTGTAATCTGAAGTGCTGGACCAACCTGGGTTTTTGCTCAATAGGCAAGGACAGAAAATGCTTTTAGGTAATGACCTTGGCAGCAGTTTTTAATGCAGCAGGCGGAATTTTTCGATTAGGTTGGAGTCCAGGAGCTTGGATGGGTGATATAAATCTGCTTTACATTCGCATACCATATCTTAACACACCACAGGCGCTATCAGGGCCTGCACATGGCTTTTGTTGCTGCTGGTGGCTTAAAGCAGGACTTGAAGCAGCAGACTGTGTGGTTTCTTACTTGTAAGGTTGTTAACTGTCAGTGCAGTTGACTTCAGGTAAGTTTGGTCTGGGAGGGGTCTGGCATGCATGTCAGCAGCGGTAGTTAATTCAGCAGATCCAATGCAGAAGTTACCCAAGTGATTTATAAACGCTACTTCTGAAGACCATGTAGGTATTAGGCTCATCTGGTAGATGAGATACAGGGAGGCTGAGCGCCTTGCCTGAGGTCCTGGGTGAGTCATTTCTCGACGTGGGAATCAGAGCAGCCCTACAGCAGCAACAAAGTCAAATGGATCTCAGGCAAGGTCACAGCCATGGCAGACAGAACAGATATTTCCAAAAACGCATCATTTTCACAGCTTCTGTGTCATTAAAAGTTAAAGTGGTATTAATCTCCTGTAAATGCAGAGAAGGCATTCACTCCAGCATCTCTTTTATGTGATATCTCTTTATTTTTAATTTGTTCCACAGACTCCATAGTACTTAGCAACAGCGGGAAAATAAACCCATTTGAAACAGGCAATTAAACAAGGTCACTGGGGCAGGGAAGCTAGAATTATTCAAGAAACAACTATTGCAGATGCCATCCTGGGGATGATATTAAGCAAGGTACGCTGCTGTGGGCTAAAATGCCTTTCCTTCCTAGAAATTTTATTGCATTCTCTTGAAAGACATCCAGCTTTTATCAGCCCACACCATTACACAGGCACTGAGGGGAAGCTGAGAGCCTGGCTCCTGCCTCACTCGGTAAGTGCGTGTCGAAGCCCCTCTGTAGGAGGTAGAAGCAATATATATTTCTCCTTCCAAGAGGCATTTCATCCGTGACATTGAGGCTGCTGGGATGGGCATCTTGTGCACTGTTGGTGATGGCTTCCTGCAGCTGCCCTGGTGCTCCAGCACCTTCATTACTGCAGACTTCTGGAATTGATGACCTGAAGTTCATTGTTAAAGCAGATCCTGGCCCTGCAGTGGGTGTGCAGGCTGTGTCTGCTCTGCATGTTTGTTTCTGGGGGAAGCTGTGGGGGCACAAAGGGGCAGGATGGGCATAGGTGATCCCTGGGTCCGATGGGATCGAACAGCAGGCTTGTTGTTTTCCATTTCCTTTTTAATCATTCAGTTCCGCTCCCCTTCCATTTCTCTGACTGGGGTCAGGCACATGAGATCTTGTGGGATTAACCCAGTTCTATGACCAGAGGGATCAATCCTTAATGCCACCTGATTGTATTTAATTTCCACATGTGTTCTCTTCTCGCAAAGCTTTGTTTTGCAAATCACAGTCTTTATTACACAATACATTCACCTTCCCACAGATAAAGGCATATGGACGTGTATAGCACTGCAGTCATTTCTGTTTGAAAATTGGGTTCTTTGTTGCATCTAGAGCCAAAAGAAAATTCTCTTATCGTAGGTTGCCATGTAAAATGAAGGTTATAGCTTTAACCCTGAGGTAGCCCAGAAAATAATTTATAGGATGCCATTGGAAGCTGTGTACTTAGTTTTTGCCAAGTTTATTAATTTGACTGAGGATTCTGATGTGATCTGAGTCTGATGTCAGCTCTCCAAAGAGCTTTGGGTAACCAGGTGTGTCCCTTCCTGCAGCAGGGGGTTGGAACTGGATTGTCTTCAAGGTCCCTTTCAACTCAAACCATTCTATGATTCTGTGATGATTGCTGGGCAGTCCCTATGGGATCCAGGCACAAACCCAGCACAGAGCTGGAGGTGAGGAGTTGATGCTCCATAAGGAGGAGCTTTATAATAAAATTGGAAGCAAGGTTTGATTGTGCAGGAAAATTAATTTCCTTGAATTGAAGAAGCAATCGGCTTGAGACTTCTTAATCGTCAGATAGTAACTGTGTGCTAAAGAAAGGAAGACCATTACCGTAACTTAATAGACTGGGATAAATGTTTCCCCCTGTATCTTTTTCATCTTTATTTAGAGATTCATGCTGAGGATATTTCATAAAAGCTGTTCTTCTTGACCTTCTGTCACTTGCAGTACAGAGGAGCCAACAGAAATAATGGCAAGGATCTGACGCTGTGGATTTCTGGATGCGAAACCAACATTTGTGCTGAATGTTTCTGTTCATCCTTTTCTGCCAAATTCTGCTTTTCCTCCCTCATTAAAGCGAACGCAGCTATTGGGACGAGCAAATGCATTGAGCTGAGCTGAGCTGTGTGATTTTTAAAACCAAACTGTGTTAATGCTTTTAATTAAGGGGCAGAGGAACAAGAGGCTTTATCAGCTCTTTGTCTGCAGGCCGTAATTTGGTGGCGGATGGGCTATCCGTTATTGTAAGCGTCCACCTTTTTGAAGGATTTACTGCCAAATCAAATGGTGTTTTTATTTAAATAGTTGAGCGTCGCTTGATTCTCATTTATTTAATATGGAAGCATTGTTACAAAGAAGAATGTAGCGCTTAATTTGTATTGCTTGAGGGAGCTCGGATCCGCTCGGGAGCGCTGCTTTGCGTGCTTCGTGTGTCGTTTGTTGAAAACAGAACACACAGGAAAATGAAGAGGAGGAACATGTGAAGGTGAAGTTGCAGAATGCCCGTCAGGCTTTTTCTGATCAGGGACTCTTTGGTCTATAAAGAGAAGATGCACTGCAAAATAGTGATGAAGGAAAGCTTTCTTGGGTGGCGGTCAAGGGTAGGAGTTGGTGATTTGGAGGAGTTCTTTTTTGTGGCCCTTTCCAATTTATGTTTTCAGAGCGTGGTAGCGGCACAACCAGCTCCTGCAACTGATGGTTTTTCAGGTGTCGTTGAAAAATAAGATTATTTCATTTGTACTGGTAAGAGGTTATCATTTGGTCGTCAAGTGCCACCGTGGCACATCATGTGAGTGAGTTGGGGCTCCCCATCCCCAGATGGGATGAGCTTCCATGCTCAGCTGTTGAGGGTTGAAAACCTTGCTGATCTGGGGGTGCGTTCCCAGTGCTCCCGATGAGGTCTGTTTGCCTCTGTTCTCCATGTGCTGGATTGGGGCTGCTCTGTATAAAACCAGAACAACTTCTGTTTAATTGCAGCAGGTGATCTAGGAGAATGGAGCTATTAGATTTGGCATCTCTAATGTGCTTATCATTTCAGAAAGAATTGTTTCCAGTAATGGCAGCTCACTTGCTACAAATAAAGCAGGAAAATGGAAATCTTAAGTGCTTGAGTGGCAGCGCATCATGAAGCATTATATTGCTTAAGGGGAGGAAGAGTGAGCTGGCTGTCAGGGACAGAATCTATTGGAAAAACCCCTCTGATGGATTCTGATGCTGACTCATTTAATATGGCAGCAGCATTCAGCTGTTCTACTGGTCTATTAAAAGTATTAAAATGCCTATAAATAACAATACTTAAGTGGCTTTTGCTCTCCATCCATGGCTCCTCTGGCAGACGTGGGTATTTTGTGAGGTGTGGATGGCAGGGCCTGATCCTGTGAGCCACATTTGGGTACATTTGAGGATGCTTTCCCCCTCTGCAGTCGCTGCTTGCTTGGCTCAGCCTTCAGGGTGCTCCACAGCACAGATTGCCCATGAGCTGGGAGGCTGTCTCTAAAACCTGCCCCTTTTTCCCCTTTTTTACCTCAAAACCAAGTTTCCTCCAGAAATCATGCTTTTCTAAGTGAATGCAGTTTCCAGACGTGTGTGCACCCCCTTACCTTGCAGGCCTTCTCCATGTGACATGAGGTCCTCAGGCTGTAGAGGTGGTGGCCCAACTGTCCTCTGTAGTCCTCCCTGCTCAAAGCAGCATCATTTTGTTTGCTTGGTGTGGGCAGGAGGGATCCTGAGCAAATGGCAGAACCTTGGCAAGCCTTAACCTGGAAAATTCCTCATCTCCTTCCTGCTGATCCCTCCAATTGGATACTTGTGTTGTTTTTTCTTTAGAGCATGGTTTCAAACCAAAGCAAGTTAAAGGAGCAAATGGTTTTTATAGTTCTGTTTTAATACAGAAAATATCCTGGGGGGTAAGCTGTCTGCTTTCCATAACCACAACAGATTAGTGTATCCCCAAGCAGCGAGGGCATAATGATATGGTTTTGTTCAGTGCCGTGCTCTGTAGCAAAGTGTAATTTTACGGACAGGGTCACAAGTGTTTAACCACTCACAAAATGCCCCCAAACGTGATCTCAGCTTGCACAGATGAGAACAGCATCCTCCTCTCAGGGAAGCTCTTTCAGATGGAGATGGAGATGCAATCCAGCATTTTGCAAAGCAACGAGGGAGGGCTGGTTTCTGTGCGTGTGGCAGCAGGGGTGCTTAGTAAACACCGCTATCTACCCTGTCCTTGAAATCGCATGGTTATTATAAATTAACCCCTGACACTGAGTTTTCCCTCAATCTTTCTGTGCTACGCTGATGTCATTGGTATTGGTAGGACCTCTCCTGTTGTGGTTTTTTTTCTGTTGTTTTCTTTGCCTGGGCACTGCTTGGCTGCTCCTGCAGCAGTCTGAGCTGGAGGGTACAGGGGTTCACATGTGAATGGTAGAACTTCATCTCCAGCTACCCAAGGGCACTGCAGTTGTCAGCAGAACTTGGCATAAAGCAATGTTTCTGCAAGCAGTTGGACTCAGCTTCTTAAGGATTTGGTTCTGTTTCGTGTTCCTTGATAGCTGGTAGCAACACCTTCATCATACATTATAAAGATCCTAAGTGGAAACCTCTTTCCATGCACACTGATATCTGTCCTGTTGCTAGATGTGCTGAATGAAAGTAAGGTGTAGGAAGTACCACTATTTTATTTTCTTCACTTAGGGGGAATGGAAACCCAAAGATGGTCCCCCTGGTGCACTGAAGGTGGGAAGCTATCAATAATTGACCATGTTTCTGTTGTTTTTCTTTTCATACAGGACGCCAGCGATGATCGGTTGCTCCTTTGTTGTGCACAGGAAGTTCTTTGGAGAGATTGGGCTCCTCGATCCCGGGATGGACGTGTATGGAGGGGAGAACATAGAGCTCGGCATCAAGGTTTGTGCTGTGAGCAGAATCTCACCTAGTGTTACTTAAGGAGCCAAAAGCAAAACCTCAGCAGGTTAACACAGTGACTAAAACATTTCAGGTGAATTGTTGGTTTGCTGTAAAGAATTTGCATTTGATTTTGAAGGTGATGATAACCTGTTTTTAGGAGCGAGAGCAATTTTGAGGGGCAGTATAAACTGACGTTGGTTAAGCTTTCACATTGGTTGGTCTCAGCCATATCAGGAGAAATACGGCCCTGTTTTATCACACGTCTTAGGGAGGCAGTGGGACTCTTGTGAGTGTATCAAGATGCATGAAAATATCACAGAAGCATTTAGCAGCTGCAAATAAAATGTGTCCTTAAACAGGCAGAGCATGCTTTCAAAAGCAAAACACTAAGAGCCATGTTTTTAGAGTTCCCTCAATAAATCCACAAGACGTTCCTCGTTACAGCATCTACTGTGACAGCATCACTTGATTACTGTGTACAACATTAGACGGGGTTTAGTGATTCAAATGTGTACATACAGTGAAGTGATTCATAAGCAATGAATTCAGTGTTCGGAAGCAACTTGGGATGGAAAAGTCTGCAGAGGTTTTTCCAGGCATGGTTTAGAGTACGGTACTCGTGCGTTAACAGGCTGATGGGGAGAGACTTGAGACTTACTGCTGGAAAATTGAATTGACTGTGCTGCTGTAAGAATGAAAAATCATTGTTTGGTTCATAGATTTACCAGAGGATATTCACTTTGCTGGCAAATCAAAAGAAACTTAAAAAATCTATTGTTATTGGCTGCAGGGAGCAATAATCTCATTTAAACAAGGGAGCAGAAATTAAAGGCTTTAAATATGCCACATAGCTCTTCTCCATACAAAGTGGTTATTGTACATCATCATGCAACTCGCTTCCGGGGTCCAGAGAGATCCAGCTCCAAACTAAGCCTCTCTTGTGACTACCCTAATTTGTTTATCTATGGGGTTTTTTTTTAATATCATCACTGTGGAACTTGTCTTCTCACAATTAATAATTTAACCCATCTGTTCGGTTTTGGGGGGATTTCATGGAAGATTGGCTTCCTAACTAGAAAAATAAGATGATGTCTCAGGGACAACTGGTGAACATATGTCATCTTCTTTTGCACGTGCTGAACTTTTTAGAACCATGCAGTAAACATCCTTCTGGAAAAGGATAATCCCTCTCTTCCTTTCTTATCCCAGTGACTCACCCAGGCTTGTGTTTGCAGCCTGTGTGTTTCCCTGCTTCTTGCACATGCGTGTCCTGCATGTTCTGGTCAAGATATTGGTGATTTTGATAGACAAAATATTTAGGAAATCCACCTTTTTAAGCATTTTTTTTCAAATATCCCTGAGTTAAATGGGTACAAGTGACTTCTTTGGACAACTGGGAGTTCTTGGTATGGTGATGCTATGTAATGTATGTTGGCTTTTGTTAGGTAGCTCATGTGGAGGGGAGAGCTTTTGTAGATGCTCTGTTTGCAATTGCAAGGACTGTCAGCCCTTGAACACCTGCCTGCAACCCGCCATGGCTGGGGTCTGTAGCAACCATCCCACATCGTCAGCAGTGCGTAACTCTGATGGAACCAAATCTTTTTCTAAAGGTTCAATTTGAATATAAAACATCGAGGCTTTTTAATGCTGTTTTTGTTTGTTTGTTTTGGCTGCAGTCGGAGAAGCAATTTGGTGCTTCCATGTTTGTTGTAGTGATTTTCAGATGAAAAATATGTGCAGAAAGGATTTATTTCTGTTTTGATGGTGACGCAAATTCCATTCTGAGAACCGTGGCAATTTTAAGAACATATTATTCCTGTATTAAAAAAAAAAAAAATGCTCAAAGAACAAAAATGAGATAATAAACCCATCAGGGCTCTGAGAACAAAATGGAAAAATTACAGCACTTCAGGCAAAGCCAAAAGGTTTTTGCTGAATTTTAGCACAATTTTTAATGCTGAAATTAAAGGTAAGTAATCTGAATGACAAAATGTAATAAATAATTGAGGAGGTTGGACTGTCCTAACCTCGAATGGCCAAGGCTTGCTGCTATGTGAGAGCCTCATGAATTTATATCTGTTGCATTGCGTCTTTGCGCAGGGGAATATCTGTGCTTTCAGTTGCTGCTTTTGGTCAGCTCAATGAGAACATTTCTGTGTGAGCCACTTAAAAAACCTAAACCCCATTACTCACATTCATGAAGTAGCTCCGGGCTCACTGCTCTCCCTTATGTGCTGGGGAGCATCCTTGGGTTGCTCAGTTAATAATAAAGCCATTAAGTGTATTGTAGCCCTAGGCAGGTTCTTGTTCTGCTCACAGGGTAGCGTTGGCCCCGACACGGGGCACATGTTGTTCTTTGTATTATTGTCTTTTCTTTTATCACACTGGTGTGTCTCCAGAACGCTGTGCTTATTCTCTCCTCTTGTCCCTGATGTCCACTGCTTCACGTCCTGAGGCAGAATCAACTCTAATTCCCCTTTCCTTGGCAGAGAGCTCAGAAGTTTTTCCTGAGCTGGGTGATGTAGTCTAATATTTCAACAGAGATTTTCGACACATTTTTTTGTTTTCCAAAGTGTGCCTTGCAATCAAATTATAATCCCTCTGATTTTGTGAACCCGGTGCCCAATTCCTATATCTCAAAAGCATTGGTGCTGCCCTGCGTCCCCATTGACTCCATTTGACCATTTTGACACGGGACCTTCTCCGACCTCCTCCTTTCATCAAAGTTTTTCATTTTATTTTAAGCCTGTTTGTGGTTTTTATGGACCGAATGACAACACAGTCAGGCTGCTCCTGCAGCACCTCGCTGTTTCTCCGCACAAAGGGTTTCATGGATTTTCATGGTTAGTCACAGACATTCGCTAAAGATGCTCCATAAAATTGTGAGTGTCTGTTGGAATAAAGATGCAAAGGGCTGTTGCGTGACCGTTGCCATGATTTCAAGCCTGAGATGGGTTACAAGGTTATTTTCAGAGTGTTTTGTGCTACTGTCATGCATTGCTAATTAAACTCATTTGAGTTGTCTTTCAGAGATTAATTTAATCAATAAGGATATTATTACTCCTTTGATGGTATCATTTGTACGAATTGTCACTTGAAGAAAGCAATTAACTGAGAATGCTTATTAGCTGATCCATTCCACACCTTATTTGTATAGTAAGAATCGATTATTGAATTCATTAAGGAAATCACAATCCGGGGATCCCTTTGAGGTTTAGTGGCTGACTTGAGCTCCGTTTCATTATGAATTTTAACTTGTCTGAAGCTTGGGTTGGGATTTTTAAACCAATTTCCAGAGGAAAAGAGCAACGTGTCCCCTTGTACTCCAGACTTTTCCCCCAGGTTTGTCAGCTCAGTTCATCAGCCCAGTCCTGGTGCCCCCAAACCAACAGTTGTTTCTATGGAACAGGCAGAGCTGCATCTCCACGTAGCTGTAAGGGCTGAGTCTTTGAATTTGGAGAAGCAAATGGGGACGATGAGAGCACTGAGCATGTTGTTGTTAGGGATGGTTTCCTTAATAACCAGACTTTCATCCCTTGGCCACGTACTCACCTAAGTAACCCCAATGCACTGGCAATGACGTTGATCCTCTCCCAGAGGGTACCGTGCTTGTGCAGCCTTTCTTCTTTTGGAAACTCTTACGGCAGATTAAATTGCCTTTTAATGTACAAAGGCGCTTGTGTCTGTTTCATCCATGAAGGAGCCCGTTTTGTTTACATGAGTGTGATTATTTGTATGCTGAAATGTGGAGAGGGTCAGGCCCTCGGATGCAAAATAAAAAGAAAGCCATCAAACAGGTGTACTTAGGCTCCTCAAGGGAGCTTGACTTCTTCTGCATATGCTTTTCAGAAAAGTACTGTTATATCTTTTTGTTAAGATGAATGTAGGTGGGTATTTAGAGCAAGCAGCTTCTCTTTGGTGGATGCGTTGATCCTTGGAGACATTCGAGGTCAGTTGGACCAGGCTGCGAGCACCTGATTGATCTGTAGATGTCTCTGTTTGTTACAGGGGAGTTGGACTAGATGGCCTACTGTTATGACTCTGTGATTGTATGATTATAGCATCCATAGCTCTGCTGGCCCCAGGGCTGTGTGGAAGAAGGGCAGCCCATACCCAGCCTCTAAAGTGGAAGAGTGGTAGATGCAAGTGCATCAGGGAGCACAGGAATGCATGGATGTTTGGCTAGGTTTTTACTTGCACAAACCTGATGCTGAAATAGTGCCTGTCATCAAGGTCTGAAAATACGCCCTGTTAAGATGGAAGTTATTTTTATAACACCAACCAAATGTGCAGACATCCAATGCTGCGTGTCACGCTTTGACTCTGCGTTGTGTGCTTACTGCTGTCTTTCAAGATGTGTTTCACTGGGGCTTTTTCTTTGATCATCCTCAAACGCCTCCCTTTCAGTTCTGCTGATTAATGCATTAAAGTCTGGGTGCAGACAGAGACAGCTCACAGCAGGCAGCACCTGAAATCCTTTTTGAGCCGCCCCGTCCATCAGTGTAGGGCTGTGAATTATGGTTTCTCCAGTGCAGGATGAGGGTTTGGTCAGATCTGGCAGATCTGTGCTGATGCTTTGCTACATTTTTTATCACTTTGAAAAATAGAAGGCTGAAAAGCATGTAATTTATTCATAAGGCTTTATTAGACTTGCGAGGGTTTGCTGAGATGCAGTAGTTAGGCTTGAATCAAGTTTCTCGTGGTGAGCAGGGATTTTTTCCCCACTGCACCTAATTTTGCTGAGATTGAATTAGTCATGAAGTTACACATGCGGCAGCAAATGGTTTGTTTGGAAAGTGGGGGAGACAAATTGGACCAGTGTTCTGAGCTACAGGTCGGTTTTGAAGCAAGATGTCTCCCAGGCTTTATTCTGTGGTCGAGCTGCAGGAGGTATAAGTGCATGGGGCTGGCACGTTTCTGGTTGCCTTTGGCTGGTTGAACACCTTGGGATGACTACACCAGCAATCAGCTGCTTACTTGGAGGGTATGTGCTGTTCAGATATCCCCTCTTTGGAAATTTCAGAGAATTTTATGCTAAGGAAGCCTAAATTTCACAGCGGTGTTGGATGCTGATGATGCAGTAAAAGCATCGGTGGTAGGGGATGCTCAGGAGGAGTGCTGGCAATAGGGGATGGGGAGAGAAACCTTAGGGCAGAGCTCTGTTAGAAAAACTGGAGGCACAAACCTGGGTGAAAAGTGGGGCTTTCCAAAGCACCAGGGAATCCTGAAGTGTGGGAAGCATTTAAAAGAAGAAACGCACAGAAAGCCCTAAACCTGCCAACAATAGAAACTTAAAACTGGCTTTTAAAAAGTATTTTATCAGCCAGGCACCAAAATCCACTTAGAAATTGAGGCTTAGGGCTCTTTCCAAGTGAAAATTGAGTTAACTCAGAAGAAAGTAAGAGGCAGAGTAGGGCTGACCTTGGTAAAGGTCTTAGAAATATAGCTTCAGAAACAGTGATACGCCAGTAATGCATTACCTTTGTGAGTGGCCACAGTCTGTTTATATGTACCTGTATCCCTGCCAGGGAAGTTGATTTTGCTCTTCAGAGCGATTGTAGCGTGGTCGGAAGAAATATTACCACCATTGAGCAATATCCAATCGCTGCATGCATTTATTTTAAGAGCAGAAATCAGTGCGAGTGTGACTTCAGATCCTATGTTTGGCATTTTAGTTGTCAGCTCCCCGTATTTACTGTAGATGCTTGAAAATGCTTCGTAAGAAGCTCCGGTGTAGTTTTCCAAACTGTTCAGATGCTTTTTCATCAAACTTATCTCCATGGAAATGGAGCTGTGTTTTGATTATTTCCTATCCAAGACTGTAACCCTCAGTACCGGGAGCTGCAGAGCTCTGATCAGTGCTGCAGTGCTGTCCGCTTTACAGCTGTCCCTCCTTGGGGAAGGGAATTGCAGGCAGGCAGCTGCAGTGCTCCTGCCTCAATCTTTCCTCTTGATAGAAAATGATTTGTCATCCCTGCCTGCTGCTGCTGATGGAGGGGGAAGGGACCTCTCTTTTCACCCCACTTGATTCTAGTGTTTTTACTGACAAGTTGATTTTTATGCTGGGAAGACACCGATCATCTTTACTGGGAAAGATGATAACTCTTCGCGTGCAATGAGCTGTGGGTTGTGGATGAGATTGACTGGCGGATGAAGAAATCCATTTTAGGGCTCAGCCATCCCTTATCTTCCCTTGAAAGTGGCAGGCATCAGCTTCCTACTGATTTTTTGCAAGCACAGTTAGGGGTCTGCCCGGCCTTGGTTTAACACTGGACTGGAGCCGGAGCCCACCCTTATCATCCTGGGCCTGGGTAGAGAAAACCAATGTGAAGAGCAGCCAGCAGTGCTACTGCAAAGACTGTGTGGCTATGGAGGCTCCTTGAGGCTCAGGACGTTGGTTTATTGGACTTGGGAACTCCATTCTCATCCTCCTTCACATTTCTAGCACTAAATCCTGTAATGGGGGGGTGATGCATGAGCTGGAGTGCAGCTGGCTCTGAGTGCTCAGCAGCTTCACTCAGGAACTGCTGAGGTGCAGCCAAGGTAGGTCCCCCCAAAAGGTGATGTTTTGGCATCACTCCCTGGAGGACAACAGTCCTGCGAGTATTTCTGGGTGCCTGAAACAATAGTTCAGTGGTTTCTTCTTTCAGCATTCACTACACAAGGTGAGCAGCAGCATATTTACTCTGTGTGTGTGTGCCTATGATGTCTGGAGCATAAATTACCCCATAAAACAAAAAGCACACTTGTGTCTTCCTAAAAACCAACTCCAAGCCAAACTGAACTTTGTCTTCTTACTAAAAACACGTTTGGGAAATACCAGGAGAGAAATTGACATGAAATTACACACCGATAAATGAGGCTCATAATAAACCAAGATGAGAAATGTTGTTTTTTTTTCCCATCCCATTATGTTCATAAAGCTTTCAGAAAGCTCCCTTTGGGTAAGTCTTCTCTTTTCCTTTTGTGATTAGCAAAAGCCCGGTGCTGAATGCACCTCCCTTGATGTGCTATTGCTTGAGACTTGCCCTGTGCATCATGGAGAATAACATGGAAACAACCAGGCATGATTTATGTTTCCCAATGCATTTTTCCTTCAGTCCTCTGTGTCCTTGTGCTACTCGGTGCAGACTGCAGAGGTGGTGCTCTGTGTTTTCAGGCAGAGCTCCCTGCAGAGCGAGTACTATCACAGCCGTGAACTTTTTGCTCCCCCGTGCTGCATTTATTATTCATAGCAAGACAATCACCTCATAGATGATCTAATGGCTGTGGTGCACCGCTGCTGTAATGCCTAAAGGGTGGTTAACCCCAGTAACACGGCGTGGTTTTCATTTATCTCCTTGATTTCAGTGTTTTCCCAAGAGTCCCAGTGCAGTGGAAGATGTCACAGCTTGATGTCTGAACGGCAAGCTGGTATTAAGCTGTCAGCCAAATCCCATCCTCAAATCCTGTCAGGGTTCAGGTGTCTGACCAAAGCTTCCTTGGCTTTGCCTAAGAACTCAGGCACTCAGGTATTAGATACCACAGAATGAAAGTGTATATTTGTATTTTTTTTCCCTGCTCTGGAGCTTTTAGCAATACTTTCAGAGTCCAATTTCTCCCCAGTCTGATTACAAGCAGCCAGAGCAGGAAGCTGCTGGGGCCAAGCATAGAGCAAAATGAAATTCCACCTTTGACAACACAGGCTGTGCTCCAGCAAATCGCTCAACTTTTAAGCACCTGGGGAGTCCTCTTGATTTCTGTGGCAATATTGCTGCTGCTTAAATGTAAGTGCTTCTTAAGTGCCTTTCTGGATTGGGACCCTCTAGAGCTGAACTTGGGCCATAAGGGTTAATATCTGCAAAATGAAATAGGCGACCTTATTTTTGTTGGAGGAAAATGTTTTTGCTTGTCATTTCTTCCCTCCAAACAGTTTCTGTTTTGGGAACTGATTAATTTGTGTGGCTTTAAAATGTACGTGCATCCTTCTTGCATTTTGTCATGTCTTCTGGGGAGTTATTTTGTCTTATTTGCACAGAAGATATGAGAAAACATTGGGAAGTGAACTAACCTGTTCATTGAAACAGCTGCAATAACAGACCTATTATTTCATATTCATCTACAGGCCCAAAATACGTATTAATTAACCAAAGTACTGCTAGTGGGCATATGCAAATGAAGTATCATCAATCATGCCGAGATCATTTTCTTTTGCATTTTTGCTTTGTGCTGATTGCAGCCTCTCAGTATCAGATCTGTGCTTTGAAGCTCAGTGTTGGACCAAAAAGAGAATCAGAATCAGAATTTGCCAGCACTGTAGAAACTGCTGCAAATAATGCAGCTTATAATGAGGAATTCATATGTAATCCTGTAGAGGAGATAACAGTCTAGATCTGCCTCAGGCACAGAGAACCCAGGTTTGTTTTTATGGAATGGGAATTTCTCTCTGTAAAGCCGCAGAGTTAAACAGAGAGGGGTAATGAGATCACAGAACCATAGATATGGGTTCACATTTGAACTGTACCCAACCTAATGATAAAATAGGAATTCTAAGCCCACTGCTTTGCTTTACTAAGACTGAAGGCCTTGGAATGCCTAAAGCAGCACATAACAAAAGGGCTTCCCATGCTGACCTGCTTTGTGTTCTCTCCAGAAGGAAAATGATCCTTGGGTTTGTGACCCCCTCCATGTTACCCAATGGCCAGGACACCGAATGGTGGGGCTGCTCCGGGTATATCTGATGTATCTCAGGGCAGCAGTCTCATCAATCACTGACCCACGGGGCGCACAGTCTCCTCTGTATCTTTTGTCTTATTTGCTGCTTTGGTGTCATTCAAGTATCGATTGTGCTGAGGGCTTATCAGGGTTTTTATAATTGCTCCTGAGGATGCATTTTGTTTGCTTTCCAAATGAAGCATCCAGGCTGGATATTAAATGGTGACCTCCATGGGCAGGTGCTGTAACTTAGAATGCTTAAGCAGTGCTAACGTAAACAGTGCTGGCAAAGACATTGTGAGTGGTAGCTCTGTACTCTGTCTTTTCCATCTAGAAAGGTCAACCCTCTACCAACAGCAGATACCTGTCAGTATTCTTCTTTTGCTTATGGGATCCTGCAGCACAGATGTGCCTGTGTTAATGCAAATGCTCTGTTTGTCCATGGTGCCCGTCCCCTTTGTCACTGCAGAAATGGGAGAATGGATGGAGAGAGCTGGTCCAAGTCCCCAAGTGTGGAGCATCCCCCTGAGACTTCCATTGTGTCCTCTGTTTTTCACTGAGAGGATGGTGAAGTGCTGGCACAGGGTGCCCAGAGAGGCTGTGGATGCCCCATCCCTGGAGGAGTTCAAGGCCAGGTTGGATGGGCCCTGGGCAGCCTGGTCTGTTACTAGATCTAGCAGTTGGCAGCCCTGCCTGTGGCATCGAGGTAGAAACCTGATGATCCTTGAGGTCCCTTCCAACCCAAGGCATTCTTTGGTTCTGTGAAAACGCTACCTTTGGCCATTAGTACTTGAAACTCACCGTGGGTGTGTAAAAGGCTCATGTTCCTCACTGGATTTTTCCAGCATCAGGAGCCAGCCCTGGGCTTTGGCTGTGAACATATAGAAACCACTCCTTGCAGCTTTGGTTTCTGCTCAGCCAGCTCCAGATCCTGTAACATCTCACCATTCTGGTGAACTCGTATTTTGGCAAGCTTTGTTTCCTTTTCATCTGTGCTTCCCTGTGGCATCTCCAGTGGGTGCTTAGAGGTGGTGACTCACAGGAGATGACACATTTCTTCTGCCCCAGGGGCTCCTCTCTCGCCTGCTTTAATGGCCATCACAGATGTCTCCTTTCAACACAGTTTGAAAAACCCAGAGCTAGAAAAATGTGCAGAGCTCTCTGATCTTCCAGCTCATGCACTGAATTATCCTGACAGCTCCCGAGCCCTCTTGTTGCCACCAAGGACTTCTTGCAGCTGCACCCAAAGCCACGAGCATCTGTGGCTGAAGGGCTGAGCCCAGCGGAGTTATCTGGACACCCAAAAGGGTCTGACATTGTCCTTCTAGAAAGTGACATCGCTTCCCTGTTGCTTTACATTAATAATGAGCATACGTAATCAGAGGATGGTGACATTATCTGTTTTACTTGCTGGCCAAAGATGAGCTGAATCACAGAATCATAGGATGGCTTTGGTTAGAGGGGATCCTAAAGGGTTGCCACCCACCAGATCAGGCTGTCCAGGATCCCATCCAACCTGGTCTTGAGCACCTTCAGGGATGGGGTATCCACATCTTTGAGCAAGCTTTGTGTCTGCTTGCAGAGCCCCACTGCTGTCTGACGCATCTCTAAGTGATTCTAAGGCCATGGAGTGAAAGTGACAAAATACCAAAGACTTAGTAATTATTTAGAAAACAAACCTGTCTTATTGCCTCTTAGGAGGTCTCAGTTACTCAGATTTGTACAGACTGCAGGACGGCAGACCTTAAGCAGGACATCTTAATGGTAATTTTTGCTGACAGTCAGAAATCAGCCAAGTGAACCATTTGGAGAACCTTTCAGAACTGTTCATTTACATCATCTGCTGCTTTTGTCAAATACGTGGAAGAGTGTCTTGTCATGTCTTCTACAAGAGTTCTGTTGTCTGCTTAGATTACAGGAGAGGGGCAGACAGTTGTTCAGGGATTATCACTTGCACGGTATGAGGACAGCATTCAAGAAGCATAATATGGTCAGCTCCTCAGCTGAAACCTCCATTCAGTAATTTATTTTCCTAATGTTCAATCTTTGCACTGACTAAGGGACATCCAGCACTGATTCTGGTCCCCAGTGTTAGCAGGAGGTCATGGAGCTGAATTGCTGGTGAGCAAAACATCCTTGATAGAGATCTGTGCGTCAGGCCAGAGAGCTCAGCTGTATGTTCTGCTTAGATTTCAAGTGGAAAGTTCATGGTATAGTACTCTGTGTGTGTAATGGATTTGCTTTGCTCTTTCTGTGACTTGCAGAATGGGAAAAATGTGTTTATTGGTATTGAATTTAGAAGACCCGTGCCATATAAGAGGGAGATATGTTCAGTGTGAAATGGAAAATTGTCAGTTTTGCAATCTTTGCAGAAGTTCTCTCAGCTTTACTGACCAGGCTTCTGCAATGTGGTTTTAATCCAAGTCTTAAAAACCTGAATGCATAATAAAATGCCTATGGCATTTCATCATTTTCAGCTATATTGCTGTAACTGGTGTGTATATCTAAAGGCAATCATCGCTGTAGAGCAGAGAGGAAGATACAGGGAAGGTTTTAAATTTCTGTGGCTGTTGAAATGTTAGAAGAGGGAGCTGTAATGCTGATACACGACCAAACTCTCCATTTCTTTCCTTCTCGTAAAACTGCGTCTCTTCTCCTTTTACTCCTAAAGTTGATCTGACTTTGAATGTGCAGCTTTGAGACATAAAACGATTAACGAAACAACAGGTGTTCATAAACTCCTGGTTTTATAGCGGCATTTGAAGTAGTGATTGATACTACATGTGCCTCAAGCAGATGCGTGCACCCCTTCGGTCCATTACTGAACTGTAGATGAATTAATGTTGTATCTGGTAGAGCCGCGTGTTCCGTCAGATTCATCCTGCTGGTGTAAATTAATGAATGTAGATTTATTGAGAGAGAGGAGAATATGCTTTTTGGTAGCTGTGGGAGACCTCAGCCAAGGCTGAAGATCTCTGGACGTTGCACTGGGGGATGTTATTGCTTTTGCAGATTTTCTGGCTTAAGAGCACATCTCAAGAATACACATTATTATTTCCCCCTGAATTTCCATATTTCAATTCCAGTTAAGAGTAAGTCCTGGAGCATTTTGAGACCAGCTGCTTTCATTGCTGGCAAGCATCACTGTAAAGGAAGGAGAGGACTCCATTGCAAATGAGCAGTGTGTAGTAGATTATTCTCGTTGAAAGCATTTCGCTCTTGGCAAATGTGTGTCATGTAAATAGAGTAGACTATAAAGGGTATCTGATGATGTCGACTGAAGAGCATGAAAAGCCCATTGTACAAATGTTCCTGGTCATCACCTGGAAGGGTCTATGGCTCTCAGGAGTAAACACACATGAGTTTCTCAATTAACACTACTTTGAAGACAAGTGGTTCTTTAAATGGAGAAGTATTGTTACGGTTATCATATATCTGCTGTAGGGTTGTATGTGCTCCACTGATTTCTCTGCCAGTGTTTGCCCATCCTCTTTGTGAAACCTTCTGCTCTGTCCTTTCTCTGGGGACTTGGGGGTGGGTGCTACGATCTCTCCTTGTGGGCTCCTTCTGGGCTGCCCATGCCTTGCATGCTGAGAAGAGCTACATCGTGCAGTCCTCATCTGACCTCTGTCTTTATGCCCTCACTCCACAACTCCTGTGTGTGTTTATAGGACGGCTCTGGGAAAGCCATAAAGCCCGAAGATGCGCACAAGTTTACAGCAAGTAATTTCCAAGTTGTTTCTGCTCCTTGCCGCCAGCTAAATCATGATATGCAGGGAAACGCTCCGCAGCCAGGAACGATTCCTTCTGACAGAGCAAATCAGCTCAAAATCTCCTCGCAGGAGAGGTTAAGCACAGCAGACCCAGATCTGTCAAAACTGCACTCATTTCATCGTCAAGGCAGGCAATGTCCTCCCTTCTGCCACCGGGAGTGTGCTGTGTGTTAACCCCTCACCCCCTGCCTTCCACCTGCTAATCAGCTTAGTGCCTGCATTCCTCCTCCTCACTGCTGTCCTCGCCAGCCCATCGCAGCCGCTTAGAAGCCAGCACTGAGCGATGCTACAGTTGTTCCTATTTGATTTTGTCTTTTCTTGCTGTTGCTCCTCAGTTGACCCTTGATGATGTCACTCCTAGAGGTGCTCAAAGATTCCCATTTGACATCCCGCTTCTGCAGCACAAGCATTTTCCTCTTAAACCACTATAGGGGGGTTTAGATGTGCCATAAAGATGCATGCTGGTCTGAAAGCTGGCGTAATGGTAGCACTGTGGAGGTGCAGCTGATGGATCAGTCATCTCAAATGTGTTTTTTGGCACTGCTGTTATTGCCAAAATTGGTTATTTCTTCATCCTCTGCCCTGTTGATGTGTCTCCTGCTTTGGGTAACCAGTTCTGGCCCTAACACAGCATTGCATTTCTCGTGTATAAAAAGCCCTGTGCAAAGCTCTGTCTGCCCAGGTGGAAAGAGCTGCCCATAAGAGCTTCATTCCCAGACTGTCACAGTGGATAACGAGTCCTTCCCGTCTCAGTTTCTTTGAAATGCGGTGCTATTTAAAGAGAATGAATGTTCCTCCCAAGCATGTACAAATATAAAACATATTTCATAACATCTTGCCTTGCAGTTCCTGCGCATTGCATAAGAATCGCTGTTTAAATTATGGTGATGTCCTGGAAATGGCACGTTTGGATCTTAAAGGAGTAAGCAGATGTATTTTCCTATAAGCATGCATAGGGCAGCAAGTACTAACTGAAGATGGTAGAAAATGCCCATTTTTCTGCTCTCCTGCTTTCCAAACTGATCCACAATAAATTCCCAGCTGACAGAAAATCGCAGCTCCTTGCTGTTGGCTAAGGGGGAATCTTAAAACATGAAATAGAGTAAAAGCACCGTTTTTATGAGTTTCTCATGTATAAAAAGGCAATCTCAATCCAGGCATTTTCCTATTTCTCTTGGTTATCATCACGGTAGGTGGAAATTTTCTGTTGAAATGGGATGTGGTGTTACCTGTGATGCCCAGATCTCTGAGATGTTCATCGTTATTAATAGCACGTCCAAGGATGGTGCAGTAGGGCTGAATTTAAAGAGCCACAGAAACAGAGTTTATTGCCGAGACTGTTTGATGATGAAGGAATGATGGTGAGCATGCAGCACTGAAATCCAAGGCCTTGGATTTTCACCATGCAAAAAATCTTTTGAGCATCCAGGAGGTATTCCTCAGCTCTCCTTGTTTCCAGGGGGACCACAAAAGGCTCTTCCTTTTGTTCTGCAAGAGCAAAATAGAACATGGACAGGCACGTTGCTTTCCTGTATGACCCCATTGTCTCATCCTTGTGTGGGTTGTCCTGACTTTCTGCTTGTGGTATGTACATCCCCATTGAGTCTCGTGGCATCTTGTCCTGCTCTCCAAGTACTTGGAAATCGTGGTAAGAGGTTTTCATTTCCAAGAGCTTCAAGATTGCCTTGTGTCAGCCAGGCTGGGTTTTGCATAGTCTATAGCAGCTGGTGCGATTTAATGTGAATAGCTGCAGCACCTCTTTGCGTGAACTTGCCTCTCTCCATCACTGTTGTCATCATTTATGTTCAATCTCTGGATGAAATACTCTACGTGAGCTTTACAGGCTGACACATCCATGACATGTGAATATCTGGGGCTGGACAACACACTGCACGTTATAAAACAGGTCCTAAAGGAGTGTAGGGAGGGTGACCACAACCACGTATGGGGTGAAGCATTGCTTCAGTCTTTTGCTACAGACAAAGTGGCTCCTGGTGTTTTTCCACCAACCGTCTGCTTCGTCCCCAGGGAAAGCAGGTTTCTAATTGAGGAGATGCGTGCTGTGTGTTCACCCTGAGCTCTGATTTATGGGAGCTGCTGTTGGAATACATATTCATGACGCTCTTTGCATAAAGTAAAGCAAATTATTGTTGTGAAAATATACAGGGTAAGAATTGGTTCAATTTGTTACCTCCTGAAGTGTCTCTTGTGATTCAAATGAAATGCAAAGTGGTGAGCTTGGTTTTCCATTAGTCTACCAGGGAGAGAAGGGCTGTACATTACAGAGCTGTATTTGTGCTGACGTGGTGTAGAGGATTATACTGAATATTTTCTGTGCCATTGTCTGGCTTTGGTTGCATCTACGTGTGACACCTCATCAGCTGCTAAACCCCTTCTGCTCATTCACATGGGTACGTATACAGTGTGTGCTGATACAGCTCTGACCGTACCTGAAGGCAGTTTTGATGTACCCACACTTGTGTTAGGGTTTACTTAACATCACCATGTGGCAGTTCATTAGTCCTTGGTGTGGTTTAAAGGTGTCTTTCTGTGTTTGAGTACCTTGCTTACCTGCATGTGAGTAAAAGGCCCTTTGTCAGCACTGCCATAATTGGGCGGATGAAAGGGAAGAGGTGTTCAGCACTGATGTCTGATGGAGCTTTTAGCATACAGGGTAGATGAGATCTACCATCAAATTAAGGAAAGCTTGGAAGGATGGATTGGGTGCCATTGTGCTGGGGGTGTTCCAAATGGAGGACAGGTTGCTCCTGCTTTACCCCAGAGGGAAAAGTACTTAAAGACCGAGGCAGGGTCTGCCTTGTGCAAATTCAGCCTTCTTTCCTTTTCCATTTGAATTTTAAAATGTTCCTGCTTGTTTTATGCACCCATTTGATTGGCTTTGAGAAGGAACATGATGTTATTTACAGTGCTTTAGCCTTGCACTTTAATCTGTTTTTTAGTAGCAGAACAAATTAACTGCTTTCTCCTTCTCTAGAAAGAGAGCTCTGGTTCAGAGCCAGCTCAGCCTCGAAACAAAGGAGGCTTTCAGTCACCACATCTTCCCAAGCTTCCCATCTTTAGTGATTTAGGATTATTTTTCTTATTCTTCCTCTGATTTAAGATCAGAGGTGGGTATGTTTAAAGCCGTGTATTTATGGCACACCAGGCATAAGCCCCAGAGAGCTCATGTAGCTGGACTTATTGCAGTTGAGGGTATGGAATGTTCCTGAGATCAAATGCTTTCCCAAGAAAGGGTGTTTGATACATGTGAGATCCTTTTAAGTGGCGAATGCTGCACAGGCAATCAGATGCTGAGAGTGATTATTAATAGCGGAAATTAATGTGCTGGGAAATTAGAAAGCAAGAGAAAAGTCCTGAAAGGGAATCACCTTTTGGGAACTGGAACACGGCGTCTGGTGAAGAACTTGCCCCAGTATCCAACCTAAATCTTCCCTCCCTCAACTTATAATGGAAACAATGGTTTTTCCTACTCAAAAGGAGAAAGGGGAGCACTGCTGTTTCTCAGGGGTCCTTCTGTGCTCCCACAGCAGTAGAAGTGGGGACGAGTACATCCATCTCTGCAAGTACCAAATACTTGCCAGCAGCTCCAAGTCAAACTAAATATTATATTTCAGCCCCAAAACTCCCCCATGGATATGAGCTTGTTGGATCCAGCTGGGTTGAGGAATTAATGCTGCGGATGCCTTGTGCTGTAGTAGTCACCCCACGGCTGTTGGGACCACAACCAAGGGGAGATTTGAGCTGGGGTTTGTAGAAGCAAAGCCCTGTGATCACAAACATACACAGACACTGAATGTTCTCTTTTTCTCTGGAGAAGCTCCAGAACTGGGGGAATCTCATCCACCCGTGGCCCAAATAAAACTTGGACTTGGACAAATGCTTCTTTGCAAAAATACTCCTGCAGAAATAGCTTCCACGAATGTGTGTGTGTATAAACAAGTCTCAGCTTGGCACAGTGCTAATAGCTATAAGCAGTTGTTAGAATTAATTAAAGTATAATACATAGTCTGGGAAATGAAACTCAATTTCACATTCGGTCTTTAGCCTAGTTATACTGTTACAAATGTGGTAATAAGTGTTGAAAATGCAGGTGAGTATCATGCAAATTAAAGGGAGAATGAAGTATTTTCTAATTTTATCTGGGAAAACACATTAAGGGCTGCAGCGGGTCAGCTGGTGGAGAATTAATCACTTCCCAACCCCTGTGGTTGGGCTTTTGGGGAGCTTGAATAGCTGCCTATTCAATCAGGAAAAATAACGGGAGTTTTAGGCTTTCTAGGCGTTTTGCCCAACAAAAACAAAAGGTGTCATTAACTGGCTGCCACTGCCTGGTTTTTCAAAGTTAGTTTTCCCTTAAAACTTTTGCTGGAGCTGTTTTTTCTTTTTTTTTTTCTTTTTTTTTTTTCTCATGTCAAATAATCCCAGCAAAGAGCTGAAGTGTTTGTGCGCTGTGATTACTCCTCATTATCTTTGTGAAGTCTTAGGTAATACAGGGAAATATTGACCTTCAATGCTGAGCTTGCTGTTGGGATTTTATTCTTGCTATACGGCAGCCAAGAATCAAGCTTTCTGGCTCTGTAGGTTACATTTTTTCCATCATTTTGTTGTTCTGAGTCTGAACTCCTGTTGACTCTTAGGTGTATTCTTTGCCAGCAGAACGGATACATGATATTGAGCAAAAAGAGTGGGTCAGTAAGAGACTGCCCTGGCCCAGATCGCAGGCACTTGGATGGGCACAAGCTGTTCTAGGAAGAGATGAAGCCAACTTGTTTTTATAGCTAAATAAATAGGTCTAAATCATTAGATTTGGCAAGGAATGAAAGTCATACAGCCCAACATGGTGCTGGTCAAGCAAACTGTGGGTTGGTGTGGTGGCTGGACTGCTTGGGGATGCTGGATGAGGACAGAGGTGTGGGGCTCCCATTCTGACCAGCCAGACTTTCACCCCAGACCTTCATCCCAGATGTGTGACCAAGGACGGTGGTGGTGATCTAGGTCACCCATCTCAGATACAAGCAATTAAATGCCCAATTGCCTGATGTGCATAATGCATGTGTGTCCCTGAGCTTATCACATCACAGGGGTCTGCAGGAGCAGGGTTTGGATTTGTTGTTTTGCAGTTTGGCTGTTTGTATGTAAGCTCTTACCCTCGCCTATTTATTGTAGATTTGGTGGTGTGGTTCAGCACTTTGCATGTCCTGCTGCTCCAGCATTTTTCTGGCCTGCTATTTGTTCAAAGGAATGGAGTCGAGGTGCTTTGCTCACCTTCCTCTTCATCCTCCCTCCTGCTCTGTATCAGTCCTCAGATTTTTTTCCTTCGAAAGAATAAGCACAAAGTAGGTCAGTGCTTTGGCCACAGGCTGATCTCGTCTTCCCCAAGCCAGCACGTCTTAAGGGTTTCGTCATGTTGGATGAAGTCACCTTTGAGTGGAGTTGCTTTAATTACAGCTGGTTTGTGGGAGACACATGGAGGGAGATGCATTGCAGGTGTATTTTATATTGTGATTTTTGCTTGGAAATAATGTTAACGTGGCTCTTAAACAAGCAGAAAGTCTGTGGATGTGTCCATGTTTTTTGCCATATTCAGCACTCAGTGTTGTCTCAGGGTGCCCTCAGTGTCTCTTGATCTTTTCATTGCTCCGGCAGCTCAGGAATGACTTCAGGAAGGAATGTTGTTGGTTGGATGACACCCATTTCAGCATGTCTTTCATCACTGTCACAGGACTGTTCTATCTCTAATGCAGCTCTCTCAAATAAGTAACAATTTCAGCCCTTCTTCACTGCAAAGTGGCCAGCAGGCAAGACTGAATTATTCCTTGGCTTATCAAAAAGGAGGAGGCTGTGTTGGTCCTGTTATGAAGGGAGGCTGTGCAAACATTCAGTATTACGTATCATGGATATCTCAGCTTTTGGGATCTTTTGGGGTCTTAGCAGTGGTTCCTGTGGCAGCAGAGTTGGACAGATTTGTTGCATTTTAAGCTGTTTTTTGATGAAGTTTTGTAAATGTGAATGAAAATCCATGCAGCAGCAGGATTTATGTGTTCAGAGTATGAACTTCTAGACAATGTGGGCAGTTCATGATTCACTTTGAAGCTAAATTCTCTTAGGTTTTATGGTTCTATAGTTGTCTATGATCACGAAAGCCAAAGCCAGCCAACTGCTGAGGCACATATTGCAGAACTGCATTGCAGTTGAATTGTACTGTGTTCCTCTGCTGTTTGATTCTGAAATAAGAAATTCCTATGCGTAATACTGAGCAAGATGCCTTCATGTCCAGAGCCTCTCTTCTTTCTTTTTCAGTAAATCATTTTAAATGCTGGAGATGATGGGAAAATGATTAAAAGAAGAAGAAGAAAAAAAAAAAGAAGTGACATTAAAGTGATCATTTATTGATGCTAAAATCCCAAGGGGGAAATGAATTTTTGAATAGCCAATTTTCTGAATGCCCCGAGGAACGTGCGTGCTGTTGCTTTGCCTCTGAAATCAAACAATCTGAAGCTCTGGTTTTTCTGTAGAACCAGAAGCTGCATGTTTAGTGGAAGGTGAGACTCTGACTTAACCTGGGATGAAGTCCATTGGTGGATCATTTGGGCCAGCCAGTTGTCAGCAGGTTTTGAAATGAGGAAGGAGTGGAGTCACGGAGCTATAAGGCTTATTGGGAGCACTGAGAAAAAATAGCTTTACGATCTGAGTTAAATCCTTAGCAATTCACATTAAAAAACCCTCACTGAGCGTCTAGAAAGACGTTTTGATGAGCAGTCTTGGCTCTGGTGGCATCTCATAAGTGAAGCAGCGAGAAGAATAAATGAGCCCTGTCTCTTGCTTTACCTTTTCTCTTAATATCACAGTTGATAAGTTTTGAGTAATTGCAGTTAAAATAGAAAAGGAAAGGGAAGTGTCTGTCACAGAGGCATCAACATAGCAGCCAGGAGCACAGTCCTCTTGCATTCATCCCTTCCAGGGTCTGTGTTAGAATGGAACTGATTTGGGCAGAGGACTAGATGAAAAGAAAACCAAAAGCAATAGAATCTAGAATGCTGAAGAGAACTAATTTATATACATATTGCTAAGAAGTGCATGTACGACATGCAAGGAAAGAAATTGGAGATGTAGCCTGTCACAAGGAGGAGCATTTGTCCTCAGGCTGTATAGCCTCCTACACTGCTTACTTGCAGCCTTTGTGTTTCTTTCTCTTGTCATATGAAGTTCTCTCCAGTTTGAGTACGTGGTTCAGCATTTCCTGCTCCCGATGCTTATTCAGTCTGGTCTGGACAAAGCTGATAGATTGACAGTGGCCTTTATCTAAAAGCAAAGAGCGAATTGTAGTCAATAGAGAATGAGGGTTGCTCTGAGATTCCATTTTGTTCTTTCACCCCAGTTAATTGTGGGCAGAAATTGATGTGGCTGTCTGAGCAAAGCGTTGCGAGAGGCTGCCTTTCACTTCCTTAATTGAATTCCTGTATGCAAGGAAGCCTTTGGACCGCTGCAAACTCAAAACCTGATTGCATCACATATGAA
Organism: Coturnix japonica; assembly: GCF_054131305.1. NCBI lineage: Eukaryota > Metazoa > Chordata > Aves > Galliformes > Phasianidae > Coturnix > Coturnix japonica. The sequence continues at coordinate 9,707,670 of NC_140684.1, forward strand.
GGACCAAGGATCCCTGCCAAGTAGTGACCTGCAATGGAGCTGGTAGGATGCAGCTGTGCCCACGATGGCCCCTGTCTTGTCCATTGCCCACTCAGAACTTTTGCCCTTCCTGATAAGTTGGAGCTTAATATCATATATCAATAGCTTTAGTTGGGGGAGAGGTAAATTGGGGTAGTTTTAGTAATTAATATAAAGGGGAAATAAATACTGTGTGTTTCATGGGACTTGGCTGTTCCCATGGGCTGGTTCTTTACAGGGTATGAGCAGGGACATCCTCTCCTGCGGATGAAGTGACTGCCTGAGGCTGGTGGGGACCTCTGGGTCCAGCTTTGCCAAGCCCTGATGAAGCAGGAGCATGCACAGAAGGTTGCCCAGGACCACATCTATATGGCTTTTCCTCTAAAACATTTTCCTTAAAAGAGAAAAGAAAGAATCATCCAGAAAAAAATACCTTCACGTGGTTCCTATTTTGGCACCTGCAACAGCAAAGTGCCATCAAGAGTGTGTTTGAAATCAAACCCATGAAGGCTGTGTTTTCTCACTGACTTTAATTTGCAGGGTGCACGTGCTCAGCAAAGGAGCCCCTGGGCAGCGGGCATGATGCTTATTCATGGGCTTGCTATTAATGCATGCAATAACTCATCGTGAACTAATTAAGCAGCTGAATTTGTAAAGGAGGCATAAGGGAATAGAGCACTGGGCATTTGTTTAAAGAGCACAAAGCAGTGTTGTGGTTTGGGCAGCAGACCATGTGAATCCTGCTGGCCCCTCATCGCCAGGAGAAGATGCAGAGACTGTCAGCCATAGGGATGTGTTATTTCTGATAGCAAATACTTCTGCTTTTCTTGAAGTCCCTCTGAAATCAGCAGGGAGCGCTGCTTCTTATGGTGATGTAGTAGCTGGAAGCCCCAAGATTCCTGCTGCCATTTGCGCTGCCCACCGTGATAATCAGCAAAGCCAAATCCAATGTGAGGAGCTCATCTCTTCTGCAGTTTTTCTAACCCTATAACTCAGTTGAAATTAACAAGTAAATTGCCTGGCATAGAGTGAACCTCAGAATGGACCGAGGTGCCAAAGCTCAGAGTGGTTCATCATCTAAGTGGAAATGGTTGGGGAGAACTTGGAGTGGAAACAGCCAGGAAGAAGGGAAGGTTGGAAATGGAGCAAAGGCTCCAACGCTGAGACAGAGAGAGAGCAGCAGCAGCATCACTGCAGCTGGCGCTTACAGGGGAGGCTCTTGGTAATTGCTAAAGCTGCTTACAGTGGATTTTTTCATTAGGAAGGAAACTAAGAAATATTTTGAAGCTGTTCTAATACCTCTTTAGGAGCTGTAGACCTAATGGAGTGTTTATCCAAATTCTTCTGGTTGCTTCTGTCAAAGCAGCAGTCCTGGCTGATTTGTCGGCTGCGTAGACTCGTGGATGCATTATGTGGGTGTCCTGCTGCAAATTACATCTTGTTTACTTGCCTTTAATCGACAATTAGTGTGAAGTGTTTCTACCAAATGGATAAAGAAATTAGCAAGTGAGAAAATAAAACTGTTACTAGGGGAGACATCTGGAAAGACTGGCAGTCATAAGTGCGTACCTGCACCGCGCATGGGAAATGTTTTGACAGTTCAACCTGAAAGCAGGCTTTGGTGTTGGCACTATTTGTTAGTACATTGATTTTTGTAAAGAGTGGCAGTGAGGAACACGGCTTGGATGCTTTAATGGAATCTGGAGAGTCTGTAATATGTTTCTGGTTTGGATAAAAGAGGAAAATTGCTTCTAGCACTTTTATGCTCAAGAAAACAAAGCCAAAATCATCATCCCTCTGTGATGTCTTATCTATAATGTGTTATCGGAGTGGTATCTACATGCAGCTTTCACAGTGTCACTGAGAATTCTCAGCTCTGAGAGATCCAACTTTGCTGTTTCTTTATATTGACCCTTTCTTTAAAAGTAGAAAAACTGGAGGAGAAGCCAAGGAGGATGGGTTGGTTTTCAAGGATCTCTGCCTGTGGGCTGTCCCTGTGGATGGGAAGCTGAGCAAATGTGGGAGGACTGTGGGGGTTGTAGGGGCTCCATCCTTGAAGATGCTCCAAACTTGGCCCGGCCCTGACAGACAGACAGACAGACTGACAGCACTGCTCTGCTCAGCTGATCTGAGCTGGGACAGTCAGGATTTCAGAGCAATGTGGCAGTTCACTGTCAGCCAAGCATTTATGTCGCACTGGGAATTAATCTCCAACCTCCCTCCATTTGCTTTAGCTGCTGATAATTCTGTCCTCTGTGATTTTCAGCGAGGAGCCCTATTAGCTCAAGCTGTGTACAGCGCCTTCATAAAACTGAACAACAGAAGTTAATCTTTTCCCTTTCATCTCTGTTCCTGTGTTGGTTCTGAGCAATAGCTTTGTAAGTTTTCACCCTTCTTAGCATGCCAAGCGTTTCCCTCATCTCTTTATCTTCTATTTTCCTTAATGTCCTTATCCTTCTTCTTGAGACAGCCTCATCTGCAGGGACTGCTGTGCTGCAGATGCAGAGCAGCTAGTTGAAGGAGGTTTAAGAAAATAGTTATCTGAAGATTAAGAGGAGATGGCAAGCAGCCGGCTCCGGTTTTATCTACTTTTGCTCCTTGTTAATTGCCGTTGGAGAGAAAAAGGGGTTTTATGTTCCCAGAGATGGGGAGTTGATAACTTGTTTAATCTTCCAATCTCACTCGTTCCAGTCTCATGACTCACACAGGAAAGGAAAAAGTTTCTCTAAGAGATCACATAAGATAGCCACCGAGCTGCTTCTTTCTCTGGGCCGAGCTTCTCCTCCTCATTCCCAGGATGAAACTAAGCTGAAAATACCATGCCAGTCCTAACACTGCAGTCTGGTTTCAGTGAGTGTGGGTTAGGTGACCTCTGAGCTGATTTCTTGCTGCTCTTCTCATCTGCAGAGCAACCCTGTGCAGGCAAAGCCCCATCGGTCCCTGTTGTGTGTCCCTTCTGCTACCCCAGGGATCAGGTAGGAGGTTGTGGCTGGGCTTTTATTTCACCCCATGCTGGCTCCTATGTATTTACTGTACATTGATTTTGGAAGGATGGCTTTAGATCTGAAACCCTTGTGGCTGAGGTGAGCTGAGCTGGGTGTTGTCATTGTTATGGGAATGTGGTGGGTAGTTGTGCACACGCAGACTGTTTCTGCAGCAAGGTGCAGGAAGTATTTGCTGTCCTTGTTTTCCTTTGCTTTGGTTGTGCCCCACTAAAAGGACACGTGGACACTTGCTACACCCACGTCTCTTCTCTGTTTCAGTTACTACTAACAATTCCTGTTGGAAAGAGCTCAGGAATTTCTCCCCTCTCCTGTAACCATTTGTACTTCATTATTTTTATGAAGAAGAAATAATGATTTGCAGATGGCAGTGGAAGAGCCCTCCAGGAATGTGCCTTTCATTTTGGATATGCCTTTCTACCGTGGTTTGAAGCCAATAGATTTAGGAGCTGGAATGAAATCACATGAGGCCCAGCAGACACTGCCAGATGTGATCTTCCCAGCTCTGTACTGTCGATTTCTCCTCATTTTTCATAGGCTTTTGTCAAAGCAGAGTGCCCAGCCTGCCCCTCAATTAGCCCTTCCCAGCTGCAAAGCTCCGCAGTGGGACATCAGTGAGTTGGTGCCTAATTGAAACCACCCAGTAATGTCAACTGAGAATTAACAGTTTGTTCCCTAAGATTTCGGGTACATTATCATGGTGGGTTTATTTTAATCTGCTGGTTATCCCATTTTCCCACCAGTTCTTGCAGTCCTCGGGTGAGTCACTGCTTCAGTTTTCAAAGATGTTGCTTCTGTTAGGCTATAGATTTCCTGCTGCTTTATAGATTTTCACTTATTTTTTTCTATAGGAATGACCTCAGAAATCACCTGGCCAACAGTGCCCAGGCTTGGGTGACCTGAGGGAAAATCAGGTGTCTCTCTTGTGATCAGCAAATAGCAACCAAAAACAAGCCTCACTTAGGACACAGTGAATAAATCAGTGTGGGTGGAAGGGATTTGCAAAGAGCTGCGGGCTGGATAGGGTCCCTGGCTTGGGGTCCTCAATGGACCAGGCCACACCAAAGCTGCCTCCACCCTAAGGAGGGGAAAGGCCTTTATTTTGTCAAGCTAATCTACTTAATTTATTTAACAAAGACCTAATAACAGCTTGTGCTTCATTCTTTTGACTAAATATTTTACTCCTTATTCAATGTCTGCTGAGGTTTGTAGGAATTTTTGCATTGATTTCCATGAGCCTTGCCTGAGTCCTAAAGTACATTCAGGCATGCACTGAAGTGCACTTGTCCCCAGAGAGCCCAGGGCATGGGGATGCCAGCTCTGACCTAAGCTGTCCATAACCTGTCCCATCTGTGGATGAGCTGCATGTCATCCATCCCTGCCCATGTCTGGCCCCACATCTGGGCTGCCACCAGTCCATGCCTTCAGAGGGTTGATCACCCCACCCTACATCACTGTGTAGTGCTGCTTTGGACATGCTTTCTTCCCAAAGCAGGGAGAGAAAAGGAGAACAAGAGAAGTTCTCAGCTTTCTTTTCCTTTTTTGGTGTGGGAAAGTGTTGCATTTTCATTCTTATTGTAGAAAAACTACCAGCATGAAAATGAAATACAATAGGATGCCCCATCCCTGCAGGCATTCAAGGCCAGGCTGGATGTGGCTCTGGGCAGCCTGGGCTGCTGGTTGATGATCTTGTACATAGCAGGGGGTTGAAACAAGATGATCATTGTGGTCCTTTTCAACCCAGGCCATTCTATGGTTCTGGGAATAGATTTTGGTCAAAGGAAAGCAGTTTTGAGATAAATAAATACAACATCATCATCCCAAGTAATCGTTATTGCTTTCTGGAGGGATTTAAATGCCTCTTAGTGGTTGATCCAGAGATAGTGTGAGGTGCAACCCCTGACAACTTGTAAATTAATTGCTAAATTAAACCGTATATTTGCTTAATAGCTGCTATCGGTTCATTTTAAGAGGTTTTGCAGATCTGGGACTAAAACCAAGTCCTCTGCCATTGCCAGCATCAAGGCTTTGGCTGTGTTTTGCTCATCGTGTGTGTGTGTGTGAACCATTAATATAGGATCCTAATGCAAATGAAATTAAGTCCCATCTTTCTCCTGCATGCGTGGAGCTTAAGAGAAGTAGAAGCAGCTTTTTCTAGACTAGCACTGCTGATTGAGGGGTTCATCAGTGGCTTTGCTGTACAGGTTTGGTGAGGAGCATCCTCATATAAACACTACATACATATGCCCGCAGTGCTTACAGTAAAGCAGGACTGTGACTGGTCAAACTGGAGAAACAGGGGAGGTCAGAGTGTGTGTCAGTCCCTAGGAAAGCTGAGTCACTGGTGAAGGAATCTATCTCAAAAGTAATTATACAGAGATGAAAACAGTCAGCAACAAGCTCAGTACCAGCAGTTTGAGTTCACGTTCTCATTTCATCCTGCAGAAGGATGAGTAATTCTAAATAGCTTTAAAGACATTTAAAAGCACCCAAACCATGACAGACAGAATGCAGCAAATGAGAACAAGGTAAGTTATTATATGCTTTGTGAGCATATACAAAGCCCTGTTATCACGGGTACATTGGTACATGTATTATCACTGTGTGTGTACCAGTTATATGCTTTCTTCGGCATGGGGCATGGCTGCTGACAACAAGCCTGATCTTTTCTTTCACCAGCAATGCTGAAGGCTCTGGCAGTCTTTTCGGCTCTGAGCTGGGTCAGAGTGTAAAGAAAATAGAGATGCAGCAGCTCTGTGGCAGTTTGTTCAGCAGGAAATTGCTTATTCAAACCTACACAGGACCACTTGCTGATGGGAGAAAAGTCTTCCTCTCCACGCTCAGGCAGAAAGCTAACAACACAAGGAAGTGCTGCAGGAGAACCCCAGCCTTTTCCTATCTGGGCTGTCCATGGCACTAAGAGGGATGTAAGCAGCCAGGCAGGCTTTTTTCTGCCTCCAGCACGATGTGCATAACTGTGCTTAACGGTGTGCTAGAGCTTGCTCATTTACAGGAAAGATCAACGAGCAGCTCCTAGTTAAACTAATGAAGCAGAGCTCTCCATGCACCTCGCCTCGGAGGAGTAGATCCTTTTGCACCTGAATGCATCTTTCTAATTAAAATGAAGTTTTATTATCGTATTCTGATTGAAATCTCAGCCCTGGTACGTGCTGATGGCATTGGCATCTCCCAGGTGAACCACTGCCGAGTTCGGCGGTGGGGACCGCACTTAAGGCTGATTTAAAGCCTATTGAAGTGGATGGAGGTGTTTCCATTTTCTTTCAGGGATTTGGCTTGCTCTTCACAAGTGTAATTTGAAGCTGAGCCAGAATGTGGCCCAGACTTCATTTTAGAGGGAATTTGGTTGAAGGATTTTCATGCTTTAAGGTTTGTAGTCATGTGAAGGCTGCTTGGTGACTTGCTAATGTTACTTGCAAAACCACAAACAGCCTCAGAGGAGCCCTTCTCCTGCATAACCTTGCATGGAAAGCAACCTCTGCTTGCATCTGGTGCTGCAGCAACGGGCACTTTTTCCAGCAGGTGTCTTAGAAAAATTCAGTAACATCAGTTGGGCAGCAGTTCAAACAGGGTCTTCTGATTTTATGCTTTGTTTCCATCTCTTATGGTTTTGTGTGCTTACGGGGAATCGCCTTATTTGTCATTTTAAATTCATACGGAACACATGAATGCCTGAGAATCAGGCAACTAATAACAGTTGGTGTTGAAATCTAAACAAATGAACATGAGAGAAATGAGTCACCGTGACCCAGAGGCACAGCGCTGCTCATTGTTTTCTTCTGTGTCGTCCACTTTATACATTCTTGTTTCCCAAACTCATTATTTTGTTTGGATTTTGAAATGCTCTTCAGAAAGTACTGAAAAGTTTCCAAAATTGAAGTTCAGAAGTGATGGAGTTGATGGTTACGTTTTGCTTTGGTCAATCTGAACTTTGCTCCAGTCCCAACTTGCTTATTTCTTAGAGTTCATTGCAACTTTGGAACTTGGTGCAAAATTGAAAATACATCGGCTGTCCATTTTGATGAACCTTAAATGCTCTACTTCCTTTTCAAAGGATTTCATTGCCATCAGTGCACTGCACATCTTTAAAAAGGTTCAGATCCTTTTGACTCAACTGTTTTTGAGATACAGTCAGACAATTATATGCCCAATTCAGAGCCAATAGTTGCCACCTAAAGGACGAGAACAGAGCTGGGCACTTGTATTGGTGTATTCATAAAGCCTCCTGGAGTAAAATGTCATGCACACATGGCAGGGATGGCTAAAAACATCTCCTGTGCTACTGCTCTGAGGCTTGTAGCCTCTGTAATGCATTTTTTCAGGAATAAAATAGAAGTAGCACCTTCAGCAGAAAAGTTATTAGTGCTGGTGCGCCCTTGAATGGGAAGCTTCATATTTGGAAGGAAAAGCTGAAATGAGACTTTTTCAATTTTATGATTTTGTCTGTGGAGAGAGTCCTTTTAATCTCAATTTAATGAAAGCCAGCTCAAGATGTGTAAGTGGCTGTGAGAGTGCTTGGAACAGGCAGGGAAAAGGTTGAAGGGTTCTCTGAAGTGAACTTAGAGAATGACAGAGTCACAGGAGTTGGCAGGGACCTCGAGAGATCATCGGGTCCAACCCACACAACTAAAGCACTTACCCTACTATAGGTAGGCATCCAAACAGGGAGACTCCACCACCACCCTGGGCAACCTGTTCCAGTGCTCCATCACTGTTACCGTGAAGTTCTTTTACGTGTTTGTATGGAACTTCCTACATTCAGGTTCTAACCCATCACTCCTTGTCCTATTGCCACACACCACTGAGAAGAGCGTGGCCTCATCCATTTGCCTCCCACCTCCTGATAGATATTTATAAATGTTTATCAGATCTGTCCTCGGTCTTCCTTTACGCAGACAGAGTTTGGAGTAGGGCTGGGTAACCGCCGTACACTTTCTTGTTTATAAGAATGTGGTAGTTCATTTAGATAAACGACTTGGGAAACACTTCATAGACATGAAGGAAAATGTGGCAGAATAAATTATCTCAGTGACACTTACATCAGGAGCAACCATCTTTTTCAGTCTCGCAGACTAAAATAACTGAGAACAGTCTGGCCTCGTTAGTTGTTTACTGCTAATGGGTGATGTCTTTCATTGCTCCTACTTAATGGCAGGGATTGCTTTTCCCGCACCACAGCCTGCTTACAGATACAGCATTTTGAATGTGCTGCTGTAAGGGACTTGCTGTCAGCCTTTGCCATGCCATGCAAAGCTCCACAAGCCACCAGAAAGCCTTACACAACAGATCACATTATCCTTCCCATCCCTGGTGTGCCAGGGTGTGTAAATCCTAAATCAGAAGATTTAGGGTAGTTAAGAGAGGGAACATGTCCTACATAGACCAGCACCATTGCAGAAGCTGTGGTGCCCTGCCTTGTACTGTGAACTTGGCCAGATGAGTGGACAACTCCATGAGGAGCATAAAACTTGATGTTTTTTTGAGGACATTCATAGAATCTGATGGCAGACTACTTTAACCCCACAGGGTGGTTAATACGTGCTTTTAGTTCCTGCTTGTGGAAGCCTGCCTCAGTGTCCCCTTGCTGAGAGCTGCCTTGGGGAGCAGCATTACTTAAGCTGGGTTTCCTGTCCTGCTCTAGCAAGAGTCTCTTGTTGCCTCCAGGCATCAGTGCCACCAAAGTTCTGTAGGCTGATGGCAGTTAGAACGTGGAGAGCACAGCAGAACTATGTTACATTGCACCACTGGGGTTCCTGGTCCATCCATTTTCTCCCATGTCTTCTGATTTCTCCTGGATTCTCTCATTTCATCTTCTCTGCCCCCGTTGCTTTATGGAGACAGCTGATGTGGAGGAGCTGTGGGAGCACTGAGTGAAACCCGTCTGCGTCTGCAGGATTTTCTGTCCTCTTCTTGTGAGAATGAGAAAAAGAACAGGCTCTTTCTGGAATCTTGGCTGTCTGGCTGTAATTGGGGGAAAGTGACTTGCTTCTCTTGGGCAGCCTGGCCTTTGTCCTTGCCTCTTTCGTTTAGTCTTCCCCAGATGCTGGAAGAAGAGCTGGAGGAAATGGCTTTCCCACAGGGCTTTCCAGAGTGCAGATGTGTAATAAAAGGAAAAACTGTTCTGTTGCCAGGCAATTGCAGAAGAGCAGCTCTGGCCTTGTGTAGCAAAGCTGCTTAGAAGGAGCAAAGCCCCGAAGACATCCTCCAATGGATACTGACAATGGTGAGGCCATAGTTAGTGTACCAAACCAGTTCATTGCTTTTAGTCTTTGCACAGTGCAGGTAAGGCATAAATCCCTGCACACCACACTGCAGAGGATGTGCTTTTACCCCCAGGGCAGGCATTGGTGGGCTCTGCCCTCCTGGGACCATTCATGCAGTTAGGGGGGATGCCTAGAATCAAAGAAAGGAAAGGAAAAGACAGAAGAGATGCAGTCATTGTGTGACTGCATGGGGATGGGCATTTGTGATGCATTTGGGGCACTCACAGCTACAGCACTGTGGGCAGTTTGCTGGTGGGTGGGAGTGGATGCCAGCACAGGACAGCCTGAAGCACAGAGCTGGAAAAGAGCAGTTTTGCTTTACTAATGAATTTCTACAGCAATTGTCTGTTTTCTGTGCTGCCCCAGCTTTTGGCTGGAAGAAATAGGAATATTCTCTATGGAAATGTCTTATTAGAATATAATCACCATTTTCCTGGTGCTTTTTGAGGCTTGGAGTTGCAGGGAATGATAATTGGTTTCTTCACGTTAGAACAAAATAGCCGAGTGTGTAGTAAGAGTATATACATATAAATAAATGAAAACGTTCATTGTTTTCATCAACATGCTTCATTGGGAAAAGAATCCTTATGAGCTTTTTATTGCTCTCTAATAGCTATTCAGGTGACAGTCTGTCTGCAACCAGCATTGTGGGATTGTATCACTTCTACTGCAGTTATTTCTAATTGGCAAATCAAGGACAAGAGAAGTCAGGGAAGAATGGATAAGGACCGTGCTCCCATTATTAACATGCAGCCTCAAAATTGGGCTGTGCTGAATGACATGCAGTGCTGCTGCTAACCAGGCTGCCAGGAATCGAGGACACTGTTATTCTACAGAGGCTTTTATTTGTTTATTTATTTATTTTGGAGAGAGAGTAAATTAATTAGTGCTTTTACAAAGGAACCAGATATAAAAATAGATGCTGATGGATATTAGATGCTCTTAAACAATGATTATGTATTAGGGGGAGTTAGAATAGAGGTTTCTAAGGTCTTATAGCATGACTGTTATAGATAACAGGGTGGCAGAAAGCACAGAGCTGTGGTAAACAAGGTAACGTCAAACGAAAGAACCAGGTGCTGTCAGATTAAGCACACAAAGGTGCTAATGTGTGATGTTGCCAAGCCGTTCTGCATGTAAATGATAAATGCTATCAGACCCTCATAATAAGTGAACTGAGTCTAGCTCCATTTCGGAGGTGTTTCGGTTTCACTGGATCCACGGCTTCAGCAGGATGCAGCTGAGCTGTGGAGGACTTTGGGATGTGGTTGTTCGGTGCAGGGATTCACTTGTGAGAAAAACAAGGCTTTTTTCACACATCTCAGTTGTTGAAGGTGTATTCTTTAATACATGGCAATGTGCTTGCATTGCCTGTCTTCTTCACTATTAACTCAGCTTCTCTGTTTTAAGTTTACTGCAGTTCTTTGATCGATTTAAGTGGAGTCTGACCTATAAAAGATTCCTAATCATCTCTTCCTTGTTGTTCTTATTGACCCAGCTATGGTTAACATCCTATGTGCTGTTTGCTGTGTGGAGGAGGAGGAAGGTAGGCTCTCATCCATCTCACCTGTGCTTATCTGTCTGCTCTAGCTGAATCACACAGACCAGGTTTTCAGTCTGCTGACCAGGTTCAGTCTGCAAGCAGGAAGGAGACAAAAAGTTGTTAAATGCTGTATGATAAATCCAACTTGGAGAAGTTCCTGAAGGGCTCTTCTCCTCAATTGGAAAATCTGACATTGCTCAGAGGTGAGAAACAGTTGAAAAACAGCATTGTAGAGATACTTCAATTTGAAATAGCCTGAGGAATCCTACAGTGCAAAGCTATTCCTTGTGTTCCAGTATCTTGAAGGGACCAGTGTAGCACGAGGAGCCATCCATGTGTTGTTACAGCCCCCCTCCTCACAATATGTTGTCTGGTTAGACCACGCTGTTGGTAGAAGGGGAGAACTAGGGTAGATAGCACAGAAATAACTTGTCAGGCTGCTCGGTGGAAGAGCCAAGATGATAATTCACAACTTTTCTACCCTAGCCTAGTGATATCCTCTCAGGGATCTCTGTACATCTGTCTTAAGCATCTCTGAGCAGGAGTTGCAGAATAATTCAGACTCAGACTTCTTGAGGGCTGTCATCCACTTCAGCTCAGTGCTGGCCGAGCTTCAAAACTAAATCAGTTTGCTCATGGAGGTGCCCAGCTGAGGATGGAGGTCAGAGGCTCCTTAGCCTTTGTGTCCCAGTGCTGGGTGCTCCTGTTGTGCATCCTGGCTGGGTGAGATGAGCAAAAGGAGGGTCTGTTTTCCTGTTCATGGAAGTATAGATAGTTTGGGAAAGAAATGAGTTACAGTGCAAGAGGGTGTAGGGTGCACACAGAGGACTGCAGCTGTGGGGAGCTTGTTGCCACACACCTGGTGCCATGGGATGGAGAGGCTCCAGCTCTTCTCTCTACCCTTGTGCTACCAAAATACATCCAGGATTACATTATATGTACATGTGCAGGGGAAAAATAAGGAATTGGGGATATTTCAGGTTTTTCGTAAGTATAAAGAAAAGAAATCTAAGCATCAAAGTGGCTGTGTTTTATCGTTTTCATGAAGCTCTGGCCTGGACCCATCAAGTGCAGCTGAATGTTGGATTGATTTACAGCAGAGAGCTTTGTTTGTGTGTATGTGCAGCTTAACTTTCAGCCAGGGCTGAGGGCAGCGTGGAGACCTATCCAGCCATCCCTCCTGGTAATGTGACCCAAGGGACATCCTGCTAAAGCAGCCCATGTCTCCTCTGCCGCACAGCAGCCACACATCACCGAAGTCACCCGGAGGCAACGCAGAGCTGCTGTTTCATTGGTGTCTCACTGCTGTTCCTTTGCACTGACGAGGTGCAGTGTGACGAGCACAGCTGGTGTTTGCTGCATGAAGAATCATTAGTGGTCATAGTCTGTGGTGTCCGTGCTGTGACCAGACCCCGAGGGACATAGAGATGCGGCAGAAGCTTTGTGTGGGATCTGGGGAGAGGAGGAGCAGGTTGATGGAGTGTAGCAAGTCAGTGGGTTGTGCAAGCAGCCAAGGTCATCTTTCAAAACCATTTTGATTGCTGCGGTGGCAATTTGGCCCCACAGACCAATGGAACAATTTCCAGCATGTGTTATAAGGACTTAACATGAAGCAGCGTGCTTTCTGGGCAACCACAAAGGATGCTTTCCTGCTGCAGCAGTGGGACGTGAGCACAGATGAGGTATGTGGCCATGCTGGGAGAGGCTTGCTGATGCTCTTCTGGGCATGAATAATGCAGTCTCATATCTTCCCATAAAGATGTGACCGTTCCAGTGGGTTGGATCACCCTCAACAGTTCAAATACATGCTGCCTCTGCATGAGTCCATATGCAAACAAGGCTTTGATCAGGGTTAGCTTCTACAGAGACAACCTTAATTAAGATCGATATTAATACAAATAGGAATGCAGCTCTGTTTGTAGGCAATGCTGTGTGCATGAGGGGGAAAGCCCCACTTTGCATTAGATCCAAGCCAAGGCTTCCAAATCTAAACTCAGGGCTCCAGCTCAGTGGCTTGTCTGTACCAAAGGGAAATGGTTCCGGAGTTGGCCAGACTTGAAGGAGTGGCGTTGAACAGATGATGGTGCTGATGAGCAGCTGGTAGGAGGTTTTTCATCTTCGAGAGCCTTTGCACGATGTTTCACCTGCACGTATGCCAGAATTTTAAAGGAGCTTTTTAGTGGAGGTCGAAGGCTGTCGGTGACAGTCAGTTATCAGCAGCTTTGCTGATGATAGCTTCAGAGCCATGGCAATTGCTTGGGCTTTAAACTTTCACACTTGTTTAGAGTTGCAAAGTATTCATTATTTCAAGGCACAAGACGACCGCGCTGAAGATGGGATTTTAGCATTGCCTTAGAAAATAAGCAGATGGCAGAGTGAATGGCAGAAATATGACAGAGCAGCCCCAGTCTCTAACCATCTGGTTTGGACCTTATTTTCAGATTTCAAACTTGCACACATTAAGTCTGTCTGCAGCATGCATGGTGCTGCGAGGGGGAATGTGCTGAGCAGTAGCATGCAATAGCCCACGGACCTCAGTAACACAGGCAGCTGGCGTTTCTCCTCTAAAACAAGGGCCAGATGAGAGCTACCTTGCCCAACATAGCTAACTACTAAAATGACAGTCTGATTTCTGCACCAAAGGCTGGTAGGTGTGGGGCAGCTCCCCAGGGCAGTGGGTATGACACTGCTCTCAGACATAGTGTTTGGGTTCACGTGGTCCTGTGTGGAGCCAGGAGTTGGATTTGGTGATCTTTGAGGGTACCTTTCAACTCCAGCTATTCCATAATTCCGTGGTTCTATCTAAACCTATGGCGTTCTTTCTAAACCTAATGAATGAGAAAGTCCATAGCAAAACCATCTGAGAGCCTATAAAGCATTGTCAGTGTGGGTTAGAGCTCTGACATACCGTGTGTGTCTGTGCGTGGTGTGTAGTGTATGGGCATCCACACCAAATAGCAGACACTGCATACATTTCCTCCCTCAATATTTGCATGTTCTAGTTTTAAACTCATTAGCCGTTCTTTTTTGATGAGTTGCTTGAGCAATTTTCTGCAGAGAGGATCATCTGAGTTGCATTAAATCCCATCCATCTACAAGTATCTGTGCCGGAGCTCGGCTTCCTTTCAGCGCCTTCCCCATCAGTGCCTGATGAGGGAAATCTATAATTACAGATCACAAAAGCCGCAGTCGTGATACGCTGGAGTTAAGACGACTGGAAGGAGAGGGGTGAGCTGTCAGCTCCAGCATGCATTGCCTCTCTCTGCATAAATAATTCTGCTTCAGAACTGCCTCTTATGGTTAAACTGCTCCATGACACCTTCCCCCTTCTCCTGCTACTCCCCACGTGGAGCTCTGTTAGTCCAGAGAACTGTATGAGAATCATTTCCTCTTAACGGCTTTCCATGCATGAAAAATAGATCAAAATTCCCTTGAACTGTTTAGGCTGTTTTATTTTTACAGCTTTGACAAAAGTGGTTGTAGGAGAATGTGATCGAGATGGTTTTGGTACGTTATGGGCAATAAAAAGCAAAAATGAGCAACCTCCAAGTAGGTTAGGATCAAATCCTGCTGGTAGTTTGTGTCTTACAAGGGTGTAAAGCCCAGTGTGGTCGTTGCCTTCCAGAAGGGCTTACAGGTATTGTTGATGCTAGTTTTAGGCACTTGTCTTTTATGGGTCTCTGTAATAATCTTTGCGTTACGCTATTAGAGCATAATCAGGTCCCTGCCGTGCTGCCAAGACTGATCAGATGGCATCAATGCGCTGAGGAATTTTCACGCTGAATGTATTATGAAAGGCACAGATTTATTCCACGATAGCTGCAAACCACTGCAGCACATCACCAGAGCTTCGTGCTCCATGACTTTTTAAAGTAATTTTAAAGTAATGAAAGCTCCCATCCTGATGTGCTGAGGGGCAAAATGCTCTTTTGCCACAGTTTTTCTGAGCCAGGAGGCTGGGGACAAGTGCCTTCCAGCTGATCCTGCTGCACTATGCTTTGTGACTGGAGTGTTTTATATACAGCCTCCCCTCACGCCCGTTCTAACGCACCTTATCTGGCGATGAAGCCAAATCAATACCCATTGTAGCCAGCAATGATGCACAATGTAGAACAGGTTTTGTTGGATTTGTTGGAGGAGCACAGCATAAATTTTTCATTGGAAAAGCCTCAAGTTTGAGCAAACACAATTACAGTGTGGATGTCTCATTCTCCTTGAACTGTGGCAGCACAGAGAAATCGCTGCTTCGCGTTGACGTGAAGCTTGCTTTATTCTAGCATCTCCAATATGTCAAATGTTAAACTATTTATGTTCCACGCAGAGTTAAGAGGATGGAAACTGTCACTGTTACATCTTGTTGCTGTAGGTTAGGATTTGTGGAATGAATTTGGCACCTGGGTTCTGCTTCTGTTTGGCATTTCTAAATGGCCATGATAGCAGGAATGCATTTAGTGGTCTCAGCAGAAAAGCTGGGGACATTGGACACCACATAGTGTGGATCTTTCTAGTCTGCCTCTGGTACAACAAAGACAGGAACCTGTCCAAAGTCATGAATTCAGGAAGATTCCTTAGGAGGATGTTTTTCACCTGGAGGGTGGTGATGCACTGGAACAGGTTGCCCAAAGAGGCTGTGGATGCCCCATCCCTGCAGGCATTTGAGGCCAGGCTGGATGTGGCTCTGGGCAGCCTGGGCTGCTGGTTGGTGACCCTGCACACAGCAGGGGGTTGAAACTGGATTAGTAGAAAGAAAACGCTGTTAGTATTTCTTTGCCATCTCTCTCTTGTTTTTTTTTTAAATTATTATTATTATTATTTGCTATTTCTCAGTTTTATTATTTAGGTCTTTGTTCCGATGTGTTCTTATTATTTTAGCTGCCCTGGGTAATTGTGTTTTTCCCTTAACTAAAGAAGCTGATGTTAAAAGAAAGGAGGAGGGGGAAGATAAGGCAAAACTGTTAAATGGGAAATCCGTTGCTAATTAAGGTACAGTTTTGCTAATCACCTTAGAAATGAACTTATCAGCTGGAAACGACTGCAGTTTGTGTAATGAAAGTTAGGAGCACTTCTCCCCGTATCCTTCTGTCACAATGCATTCCGAGATCAGGAGTTTACCTTGCAGACTCATCCTGACACCATTAGACATGATGTCTCTTTGCATTAACTGCAGGCAGGCTCGAGCTGTTCTAGGATATATTTCAGTCTGACTACTTAAAATTTGGCAAAGTTATAAGCAAGGAAAGTCAGGATCCTGTAATGGGAGCTGTCAGTGTGTATTATGGAAGTCTGAGAGAGCTGCAGCTAGAACGCTGTGTTCAGGACCCCAGATAGCTGCTATCCCTTCTGACTTTTTATTATGGTGATTATTAATGATGTCCCAGGGGTGAGGAGGACACACAGCATTATGTAAGGCATTGCCCAAGCAATGGGATGTTTATTCTCACGTGGATGCTGATGATAAGAGAGGAGAAGGTGCTGCGTTGGGGCAGGACCAAACTTTTCTTAGTATTCATTAAACTTGTGTTTTCGAAGTGAATTGGGTTTGGCCCCATTCTAGCAACTGAATCTTCTAGCAGACACCAAGATGTGATCCTTCTTGAGTCCTGAGGCTGGCATAGCACAGGACAGGCTCTCAGCACCCCCCTTTATGGCTGGACGTGATGAGGTCTTTTCCACCCTTAGTGATTCTCTGATGCTATGATTCCTGTATGCACAGCTCGCTCCTCTAGGGCTCCCTTTTCCACCTGGCTGGCTCCAGTGATGGCAGCAGATTGTCAGAAGTCCTTTTGTTTCTTAAATAATGCTCCCGGAGGGTAATTGCTGCTCTTGGCAGGCAGGAGCAAAGCAAATTGATGGTTACAGTGAATTTTGGAGGGCAGAGGGGATTGTGGACAGTAATTGTTCCTAACTGCATGCCACTTGGAAAATTGTTCCTGTGATCGCTGCAGTGTGGTGGTCAAGTGAAATGGGGGTTTGCTAGCTGTCTCTATTACCAGCACAGAGGGCTGTCTGTGCACTTCTTGCTGTTCTCCCAAGCACTGCACCTGCTGAGGTCCCAGCCATCGTGAGGGATGGAGACACATTAAATGCTCCACATGAGCAGAGTGAAGACAGCTCTGATTTTGCATAAGACCTGCAGACTGATGGCTGTGAGGATGCTCGTGCCTTGCCTGGGAGGTGGGGGAATGCATTACCTTGAATACTTCAATGTATTTGAATGCTCATGCACAAGAGAAGATCCTGAGCCTCCCTAGAAGCTCTACTGCTGCACTGCACCACGCTGAATTCACCTTTGAACTGTCCCAATGCAGGTCAGCGTGATGCTGGCTGTTTTGTCAGTGCTTTCACACATCTATGACACCTTCGTGCTCCCTGAGGGAGATGGGAGAGCAAAACTGGGTCACCCCATCCCTAGAGCAAGGTGATGGAATCTTGCACTAACCAAGGGCTGCCTCCCACCTGGGCAGATGCTTCTAAAAAGTAGATGGTTGATGCTGTTTCAGCTGCAGTCACAGATTTCATTGCTTGAGAATTGCTGGTTTTCTATGTTGAATTCAGTCAGCTGACAAGAGGGGATGGCCTCAATTTGTACTAGGAGAGGCTGAGGTTGGATATGAGGAAAAGCTTCCCCAGAAGAGTGGTCAGGCACTGGAGCAGGGAGGTGGTGGGGTCACCATCCCTATAGGTGCTCCAGATATTGGTGGTCAATGGGTGGATGGACTATCCAGATGTTCGTAGAGATCTTTTCCAGCCTCAGTGATTCTATGGTTCCATAGCTCCCCTGGTGATGGGTTTGTTTTCTCTTTGTTTCTCTGGAAATGCTTTACTAGAATTTAGCATTAAAGTGTGTGTTTTTCACAAACCCAGGCATCAATCTGTACATTTGTGCAGACGGCTGGAGGAGCAGCCACTGAGTCACTGTCATTTACTGGAGGGGAATGTTCTATTTTTAATTCCACGTCTCTTTACGGGTGGATGAATGGCAAGCTAATAGTCGTGGTGAAATTTGAATGTCAGAAAACAAGGGGAAACTTGTGACTTGTTCCTCGTATTTAACCTGCTCTGTTACACATTCCATCTTGAGTCTTCCAAAATGTCTTTACGTGCTCTCCATGCATGTCTTATGGATGGGTATAATTGTTATTTGTTCCATGGTAGCAAGCGGTGTGAGGCTCCTCATAGTGCTGGGACTGCAGGTTGATACCATTTAGGGGATGCAGATGGGATTAAAGGTGGTGAGCCTGGATGAGATCCCAGAAACACTGGGTGTTACAATAACTGTGCAAAAGGATAGTGCAAAGCAGACTGCAAAAGAGGTGAAACTGGGATTATTAGGCCTGCCTGGCATATGTGTTTATAATGATTGCCCAGAGCCTGGTGTCCCTGCCATGGATTTTTGATATTTAAGATAAATAATTTCTTGGTGAAGGTAAACAGGCAGGTAAGAACTCAGGTATGGTGAGGCGTTCTGCGCATTCCCTTTGTGTCTGAGGAAAAGAAGCTCTCAGAATGTTTTATTAACTTGTAAACTGTGATTTAAGGGAATTTTAAACAGCATGTGAAAGAAAAATAATGAACAAATGTTTTCAAGTGGGAGAAATCTGTCCCTGCCATATGTTTCTCTGAGTCATCCCTTTAGCAGAAGGAGCTCTTGCAATTGTTTCTGTTATTCCAGGCACTAATCCTTCTTATTTAGTAGAAGCATCTCTGCAAACACAGCACCCCATCCTGCAACCATGGGGTGCTAAAGGTGGGGTGATGTAGTCGTCATCCCACCAAGGGGCAGAGTGCATTTTGCTCTGTGCACAGGTTAACTTCTCCCTCTGGCTTGCGGCTGAGCAAAATCCAAACATGGCCACAGATTTCTATTTGCAGCCGATGATGAGATCCTGTGTGCTATAGCAACCACAGAACCTTCTTTCTCTTGAATTTGCTCATGGACCCTTGGCTGATGGGAGTTCTGGTTTCATTGCAGGTGTGGCTGTGCGGTGGCAGCATGGAAGTCCTGCCCTGCTCCAGGGTGGCCCACATTGAACGCAAGAAGAAGCCCTACAACAACAACATTGGTTTCTACACCAAGCGTAACGCCCTGCGAGTGGCCGAAGTGTGGATGGACGACTACAAGTCCCACGTGTACATCGCATGGAACCTGCCTCTGGAGGTAAAGCCATTGTGCCCTTCTCCTGAGTTTTCACTGGGTTAAAACATTGAATTGTAGAGGATTTGGTGCTCCCAAGAGAAGAGCCTGAAGTACCCTCTGTCCCACCAGTAGCCACAGAAGCCATTGGGGCTCTTTCAGCTTTAATGGAGGTGCTGCAGCACCTGCAGAATTTGAGTAAATATAAAGTAAATATACAGCCACCCTTTTGGTGATGGAAATAAGGACTCCTTGCAGATCCTGTCCCAGCTAAGGGCTGCTCCAGGGTCCTGCAGGAGCAGCATTCCTTCTGGCATCACGGTGCTTCAGGGCTTTTTGAAAGACATTAGCAGGAGCTGCTGCTGTTGGAGGAAAGGTTACATCTGGGGAGATTTCCTGGCATTTAGAGCCCCAGTAGTGACAACTTCATACTGCATTAGAGAGCAGCTGTTATCTGGGAAAGGTTGGTAACTGCCCATTCTGCTGGTCTGCTATTCTGGGTCCTGGCTCCACACAGGACCCCCCAAATCCAAACCCTTTGTCTGAGAGCATTGTCCAAATGCTCCCTGAGCTTTGGCAGCTCAGGGCTGTGCCCAATGAATTGGAGACCACCCTCTGGTGCAGAAGCTTTTCCTGACCCCACCTGACCATCCCTTAATGCAGCACCAGGTGCTGAATATTCCAGGCTCCCCCATTCAGATCTCAGCCTGTCCTGCCTGTCTACGCTGAATCATCTTTATTTCACCTGTGAGCTACCAGTCACAGATTAAAATGGTGTCTTCTCTAAAGCAGAGTGAATAATTCATTAGGAGATCATTACAAGCATTGTAATGGAGAATTGCTTTCCCAGCTGTAGTTAATGATCACTAGAAGAGAAAAGAGCAGGAGCTAAAACAGAGTAGAAACCCAGACACTTGTAGGAAGGAGAAGTGGCTGCTTTGTGCCTTTGATTTCCTTCACCTGGTTGCTACATTAGTTCCCCAGACGTTGTAATGAAATAAAAGGTTAAAGAGGGGTTGCTCTCTTCAGCTCCTGAGTTTATTCCCCTGGGATGGGTGCTGCAGCTCTGTGTGCTTTTAGATCAGTGGGGTTCCTCTGTGTCTCCAGGGATGCTTTTTCAACATGTATTTCTCAAAATCCTCAAAAAAGGATTTTTATTTTTTTTTGAGGTTCATCTTCTGTTCTTCCTTTTTTTTTTTTTTTTTTTTTTTTTATTCTTTGCTATCTGCTTCTCTTCTATTTGAATGGTAAATTTTTAATCTTTCCTTTAAAAAAATAATTAAAATCTTTTTTTCTTTATTTTATACCTTTCTAACCATGCTGTCCTCCTAGGTACTTCTTGGAAGAGTCTCCCATAGACTCATAGGATGGCTTGGGTTGGAAGGGACCTCAAAGATCACATAAGGGAAAGAGTTTTGGTGCTTGGTGCAGGCAGGGCTTTGCTTTCCAAGGGTTGAGCACACAGCCATCTTTTAACCCTGATGTGTATTTGCTGCTAAGGAAATCTTCTGTGTCAGTACCTGAGGGGTAGGTGAGATCTTCTAGAAATAGCTTGGCATTGTGCCTTTTGATAAACTCCATCACTTCCAGACTGATCCAAAATCAGAGGGGATTAATGGGGGGAGCTTTGTCAGTGCCACATTGCGCTTCTCATATTGCCTCCCAGGGCCAAAGTGTGTCTGGTGGCCAATGTAAGAATGCCTTTAAACCTTGTCAGAGAAGTGTCTCATTTGCTGTGGCTGTGAAGCCTCTGTCCCAAGTCAGATTTCTCTGATGATGATTTCAGTCTTGGACACACCTGCCAAAATTTCCTGGCATGGATTCAGTGTGAAGTTACTCAACCTTTGGCAGTTTCCAAGTGGATTGGAAAGAACAGTGAAATCAGTGCAGTGCACTCATTTTCTCTTTCCTTAAGAGCCTTTCAGCAATGTGCTGTGTCTGTTGTTTTTCAGAATCCAGGGATTGACATCGGGGATGTCTCCGAGAGAAAAGCCTTAAGGAAGAGCTTGAAGTGTAAGAATTTCCAGTGGTATCTGGACCATGTTTATCCTGAAATGAGAAGATACAACAACACTGTCGCGTATGGCGAGGTAATTAAGGCTGATACACCCTTAGATGGGACTGGAAATATTTACAGTTGGTGAGGCTCTGATGAGAAGTAGCCTTAAAGGAGTTCAATGTGAATCAGACCTTACTGTGCCCCCGTAGTTGTATAAATGCTTATAAATCTGTTCACAGTTGCTTATGGAAACCTGTGTTGGGATCTATTTCTAATCTTGGAGACTGCATGCAGTAAAATATTTTAGTACGTTATTTACTGAGTTGACACCAAACTGTGTGTGTTGCCTATCGAGTGTGTGGATTATGCAGCAAACGTGTAGTCATTTTATAAAAGCCTTTGACTTAACCTCAGCCTAATTTCTTACATGGTCTCTGTAGGATATAATGCATTGTCACAACAGCTTAAGGCTGAGATAAAGCAAGGAGACTTAATTCAATCTCTCTTGGCATTGAGACAGCACTAGGAATATAAAAACAGGCAACTAACAATATTCTGTTGCAGTGGGTCTCAACAGAACAGCGGCAGTTCAAGAAGGCTTCTTGAAACACATCTTGAGCACCCCTGATGGGCATCAATTTTAAGAAAGTTTCCTTATTGGATTTACTCTGATAGCTTCAAGGCACCCACCCCCAAACAGGCCATATTTTAAAGGCATTATTTCGTTTCAGTTGACCTATATGATGAAATTGGAGCGAGGACATCTCTGCCTTTGCAGACCTGGTTTGTAGCATGAGTCCAGCACTCTCCAATGGGTGTCTTTAAATACTTAGCCAGCAGCTCTGTGTCTCCTCCTGCATCCTTGTGACAGGCCATAGGATTTCCTTGTGCTTACTGGATGTCTTTTTCCTGCCTTGTTGAATACTTTAGGATTCTGATGAAATAGGAATGATTCCGCATTGATTTGAGGTTCCTGGCAATGCACTGAAAACAGTCTAAAAATACATTTGTTACTTCCACGCATGACCAAATAAGAACACTACTCAAGGAAGCTGGCTCCTTTGACTGGTGATTATGATGTAAAAATAATCATCATTAGGCCCGTGTTGAAAGAAAACACAGGGCACAGTAAACTTTTCTCTGCCTGATTATGCCCATTGATATACAATACCACATATTCTTTCCATGGCCAGGGATGTGGCTGCATACCAGTCCCCAGCTTACATCTGAAGATGCTGTTTAACCACTCTGTCTTTATTTCTTACAGCTTCGAAACAACAAAGCAAAAGATGTCTGCCTCGACCAGGGCCCGCAGGAGAACCACACAGCAATATTGTACCCATGCCACGGCTGGGGACCACAGGTGAGGAGCCCACGTGTGTTGGGAGTGGAGGCTGGAGGGACAGAGGATGGAGTGTGGATGTGCAGCATCTGTTGGCTTCACTCTCAAATGTATAAGACCTTTTTGTTTAAGAAGAAAAAAAAGTCGTATAAAAAGATGCACTTTCCCAACTACTCTTCGAGCTATTTTCTGGATTACCATAATTGCAGCAGAGCTGCGAGTAAAAGCGTAATTTGAAAACATCTTCCAGACAAGGGTAAATAATTCTGAAAGCAAATGGCCAATGAGCAGAGCACAGCACACACAGGAAGAGCATTTTAAGACTTTTTCTTTCTCTCTTACCTGACAGAGCAGAAACAACCAACTGGGATAAGAAAACAAACAGTGCTTTTTGATGGGGTGATAATTAGCTGTTCCTAAGGGCCTGGGAGCAGGTCTTCTCATTCCTGGTAGCTTCCCAGGATGACATTTGATTTTGATCTCTTTGAATTCTTCCTCTGCAGAATGATTTCTGCTAAGGTAGGCAGGAGGGTGAGTTGAGGACTGGGATGGAGCCGAGTGGGGACGTAGAGCTGCAGGATATGGCAGCTGTGGCAGCCTTAGTGGCTGTCTGAGGATGGAGGTAGATATCTGGGGTAGCTCAAGAAGAAGACTGGCATGTATAGAGTCCATTTTCACAGTACAGTCACTGTCAGCTTTCCAGGTTCTCTGGGAGTAAGTAATTGCAAAGCTCATCTGAACTTAAACTGCAGACTTAAGGAGCCACCTGAGCTGAGGCCAGGGGAGTCCTCTGGGGTAGAGACAAACCTCACTTTGGTTTATCCTTGCCTTTAAACAGAGCTCATTCAACCGTGGCCTATCAAGTCACTGCTAAATATAGCCAAGCTGTTGCATAAATGCACAATTTCTTTTTCTTAAATGGCACAAACTACCTATTGGACTTCCCGGATGGAAACTTAAATCTCTAAGTGCATTATAATAGGAGAAACTGAATTAGTCTGACAGTGCCTACTAAGCCGGGGCTTTAAGACTAACGACTAAAAGCAGGTTACTTATTTTTTCCACAGCTTCTTTTGTGATTAAACAACGTTTTCTTTTTTCCAGCTTGATACTCTGAAATAAAGCACTGCCTGTTGCACAAGCTCAGCACAGGTTTTTCTTCCTGGTTTTCTATCTCACCTCCGTCTCTTCCCTCTCCAGCTGAGAGCCAGTTCTTGGCAGTTCTTTTGTTTCGCCATATGTGCAATTAGCCTTAACTCCTTGAAAAGCAGCTATCAGGGAGTGCAGAAGCTTTGAAATCAGCCTTTTGCAAAAACACAAGCGCGGCACAAAAGAAATTGGACTTTCGCTACTGCAGTTTAATTAATGGGCTGCGTGTTGTAATTTCTTACCCGAAATATAATTAGAAGGGATGTAAACACTTTGTTCTAATAGCTCGCTTGCTGGAGATATGTATATGTAAAACACAAGGACTTGCAGTTCCTCTTGGGTAGTTCAGCACACAGAGTGGTGTCTGTGTTCACATCGTGGCTTGCAATGTCTGCTTCTCTCCCTGGTGCTCGTCATAGCCACACTGAAATCCATTTCCCAATTCAGAAATGGGTTTGTTGCCTCAGCTAGTAACGTGTCTGCTCTCAGCTGGCATCTTAACAGCACAAGGGCAGCACCAAGGAGGTTTGGGTTGGATATTAAGAGAAGTATCTTCTCCAAAGAAGTGGTGATGCATTGGCGTCATCCCTGGAGCTATGGAGATGTGGCACTGAGGGACATGGGTATGGTGGGGTGGGTTGGGGCTTGGTGATCTTGGTGGTCTTTTCTACCCCAAATGATTCTGTGTAAATTGATGTGGTTGGGTGTGATGGATCCCATACCTGGTGCCAAATATGGATGAGTTGTTGGCTTTTTCTCACAGCACCTTTGCTATAGAATCTGTAGATTCTATTGTTGCTTTTTTTGTCTTCTTTTCTTTGTATTTTCACTTTACCTTCTCATTCTTACTGCTTTTATTCACTTCCAGCTCAAATAATTATCAGATTTCATAACGAAGTATCCTTTTATCCTGTAATTATACTGAATGTGCTCTTTTAGACTTTTTCCTGATGGCTTCATCTTTTAAGCGATACATCATGAAAAAAACCTTGCTGTAATGATGTATCACACTAATAATATAGTAATACCTCATTGGAGTGACAGAACGATGGTGATATATTAATGTGATAGAAAGCACTATAATGCTATAAAACTTAAGATAATGTTCACCCAGCAGAGCATTTCATTTAATTATAGGATAAAATGTGTTTTGCCCATTTAATCATCAGAACCTGGGGACAAAGTCATCAATACTGAGATCATCCGGGACACCACGATGTCAAGGATGACAAAACAGCGCATCAGATAAAATTGGGTTAAGGAGAAAATACTGTGCTCTTTACTTAACAGTTGCTAATGGATGATCTGCTCACTGCAGAAAAGAAGCTAAACAACCCTAAATTATTTTCCAATAGAGTCAATGAAGGTCATCAAGGCTTTTATTTCCCAGGTGCTAAGATGTCTAATTAACTTTTTCCCATCTCTGAGATGCAGCCAGCCAGAAAAAATAATCAAAGAAGATATATTGTTGGTACTGCTTTGCAATGCATAGGGCACGTGTGCAGCGCCAATTTGGGACCCAGAGCCTCATCCAAAGCATCCTTTTTTAGTCCCAACGTCTGTTTTGATGGCATAAAGATTGATTTTTGAGATCCCAGAGCTTTTTATCCTTTATTTTTAGGACTCAGTGAGTCAATTAGAGATCCAAAGCTGTCTTTTTTTGTAGCCTAAACTTGGAGATGCGTTTGGAAAATGCTGTAGATATGAATCCTTTTTTCCTCTCTGGTGATGTGGCCAAGGGCTGCTTGCACTGATTAAGCTGTGGAAGACTTCATCAAGATTAACCACTTCTCAATGTGCTCATTAGTGTTTTCAGACAGTTTTTCTCTAGTCTGTCCCCTTGGTCTGTTCGGTTTCTTTTCTGTCCTGTGTTTGGCTGAGAAATTTCTTCAGGTGCTCAACAAGTCATAGAATTATAGAACCACAGAATGGTTGTTTTGGAAGGGACTTTACAGATTATCCAGTTCTAACTCTTGCGTTGGCTGGGTGCCCCCCAGCTCAGGCTGCCCATGGCCCATCTGTGGCCTGGGGTACCTCCAGGGATGGGGCACCCACAGCTCTGGGCAGCAGCGCCAGCACCTCACTACCTTCTAAGTCAAGAATCTCCCCTTAACATGTAACCTAAATCTCTCCTAGTTTAAAACCATTCCCCTTTCTCTTGTCACTCTCTGCCCATATAAAAAGTTGGTTTCCCGAACAAACAAGGAAAACAACATTCAGGCGCTGCATCTGCTGTTGCCAGCTCAAGTCAGACCCTTCTACATTGTTTTAACTTGATTTTCAGTGTTTAATTATTCTAACTGAGATAACCCATACTCCCAGTGTGATTTACTGTCTCTTTTTAAACATCTGGGTCACAGATATGCTCAGTTAATTAACGTGCTGAATACTCCTCATTTGTCTGCTAGATAATGGATTGATTCATAATTTAAATAAGCAGCTGTGTATATCTTTCCCCTGAACTATGAAAGGCAGGCCGCTGTCATTCATCTCCTTTTCACTCCTGAATTTAAATATGTTTAGGGAAACATTGTAGTGGGGTCTCAAACAGTGCAGATGCAGGAGCCCTTTGTGCACGGTGCCATCATGGTGTCAGCTGCTTCTCACACCCCCAGCCCTGGCTCTCACAGCATCCACTGCAGCACCCAGGGCTGGTTGGTTCTCATGCTGGTGCTACTGCAGCAGTCAGGTGTGGTTCTGTTGCCTTTGCTGCACTGTTGAGCTATGGGGGATGCTTGGGCCTGCATCCCTGGGTAACAGAACCAGTGATATGTTGCCCTTTGGCTAATGCAGAGGTTGCTGGAGGGCTCTGCCTGATGCACCAGTGGCATTGCTTGCTGTACAAAGCAAGACTGGCTTGGCAAGCATGTGAGTGTGGCCTCCAAGCCAGCTGGCGCCAATGAGGAACCAAAGCCAGGAGGAGGCTGCCCTGTGATTTAAGGCTCAGAATCTCCTCCCCCCTCTCCTTCCCTCCTCCCTCGCCCCTTTCACCTTCCCCCTTCCTTTCCTGCCCTGACTCCTCACCTGTATCTGCAAGCTAAACTTAACAACATGAGAGAAAGGCTGGAGAAAGGGTTACTCTTTTATCCTCATCAGTTCTGCTTTCTCTGTTCATCATCCTCACAGATTTTCCCTTGGGCTCTGCCATGATTGTCCTCTTCTCTATTGCATTTAAGTGATACTTCAAGGATACTGATGGTCTTTTTCCCCTCCTCCTTGTCCCAGCTTGCACGCTACACCAAGGAGGGGTTCCTTCACCTTGGTGCCCTTGGGACCACGACACTCCTGCCTGACACCCGCTGCCTGGTGGACAACGTGAAGAGCCGCTTCCCCCAGCTCCTCGACTGTGACAAGGTCAAGAGCAGCCTTCATAAGCGCTGGAATTTCATCCAGGTGTGTTTTGGGTCTGCCATCACTACCTCTTGCTCTCATACCATGGGCTGGTAGTGATAAAGTTCACTCCAGTCAACCCCACTGATGAATTTGGAAATGATTTTATGGCTTGAATTTCATTATCGCCCCACAGAGCACTGTGCACTTTCCAGCCATGCAATCCTGCAGTGTGCATTCCTGACTTGCTTCGCAGGCATCCTCACGTTTTGATGTTTTCTCCATGTCTTTGATTTTAGAACGGTGCCATCCTGAACAAGGGAACAGGGCGCTGCTTGGAGGTGGAGAACAGGGGAATGGCCGGCATCGACCTGATCCTTCGCAGCTGCACAGGACAGAGGTGGACAATTAAAAACTTCATCAAGTAAAGAGTGGAGAAGTCAGAGGAGTTTCACCTGAAAGGTGGCTGACTTGGACCGATTGGTCTGGACTCCTTTGGAAAGGACAAAATATCAAAACAGAGCTTTATTCGTGTTATTAGGAGAGGACATGGGGGAAATGGGCATTTGTGTCTTTATTTTTGTTGTATATTAGTCTCCCACAGGTGATTTCAACTGTGTGAAATTGGGTCAGAACTCTAATTTTCTTCTGGCAAGCACTCTAAAAGGTAGCACTTATTTCTGCTGGAATAAGTGTAATAAGCTCGTGCATCCTTGTGAGCATTGAAATACTGCTTTCCCAGGTGACTCCAAGCGCTCCCAAGACCCAACCAGGTTTGTACGGTGATTGAAGTCAAGAGACCCTGCATGTATCTGCGTGGTAAGTGTGCAAACGTGTGTTTGTGAGAGGAAAAGGCCACCAAGCCGTGAAGAAGCTGTGTTTGAATGACGTGGTGTCTTGCGAGGCACGTTGTATCCTTTCCCTTTCTTGCTCCATCATCCAGCAGCCCCTTTCTTGAGTCTGGGAGAAGCGAAGCTCTCAGAGACACCCTGTAGATCTCTCCAGTCCCCCCTCACAGGTGTCACAACATGAAATACAGTTGAATAAGAATCGTGAGCTCCCCATCACCCTCTTGCTGCTGTTGGCTGCACCAGCCCCACACAGCACCAGCCTCTGTTTGTGGAAACCCCAAGTGGAAAGCCCCATGATTGGCTACCTGTCCCATGTTGGGGTCTTTTGGATGCATGCCTTGTTAGAATTAACCCATGGCAGCCCAAGCATTGCACAGCAGGCTGCCAGCCTGATGCTGGCCCCTTGTGGACTCTGTTACCCTTTTTTTTTTGCTGTTTTCAGGGTGGATGTGCTGATGTGTGCAAGAGGCTGAGGGCAGGTCATGTGAGAGAACGTCCTGCTCAGGCTTCCCTCTCATGGAGGCTATGGGGTTTGTTTTTAAGGCATCTTTGCCTCTGAATGAAGACATAAATAGTGGTATTCTCTTTACCTCTATAGTGGTATAGTTTTCTTCTTGAGGCTCGAACACATCTATCCTGCCTGCTCAGTGTGTTTCTGCAGTGATGTTGATGTAAGGAAGGGAGAGGTAGGGCAAGAGACCAATAAATGGCATCTTGCCTGAAATTCTTCATCTTGAAGTCACTTAAGGCTTGTTAACACAGTGGGATGAACTCGCCTGGTTTATCTGACCTGCAGTAATCCTGGGAACCAAATCTATCCAGCTACTGTGGGACACTTTGCTTCGGGGTCCTGGTGTCTGGCTAACTGGAAAAGGGAAACATCTTGAGAAGTCATTTCACGTGGATGTGGGACTAATAATGGATGGCCGCAGTCTTTGCTTGTCTGGGAGGGGAAACCAGCCCATCTCCTGTCCTTCTCACAGAATAATACTCTTTCTGGTTGCCCTCTGGCTAGGGTGCACTAAAATATATTAATATATGAGATGTATGTGTAAATACGTTTCCCAAAGGTGGGATGTGCACAGAGTTGTTTGCTGCAGAGCACTCATGCCTGTCTTCCATTTGCATCGGGATAATGCTACCTGGGTGTTTAATGAGTTTAATTTTCAATGCCATGCAGCAGGTTGATGACTCATGTTTTAGTAATTTATTGAACAGAAACAGAGAAATTTCATTGTTCCTTCTTACAGCATCGCATCTGATTGTTCACTTACACGTCACAAGACTCAATGGAGTTGTCTCTGGGTTTTCTCCCTTCTGTAATGCAGTAAAACCTCTTGTTGTCCTGAATTGCAAAGTAGGGACTCAATGTAGAATTTTGCTCTCTTACTCGCTGTTGCATCATCTCTCGTGTAATAAATTTTAGCACTTATGAAACAGACATGACTGCAGTGTCTTTAGATGCATGAGGATGCATTTGTTGCTGCCCTCTAAGAAAAGCCATTTGCCAATGGAGAGGACTCACACCAAGAAAGTCTGGGGGATTTGAGACTTCACAGCTAGTGGCCAAAATGTAAAATTCCCTTTTAATTGAGCGATCAGTTGCTGTCAGTCATCAGTGGAAGCCACATATTGTTTAGCACAGGGAAAAACCTGCATGTTTTGGAGGAGGTGGGGGGGAAAAAGGAATCCTTTGGATGTTGCTGTGCTATCATTCACGGTTCTCAGCTCCTCTCTAGTCCTGCCAGCGCTCAAGGCGCCAGCAGATGGGCTTTGTCAGATTTAATTGTGGTGGTGGAAGGTGTCCCCGCCGCCAGCCTTCCATCTGCTGCTGGAGGCTTCTGTCCCCATCGCTGTCAGCACTGCAGAGCGTGTGGCCGCGCTGTTCCTGCTGTTGTTTGAAGGATGTGCTTCTCCAACAGGCAGGAATTGCTGTGCTGAACCATGGGACTGTTGGCTGAGGTCACCTGAGGATGGTGGCATGGTGGTATATGGTAACATCCATGTGCTTGTCAGCTCAGGTGACACGAAACATCTGGATTCCATTGGCGATGGGCTCTGCTTCTTCAACAGAAAGCCAGAGATGTGTTCCCTTTGTGCATGTCCCAAAGGAAGGGGGTGTGGAAATCAATGCTTCGCTCCAGGACCTTCAGGTGGGGAAGAAACCTTGTCAGGATGGTTTCCCTCTTCTCATTGCTATATGTAGAGTGCTTGGAAGTGACTGAAAAGCAGCAAAATTGGGATTAAAATGGAGAGTTTTATCTGCCGTGTCTGTGTAAGTTCTGTTCTCCTATTGGTCTGTGACTTGCAGGGATGATTGCTGAGGCGATGACCTGAGGTCTGCACCCTCTGAAACCTTAGAAATCTATCTTAGGAATCTGGATCTGAATGTTGCATCTGGCGCTTATCTCTAATAATAATGTTAATTGCTTTTAAAAGTGATATCAAAGTGGTTCTTATTAAATATATGATTCGAGACTCGCCTCTTGAGTGATTTTAAAAAGATTCACCGTTGATGAGATACAGAGGCAGTCATTCTTCTCTGTTACTCGGTTAATAGAAAAGTGTGCTGCTGTTTTAATGGAAGTTCCATTTTAAAAAGAAATGGAAATGAAGGAGAAATCAAGAGAGATGGCCGGTGCAAATTAACCTCCCGTTTCATCCTCCCATGCTGGCTGCCACTCACCAAGATAATGCAATTACATTCAAGAAGTTGAAAAGAGATGTTACACGGCAAAACAGCATCGCTTGTGAATGGACCCGGAGTGGATGCTACTAAAAGTGAAGCTCGAGGCATGGCTTGAAGATGGCTTGAAACCCAAGATGGCTGGTAATGATGATCCTACCAATGAGGTGTGGGTAGGTATGGACGGTAGGAGCTGTGTCTGTGTTTGCACCCTATAGCAAGGGCTGTGTTGTTGTTTGTATGAGCTGAGGGCATGGCAGGCTGCTGGAAACACTCCAGGTGAGTGTGGCCTCCAGCCCTGAGCTTGTTTTTGCAGAGCGTGATCAATACAGCTCCAGCACGGAGCATCCAGTCACTGCTCTCCTAAAGGATGCCACAGTGGTAGAAAATCCATACTCTTGTTGCATGCATTTGTCATGCTTAAGACTTCCTATGGTAAAAAGATATGGGCTAGAAAGCTGTAAGATCATCCCATGTGCTTTCTGGTCAATGTAAGTCAACAGAAAGCTCTTATTCTTAGTAGAACCTTTGTGCTGCCCTGGGCACATCTGCACTTGCAGAAACTTCCCTCTAAGCCCTCAAGTGCAGTTAAAATGCAGCCATTTCAGAAGTTTAACTTGTGGGGTCCCAATAGCAAAACTCTGCTTGAGCAGTGAGCTGTTGGGGCACTCATGCACTGCATAGGTAGGAGCCTCACGATGCTCCCAGACTGGTTGAAGCTGCTCTGGTCACTCAGCTCTGCAGCAGTCAGTGCTGGTGGGACCAGGATCCAGGCAGAATGTTCTGTTTAGAAGCAGAGTGACAGCATCTGTCCAGCACCACATTGAAATGAAACAACACAGCAGGAATGACAAACCTGAAATTCAAACCCAGCAATCTCCACTTAACCAGGATCCCTGGGGGAGAACAGCAGGTTGAGTGTCACATCCCAGGGGGGTGACTGCATTAAGTCCCACTGCCACCTCAGTTCTCCTTACCATCAGCTCAGGCTTAGGGTTTCGCTGGTTGTGCTCAGCACAAGGGAAAATACCAATGTAGGCATCATCTCTTTTTAGCACCCAGAGAACTCAGTGTTTTATTCTGAAGGCACACAGGAATTGCTGCCAGAAATGGCTGTCCTGGTCCTCTGTGTCAAGTGGCAAAAGACAAAAAAGCAAGAGAAAAGACTGTACAACCCACAGAGCTTTCCAAGGAGGAATTTTGTATTTTATTCCCATCTGGTGGCTCTGAGATGTGATGGGTAATAGCTTTCCAAATGTATTTCCTGGCTATTGTCATTCTAGGTTTTATTGTTACAGGCAAGAACCCACATAGGACCTAATTCATATTGTGCTCTTCAGAAATCACAGCCAGGAGGAAAAAAGTGGCAGAGTGGGGTCAAGGTGATGTGCTGTGTGGAGACCAGGATTGGCACCTGGTGGTAAAGCAGTAACAGCTTCTGGCATTGTGAGAGTGGAGCAGCTCCCACCAGGATGCTCTGAGCCTTACACCATCCCTTGGAGGGGCTCAGAAGTGCCCTGGATGTCCCCATGGGTCCCCTCCTCATCCCATGATGAGATGCAGACAGAGCTCCTTCCTGCACTCTGCTTTCCCTGTCTGCTCCAGGGTCAGCTCACCACCACCTCCATTCCCATCATGTTTTTGGCTTTGGTGCTATTTTTGTTCCTCTCTCTCTTTGTCTTTATGACCGTCTTGTTTTACTTTTTGTGGCTGGGGCCGCCTTACGCTCCTCTCTTTGCTTTCAGCAGGAGGTTGCTCTGTCTCTGTCCTTGCTTGCTCCTTTATTCTCCATGTACTTCCTTCTGTTTGCTCTCTTTCCTTTGCTATTTCTTTTGATTGCTTGTTTCTCCTGATTTTTCTTTTTCACCCTTCCTTATTCTTTCCCATTTCATCTCCTTTTTTATTTCTAGCTTTGTTCTCCCCTATTCTTGCTCTCTCTCCCATTGTTTTGTTCATTGTACATCACTGTTTTGCTATTTCAATTCCCCATCTCCTGTTTTCTTCTAACAGGTTTGCATTTGGAGCTGGAACCCAGTCAGGGTTGAGGTTGGGGTTAGGGTTAGGTTAGAGAGTAGAAGGTGGGTGGGTAGGTTTGGGGTTGGGCTCTGGTTGGGCACCCATTGCCAAAGTGGTGGTTCCTGACCCTTGAGGCTTCTCCACCATAAAGCCCTGCAAGCACTGGGGGAATCCTGCTTTCAGGCAGCACAGATCCATGGAGCTTGGGGACACATCGGTGGGGTCAATCTGTGGCCATCCACTGAGAGGATTCATGCAGAAGGAAGGGGAAGGGGGTTACAGGAAGTGGTGGATCTAAAACCTTGGACTCTCTGTGGGCTGTGATTTTTAATATGGGGGAAAAAAAGCCACACATCCACAACCTTCCCCAAAATGAGATGGCTGAGAGAAGAAGGGATGCCCAGAGCCTCCTGTCCTGTGCTACAACAGTGGTGGGACCATAAGCATGGGGAAAAGATATGAAGGGGGTAACAGCCAGGAAAGGGAGATGGCAGAGATTGGGGTGGAATCAGATGGGAAATGGGGAAATGTATGCTGATAATAGAGGCATCTCACACAGCATGGGACCAGGGGAGCAGTCAGCTCTGCCGTGCCCAGCCCTAACACTTGGCTATGGGAATATGAGGTCCCCAGCCCCTTCCTGGTTGATGTTTGTCCCATCTGCTCAAAGAAAGAGTGAGGTGCTCCCCTGCCCCAAAGCATCACCGCTTCTTCATCACCCCCTGCTGGAGCTGAGCATCACTCCCAGCTGTGCACATCCCACCGGGAGAGCACAGCCGGGGGCACGCAGCTGCCAGCCCCATCACTGCAAGGTGATAGCGTGGCCCCGCTATAAATCATAAACCCTATTAATTACAGGCAATCCATAGAGCAAGGGCACGGTCTCACATTTACTTTCCCACTAGAATAATTCCATTGACCTCCCCTGTTTAAGTGTAACAGCTCCTGCTGAGCTGCTTTGTTGCAGTTGATAGCAAGATAATTATAATCCCATCAGTGGTTAAACTGTTTCAATAGGCAAAAGACACACGCTTCAGCCTTTGATGGATATCTAACAGCTCCCAGAGATTTGATATTAATCAGCTGCTATCTCCGGACTGTTGGGAGGTAAGTGATTGCTGACAATAGCTGGTGAGGGGAAAACACGGTTTTCCAGTGATGCACGTGTAGAAAAACAGTGTTCTGAAAGCAGAGTGCTTGTGGGTGCATCCCAGAGCTGGCAGTCACCTGCTCCAGTGCTCTTGCTGAGGGTAAGGGAATGGTGGTGGTGGGTCGATGGTTGGATTGAATGGTCTTGGTGGTCTTTTCCAACCCTGGTGATTCTAAGAGCATCTGTTGGTCTGACCAGAGGAGGGGGATGGCCAGAGTCACATTGTGGGGATTGAAAATCTCCTATTAAAGTGTTGCTTAATATTTAATTGCTTGTTAAATCGATGCCCCCCCCTCCACCCCCCAAGTATTTGAGTCCTTCCTGGGAACAGGTGGCCAGGTGACACGTATTTGTTATTCAAGACACTTAACATCAGAGTGCTTAAAACCTCAAAGCCAAACGAGCTGCTTCTCATGTTGTAATGAACAATTTCCCCCATGCTGAAAATATGGGCGTGAAATTGCTAAAAGTAATAAGCTCATCCATTTCTCTGCAATTTTGCTATTAAACTGCAATGAGACAGACAATCGAGTCAATAATACCCATGTTCCTCTGAAGAAATCAGCTGTGCAGAGGGCAGGGAGCTCCTCCCATAGAGCACAGAGCTTCTCCCCAAATCCCTGGGACCTTGAAGTGCATAACAGCATCCTGTATTTTGGCCTCTTTAAATGTGGGGCTCCTCGGAGACTCCAAACAGTGCATAAAAAGCGTAATTGTTTCCCGAGGAGGACTTTTAAAATCATTGTTATTATTTTTAATCTTGTTAGGCGCACACACGGTTCTGTTGTTCCTTTTCCTTTGATTATTATTATTTGTGTGTGAACATTGAGTGCGATTGCTGTAACTGTTGGCCTGGAAAACTACCTGGGAGGTGTTTGCTGCAGCATTTCATGCTTCATCACTGTTATTTTTCAGCTCTGCTGTGTGCAGCCTGCCCCAAACGTTTATTACTGCTTGCACAGAGGCCACCTTTTGCCCACTAGGTTGGTGTCAGTGCCCCAGTGCTCACAGCAGAGCCCTGTACTCCCCTTCTGTGTGTGTTCACATACCCCTCCTGGAAGGGAAAGGCACCATGATGTAAGTGCATAAGAAAATAAGAATAATCAAAAACAAATCCCCCCAAACCTTACAAGCACATCAGAAATCCCAGTGCATGACACCCCTGGGGAGGTGATAGGGCTGGGTGTCCTTAATGGGAGCCAGGACCAGGAGCAGTGACTCTGAGTGGGCAACAGCAGCATGCGGGCAAAAGAAAGTCAGCTCAGTAGGGTGAACATGGGGTGATGGGTGCTGTTGCTGGGTACCAAACCCTACAGAGCACATCCTTTGTGTGCACAGAGAGTGAAGTTCATGCTTTGCATGAAGGCCTTTCTGCTGCCCCATGTCCTTGTCCTGATGGGTTCGATAAGTGAAACTCTGCAAGAGCTGCTCAGCACTGAAAGCTGCTTCCCCAGTGCCACCGTGTGCTTGGAACTCAAACAGCCTGGTGTGTTTGCAGGATCAGAAAGCACAGCATGATGGCAGTGTTATGGGCAGTCCAGGACTTAGTCTATGGGGCTAAGAAATCCCAAACTGGGCAAAAATATAGTGCTGTGAATGACACCTTGGTGTGGGACAGTGCCTTGGTGATGATGGGATGTGTTGGAAATTTGGAGCAGGGAGGTTTGGGTTTGGCTTACAAAAATGGTCCATGTGAGGATGGTTGGTGCCAGCACAGATCAGGACAGGAGCGTGGGATGGGAGCTTTATCCAGAATGCACCAATCTGGAGTTCCCTGCCTGGCAAATAAGGGAAAAAAAAGGAAGCTGTGTGTGTCTGAAATGAGGTTCCCTTGCAGAAGTGCTGTATTGTAAGGCTTTGTAATGAGGGACCAGGGTGGTTGTGCTGAGCTCTGAGTGCCCATTGCTGCAGAGCCAGTCCTTGTCCCCATATCCAGCTGTGCCCCATCCTCTCCTGCAGGGCCAGGTGCTGTCCTGACCGATTCAAATGCTCACCTCAAGTTTGAATCATCCCTATTGAAGTACTTTTACATTATTGTCCCCAAAAAAGACGAAGTGGCTCCACGTAGCGGTAAGACTGAGTATTTACTAACAGCCTCTAAACCTCCATTTGATGTTAATGGTAACAGCCTCGCGAACTGCTTTGGGTCTGGGTCAGAGGAGTTCCTATGTGTCATAGCCCAGGACGGACCATGCTTGTCAGGATGGGGATTAAATAGGTCTTGGCTTTTCTAGCGTGGGCTCATGTGGGCCCAGTAACAATGTTGGAGCAGTATTAGAAGCATTGCAAACAGCAATAGTGCTGTCCCAACCCTGCACTGTGCTGTAGCATCTGTGCTGAGCCACTGGTGGTGACATGGGCTATGACAAGAGCACAGTTGTTCTGCTTTATGCACTCTGAGCTATTGCAGGTGCTGAGCAGAGGTACCCACTTGGAAATACAGCCTTTGGAAGTTGCACTTGAGTTTTTTCATAGTAAGCACGAAGCCCTTGTAAATAAGCTGGGGGGCGCATCCCTTTGTATGGAGTACTTTGAAGGAGGGGGAGCATCTGATCTCCATTCCTCCGTTTGCAAAGCTTCTGTAACGAAAAACCATAGGCACCCCAACAGTCTGCACCTCCCAGCCCTGTTCTTCTTCTCAAAAAGCACTTTTACTTTCCACCACAAGAGGTCCTCAAGATGTAAGGCAAAACATCCAAAGCGAGGTTCGGCAGAGGAGCATTAAAACATTGCCAGTACTGTTAAGTCGGTAGGTAGGAAAAGTTGCTGCCCCCCTCCAGCACGCCCTGCTGTTTGGGTCTGGATCTCCTCAGTGGCTCTGGTCGTGTGTCCCAATCCCAACTTTTGTCCCCTTTCCTTGTCATTCAGCACCCACTGTCCCCACTTGGAGCTAAGTGCATTTCCTATCATGTGTGGTGATGCTCTCATGGGCAGTGAAATGAGCAGAGAGACCCTGAGTAATACTCACCTTGAGCTTTCCTTTTCATCAAACCCTTTGGTGTTACTCAAAGTCTCGGCACAAGGTGTCAGGATGGATTTATCTGTGCTCGTGATTGGTTTCAGCTTATCCGCAGGCAGAATGGGAAACAATCTTCTCTTTTAAATGTTAATAGAGGACTTATTCTTGTCTTGTAGGCAGATTTGGTGATGCTTGATTTACTCCTCTTGCTCCGTCTGCAACACTGTCTGAATATTGCACATGTATTTGTGTGTTTTATGTTTCTACACTTAGTGATACTCTCTGGTCAGGGCACGCAGGGATGTGGGCAGGTGCCAAGTGGAGAAGACCAGCTTCTGTTCTGTGATGTCCAGCAACGAAATAAGGGATAACAGGCACAAACTAGAACACAGCAAGTTCCAATGAACACAAGGAATGATATATCTGCTGTGAGGGTGTCAGAGACCTGGAACAGGCTGCCCAGATGGGGGAATCTTCTTCCTTGGAGATACTCAAAACCACCTGGACACTTTCCTGTTCAACTTAGTGTAGGGAACTGCTTTAGCAGAGGGTTGACCTGCAGTGGTCCCCTCCTATGATTCCGTGTTTGTAAAACACTGCAAGATTTAATGATGGAAACGTGCAGCCTCCCCAGCAGCCCTGCAAATAGGAGATGGCTGTTGGATGCACTCACATTCTCACTGAAGGCAATGACAGTTCTGCTAGGGGAAAAAAATATATAAATGAAAAAGAGGAGTTCAAATAAATGCTGGCCTGGAGCTCACGTTGACAAGCTGTGTGACTAATGCACTACCTAGAGGAGTCCTAGCAGGAAGCGTGTGGGCATTAATGCCAGCAAGTACAGTACCAGCATGGATGGAGGAAAGGGGGACGAGAGAGGTACCAACATTTGCGTCACCTGGTCTATCTATAGCTGCCTAGCAGGATGTCTGGGTACTGGATCCGGTGGGGCTTGATGAGACGTCCTTGGGGACCTAGATTAGATTATGCAAAAAGTCCTCCTTGAAGGATATCTCCCCAGTAAACCCTGGAGCAAGCCACAGCGCTCCCATTAACATAGGAGAAAAAGCTAATGAAGATTAATGTCATCGGCTGGTGATGGGGAGTGGGGAGGGTGGTTTCATTGTAAGTGGTCAGAAATAGATCATCTCTTGGCATTCGTATCCTTACATCCCTTTTTCTTTGGGTGTATTATTTAACCACAACTTCATGCAAGTTCATGCAGCTCCGTGTGTCGATCTGCTCTTTCAGTCCTGCAGAAACAGCCTCACCCAGCCCAGCACCAGCACAGCCCTCGGGGCTTTCCTCTCCCTTCATGAGATTCTATTCCAAAGTCTCCATTCCTGCAGCTCCAGCCCATTGCTCTTGTCCTTTCTGCCATATATGAGGAGTCAAAGCACCCCACGTTTTGCATACTGTAAGGATGTCCTTTGGGTCTGTGCGGACTCACCCTGTGTTTTCTTTCACTGCTTCTTGCTGCAGAGAGGAGAAAAACAAAAGAAAAAGGACCCAAAAGTTGTTTGTGACCATCTCCATTGAAGGAAATACAGGAAAGCGATGCTAATGAGGTAGTGCTGCCTTTTCTATGATGGAGGTGGGGGGAGGGGGGTTGCAACTTGGCAGACGTGGCAGGAATACAGGATAATCTGTATTTTTAATCTGATTTGGCTTAGTTTATTCAGCTCATACCCCTTCAAGAGCTTTAGATAACATTGGGGTCCTATGGAGCAATGCTAGCAATGTGCCCATTGCTGTGTGAATTGATAAGGCCCCTTCACACCAAGTGCTCTGGATCACAGCTGTTAAGACAAGGGGTTTTTAGCAGGCATTTCAGGGTTTTTTAAATGGGTACACTTACAGTTTTAAAGAATTGCTTTAAAAGGCAGCCAGGGACTTGGTTTATCCTACGCAAACATTAATATTCTTCTAAATTGATCCTGCTTAATTCACTGTGGACAATACTTAATTCAGTGTTATGCTATTTGTGCTGAGTTATTAGCTGGAGTGATGCGTGTTGGAGAAGCACCATCAAGCCGTGCTGCAGCTTGGCAGACGTGGCAGTCTTCACCTTCCCTACTAAGAAAAGGGTTGCTCATAGTTTTCTCCCTCCTTCCTTTAGGTTCAGGGATGTGGGTTCACCTGTTCTGGACATTAGCAGCAGCCCTCATGGTTTTCACTTGCTGATGTTTGTTGTATATCACAGGAAGACCAAACAGAACCCATATTCAGTGGGTCCACTCTGAGATGCAGGCTGCTCTTAGAGCAAGGTGCTTTGGTTCTAACACCCTACATAGCCCAGGTTTTGGTGGTGGGGGTCTACCAAAGGTCCAGATTTGTATTAGATTCCTGAAGGAATAATACTGCTGCATTCTATAATGTCTTGCAGAATTTATGCTCTAGGAGAGACTTTGCTACAGAGTTCTGTTCAGGTTCATTGGTTTCTTCCAGCCATGCTGTTCTGCAGGACTCGGGCAGCTCATTTATGATGTATGGGAGCACCAAATGACCTAAAAAACCTGAAGTCATCCCATATCCTAAAGTTACAGTGCATTATGATCACAGATACCTTCACAGAATCTTAAAATGATAGAATCATAGGAAATCCTGAGCTGGAAGAGGCCCATAAGGATCATCAAGCCCAACTTTGTACAAGACTATCTAGAAAGAATGCCAATAGCCTTCTCAATCTGGTATGGGGATTCTCCTAACCAGAAGAATAGAGGGTGCAGCCAATCATCATTTCACAGAAGCCAGCAACAAGGTTGATGATAAAAGCTCACAGATATCTGGGTTTGAGCTGGAACTATCTGCTATTGTCAGTATGATACCTGCCCACGCAGAGGGCTGTTTTCCATGTGCAGCATAGCTGGTGGAGGAGCTGAAAGCACTCACCCGTTGCATGTAGTGCATTGACTTCTGATAGACCTGCAAAGAAAGAGTCTGCACTTTGCGCACAGATTATTGTCAAGAAGTGCAGACGTAAGTACAGTGAATTCGCTGCCAAAAATAGCCTGGCTCTCATGACTGGCATTAAAGTGTCTTGTAGGGCTCAGTGCAGCAATACAGCCTGTGTGCACAGCTTCTTTTACCACTAGATGTCATAATCTGTTGTGTGTGTGTTGTGCATCTTTTTGTTCTGTTTTTTTTCTGTTTTAACATCTCACTTGCATGCCAGAACATCACTTCTGCCATGCTCCAAATTCCAATAGAGCATCTTTGCTGCAATCTCAAAGCACGTCTGGGCTTTGATTTACCTTTCTAACATTAAACTGCTTCCATGTCCTTCCCAAAAGCGGTGACAACAGCAATGGACACCTGTTTTCTTGAAGCTTCTGTCTCAGCAAAAACTAGTGACCATTTTAGGTTTTCTGAGTTCAAGTCCAGCTTAGCACTGTGCATCTATTCTATGGGCAGGGTGGGAAGTGAAAGGAAAGCAAAAGAAAGGTGGGGAGGAGAGGGGAGGGTGCTGATGTCAGCCTGCTGCAGGTTGGTCTCTTTGCATGCTGGGGTGAATGTGTTTATGGTGTGCCTATGGTCACAATCTGTCCTCTTGCAGACTTCTGGGTTCAGGTGGCAACCAAAAGGAAGTTCCAGATGGGGGAGGAGGATAGAGAAGCAGGTAAGCATGGCCCCCTGAGTCTAAAGAGCCCCACAGCTGAGTTTGCTCTGATGGTGGGAGTTTT
Organism: Coturnix japonica; assembly: GCF_054131305.1. Taxonomy (NCBI): domain Eukaryota; kingdom Metazoa; phylum Chordata; class Aves; order Galliformes; family Phasianidae; genus Coturnix; species Coturnix japonica. The sequence goes on from NC_140684.1 coordinate 9,747,813, forward strand.
TCTCATCTTTGAGAGAGAGGAGGTGGGATGCCTGATCTTTGTTGACATCTCTGAGCTTCCTTCTACAACCTCAACTCCAGAGAAGTTTGATTTCTCTCACTTACTGCTGAATATGAGAGTATGGGTTGCATTCCCCATTATATCATGCTTTCTGCCTTGGGGGGTCAGTGCTTCCTGGAAAGGAAACTCCATCCTCTTCATAGGTCTTTTGTGTTACAGATCCATCCGCTGCTAGAGATAAAATGGAATGGTGTGGCCTCTTTGTGTGTCACTGAGGAGCTGGAGGTTGGTTGGGAGGTTGCAGCAACGTTTCTCTCAATGCTTGTGAAAGAGGGAGAGCAGCAGGATGACCTTCAGTAAGTTTAAAGCACAGCCATTGATTTTAGCAGCTGCCAAGTTCAATAACAAACTCATAATGGAGGCTGTCTTGAAGGAAAAATGACTTTTTAAAGCTATGATGGATTTCTTAAAGTTAATTTTCAGATATAAACACAATTACCAGAACTCCTAATTACCCATAAATTATCTTTATGGAATATGGCTCCCTGGGATGGAAGATCTGCTCTGTCAGAAGTTCAGGGAATATCAAAACAAACAAACAAGCAAGAAATCAACAAAGAAAGAAAAACTAACATAATTAGGTCCCAAGAGACGCTTATTCCCAGCTTCACGTCAAAATTAAGTCAATACAATTGGATAGTTAAATATTGACTGAATTGTAATATTTAATCAAGTAGCATTCATATTGCTCCACTTTCAAAAGAGATTTAGCTGGTTGTTTTATTGACTTTTTAATCAATGCTGTAATTATATTGGTGCTCTAATTTCATAATAAGTTTGCATTAATTAAGGTAGCTCTTCTATATGCTGGGAGTAATAGGAAAACCAAATCCAGTGACAAGAATATGCTTTTCTCACTCTCCACATGAGATGCAGACGGTGCTATTTACACTCATTTGCTCTTGCAATGGAAAATGACACCAGGAATTTATATGGCTCAGAATGACCAAATGTTCTTAACTTAGGTCAGCTCCGTTCTCCGTGCTGAGAAAGATCTGTGGAAATAAGAACTTGGGTCAAGTGTGTCACAGGAAGTTATTGATCAGATTCTGAAATATAAAGTGTTTGGATCTATTGGAAGATAAATGGGGATCGATATAAATAGAGAAATACCTGTGCTTACTCAGTCTCTATCTCATCTGGCATCATTCACTTTTGATATCAGCTCTAACCAGAGGGGTCAGGGAGTGGTGAGCAGAGAAAATCGAGCTGTTTGTGAAGTGGGAAGATTTGTCTTGGTGCTTAGGGTGCTCAGACTCATACAGCCTGAGGAGAACTGTTAAGGGTTAGCCTATCATTTTTTTCCTAGCAGCTGAAAACACAGCGACAGGCTTGGGGTTGTTAGAGGTAGATGAGTAGAGCTGAGATGATGCCTGCAGCTGAGCCACTCTTCCTGTACGAGCAGCTGCGACTCGGGAGAGTCTAAAGCATGATGTGGATGAACAGCTCTTTAAACATTTATTAGAACTGCCTGTACCACCTGTGCCTCACTGTAACCTTCCCTAATAACCAACGTAATCTGGATGACAGCGGTTAAGGTGAGCATCCCTAGATAGAGATGTTTTGTACCATAATTGAGATAAATCCCTGAGGCTCCCATGCCAGCTGCCCCCATGCTTTGACCAACTCGTCCCCATGGCTGTAACATGGTGGGACTGGGGATGATGTGGGGCTTTTGGCAGTCTACGAGGTGTTGCCGTAGGTTTCTTGTGCTGGCTGTACAGCAGACCCATTGCTCCTGGGTGTGTGCAGCCTAATTCCGGCTGCAAAAGCCAGTGGAAAAAAGTGATTCCCAGCCCTATTTTTCAGACTGAGAGCAAGAAGGCAGATGGCTATTTCTAAGCATATCATTTTTGCAGTTGCTCGGTAAAGGCAGGCAGTTGTTCCTGGTTTAGATTAGCACAGAGGTGTGAACTGCAATCTCTGCTCCTGAAACCCTACCTTAGCATGCCAGAGAAGTGAACAACTTCCTCGGGATACAGAAGAAGGCATTGTTTCAGCAGAAGGCAGCAGAGCCCTGTGGTGAGATCATGTCTTGGACAGGAGCGTGGTTGGAAGGCCACGAGGATGCGGTTATCCCAAGGCTTCTTTGTCACGCAGTAAGACCTTTACAAAGCTGGACTGTTTCAATACAAAGGATTTTCATGAGTGAAGTCACTGCGACTGGAAGGTTTCTGATATCACCGGGGTCACTCTAACTATAATAACACATTGTTTCGCACTTAGAAGTGATGTAGATTTGTTTGGCCAACGAGATAAAGCATCCCCAAAGTATTAAGAAATGTCTATGAATGCATAAATCAGATGTTTTCGATTGTCGGAGGATGTGTAACGCGACAGCTTTTTGGAGCTGCCTCCATCTGATGCTTCCACATCTGTTGATCATCATCTTGTCAGAGCGAGGAGGCTGTGAGCTGTAAAGGGATAACAGTTTGCCTTGTAAGAATGCTTCATTGATTTTTATTAACACTGGTTGTTAGCTCTACCTGCTGGTATCTGCTCAGCTCAGCCTGGAGCGTTCAGTAGCAATTTCAGAGCAGAACCTAGAGAAAGGGATGGGTAAACAAGAACCTGCAAGCCCCCCCCTGCATGCAGCAGGGATGATGTCTTTATGGCTTATTGTGAAGGAAGCAGCATGTCGATATTTCATAAAACAAACTGGGAAATAATTAAATGTTAATCCTTCCAAGGGAGCGTGGAGTTGGCGCGATGGTGCAGTAACAACCTTTGTGCTGGAGCGGGGCTTTCTGCAGGGTCAGGTTCATTGTTCAGCCAGTCTGTAAGAGAAACGTGGTGCTTACCGAGGCTGCTCAGGGTTTCTGCTTTGGTTTTTTTGCTTTGGGTTTCTGAAAAGCCAGGAATTGATTTTAAACTTGGCAGCTTCTACATAAAGGAGCCTTTTTATTCGTGCAAGTTCACTCCTCTGATTTGGTTAAAAGTGCTGGAGTAATTACTATTGTGATCTACATCCAGCTTCCTGCCTGACAGATGTCAACAGTGTGTACCCTGAATTCTCAGAAGCCATTTATCATGGCGGCACTGTAACTACTTTCCCAAGAAATAACACTGATTTGCAGTACCCCTAATATGTGATCTCTTTCTTCCTTAGAGCCTGTCACCACGACCGGCATAAGCAAACCCATATGCCCAACATCTCTTCTGTTTTGGCACAGTGTAGTCCCCCTTCAATTGTTTCTTCTCTTCTGTCCTCTGAACTGATGCTTGTTTTTCCAATTTACAGGGGGAAACCATTTAGAAATAATTGCTATTTTCATTTGTCCAAAAGCCAATGAATCAGTGATCAGTCTCCAAACGAGTAGGAAAACCTTTATATTATAAAATTGCCTCTTGAAAATTGAGTTTAAGTAACAAAAAATATTCAGAGTAGGTGGTTGAAGGACTTCAGGGTTAAAGTATGGGTTATACACTTGCAAATGCATTTACTTTTGGCAGGACTGTGTTGGCAGGGCCTAATTTGGAGCCTGTTTTTGGTACCTGCAGCTTTCTTTCAGCGTAAGAAGCAAATTCCATTTTCTGTATTTTTCAGGCTTTGGGGTTCTTTCTGGTTTGAAACAAGAGGAGACACTAAAATTGGCACCAGCAGTGTAGGAGCTGGCTCAGCACAGTAAGTACAAACATTCTGCCTTCCTCAGATCCTACTGTCTTGGTCATAAGCTTCCTCATGCATCTTCCCTGGTCTGGCTGTTCATAGTGTCTCCAAGTAACTTCTTAAACAAACTCCTCCTTAGAAATAGGGATAGAGAGTCTGTGTTTTCAATTTCTGACCATAGAACTTGGGGAATCAGTTACCTTCTTGCTTCTCTTAGCAAGGCTTGCCTTCAGACTAGGGTCAAGAGATCTATCTTGATAGAGCTACAATAGACATGGGTTATCAGAAGAGCTCTCACATGCAGCATGCTCCAAGTCAGTACCTCTCTTCTGTAGGCTAGAGACAACACAATTTCCTGGGCCTTGATTTGGATGATATTTCAGATTTAGTGGTAAGACTTGTGCCATCATGGAATTATGAAGTAACCAAAGTTAGAAGAGACCCACAAAGACCACTGAACCCAACCCCCGGCCCCACACAGCAGCACTCAAACCCAAACCCTACATCTCAGAGCGTGGTCCAACCACTTCTTGAGCTCCAGCAGCTTGGGTCCATGCCCACTGCCCTCTAGAGCAGAACCTTTCCCTAACCTCCACCTGACCCCCCTTCCTTCCCCCTGATGCAACTCCATGCTCTTTTAATTATGATAACACGCAGATGCCAAGGTTGCTGGTGCTTGTCTGAGCACACAAAGCAGTCTGTGTGTATGCATACATCCCAGGGGCTGATCACCTCAAACACACTGCTGGGCCAGTCAGGAGGATGCTCTTGATATTCAGATCACATAGCGTGCTGAACATGCAGATGAGTTTAATTTATATTTAATCAGCCTCTGCAAACAGCAATCACTGGAGAGGTTTTCCGTACAACACGCAGTGATTATGCTTATTACAGTGGTACTGTTCATACTGACAAAGCCGGGGGTCTCTCAGCCCTTCCATTTGAAATCTTTCACTCTGGAGGTTTTAATGTTTGCTGCAGAACACCCTGCAGGCTGGGACTTGAAGAATCAGGTCCACTATTTGTCCATGTCTACATCTTAGCTGAAGCATAGAAGCAATCCTCTGCCAGCAAGCAATCCAGGGAGCACCACTGAATGCTTGAAGTGATTCCCAGTCCTATCTGTGCAGCCGCAGGACACAGGAAATGTGCTTGCCAGCATCCCCAGCATCATGCTACAGGTTGCTGACCCGGTGTTTATGCTGCTGCACTGCATTTGTCTCTGTAGTGACAGTTTGGTCGGCCTGTGATTATCTCAGTTTTCTGTCATTACATGAGAACTGTTTTTGACAGCTTCCTCTAAAGCCGGCTCATTACAGGCAAATAGAGATCTAAACAGAAATTGGGGTTAAAAGACATTTATTACAGTGTGGCAGGCGTGCACTTGGTATCTTCAGTCTGATACTACCACACTCGTAATAATGTGGGAAGGTGGTGGTAGGGCAGGGTCTTCACTCACTGTAAATGATGTTATAGGAACCATAAGCTCATAAGATGATAGAATGGTTTGTATTGGAATGGTCATTCCCTTATAGCCAGTGACAAGAGGAACAGATGGCAATGGGATCACCTGCTTTCAAACAGGTTTATTGCCCAGATCTCCACATCTGTATTATTAGTTCCTTAATTGTATCCTTTCTTTCCCCTTCATCCCCCCTCAGTCTCCTGTATGCTTAGCAACTGGCACAAAAGCATCCCAGCTCCTCAGCAGACAGCCTCCTTTCCGAGGAAAGATTAAAAATGGGAATTTTTTTAGTACAGAATGTGCAGTTTCAGAAAGTTAAAAAGAAGTTGGGAGACTGATGTGCAGCATCCAGCAGCCTCAGTGCGAGCGGCAGCGATCGACATCTGCTGTAATTACTTTCTTTAGAACTTTACAAATGTACTGATAATTTTGGTGGCAAGAAGAATAAATGGGGAAAGATCTGGAAGATTGTCTTGGCAATTTTTATTTTTAATTAAAATATTTTTTTATTTAAAAAAAAAAAAAACCTCTCAAAGAAGCAATTAAAACAAGATGATATTAAGTCTATACTTTCAGGGAAAAAGCCTGCCCAGGATTAACTGGCTTTCACCAAATAAATTACTGCCTCTGGATTTGCATTAGCAAAAAACTTCCCATAGATGTTAATCAGGAAGAAGTGTGCAATGAGAGGATGTGATCTGAGCCATCCTGCAGGGCGATGGGCACGGTGTACATCACTGGAGGAAGGCATCATGTCGAACTGAAGCCTGGAGCTTTGAGCATCAGGAGCCCATTGATGGTAAGCAGATATAAATGGGGCCATGCCTGAATTTTATTCTGACTATGGAAAGCTTTCTTTCTCCACTATTTGTATTCCAGTAATTAAATTTGAGGCCTTGGCCAGACTCCATTTAAACAAAGCAAAGAGCCAGGGTGTGAAATACTGCGCTGTATGATGACCTAATCCAAATCCCACCAAGTCTGGGAACGTTTCCATTGACTCCCCAGGAGCTGGATCAGACCCGCACAGTTCTCCCATGGCATCCAATACCTAAAACTTCCCAGTGGCACAGTTGAAGCATGGGGCTTCTGGATGCTATTTTCCTCTGTTGTGTAGATGGCACTGAAATAACCATGTGAACTAAAGGAGCTCTGGCAAACATGGAGCCTGTTTGTGGGCTCTTTGTGCGGTGGGATGGAGCAGTTCGGTCTCAGTCTGGATGTGGTGTGTTTTTCTATTTTAAAGTTTGTTTTCTCCCTTCAGCCAGTGAAGATTTCCCAGTGGTCCCACACCAGCTGCTGTGACACTGTGCTTCTCCACGCCAAGGGCAGCAACGCAGTGAGTTTTTAAGTCCTGAACTGTTTTGGTGGCTGAAATGCAGTGTTCAAATGTGTGCTTCCATTGAGCACATGGACTCCAACACTCTGAATATGAGCGCTGTTTGCTCTTCTTTAGGAGCAGAGGGATGCAGAACCAATATCTCTTACCAACAGTGAATTTCTTTGATTACTCACTCTTTCCTATGAGAAATATATAGGAATTCCTGTAATGCATTTGATTCATTCCTGTAATGAATTCAAGCTCACTGCTAAGCCATTCATTAAGCTGCTCCTCGCTTACATAACGTAAAAGGTCAAACAGAGTGTGAGGTGTCATTATTTTTACTATTGGATCACAAATTTTGTAAACATCTTTCCTGAATCACTCGCTTTTCAGTGGTAATCCACGGACAGATAATTGATCATATCCAAAACTGGGATGGTTCCAGAAATAAGGAACACTGTCTGAGCCACCAGGCTGACATCCAAAGACTCACAATGAATAAATAACGTGAATCCATGGAATGGAGTGTGATACATATCGCTGTTTGGGGGGAAACACTCATTTTTTTAGAGTTTAAATGAAGGAACCAGAGCTGCAAAAATGGTCAGGTGTAAGGAAAGCAGTACAGCTCGATTCCAAGGAGAGGGTGGAAAAGATACTTTCCATATGGGTGAGATGGGAGCTTTGGGGTTGCACTATTTCCCCCAGCAGTCCATCTGCTGTGATGGGGCCACGTGGATGAAGACTGCTCCATCAGCTGTTTCCTTTCAAACTTTAATTTAGGCACCACTACAAGCAATGCTGGGGACAATCCTCACCCTCGTCCTTCTCCAGCCGAATGGTTTGCAGCATGTGGAGGGCACTGAGGGCCAGTAGATGTGGGTGATAACAGTGAAATGAAGGGATTTGCTAAGAGAACAGCTGCAGTTCAGGATACAGGAGGGTGGTTAAGCTGCTCAGAACAGCCCTCATAGCATGAGGCCTTGGCAGCAGCAGAGCCAGGATTAAAACCTGTGGTCAGCGTACTCTTCCCAGCAGCAACTCACTGGACCCAGGCCCACCTGAGTTCAGAAACAGGCTCTGACTCCCCAGTAGGTCTAAGGAAAGTGGTTTGGAGTCTTTAAGCAAGCGCCAAGCAAAAGCACATGGCATGGTCTGACCCTTCTCTTTGAGGTCTGCGTGTGGTGCCCACCAACTGCACTGCACCAGTCCTGGTTCTGACTTCCATCATTTCCAGAGGAGAAGTGAAATTCATCCCTTTGGCATGCTAATGAGTCCTGTGCATCTGTTTTGCTCTTGAAGAGTTGATCTTAGCTCGAAACAGCCAAGGCATCTATTCAGCCAGGAGCTCTTTTTTGTAATAACAGCCTTTAAAATATGTAAATCTATTTTCAAAGCAAAATAAAAAACTCAAATGTTCATGTATCTCTCAGAAGGAAGAAAGGGCCCCTGTCCTAATATTTTATGCAAATCTAGCTTCTGCTCTTGTACTCGGGCATGAATGAATATCAATGACTGCTTCAAAACGAGGGGGAAAAGAAACTTCATCCTTCATCAAAAGAAAAAAAAAACCTTTATTTCTATTGCATAAATAATGGTAAAATTAAAATCTTTTTATACAGATTATATATTTACAGTAGTGTTTGGTTAGAGGAAACAGCCGATACATATGGCATTCGGTTTTCCTTTTTTTTACACGTCTTTATACACTTGGGTAACTTGCAATAACATAGGATTTATTTCAGTTGCATGCCAAGTTAATTTATATTATTATTTACAGTGTTTTGTACAAAGTGATTTCTATTTTTTTTATTTTTTACTATTATGCTGCTGACTTTGTGAGTTGTTGTCTTTAATCAAAATGCCATGTCTTCTGTTAACAAGCAGAAATGGTCAGTTTTCAACAACGGATGGTAAATGGCTTGAAACCAGAGATGAAACGATGACAAGGAGACGAATGCATTAATGAAGCACTTCCTAGAGATGAATCAGGTGTTATTGATTACTTAGATCCTAGCATGGATTAAATGGCAACAGGCTGGATTCTGGGCTTACCCCAGCTTAAGCCAATTAACTCTAATGAGTTACTTCTCATTTACTCTGGAGTCCGAGAGGAACATCAGCTTTTCTCCTCCCACCACCCCAATTAAGATCTGAGAGAACAAGAGCTGCTGCATGAAGCTGAAATAACTTTGGCTCCTCTGACAGGAATGGTAAGAAACATAATGCTGTTCTTGGGCTGGTGGAATACACCTTTATCTGAAGATTGCTGTTAAATGGCAACCCCAGGGGCCTGATGCTGCAAACACATTGGCAGCATGGTTTGGGTTTGGTGGGACTGCTCACAGGACACACAAGACATGCCTAAGTGCTGGCCAGACCAGAGGGGTAGCTAGTAAATTGCAGTTTGGAGCTCACCTAACACACTGTATGAAGAAGGAAGGTTGAAGATGCTTCTTTGTGATGCTGGCAAAGACTGGCCATGAACAGCTGTACAAAATAATAACTGGATGGAAAATGGAAGTTTCATTTAGTAAAGCTCTTCAAGGCTACAAAGTTATTTTGGTCTGTCTTGGCAGAAAATACAAATCTGAGTATTTTCATGTTTCAATTGTCAAGAGTTGATTGTTAGATTCAAAGGATTTACTTCTTTTTCCTCCTATTTCCTTTCTTCTCCTCCCTTTTGGGGCTGAAATTCTTTATAGTGAAGATACCAAATTGAGACAGTTTTTCAGACTTTTGCCACTGGATGAATAGGAGTAAAGTCTCCCTCCAGTTAAAGCATTGCTGTCAGGTTTTCTGTCCATTTTGCATCTCTACGTTTTGTGGAACAGTTCAAGGAATCCTCCTTGAACTGGAGATAAACAAGATTTGTTCTTGATAACAGCCAACAACACAGAAAGATAGAAGTGTTTTGAGCCTTTTCTTCTTCTGTATTAAATTCCTTTGTTCCTGGGAAAGTAATAGGTTTTAAGTGATGCCAAGGAAATGTAATTGCACTGTCAGAACTCGGCACAGTAAAATAATAGATTGAAAACCAGCAAGTTCTGTACATCTTCATCTATGGAATGTAAGCATGATTCAGAGCCAAGATAAAAGATACTTTATCAGATTCTCATTTTAGAAGAGTTGGTTTTTCTCCTTTCAAATAGTCATCCATAAAGCAGGAACTAAATAATTTATTACACGGGTGGATAAAATTGGGAACTTCATTCTTAATGATCTTAATATATTCCTCCTACTGCTTTTCTCTTCGCAGATCTAAGTCTGATTTGGGACTGTGAACCTCTTGCTTATGTGTGATGACAGCCCCTGGCAGAGCTATTTGCTTGTGCACGTGTGTGCTACGTGCAGGATAAGAGAGTCTTTCATGGAAAAAGCTGCAAGTTTCTGTGTGCCAGGCACCTCACAAAGCATTGTGTCATCCCAAGCAAAGCCAGCACTGGACCTTGGATGGCTTTGGACAGTCCTCTGAGTGTCCCAGGAGATGTTTTGGTCTTTAGCAGCAGGTAAAAGATGTGTGTTCTTTCCATAGAATATAGTGCTTGCCAGTAGGTACTTTGCTCATCCAAATCTGTCAAAAAGACTTTATCCATCTCAAGCAGCACCCTTAGGAATGCTTTTTATCTGTTCTTGACTTACTTCCTCACTATTCTATGTCTTATTACTTGGTCTCAGCTTAAAACAGTGCATATGTATGTATCTAATCTGTCACAGAGCTGATGGAAATCTCTGTTGTGAAGCTCCTAACATCCAGCCCTACTAGTTCGTCACATCCAAAGTGAGCTCCCAATGAACTCAACATTGTGTATGAAACATCTGAGCACTATGCCCAGATATTCGGTTCTAGCTTCCCTTCCCTGTGTGCCGTTCTGTTTAATTACACACCTTGTATTAATTTTTATTTTTCTTATGGCTAAGCCAACAGAATTGCCTTTGGGGTGCTCTGAATTTGTTGATAATTTGCTCATCTTTGAGCCTGAAGGCTGTCCCAGGCTGCTGGAAGTTGTTTGTCCAGCCTTGGTTTGGCTGGGAGTGCATTTGCAATTGCTGCGTGTCGCTCCGACTTTGTGGCACACATGTCACGAACAGCGAGGGTTGCCATAGCAATCTCCTTTTCATACAGAACTGCAGTGCTGAAAAGACACTTAAATTCTCATGTAACTGGCAAGAGCAGAAGTTTAGTGCTTTTTCTGACAGCTCTACCTAGTGCTGCTGCAGTCTGGGTATTTTTTAAAGTATGTTAATTAGCACTTAAATAGGTTTTTTTCTTTCTTTCTTCTTCTTCTTTTTTTTTTAAAGTAGGGGATGTGGGTTTTTTGATTTTTTTTTTTTTTTATTTCTTTATTCTTCTACTTTCTTCCTCCTAAACCTTTGCCATCAGGTTCCAATCAAAACTTTATCGCTCTATTTTTACCTACTGTCTGTAAAGCGATAAAAAGTCCTTTTTTTCCCCCCTTCTATGAAGAAGGAAAAAGGGGAAAAAAAAAGATAAATGGATGTTACATAAATGGAACCAAGGAGATAAGCAGGAGACAAAGCTCCAGTGCTGCTGGCTAGGATGGATGGGAAAGCATCATTGGAAGTTGGCTGGGAGAGGAAGGGTTGAAATAGTGTGGCCTGATCCATCCTACACTGCCACTAGTTACTTGATGAGCCTGACTAATGAAAGAAGGGCTGACTTTGGGATGCTTTAGATGAAGAAAGGCTGGTGTAGGAAGGAAAAAGAGACCTCTGCAAAGACATGGCACTCACTCATAATGGATACATTGGGTTCCCCACAGAAAAAAAGTAAAACTAAAAATCCCCAAATCCCGTACCCAGTAAAATCAGTGGGGAGTTTTGCAATGAACTCTACTGACCCCAGGCTATGGCTTTTACCAATATATTAATTATAGGTTTGGTTTTACAAATGGGTGTTCAAGGTGAAGAATTGTGCTGAACAATGACTGTATTTACAAAAGTTTTTATGAAACATGCGTGTAGAAATTACAGAGCCTTCCAGAAATCTTGAAGGAATGGAAAAGATTATCTTGTCTGTAAGGTAGCTGTTATAGTTGGAGTCTGCCTGGTGTTAGCTGTCGGATGAGTGAGAAGAATGTGGAGAAATGCCTGGTCTACGTGTTTTACTTGTCTTTCTGTGCTATGCAAAGAGGCACCGCTTTGGAGCTGCTGAGTTGAGTGGGGCTGGTGGGTTGGTGCCCACCTCGGCTCCAGCTCCATCTGCTCTGCTTCCCACATTCACTCCAGCCCTGTCCCAGGGGAACACAAAGAAACCCACCGAAAGAAAAAGAGAAAAGGTAGTAAGAAAGTACCACTCAGTGGCAAGTAACATTTAGACTTTTTTCTTCTGTTCCCAGCTTTAATATGCCCCTGAGACCTAAAACACGGATGACGGTCCCCTCAAAAGGATCTCCAAGCTCTTTATCTGCAATGTCCAACACAGTGAGTTTTGGGAGCAACCCTGAGTTCCCCACCAGTGTGAATCCTGTGCTCAGAGCTTGCCTATCATTTTCTGCTGTTGGTTTGAAGTCTGGTCCTGCCCTACAGCAAACACAAATCCCTCCATCTTCTGTGAGATGTAACAATTTCTGCACAGTATTTTGTAGCTGACCTCTATTAGTCACAGCAGAACAGAAATACAGAAATGTGTGTTTGTGAAAGGCAGAAAAACGACTCAGCTGCCTTGGAAATGACAGCTGTCATCTTTGGAAATGGAGGGGGGGGCACCAGGAAAACAGCAGTGTTGTGAAGGTGGTAAATCGCAACACACACCTAGAGGCAAAATCCTAAGCAGATACATGAGATTTAAGGGGTGGTGGGAGACAGAACAATGGGAATTACATTTTCAAATCAGGTTACTAGAAAAATACAGGTCAAATGAACTTGTAACCAAGAACAAAGAGCAGAAATGAGTCTTTGGAATGCATCCAGGCTTGAGACAATGGTCACCGTGTAGGACAAGTGCAGCTCACGGTCCACAGCCCCTTTGGGAGCCATCCTGCCCCTTCTCGTGACATTGGAAACAGTCCTCTACATTCACAGGAGTGAGATCTTGCTGCTCCATCGTGTTTCTGGAGCTCACCCAGCTGCCAGCAGAAGCCACCACTACTCCAACCCCACGCCAATGCTCCTGGTGCACCAAATGCAGCCATCACCCATCAGGGCAAGGGGACCAGATCCCTCCTGGAGTGACACACAGGTGTACAGTGCATCCAAAGGTAAATGCAAGGATTTGTGTCAGGTTTAAAAGCAGAAACGGTTTCAGATGTAATCCTGGCTCCACAGGACACGCTGTGCCTCTGGTCTGCATCACTCCATCCTCTCCTTGCTGCTCATTAAAATCTCTTCCAGGAAAAATAACTAACGCTTGTGGGATTTGAAAGTCTGACACACTACGGAACATATGGTGGCATGATCGAGCTTGATTCCTTCTTTTCTTGCAGCAGCCTGGTTTTCTGATCACCCTCTTTCAGCCGATCCATGGGATGTGCAGCGGTGGTGACGGTGGGACCATGAGGGATGGAGCGACTTGCTGGTCAAATCCCACCTCACCGTACACATGAAAATGTAACCTCTCCCATGAGAAGGTGCTGGATGCAGAGGTTTCACTGCAATTACAAGAATGAAGTAAGTAAAAATTGGGCAGTCAAGGAGCAGGGAGAAAAGCTGAGAGCTTTCTCGGTGGTTTTGGTCTCAATAAGGTTACTGACGACTGTTACAGCAGAAGGGCAAAACTACTGGAAAGCAAATGTTGAATGTACAGATGGGACCAAACAGAGGCAGTTTCAACTGGCGCTGGTGGTTGCAGAGCTGGCTGGAAGACTGCACAAATCTCAGGAATGCCCATGTGGGAAAGTTGGGAGGGGGGATGGTTCTTCAGCCCTGATTCTCGGTGGGAAAGAAATGGCAAACAGACTCCTGCTACCCCACAGTCTTGTGTCAAAGGCGACGTTTGTGAAGCAAAAATAGAAATTCTGTATGATGCTGGCAAATTCTCCTCTTCTTTACTCAGAAAATACTGTACAAGGATGCTCTAGCTCCCCTCTAATGCCGTAAACTCAAAGGCATGGTCATAAGGGAAAAAGAAAGTGAAGCCAAAGGACATGAAACGAAATGAACAGGACTTGCTTGTGGCAATGCTACGGTCAACTTCCTGGGAAGGTGGGCCCGCCGGGGAGCTATGCGGCATAGTCAGTCGGCCCCTAGGTTAAAAGACAGCCCCGCTGCAGTGAGTCACAAGGCTGTGCCTCCTTACAACTGCAAAGCAGACCGCTGGATGAAAGCGTCTTCCAAGTTACCATTGCTGCTCTGAAGCAATAATTCGGGACTTCTGTATGTTTATCTTTTTATTTTTATTGCATTAGGAAACAAAAAACCTTTAAAGCGTTAAGACAGCCCTTTTATGTCCCTGCCAAAAGGATGTAGTTGATTCACAAGACACGTTACGCTGCTGGCCCCAGGCTCCTTGTCGAATGGTGCGTTATCTGCCCGCCTCTGTCTCTTTGCCGTGTGAGAGTCGGTTCGGGGGAAGCTCACCCGGTGGCATGCGCATGCATGGTCAGTTTGGGTCACAGTGTCATGGTGAGAGGCTACTCCATGCCGCTCCGCAGGATCTGGTTGGCCGCAATCAGCATCACGCTTATAATAAAGGCCATGGCAAATGCGCAGATAAGGCTCTTCCGGACGCAGGTCTGTCTGTTCTGCTTCTGGGCGTGCACTGCAGAAAGACAAGGGAAGGTTGAGCTACTTGGACAAAGAAACATCTTTGCTGTCTGCTGGGATCAGCTGAGCTCAGAAATTCTCCTTCTCCTCTATGTGCCCACAGCTGCATCCCACACCCTGAACACAGCCTATGCTGGCCTAAAGTCCCACCTCTCCTTGAAGACCAGTGGAGAACATAGAGGGTGAGTACGTTATAAAGTTATCTATGCATTTATTTTATCAGAAATACTGGTCTCCTGCAAATCCCCTTAGACACAGCCAGGTTTTTTCAGCTTTCAGGTCAACTGGGAATGAGATTCAAGATGTGCTCCCAACAACACTTAAAAAACCCACTGAGGCCCCTCCTATGAGTACACACAGCACATCAATCTTTTTGTTTTGAACTCTTTTTAAGTTTTCAGTGTCTCAGCAAATTGAGATTATTGAGAACCTTTTCAAAAGAATGCTTGCAGAAGAGTTGTCAAAGGAGGGGAGGGTAATTTGCAGCAGTTAAAATGCAGGTAGAGACGGCATTTTTAGCATTTCACATATTTAATGATGTTTTGTGTGATGTTTTTTTTCAGCCTTGGGCTCTGTTGCCTGTTACCATGGATGGGAGAGCAGCTGAAGACTGGGCAAGACTTTCTTTGGTGGCATCTTTCCTTCCAAAGGAAAAAAGTAAAGCATATTCAGAGTTTCCTGCAGGAATGTTTCTGAAGCAAACCATTTTTTTGTCTTCTGACATGTAATAATAGCAATTTAAGGCAGCAGGATCCAGGTAAGTCATTAGTACTGTTCTTCACTAACTAAGAAGCTGAAGTTGCTGACTTTCTTCATTGTTAACACAGTCATGCACAGCCCTGGGATCAGTCTGTGAATCATCCTCTTGAATATGAAAACCTTTTTGTCCTCCTTGTACCTGATGAGGAGAAGCTCCTCCTGAGATATGCCAGCCTGTTCCTAGCAGGGAATGCAGCTCCTAGCAATACCCAACATAAAGGAAAACTAAAGAAGCACACTGAGGCATAACCTTCATCTTCTCAATGTGCTGCCTGGAAGGTGTATGGGAACTGCTGAATCCCAGCCTGAACCTCTGATTGACCACCTGAGGCCAGCAATTAGTCAGCCCTGGGAGCACAGGTGAAGGCAATTCTGCTGTGCTACTGGGAGGGGTGGAGCCCAGCTCCAATTCTCCTAGACCCCATTTAAGAGCTGACTGCCAGTGGGGAAGGATCTCTTTTGGAGATCATTCCTCATGGAGACTTTCAGTGAGCCCAGGATAAGGGTAAGTTCCATCTGTTCTTCTCTAATGTAACAACTTGTTCTTGTTTAGCCTAATTCTTCTGAATATTTCCTAATTTATAACGTTATGTATTTACTGATTACACAGGTGGACTTGGCCAAGGGGCAGCAGGTGAGCACTCTTCAGACTTTTTTTATGTTATATCAGTTTGTCAGCCAGGCAGAGCTGTGCTGAGCAGATCCCAAGTGTGCAGGATGGAGAAGAGTCTCAGGGCTCTGTTTTGGTGGCAACAACACACCCAGAGGTGACTGTGGAGATCAAAGCATCTGTTGCAGCAAGGAACTGAAGGTACCTGTCCTCCCCTAACCTCAGTGAAAACCACCAGGGCTCATCTTGGCTTCATTCCTACCTGAAATTAAAGCCACTTTAATGGGGTGGATGAAATGTATATTAAATATAGATGTAAGCCTTTAAGTTAAGTCTCTTTAGGCTACGTTTACAGTTAAAAGAAGCGATTCTTTTTTACAGTGTTGTTCACCTTGTTCCAATGCAGTGCTTCAAATAAATTAGAGGGGTTGTACTCAAAAGCAACTCCTTCACTCTGCTAATTAACAAGTGGGTGAAGAGAAACTAACCTACATGAAGACACTTAAAGCCAGGCTGAGATAGTGTCCAACATGCTTCACAACAGCACTCCCTCAATGCAAGCAGATGCCCTGTCATTCTGAGCCCTGCAGGGAACTCAGTATATGGGAAATGGGAACATTTTGGTCTCCTCTGGCACCAGGAGGTCCTTCAGGTAATGGCATGTCCACAGCCAAGGGCTGCAGGACATTGTTTGCTCTCAGCCTGTCTTCCCTGGGAGAAACACTCTTGTCAGAGCTGCTGCAGACCAGAACCATTCCCTTCCTCTGGGACCTGCAGCACAACTTAGCGTCTTAGTTGACAGTGCTGAGCTGATCTGTAATTCTCTGGTGGGTTTGTGCGCGCGTGTGTATTTCTAACAACATCTAAAAAAGGGTCTGTTTTGCTTCTAGGTTCTGCCTAGCACCAGCCATGCCAACATCCCACGAGAAAAGCTGTTCTCGCTGTACTTTTGGAAGCTGGGACTTCCAAAATGAGACGCTGAGCACTGATGTTTTCAGACCTATAGTTTTGTGTCTGGGTTGGTTCACCCCAGTCCCGATGCAGCAGTGACAGCTGGCGCACAGCTCCACCAGGTCAGTGGGGACCAAGAGCTCCATCCATGGTTATAAGCATCCCTTCCTCCCTGCTGCTTGCTTGGCTTGGTTTGAAGAGTGTTGCTGCTTGCCTCCCTCCTGCAGGCTTCTTAAAATTCAGCTGTAATCTTCTGCATCTTCTCTGCAGTAGTTAGTTAGCAGAGGATGAGTGTGCTGGATACAGTGTTTGAATCTCATTAATTAGCCAGGCTAAGTGTTGCACTTTGCTTTATTATAAGAAACTACTGCATCTCTGTCTGATGCCCCTTCAGAGGCACCAGGTGTGGGAAAGCAGCAGGTGATGTTTTCAAACCCTGAGTTCCTCCATAGGCATCTCCCTGGACTTTCCTGTACTTGAAATGATTTGTCTATTTGGTTGTTCCAGCCAGCAACATTTCGGAGCACCATGAGCTCCTCTGCCAAAAAAAGCCTTTCTCCTACAGTGGCTTAAAATGGTTTCTGTAAGTAAATGTTCCATGTTGGTAAAAGGAGAATGTTCTTAGCAGTGGTAATGCCATTCAAAGTGCATAATGCACTGTAGATGTTCTGGCTGCATCCTATCTCCATTGCTGATCACTTACATAGCAGTCTTGGGGCACTGCTGAGGGGCTGCTGCACCAAGCAACATCTGCAAAGCAAAATGCTTCCTTTCCCATAGCTTAGCCTGGAGCTCATCCAGTGGTGCTGCTCCACTGCTGATCAGCTCATCGATTTGCCTGGAATCAATGGATTTCTGCACTGTGAATAAATGCAGGGTTTGGGCTTTGTAGGTAAAACTATCTGCTATGCTCTTACACTGGGCAACAAAAGGTAAGGTTGGCTATGTTTGACACAAATATTCCTTTCCATTTCCTATAAGTTACTAGAGCTGACCCATGGATCTCGCTTCCCTGATGGCTCCAAAGTGAAGCTCAGTCCAACTACTGCCTTGTAGCCATCTAATGGCAAAGCTGAGTTGAACAAAGTCCAAGGAACTACAGGGAAACAAAAGGTTTTGTTCCATGCTAACTGTGCATCCCTGCCTGTGGCACATCCAGGATCAGACAGTTTTACAAAGGAAACAGGAAGAGAACAACTGTACAGAAACATCCTCACCTTCAAACTCTGTTTGGCAGTTGCCGGAGTTTTCATTTAAACTCTCCTCCTCGTTGATAATGATGTTCTCAATGTCCTTCATCGTTAGGTGGTCCCGGAAGGCGTGGTACAGGATGTGCTTCAGCTCTTCTAGTGTTATCCTCTGCATGTCAAACTGCAGGGAGAGGACCACGTTAGGCATGGCAGCAGGAGCAGCACAGTGCTGGGATGAAAGCAGGTATGTGGGTTCCCCCCAGTTCCCCATTTGTGGGCTTTTTTTTCCAACCTCATTTCAGCATCTCAATGTAACTTCACAAATTTTGCTCTTTTGGGTTCACTGGACCCTGTCAGTGTAAATACTTCAAATGGATGTTGCTAGGGATCTTGGCTGCTTATTTATTGCTAGTAAAGCTGGAGAGCCAGAGCCGTCCAGCATCAGCTCTGGCCATCCCTGCAGAACTAAATCCCTTAGAAACAACCCTGTCACTGTTCTCATATACTATCATTAAGGTTGGAAAAAAGACCTCTATGATCACCAAGTTCAACCCCAATCCCATCCCACCAGCCCATAACTACATCTCTCAGTGCTGCACCTCCACAATGGATGGTGACCCCACCACCTCCTGGGCAGCTGTTCCATTGCAGCACCATCTTTTGGAGAAGAAATGTTTCCTAATATCCAACCTGTGCCTCCCCTGGTGCAATTTAAGCACACCACTTCTTGTTCTATCACTGTTTCCTGCCAGCAGAGGTTGACCCTCACCTCACGCCCTGCCATGAGCCATAATTCTCTCTCTGCCCTGTTCTTCCTCACAACTCCAGTGTGAGCCCAAGCAGAGAACATTGCTCTCATAGAAATGTTGTTCCTGTGCATACCAAATAAATGCTTTAAAGCCATTTGTGGTTTTTTTTCCTGCAGATAAATGTACAGCCGTATACTTCTCAACAGTGATTAGGGAAAGCATCTCTCCTGGCAAGTAATGGTGTGGAACTGGGGTCAATGAGGGGCCAGAGCACCATCTTTGTGAGCTCATCTTTCTTTGTGTTCTTTTTAGGATTTCTGAAGGGATGTATGAGCCTTCTTTGGACTTGCGGGAAGTGCCTGAAGACTTCTTATGGGCAGTATAGTTGAGTACAAGGGATCTCCTGTATGTGGTGCATCTTGGCCACATGGAAAGCAAAACAGATACACCATCCCCAATGCCACTCCTTTTCTTTTCCCCTTAGGGGGTTTTTCAGGTCTCCCTTTATGGCAGTATCACTGCCAACATGATGTCACAGCTTACTGTGGTGCTACCCGTTGCATTGCTTCAGGCTTCCTAGATTACAAACAATCATAGGTACCTGCTTATCTTAATAATGTGGATACATTAATGACTTGTGAGCTTTGAGGTCTTTCTGTATCAGTTAATCTGTCTAGTGGGAAATAATTCTTCTCTTGACAGATATGCATCTGTTGCTGTGTGTCCGGTTCTTCCATTTAAGCTTGATGCTGATATAGGGATAACTTATTTATTTATTGCTCCATTGCCACCTTGTCTTCTAGGAAGAAGATCCAGAAGATCAGTGCTGCAGTGGCACAGCTGCCCAGGGGGGTGGTGTGGTCACCATCCATGGAGATGTGGCACTGAGGGACACAGTGTGCATGACGGGGGTGGGATGGGGTTGGACTTGGTGATCTTAGAGATCTTTTATAACCTTAATGATTCTATAGTCTCAGATGGTGGGTGAGGGGGGGTGGGGGTGGGGGGTGTCACAGCAGCCCTTGTTGGCTCCTGCCCTGACTGTCTGACCTGCTGACACAAGTACTTCATTGCTCCTTCTTTGCTCTGTGTTCCAGCACTTGCATGCAGGAGGTGTTTCCTCCACTAGATACCTATCAGCATGGGAGTTTGTTCAGACTGGGCATGAGCTCAATGCAACCAGAGACATCACTTTGCATCAGGTTTGGACTCCCAGGTAATTTCTTCTATTATCATTGCTCTCCAATCTGGCAGTTTCCCTGATTCACTTTTCAATTACTCTGGCTTTTTATTGTTGTAATGACAGTAACCAGGGAGCAACTCGTAACTTTTATTGGCTCTGCTGAGAAGAACTGTGACTGCTGCAAGCTTAAAACTTTCTATAGGATTTATAATTAGGAGAAATCAATGATGTTTCTTCTGAGTTGGTGCTCTTGGAATACACTGGAAGCAATGATATAGAAACAAGCTGTTCCTAATGACACCCAATGAGTCAAGTGATGCAGTGAGAACCCTGAACACTACACTGGTTTGTATGTTTGGCACCAGGTGTTGTCCACTGAAGTTTTTGGTGGACTTCAGGCACTGCAACCAGCAGAAATATCTGATATTATTGGTTCTGCATGCACACAGCAGGTGAGTGCTCACAGCACATCGCACAGCTGCTCCTTCAGTGAGACAGGCTCGGGGTAAGGGACACTTATCACCTTGGGTACCACTTGCTTCCAGGAACAGCCAGCTTCCCTGATGCTGCACCCCAGCATCCTGCTTACTGGGGAGAGGGAATGGCTAACAAGCTCATTTCCATAGTAACAGGCTCATTACTGCAATGGCTACTGCTAACAGGAGATTACTACATTCTTCCCAGCAGCTTTGTCAGCAGGGAATTGCACATATATTGGCAAATTAAAATCAGATTTAAGTGCGTATTCACAGCACCTTTAACCCCAAGCACCTGGCTTAAGTTTGTGCTACAAAATGACGCAGCATTCCAAACCAATCTGGCCTGTGAACACCCCCAGTGTGTCCCCAACCACCTTCAGAGCTGGGCAGGGACACAGAAGAGTGCAGCTCAACCCCCATCCCCACCCTATCCTCATCCCCATTATCTCTATCTCCACCCATCTGCATCCCCATCACCATACCCTCCATCCGCACCCTCCTCACGTAGAGCTGAGGCACAACCAGGGACCAGTTTAAGTTTTGACAGCTTAGCAATTTCCTATGAGGGAAAATACCATTCCATTGTAAAAACAACAGCACCCCTCAGTTCAGTGCTGAGCTTAATGAAAAGAAATGGCCTGCATGGTGAGGATGGAGATGGGTTCCTTACCACATTCTGCTACTTGCTGAGAACTTAAAGCTGCTGGTACCAGCTGGTGCACCACTACACACAGCACTTACCTCTGAACCACTGGAACAAGGCAACAGACAGCAATGAAATGATCTGCAAGGCAGAACTGCCTGTATGCAGCCAGGGACTCCTGCAGCCAATCCTGCTCTCACTGGGGAGGTCTTTTTAAGCAGGGGAGTGGGTCAGTGACTGTACAGATCTCGCTTCACAGCTGAGATATCACAGTTATTCAACTGGGCTAAGAGGAATTGGCCTCCTGGTAGGATAAATCACAGTAACACCTCTGCAGAAAATGCACTAGGAATATTAATCCTGGACCCATTCAATTAACTTTAAATAGTTTAACTAAAACACGAAGAAGTGGTTTTCTTCCTTTTTTCTTTTTTAATTAGGAAATGTTCCCAGACTGAAGTACAAATTAACAGGTCCTAACGATCTCTTTTGCCCAGTTTTACAGCTCCCTGGCCTTGCTGACTGTCTCCTGGTCTGATCCCAATCAAAGTGCATAAGTAAATGGATTGCAGCGTGTTGACCTCCGACGTGAGGTCTGTGAGAGCCTCTGGAAGAGAAAACTGATAAGTTTTAATTAGGACTAAAGCCATGGAGCCCCATTTGGGAGTGAGCACCTCCAGCTTACGCCCAGAATACAGTGAGCTCACAACATCCATCAGCTGGATGGGGCAAGACTTACTTTTTCTGTATCAGTGTGAGGGAAAGAACCTGTCCTGCCTGCTTCATTAAACAGACTGAATTCAACTCACTGCTCTTCTTCCCACATGTGCACTGCTGCCAGCAGCATCAACTGCTGCTGAATGAGAGAAGAAAGCAGAAACCCCAGTGAGGTCAATGGACCAGCTAAGTTGTTCAATGTCTCCTTTAGCCAAAGGGAGCCCATCTTTTACTTTGCAGTTAAAATGTTTCAAGAATACCAGAAATGGGTTAGGAAGGGAGACACTCCAGAAATGTGGGAAAGATAATTCATAGGAGCTTTGTTAGGGAGACAAAGCTACAATGGGAAACTGGAGGAATCCAAGATTACATTTAATATTAACACAGCACTTTGGTTTTTTTTTCTCCCAGTGAGAAACCCTCAGAAGTCTGGAAGAAAATGATCCGTGTGGGTACAAGTTTGATGCAGTTTGTCAAACTGGCACTTTGAAAGGAGAAGTAAACATACAAAATATAAATGCCACAAGTCATCGACGTTATTATTAATAGTCCCAGCGCCGACACCACAGCCAGCAATGCAGGAATCCACAGCAGCCTGTCCCAGCAGGGCTGCCCAGGGACTTTGTTTCCACTGTTTTCACAGCCTCCCCTACAATTTGTAGGAGCTGAAGTTCTCAAGTCTATCCCACCTGCCCTCCAAAGCCCACAGCTCGCATTATCGCACATTAGCTAAGAGCATCCGAGCCTCTGAAGTTCCCCCTTGGCTCCTGGTTGTCATGGATCTTTTCTGACAAGCCTGAAGCCCTGAAGAAACCTGGTGAATATTTAATCCATGCAGAGACAAAAAGACAGCAGAAAAATAGACCCCTCCACCTCAGCTTCCTCGTTTGAGAGTATGAAAAATTCCCACCAGTGAACCCAAAGCCAGGAAGATGCGCAGAAAGGATGTGATCCATTTTCACCTTTTCTGACTTGCCTCCCTTCGTTGTGCTGCATTCGGACAGACGTAGATTTGCCTTTGATTTGATTTGCATTTTGTAATTACTTTTTACGTAACCATTTGCCTTCCATGTAATGCCCGTTGTTTGGAAACAAGATTAATCCAACCGAGAACCGCAAGGTAGAAAGTTCAATTAAAGCCGGGAGTAACCGCGGAGTTACTCTGTTCCGAGTAGCGTGTGATATTTTCTCGCTGTGGCAAAAACAAGGTGATCAATTCTGAGGTCCCCTCCAGCCATTCGCTTGGCACTTGCAAGCTCTTACCAGCTACCAGTATAACAGAGCAGAGAAGTAAGAAAATACAAATCAGCTGTCAGGGCAGAGAAATAAAATTGGGGGAAGTAATTTTAATGCATGACTCAGAGCAGCAAGGAGGGGGGCATGGAGTGCTCACACCTCGAAACTGGGGGGAAATCAGCATCTTTGCAGGTGTCTGCTCCCAAGCTGCAGTAAAGCCTGGGAGGCCATGGGGACTTGGCTCTAATGGACATGAAACATGGTCTCACACAGGTACTGCTGAGTGCAGGTGGAGTATGAGCATAAGGGATGAGCACAGGTTCGGGATAAGAAGGGACAATGCACTCTGGTGGTAGCTCTATGAGCTCTACCCTTTAGAATCACAGAACCATATAATCATTAAGGCTGGATAGATAAATAAGGTCATCTAGTCCAAACACCAGCCCATGCCTATGACCACTCTAGACCATGCCACTCAGTGCTACCTTTACCCTTTTCTTGAGCACCTCCAGGGACAGTGACCCCACCACCTCCCTAGGCAACCTATGCCAACGTCTGACCACTCTTTCCAAGAAGAAATTCTTCCTAATATCCAATCTGAACCTCCCTTGGCACAATCCAAGGCCATTCCCTCTCATCCTATCACTGTTTGACTATCAGACATACTGCTCAGAGCAGGGACATTCAGTACCTAACAGATTTTGTCCCTCAAGTACCTCATCTCCACGGCCCCCAGACACCTCCAAGGACAGTAACCCTAGGCAGCCTCTACCAATACACCACCATTCTTTCAGAGAATAATTTTTCCTAATATCCTTGAAATGGTCTTCAGTGATGTCTGCCCTGTGGGGCAGTGGGTGCTGATAGGGATGGGAGAGCTGCTGTTTGCAGTGCAAGAGGTTCAGCCAAATCCCAGCCCAGCTCTGATCTCATAAGTTGCAGTCCCAGCACACTCACGTCACATCTGACCTAGGTCTCTGTGTTCAGGCTGCTAATTGTACTTAAGTTATGCATGAATTAGAGAAATATTTAGCTCAGCGCTGCTTGAGGACTCTTCTCATGCTAAAATAAACTGTCACCTGGTAGCTCAGCTCCTCAGTCTGGCAAAGAACGAATTTTTCTGGTGTAGTTGCTGTGCTAAACGCGCTCTAGGACTCAGCAAAACCTGGGACAGGGCCTGTAGTTGCCGCACCACTAGAAATGCTCAAGGCCAGGTTGGATGCAGCCCTAGGCAGCCTGATCTGGTAAGTGGTGTCTCTGCCTATTAATACATGGGGTTGGTCTGAATGGTCTTTAAGAGTTCTTCTCAACCCAAACCATTCAATTAATAAGTTTGATGGTCACCAGAATCCAATTCTTGCTCCCAAAAGTCCTTGCCAGTGGATGGAAAGCCAGTCAACAGCTACTCTTCCAATCCTTCCCCAAGCAAAAGTATTCTGCTTTACTGCTGCATTAAAGTTCATCTTCACAAGTAACCCAGGAGTATGGTTTACAAACAGATGCAGCCTATGTAGGTCTGTCAGTCAGTGGAGTGAAACAAGACCACAAGTCCTGATGATGTGCGTCACCAGGTCTGACCTCCCTGCTGAAGTCTTTGGCTCAGAGCACTGCAAACAGCCAGCTTTCTGAAAAGCTCACTCTCCCTGTCAAATCACAACATGAAGCTGACGTTTATCAGTGTTGAGAAACCCGCTGAAATAAAAAAGCAACTGATCACTGTAGTGATACAGTGCAAGGAAAGAACAGCCCTGTTCCACCACGGCGACAGCTCCATAGAAATATCTGGATAATTTGTTTTGGTTCAAGGCTATCTCTGACAGAATTAGTGGACTCACTAAAAAAGGGGCTGATTCCTACCTTGCAGAAGTGACATCAATTTCTTTTAGGTGCACCATAAACCACGGCAATACACAGGGCATAGCACAGCCTGAAAAGCAGCAGCCCTGTGCACCATGCAAAAGGACTGCGGTGTCCAGTCCTATCCCACAGCACCTTCTGCAAGGGCAATGCACAGCTCACCCATGAACAGATCATCTGCACACTGCTGGCTTTCCTTTTGCACCCACCCAGAGCCCAACCAGGAACCAAAGGAAAGCACTGAAAATTCACCCAATCCCATCCACCACCTCCAACTCATCGGGGACAGAGCCCCTCCTTGCCCCCTGTGCACTCCATTTCCAAGAGAAATAATAGGCTCAGGAATTACAATTGACAGAATCATGAAGGTTGGAAAGGACCTCGAAGATCATCCAGTCCAATCACCCACTTACCACCAATACTGCCCATTAACCATACTCCTCAGTACCACACCTCCACAACTCCTGAACACCTCCAGGGATAGTAACCCCACCACGGCCCTGGGAGCCTGTGCCAATGCATTACTACTCTTTCCAAGGAGAGGTATTTTGTTGTTTGACACTCTACATTTTCTCCTCTCACTGCATGCCACCATTCCTCCTGGCAGTAATTCCCCATCTCCTCTAGTCCCATGGTGCCAACAACAGCCCTGCACCTCACTGAAGCCTCTGCCTGTACAGATGCCAAAACTCATTTTTTTCATCAAATTATGGAACAGATTAAGAAAAATCAAGCTGTTTCCAGCCTGTATTTTGCTTGGAGTCATTAGGCTCTGAAGAAGGGCTCGCATCTTCAAAACCTTGATCCATTTCTTTTTCCCCCAGCATTTGGTCTAATAGAAAATGTTACTGATCCATGAAAGCTCCGTCTCCTTTCTAAACCCTGACTTCATTAAAACTTTATCAATTGGAGGCCTAACAGTGAAAGGGAAAGATGCAGCTTGTCTTTGCTTCCAACACAGACCTGCCAGGCTGACTCATGAGCTGACTGCAGACATCCACCCTGGGAAGGGAATATGAGGAACAGCATCTATTTATCTGATTTTTGCCCTTGAAGAAAGGATCTGCTGTGATGGACACCAGCAGCACCACAAGCTTTGGGCTTTCTGTTTGTTTAGAGAGCACCTTGGTTACATTAGTTCTCAAATCTAGTTGCTTTGCAAATGTTAATGTTTAATTATTTGCCCAAGAGCCTTGGATCAAAATCAGCATTATTGTCCCATCCCATCTGCTACAGAAGTGCCTTCTCGTGTATAAGCAAAAGGATAACAGACTTAACAGAAAGAGTAAAATCAATATTGTAACTCTTGGTTGCAGGAGGGACCAGGCTGGAGTTTGTAAAGCAAAGTTACCCCTGTGCCTTTCATTGGGTCCCTATGAGTGAACGCCCTTGCAGCTCTATTTACATAAGACATCAAGGGTCTTAATGTTCCAAAAGTGCATCTCTTTGTGTGAGAGGATGGTTGTTTTTGTCCTAGGATTTATCTTGAACTCTGCTCCTTTGTCTTAATGAATGCAAACATTGCTGCATTATGTGCCCCAGCGCATTAATTGTGCAGGGTTACATGGTCAGCCCTAACAAAACACTCACTTTTTAGGGATGAGACACCTCTCTGACTACAGAAATGCCTTTCTGAAAAGCCACACAGGTCATGCCCTTCCTTGCCTGGGTTCGTCCTTTGTCACAGCTGCAGAAGGTCCCTTTCCCCCTTTTCTCCACTGCTGTGTTTCCCCAGGAGCCCAAGACCTTCTCAAATTAATAGGGGCATTGGGAGCCCTAACGAATTTACTCAGGAACCGGCTCCTGTCAGGCTACATAAATTTGACAAGCTTCCATCAATAAAATGTTATCAATCTTAAAGCTGGCCCTGCGAATAGCTTGGATATATTTCCTTGCGCTAATTGCTTTCTAATAGCTTGTTGTGTAAGTGCAAGCTCATTAGGAGTCATGCGGCTTTATGAAAACACATCTGAACTAATCCTACAGGTGATAAATGGTTTTTGGGAATAAAGGAATTTTTAGCAGAGTGGTTTTTCTGCTTACGCTGGTGATCTAAAGCCCCACAACAAGCGACATCACAGAGGCAGGCCATTACTTTGCATTAGAAGTACAGGAATAATTCATTCTGTGTAAGCCATCCAGGTAACTTTGGACATTTTGTTGGTGCTGTGCTCTGATTTAAAAGCAGTTCAGCTGTTTATGCTGTTGGCTGCTTTCCTTTCTCTCTTAACTCTTGCACGTTATTCTCTAATTCATTCATTCTAATTCTTCATTTCAGCCTGTTACTGGAGTTGGTGACAACAGTCATGATCCCATACTGGACTACCCCTCTAGGGACAGACAGCAAGACACACTGCAAAATGGGACTGCACATGGTAAAGCAAAGACAGACAGAGCTGCTTTCCAAGAGCACAACAGTGGGTCTAAATAGCAAATGCCTATTCAAACCCACCATGGAGTTTACCACTCCATTCAGGTCACACCAAAACCACATTGCCTCACATTTTTCTTCCTTTCCCAAACTCAAAGCAGAAGCTCAGCAGAACCTTAAGTTTGGGACCCAAAAGCAACCATTGCCTTTGCTGCTGGAAGAACCCAGCCTGCTCTTGGTGGCCTGGTGGTCACCAATACATGCATTCCCTTCATTACATGTTCCCTGCCTTCTGCAGAGGCTCTGAGCATGCACTGCTTTCTCCCTGGATTCAACGTGAGTCAAACAGGCAACATCTGGCAAATGTTTTCACCAGAACTTTAAGCAACTCCCACTTTCATGCTTTTAAAATCACATTCATGCCTCTAAGCCACTGGTGACTCAGACCAGAGAGAGGACATTGAAACCTTTTCATAAGAACCAGGTAATGCTCTTTCTTGTTCCTCTCGACACAAGTATATACTTATGCACTGTAACATAAATCACAGCTTCACTCCTGGAAGGAGATCAGCTTTCCCACAGGCACATTACCAGTCTGTTATACATTTCTCATTCCCTTTCATGAATTGCCAGTTCCAAAAAGGAAGGTGCCTTGATAATGCACTGCTCAAGCCTGTTGAGTTTAATGAGAAGTGTTTCAGGCTCTTCAAATGGCTCCACCTGTGGCAACAAAGCAGCCAATATTCAGAACCTTCTGCCAAGTTCCAATTGGTTGTCAGCTGGTTGAGCAGTGCTGCATGGCCTCCTGTTGCACCACAAGCCAGGTAACCTGAAACTTCTCAGCTGAATGATCTGTGTCCATTAAGCCCCAGCTCTAATCAATAACATACAGAGGGAAGCAATAAGAAGCCAGACAGAGTACACTGAAAGCCTTCTTGCTCGGAAAGAGCTTTCCAAAGAAGCCTTCACAGTGAGGAAGATGACATGAGGTCTTTGTCTCCAAAGCGGAGTCTATTTGCTTAGTCCTCTGAAAGCCTGACAGCTTCAGTTTAAACGAACAGAAACCTCCATGCAGCCTTTAAAGTGTTCAAATTAGACTTTGGACTTGAATACTACAGGATCACCTACAGGTCTGGGCCCTGATCTGCAGCCCCTGCTCTGCCAGTATCTCTTGGCACATGCTTTGCATGTTATCCTTGTTGCCAGTAGTAGGAGCCATCTCCAATCTGTTCAGCAGTGAGAATGGCTGTTGGCTGTGAAATGTGTGATTTGTAGTCTGTGGGTGAAGTTCAGCCTTGCAATCTTTCCTTTTACTTACTGGGCAGAGCTACACATCACTGGAGAAAGCAGCACAGAGGGAATCAGGGCAGAGCTATGAGATCTCAGTCACAATGCCAGCAGTGATGCCAGTTCTGCTTGCTCTGGAACAGCCTTCTATCCTTCCATTTGAGCCCATATCCATTCACCAACCTTCAGACTCCTAACATAACCCTCATAGTCGTACATTTTCCCACCTCTTCTGACTGAGGAGCTGCAAACTGGAGTCTGTGACCTTTCTCCTTGCCATTCTCTTTAGGCTCTCTGACTCCAGCACTTCCCTTTTAAGATGTGATGGAGCAGAACCCAACAGCACCCAAGATGTGAGCGCCACACTTGCTCACAATGACAAGCCCTGTTTCTTTCACTGTTCCTTTCTGAAACTTTCCTATCTTCCCTCTTGCTGTTTTGACTAGTGCTGAGGGTTGAGCTGACATTCACATGGATCTATCTGTTATAAATAACCTGAAGATCTCATTCCTGAGCTGGTAACAGCCAGCTCAGAACTCAAAAGACACCCGATATGGAAAAGGTTGAGTGCCACTCAGAGTTTCCTTATTTTTGTCACAGAAAATGGGTACTAGATTATGAGCAACAAGAACAGCAACTTTCTTCTCCCGGCCTAGAGTTAAGAACTGCATCTTGTTTAACACAGGACAGAATTACAAACACCCTGAGATGGAAGAGACCCATAAGGACCACGGAGTCCAACTCCTGGTTTGGTGGGGGGGGAAATCAGTTGGCAGAGAATCCACGCATTGACTTTGAGGGCACAGCTGGGTTTTACTGAGATCTTTTCAGCACAATACACTACATTCTACATTTTATTTGGATCCAGGGACTGTTGAGCCGAGCAAACACATTGCAGAACTGTGCCCTTTTCCTGCTGAGAGGAGTGAAGAGTATCTTAATGCTTAGCGGAAATTATTTTTCTTGTTGACAGCTAGCAGGAAAACCTGACACCAGCTGCTCCTTTTTGTGTAATTACCCATAGAAATCTGGATTGTTTGCCTCCTCCATGAATGGAGAGGAGAGATCGCTGACACAAACCATTCATCTTATCATGCTGTATTATCATAGAACTACAGAATGGCCTGGGCTGGAAGGGATCTTAAAGATCATCCAGTTCCAACTCATGCCGTGGGCTGGGTGCCCCCCAGCTGAGGCTGCCCAGGGCCCATCCATGGCCTGGGGCACATCCAGGGATGGGATACCCACAGCTCTAGGCAGCACTACCATGGACTCACCACCCTCCTGCATGAGAATCCAACCTGAGCCATCCCTTCTGTCAGAACAACTCACAGTTTATGGGTTTCCAAAACAATTCTCCTTTGAAAATACACCATTTAATACTTAGACTAAAATTCAGTTTTCCTACTGAAAATACAAGGGGAAAACCAGATTGTTGAGTGCCATCTTTGGTCAGCAAAGGGGCAACATCTTGACATGATCTTTAGTTACTCCCTCAGATTCAATGCAGTAGGTCTGAAATTCCCTCCATGTCCCACATGGGGCTGTGATCACACTCACATCCGAACTCACAGCTGTTTCATTGCTGAGTTTGACTAGACTGGAAATAGGCAGGAACAAAATGGGAGCGGGTCGTGAAATGATTTTTTTGTTGGTGCTGTGAAAGTGGAAAACAGCCATTACATACATAAAAGCCAAACATAAAATCATGAAATCAGGACTGAAAGCTTAGCAAATAAGTTGATTTTGCATTCTCAGTGTGTATGCAGGAAAATGACGGTGGAGGATTGGGAGGGGACCTGTTTGTCTAACTTTTATGATTATCTGAGACCATTTCCCTGCTTGGCAACCCTTCTGAGAACCACTTACTTCATACACAGTTCCACACGCACACAAAAATAAACCCGAGATAGAAGAAATCTCAGCCAAAGCAGTAGGAAAACGCGCCCAAACAGCAAAGCAAAGCAGCAAAATGCTCTGCAAAAGGTCGGGAGGAGGACTGTGCAAACCTCCCTGTGCGGCAGCTACAGCCCAGGCTAAGGAAGGTGCTACAGCAGAAAGCAAACCACGTGCCAGCGTTGTTTTGTTCATCTGAAATTGCTTGACACACATTTCAACAAGGTATTGATTGATCTCAGCAGGGCTGGATTTAAGGAACATCACAAAGGCAGCACTTACCCTCAAGAGCCAGCAACAAAAATCAGACCTGCGCAAGCGCAGTGTTTGTTTTTTCCCCTGCAACCAACGCTTCGTGGTAGAACAAGAGATTGGTAAAAGGAATAAATGCACTCTGGGTGCTCTGCTGGGAACAAGGCAAGGTGGCAAAGCCCTCCTCTGCCTGCTGGGAAATGGGTGAGTGCTGGCATTGCACTTCCTAACCTGCTCAGGGCAAATGCTGGAAGCACAGAGGCAGCAGAAGCTGCGTGTTTTGGTGTTTACAATGACACAATGCAGTGCTGTCTAACAATTGTTCTTTTTTATGTTATCACTTCGGATGGCTTTAAAACGATGGCTTTT
The DNA here is from genome assembly GCF_054131305.1 of Coturnix japonica. Lineage (NCBI taxonomy): Eukaryota > Metazoa > Chordata > Aves > Galliformes > Phasianidae > Coturnix > Coturnix japonica. Next base: position 9,778,546 of record NC_140684.1, read on the forward strand.
CACACCCTTTGCTGCTCACAGCTGCTGGGATGTACAGCCAAAGGCTTTAGATGGAGGACAATTGGCTTTTCAACAGCCAAAGCCACAGCATTTACTCACAGCGTGTGTAACCTGTGACTGCAATACTGCTGGAAGGGGTCATTCATCATAGCAAAAATGTACATACACACACACAGTACGCCTGCAATGATTCCCAATTATCCACACCACGGACAACCTGGAATCAGGAGCCTGATGTCTCTTTGTTCCTAGGGAACATCATCTCTGATTTCATTAGGATGAGAGTTTTGCTCTGAAGTAAATCAGATGCAATTAATAAAACAGATGGGGAAAGGAAGACGCACATGGCCAGCATTAAATCCATGCTGTCTGTGCTAAAAGCTCTTGGTGCAAGGGAAGCTGCTAAGTGTGGGGATGTGAAGGGCTAGTGAAGGGTTAATGAAGGCAGGCAGGGGTGAAGGCTGGGAATACAACAGGCTCGGCTGGTCCAGGGCTCAGGGAAATGGTTCTTTCTGCAGGAAGGAGTTTGCTTCTGATGCTGCCAAAGCAGTGACAGCCTGGGGTGTGTGCCAGAGCCACGTGAGCTTCACAACTGAGTTCTGCTCCGGGCTAAACCTGCCTGACCTCTGCATATCTTAGAGACATTGCAGCATTGCAAACACCTGAATTCCTTCCCAAAATCCTGAGCTGTTCCAGTGCTCCTAAGGCTGACAGGCACGTACTGTTGGGTGTTTAACAGGTGACACAGAGAGGTGGCTTCGGGAGCATTTGAGCCAGTGCCACCAGAGCAGCAGGCAGATGACCTCATTCATTAGCCCCCACTGGGACATCGCTTACACTTCCACCGCCCGCAGGGGCTGCAGCCTGTCCCTGCTGTGCCACCTCACCTGGGATGGGGACAGCAAATCCTTCATCCCTCAGCACCATGAACCTGCTCAGATTCTATGGGGTTTGTTCTCAGGAAGCGTGAAAGCTGCAGAATGCATCAAAACCAAGAGTCATCCTAATTTAATTAAAAGTTTATCTTGCTGATCCGATCATATTCTAAGAACAACAGCCAGTTCTGCCGGTGTGGTAAGATGGTTACAGGGATTTCAGAAGTCATGCTCCCTTGGTACCTTATTACACATTGAGACAGTGCTCTAGGAGACCTTACATTTCTGTTTGCTGCACAGACATAAAGAAAGAGTCATAGAATCATAGACTGGCTTGGGTTGAAAGGGACCCCAAGAGTCATGAAGCTTCAACCACCCTGCCGCAGGAAGGGCCACCAACCTCCACACTGATACCAGCCCAGGCTGCCCAGGGCTCCATCCAACCTGGCCCTGAACACCTCCAGGGATGGACGGGGCATCCACAGCCTCTCTGTGCAGCTGTTCCAGCACCTCACTACTCTCATAGTAAAGAACTTCCCTGACATCCAACCTAAATCTTCCCTCCTTCAACTTAAAACCACTTCCCCTTCCCCTGCTGTTATCTGCCCTTTCAAAGAGTTGACTCTTTTCTGCTGATTCCTCGCACAACCAGATGCGAGATCATAAAATCACCAAACCATTAAGGCTGGAAAAGACCACTAACATCATCTGGTCCAACCCCACCCCCACCAGGCTCCATAACCACATCCCTCAGTGCCATATCTCCACGGTTCTTGAACACCTCCAAGAAATGGTGTAAGAGAAATAAATAGCAGAGCTATGAGAAGCACACCCAGACACACGTTCTATGGACCAGAGCCCCAGGGAGATCCCCAGGTCCATTGGGATAAAAGAGTACTTTTGTCCCTTGTACAGGGCTGCAAAGCAAAGCCAGCGAGGCAAGTGCTGCACGCCTCTGCAATGTAAGAGAAGCATCCTCTCTGCAGAGCTCCTCGTGGACAATGAGGGGAAGACATGAAAAGATTGCTAATTAAAACCATTAACTGATTTACTTCTCCCCTGAGCCGTGCAGAAATAACTTCCCAAAGCAATAGCCAAAGCTCCTGCTTTTGCATTGCTGTATTTTAGCAATTACAGTGAAGAAGCAGGCAATCTTAGCACAATTCAGCACGCGCCTTTCATCTAGCAGCACAGCTAATTACTTCGACAGCATCTGCTCGTGGGATTATGTTACATGACGAGTGTCTCGCAGACTGATTTCTGACAGAGGGGCGCTCACCAGAATGCTTTGCCTTTCCAAGTGTGGCCCCATCACCCTAAAAACTGTACCTGCCTTTGAGCAAAGGTTGTTACCCACTGCTATAGATAGAAAAAAACTCACAAATTTTCTAGGTTGGAACACAGGAAATACTTTCAGCTTAGGTACCCTGCCCCATTCCAAAGAGGAGAGAGACTTATGAATCATAGAGTTCATCATACTGCAAAGAATGTCACCTTTTTATTGTCAGAGATATTTTAAGTCAGATCTCAAAGTCTGTAAATGTCTTATTCATACTGAAAGCAACCGAGACTCCATCATGCAGCCGCCCCCAGTGACCTCAGATGAAGATATAATATTACTGCCTCTTCAAATCCAATTGGATTGTCATTACAGCCAAAAGATCCTCCAATTTGGTAAATATAAAGCATTTGGCTTGAAACACCTTGACTTTGTTCTTTGAAATTGTAGACTATTTTCAATCAACATCTAAATTAGCGCCTTTCTTATCATTATGATCCAGCAATTCAAGAGATTCTAAAACCTAATTCCAGACATTAGGGCCTGAGCCCATCTCCAATATTACAGCTTTCCACTTCTGACTTCCACTTCAGTAATAGTTTGCTTCAAATTTATGGATCTATTTGTGTTTGGTCCTATTTTCCATTAGCTGGATCTTCTTCCCACTCTTTACTTTGTCACTATTATCAAGAAACATTTTCAGCCCTGTAGCAACAGAGGCTGTGAACTTCCAGCTCCAGGTCTCCAGGTTACAACCCCCTGTACGAACCCCAGTTAAAGTTCTCATAATCAAATATTTTATTCATCCTCAGCCATAGGGGAAGTTCTGCCAACTGACTTTCACATCACAAATTCTTCAGTATTGATTATTTTGGATGTAATTACTACACCAGCTTGGGTTTTCTACTTTGCAGGAGCATCACATTCATTCCAATGAGCGCCACTGAACATTCACTGCTTGGGTGGTTACACATCCGCTTGGCTCCAAATGGGTCAATGGTTCCAACCTTAATGAATCTATGACGTGCCCTTGAGGTAACAACTGCATGCCCCCTTCAGCACAGTGAGAAACCAGAGCCTGAGCATTTACCCCAAGGCAGCACCTAACAGATGTGCATCTATAACTGTAGGCAGCAGCAGTTATCAAACAGACAGAAAAAAGCCCAGGTGGAAGTGGAGAGAGTATTAGATTTTTTTTTTCTAGTGCATTTTAATGGACTCTAATCAACCACTCCATGTTGATTACCATAAACCTTTTGCGTCTACGCTTCATATGCAAGTATGCATGACGGTGATTGATACAGGCTTTTAACTCACCTAATTTAATTCCTGTACAGCAATCAGCAACCAGCTCTTTCTACAGCAATCAGACCGGCCCGTACAGAGATGGGAAGAGTTTGGATGGGCTTTATCCTTCCATACCCCTCCCTGCCCCTGGACTGCTCCTTGTCACTCACAGCCCTCATTGTCATTGGCCACAGCCAGAAGGAACCCAGTGACATCCATCACGAAGAGAAGGGCTGTCAGAAAACTAAGTGATCATCCCTCAATATATGGATCATGGGAAACTGGGGAGATCCACAGGAAGGCAGCAGAGAGAACAATTCACTGCTGCAAAGGAGAAAAACGTGCTCAAAAATGAGTTGCAAAGTTAACTAAACAACAACACATTCCCTTTCTGCAGAACTCCAGTGCACCTTTCTGAACAAACCGGCAATTCCTGAAGGACTTCATCATCACTTGGTTCTACAAACATAATATATTCCACTTTAGCTCCGAAACCGCCCTTGGGATTTGAGTACTTTTGAATGTCGATAGGAAGAAGAGCTGCAGTCTATCGAAGGCTATTTGAGTAAGTACAGGAGTGTTTCTGACTTCAGCAGAGTTTTACACGCAGCCCACAATAGGGATGTGGCACCAGAAATATCCAAGGATGCAGCTGATAGGTAGCAGGAAGAAGCCAGCATTGGGGAAAGGATGTATTATGACCCAGCATTCAAGCCTGTTTTGTGACAGCACATACCCACATACCAGCTAGACACAAATCCTATTCTATGCTACTTATAGTCCTGCTGCTTCCTGACAGCAAGGGTACACGTGCTCCCATGCACTGGCAGCTGAGGTGCATGGGTTTATCTCTATGGAGGATCACTGTTTCCAAAAGCCCTGAAATCTGGCACCTACGTGCAGCCTGTCTGCCTCCGTGACAGCTCTTTTCAGATTCCTCTCCTCTAAAAAAGCATCCATTTATTTCATTTGTCTTTTCATTGCTCTGTCACTCCCCAAAGTTGGAAGGGATTGAAGCACACGGGGAGAGCTGACGGACTGACAGTAACATGCTGTACTAATCATCCCCTGGGCAAACAGCCTCCAGGGGAAAAACATCTAAACTTGCTCAGCAAGAGTAGAAAAACCATGCAAATCATTCTTTATTACTTTTTTCCCCATCTCACTGCTGCATTCTGCTCTGAAAATGGCAGCACTTTCATTGGCGCTGTGAATCTGTGTATCATTCTGGCTTATCTCCCTTCTCAGCACTGAGACATCAAACAATTGAAGGCATCTCTCCATCTCACCAATTTCACATGTATTTAATACCTCCACTGGTTTTCTTGGCTTGTTCTAGACTTCTGTCATAAGCTTGGCCCACATCTGCGCCCTGATACATGTTAACTGAGCAAATCTATTGGGTTACTTAACTGTTTGTTCTAATTATCACCTCATAGTGTCGCATGTTACTCAGCAGTGACGCTAAAACCAGATTTCCATACAGCACTGAAGACTACATCAAAACTAGCAGCTCTGCAGGCCCCGTGCATCTGCAGCATCACAGCAACCAGGGCACTCAGCAGGGCCACTCTGGGGTCACCCTGTCACAGCTGATGGACATCTGGGCACCTGCCATGGTCCTCTGCAGCCCTTCAGTTGCATTTTTAACAAGGTTGGGGTGTTTTTTAAGCTTTACTTTTGCATAAAAAGGTCATTTTCCTTTATAAACACATCTGTTTGCTGTTAACAGTTGCCAACGCTTTTTGTCTGCTTGTTTTTTGCCTGTGAGTGATGGAATGTCCTTTTTCCCATTCTTCCCTTTCATTCTTTTGTTGTTTTTTTTTTTTTAACCTCAATGAAATATTCATAATTTTTGTCTACTGAAAACCCGGATTTGGAGGCAGGTCACTATGTAGATTACTATCCCAAAATGAACATTTGTTAGGGAAAAAGAAACAGATCATCACCATGAGGCCTGTTTTAAACCAACCCTTTCCTGCCCTGTGTGCAAAGAGGAAGGACGGATCTTGAGATCTATTGGCTTAGGAATTAAAGAAACTTGAAATCCCTGGCAGGGCTCATGTACAATACCATGTCCCTCAATACAACATCTAAACGTTTCTTGAGCACCTCCACATACAGTAACTCAACCACCCCTCTGATGGCACATACGTGGTGCAAAGACAGCATTGCCCCCCCATCTACCATGGTCTGGCACCCAAACTTTCATCTGCAGAATTGCCATATTCAAATCCCTAAGTAGTAAGCAAGTCACTTGCATGGGCTGTAGGTCTGCACACACCATCAAGCTGTCTTTCCACCCCAAATCTCATTTTCTTCCTGTGTCTAAACCAGATGCAACTCAGCCCAATGGCAAAACTTGCCTTGACAGAGCCAGCATCAGCCCTGAGAATCACCTGGTACCCTGAACTGCAAGAAGGAGCTCTGTGGTTTGAACCCCCACTCAGAGGAGACTGGTTGGGCTCCTCTGAAAAAGTCAGCTTGAGATGATCCTTTTAGAAGGCTGTAACAGCAACAGCTGAAATCCTGAAATCCAGGGGTATTTGCAGCAAGGCAGCTCACACCAGCAGACAATAATGGTGCAAGATGTAAAATCCTCCTGTGGTTTGGCAGCATCCCAAAACTGCACACGGAGGGTTTGCCATCATCATATTAACCTCTTTGTGGGGAGAAGTGGAGAAACCTCTTGTACAGGGAGAAACGGCATGAGGTATTTATAACAACTGCAGGACTTTGCAGGATGAAATCCTTCTCTACACAAAACCACCTTTGCAGAGAGCCAAGCTCCAGCCAGAGGCACACTCTGCTCACTCTGACACAGCCTTGTTCCTTGCCTTCCCTCCCACACCACTGCCTGCCAAGCATCTCCATACCCTGCCCTGTGCCATCGAGGTTCCCACACATTTTCTCCTTCATTTCACTCTATTAAAGCACTAATTGATTGACCAGATCATGAAAGCCCAGATCTCTCCCCCGGGATGCTGTTGCATTTGCAGTGACAACTGAAAACAGATTACGGATGGGCAGTTCCCAGCAAGTCATTAAGCATCAGCAGCCGTGCTGGGAGGACGAGACCTCCGTGTCCCATCCCAGCACGTCTCCCTGCTCTGCCATGTTTGCAGCCAGCTCCCTGCACTCCCTCCCCAGCCACTGCTAGATGCAATCCTGCACTGCTGCATGTGGTCCTTGTTTTACTTTTGCTGCATGCAGGGAATAAAGTGCTGTAGATGAAACAAGTGCTGTGCTCTCTCTGGGCTGCTCCTGGCTAACACTCATGCCTTAGATGTGTGTGGGGGCTTTGCTCACCCACCAAAGTTCCTGGAAAACTGGAAAAGCTTAGAAATCATGAGGACCTGCCCCTCCTCCTCCAGCCCTCCAAAACTGCAAGACAGTTCTACAATGAAAAACCAAGGAGATCTCCAAGCAGCATCTCCTCCCAGCCAGAAGCATCATGTTGGTATTCTGGTCATCCTGCTCCTGAAAAGCAGACTTATTTATCCCAAAACAAGCAGCCTCCTTCTGAGAGCCAGTAAATTATACAGGGTGATATCAAAGACGACGAGCGGATGATACAGTGCCGGCCCCGAGCACAAGACAAAGCTTCTGGATATCCTTGCTGGGGTGATGTGTCAGCACCAGCTGAAATGATGCTCCCTGTAGCTTCCATGTGCACGCAGCATAGGGAGACAGAAACAAATTGCAGGCAGCAGTTTGCTTCTTAAATGATCCCCGTGCAAAGTATTGACTCTATAAAACAACCTCATCATTGCTGCTGGGGACAGAGTTTGTTCTGCAAGCAATGCAAATGCAGCCCCATTCTTTAACCATTCAGGCTTGTTCTGCCTTCAAAATGCATTTTAGCCAAGTCAGAGAGCTTTATTTTAATTAAAAGCCTCAAATTCAAGATTATTATTACTTCTGCTCCTGTTGCTTACCCCCCAGGATTGTATATCCACTACACTATGCACTGTGCAAACTATTTCACACATGCTCCTTGAGGTCGTGGAACCATAGAATCATTAAGGTAGGAAAAGATCTCTACGAACACTAAGTCCAACCCCACCATGGCCATAACCACGTCCCTCAGTGCCACATCTCCATGGTTCTGGAGCACCTCCAGGGATGATGACCCCTCTACCCACTGCTGCACCTCTCATTCTAAGGAAATAGTTCTCCTAAAACCCAATCTGAGCAGAGACCTCAAAGACACTCGGCAGGTTTTTGCACTCATAAAACAAAAAACCTAGGCAAAAACTGTAAATGAATACGAACACTCAGTTCCTGCCATTCTCTTTTTATCCCTCTTTCTGAGAATGGCAGGACACAGTGGATGGATTTGGATTTTGTTTGCCCCAAAAAAGAGCTAATATTTACCAGCAGCAATGTTTGCACTTCCCGTAATGCTCTTGATCTAAAGTGCTTTGCAGACCTGAATGGTCACGCACTGGAAACCCATCTGTACAAAACACAGCCCTCGGAGCACACAGCTGGAACTGCTCTCAAATATTCCCTGAGCTCTGGGAAAACAAATTCTCGTGCCCCAAAATTAATCAAGTAGTGTCTCTGCGAGCATGCAATGGCAACCACATCACTGCATATCAATGCCTATGCATCATCAACAACCGGCTTCAAGGCACCAAACGTGAAGGAGCAACTCAGAGAGGGTGACAAAGCAAGCGATGCTCAACCAATACAGAGGGAAAAAGATGGAGAGGGAAGGGGACTCTGCAAGGTGTGCCCATGGCTCCATCAGGCTCCTCTGTCCAAGGGCACATTGCTGCCTCACATACACTTGGTGCTCAGCAGGTGCCCAGGTCCTTCTCTACCCTTTCAGGAAGAGCTGCTTCCAATGGCAGCACAAGATGTCAGTGTATGGGTGCATCTTAGTTCTTGTCACCAACAGCCAGCATGAGGATAAGAGCACTCTGAAACAGCACCTGGGGATGCTCTATGCAGAACGGTGCTTTGTGCATGCTTCATCTCACTCAGGAAAGACAGACTTCGTGCGATAAGAGAAAGTCAGTGTTCCCTCAGCTCTCCTGATATCATGGGTCTATATTGACTTGGCCTGAAACAGTGTTTGCAGGGATGATTACCCCCCTCCCTCCCTGTAAACAGCTGCCAGCCAAGCTGAGGGACCCAGAGAGCCATCCTAACTGGAGCAGAACTGATCGCTGCTACCTGAGAAAGCAGGAGTTATCTACCTCCAACAGACTGACATGACTCAATTTAAAATCCCCATAGGAAATCACAGAAGGCGAATACATCCAAGAGACCCTCCATGTCTCTAACACAAGTCTCAGCCCAATCCTGCTTCTCCTTGGCTGACCATCACTCTTTGGGCAACACTTGCATTAGGACAGACACACCATTCGTTTATTATTTCAAGCCTCTTCCACGCATGCTCTCCTCCTCCTTCCCATTCTTCCACCACTTCTACCTGCTCCCTGTCTCACAGCGAGGGTGTCCAAAGTAACATTTACACAAGCATTCACTTTTAGGAAAACATCCCGTGTTCTCCAACAAATCACTTCTGCAAGCTACCGATAGTCGGATAAAGTTGTACTGTAAAAAGTCACCACTTACCTGCCAGAATATGCTGTCTATTGTGTTTCCCAGAAAGCCATCTCTGCCTTCCGATGATACCAGCTTAGGTCCCAGAATAGTCATAAATTCATCAAAATCAACCTGGCCATCCCCTGGAATGAAAGAAAACGATCAGTGTTTCCACCCAAATACCACTTAGTACCAATGTGCTGCAGATCCAGGGCAGCCTGTTGGACATCATGAACCCATATGAGCACAGTGGCTTCATCAGCTTCACGGTGTGCGCAGACCCAAATTTGCTCTTATGCCAGTGAACAGTCCACACTGCAGTACACCCACACCTGAAGACAGGAGCAGGTGAAGCACAGATAGAGATGAACAGACCATTCTCCAGCCCTGGTGAGTTTACAAGCAAGTCACATCTCAAAACCCCACCATTTCCACCATTAGCACTACCAGGACTCTTCCTCTAAAGAGCTGCTAAAGAGCCAGGTCTCTGTAAAGCTTTTACAAGGCCAACCCCATCCTCCAGAGGAAGGGAGTGCACGCAGAGGGAAGAGCCAGACTATTACAAATCCACCAGGCATTTCATTTCAGCTTTCCATCAGCATCCGTCTCTTAAAAGCCCTGTGTGCTCAGCATGCAGAGCAGGCAGAGGAGACACAGCTTCAGTGCCATTAGTGGGGAGAGGAGCCTGCTCCTGCCATTAATGAACTGAGCCTATGCAGTCCCAAGCCCCGGCAGTACATTGTATGTTTTGTAAATGAGGCATGTGGCTGCCTGAAGTATGGCCAAGCATTATATCAAATATAGCTTTTCCCTTGTAGAACTTCTGTGATGCTTAATGAAAATAGCAAAAAGAGGAAAGAAAGAAAAAAAAAAAGGGAAATTTGTGCCTGTTGAAGCTAATAGGGCAGCTCAGTGCCCATATACCTCTCGTTACTCCATCTCTCTCTGGACATATCCTTCCATGTACTATTAGACTAGTTGATCATAGAATCATAGAATGCCCTGGGTTGAAAAGGACCTCAAAGATCATCCAGTTCCAACCCCCTGCTGTGTGCAGGGTCACCAACCAGCAACCAGAGCCACATCCAGCCTGGCCTTGAATGCCTACAGGGATGAGGCATCCACAGCCTCCCGGGCAGCCTGTTCCAGTGAGACAGATATGGGTGCATAAAGATACGAGCAGATTTATTAGCTCACCTTCAAGTCTGGAAGCAGAACCACCAACCACATGACTTCTCAGGGTTGGTTTTATTTTTTTTAACTTAAATTCAGCTGGAACTGACTGGATCCACCTCTCCATGGAGCTACCGTTCCAAATTACCAGGTGTGAAATGTGTCTAAAACCATCAGACCAAAGCAGATCAATGCGAGGGCTACTATTAAAATGTCACTATTGACTCCAGCACCTGCATCAGCCCCCTGTGACAGCCTCACCGCGTGCACCGCACGCTGCTCGCTATCAGTCCCTTTTATTATATTTCATATGCTTGATCTGAGCAGACACACCGCTGATTGAAATCTCTCCGCGTCCTTATCTCCGCAGAAACACAAAGTGAAAATAAGCACAGTCAAAGCGCTCCTTTGCCAGAACAAGGATATCTACACACTGAAAGGCTCTGCCCGTAATTGCTCTTGTCTCCACAAAAATACCCAGCAATGGGGAAAAAAAAGCCAGCAGGGATTCAGAATAGCTTTGATCCTCTAACACTCACGAAGACCCCATCCAACTCCAAGCTCCAGGGCTCTGCAGGGCTGAACTCTGCACTCATTTCTGGAGCAGGTTATTAAGCAGGAAAGGAAAGGGGTTGGGACCCCATCACTTGGAAAGCCATTCCTTAAAACATTTATGGGCTCTGGGAAGCTGCGCTCCTTCTGCTTTCCTCATGGGAGACATCAGTTTATGACATCAAGTCGGACTGCATCAGTCACAGCACGGTGGATCAGTTTGGGGAAGGTAATACAAGGTGACAGTGGGATCGGGGCAATTTGCATTGCAGCGCATCACTTCAAGGCAAAGGCAGTAAGAACAACGTACACTACGATGCAAATTGGGTCAAAGAAATTAGCCAGATTAGCAAGAAAATAATTTGCATTTTGAAGAGATCCCATTACCTGCCCCATGCATATATTAGGTCTATCCATACCTGACCCCAAAATACTGAGCAATTCAGTTGGAGTTTTCTACAATGTCACTTCATGCACAGAGGACAGGGAGGACTCAGTCCTACACGTGACTCAGAGGAAGCAGGTGCCAGGTCCTGGGCTCTGCAGCTGGCTCAGAACAAGGCTCTGGGTAAACCCTTTTGCTCATGACTTCCTTGTGCCTTTGCCAGGGTTCATAACTAACTTCATGGGGTTTAATTATCAGCTTAATTATAGCACTTTCCATAGCCTCAGAAGAAAGATGCCATCGCAAATGCATTATTCCCTTATTGACTATTTTTTCCAATTAAAACTGCTAACTAGCAAGGAAACAAGACCCCATAACATTCTCCCTGGTAGAGATACCCCCTTAGCATTAATTTTAAGCTGCAGAAAGCAAACCTTCCCACCATCAGCATCTCAGGAGACCGCAGCACCAGAACATCAGGACAGAGAACTCACAATTTTGGCTGGAAATTCCTTTCACAATGTTCAACAGCCAGAAGAAAACATTGTAAAATAACAGCACATAGGCTCCAAATCTGCACGTAAGGTAAGGATGCATAGGCTGCTCTCCATAACAACATAATGCCCTATACCCAAACTCCTATAGGATCTGGAGACACTGAAGACACCCATCACCTTCTGGATGCATACAGCCTGAGATTTGCCATGTACACTCAATAGATGCTCTCCTCCCCCTCTAAGTCACAGTCACACAGTGCACTACAAGCTCATGTGTAATGTCTGCACTGAGCGTCTGTTCCAAGATCTGCACTGGATGCGAGTCATCCCCACGTTTGGCATTCCTATGCCTACAGATGTGGTTTATATTCAGAGTGAGCAATGTGCAGCTTGAATAATCTCTGAACAGAAATGAACTCAGGGTTGGTGTTAAGGGCTGAGAGGAAGGGAAGACAAAGCCAGGCTGGACCTGCTCTTATATCCCCTGGTTCCCTCCCATGGCCCAACCAGCAAGCCTTGAATGCTGCCATTCCAGCAATCCTGGAGTCCCAATCCCTCTGTAGGTCCCCAAGCCTCCTCTCTCCTGCTGGTCACTACATTGGTGACCTCAGCACAACACCAGAGCTCAGCTTCACCTTGCTTTTTAAACCACCTAAACCACTTCCTTACTTACACACATTTATGCCCTAATATTCCTCTTTCTGCCTAATGCTTCCATTTAATCCTGGCATTAATGCCACTGTGCAAGAAGGGGGTTAGCAATCATGTGCCTGAACCTTGCATGACTAAAAATATGACTCAGAACATCGCTGGCCGCACCGTCAGAGATGAATTAGATCTGCTTATCATTACCAGCCCGTTTGCGTCGGCTGGGTGCTTATTGCTTCCAGATACCCACAAAGGTTGACTTGCTGCAAGGCAACAACTCCATTCCACCAAAAAAATAGGCAGATGTGATAATAGAAAGGAGTAGCAACTAGATGCACTGGGAAATGGGCTCTGTGCCTTCAACACCAGCCCATTTGTATCGGCATGGTGCCGTCAGATCTCCAGGCCAAGGAGAACTCAAGTCTCCACCATTCACTGGAGATGCTGAGCTTCACCGGTTGCCTGCAAACAGCCCTGCCAGAGAGCTCTACTGACTTGAAGATGTAATTAAATGCTAAGCAGAGCAGCAGTATGAACCCCTGTGCCCTGCATCCCATGGGAGAGCCCCAACCCTCTGCCTTCAGCCACTGCTGTCTGTCTGAAGGTCCCTGGCTAGAGTGGCTGCCTCATAGGAAGCAATGAAATATTTATGGGGCTGGGAGAAAGGCAGCAGGAGAGGTGAAAGGAAAAGAGACAGAAAAAATATACATGAACTGCATTGCCCATACACAAGGGCAGAAAAGAAACTTGCACTGCTTTCGGAGCCTCCTGCTTTAAAGACCTGAGTGCTTCCTAAAGAAATCATCACCCCAGTCAGGCTCAGGATAACCAGATTCTTCCTCTTCCTGCAAAGTGTCCTGCCATGGCACCGGAGTGATGCATGCGTTTAAATGGAGATGAGGATGTGCTGTGTGTAGACTGATAAGTATTCAGACTTTTTTTTTTTCCCTTGCATTTGACCTCCAGAGCACGGCTAGGTGATATATTTAAAGTTAATGAGCTAGTCACTTGCAGCTCAGGTCCCGGGCGTGCACAACGCTCCTGTTTATTTTTATTCTCCTAACAGATAGCTGCAGTAACTCCATCCCACTCCGTGTCATTGCATGTGCCCATAAGGTAACCTGGGCAATGATAACACAGGCAGGTGCTCCCTCACCTGACTGTCCATGGGCATGGGATGTACCAGCACTCCCCAGGATGGAGAAGCGTGACACCTATCTCCTGTTTGCATTCCCCATGGAGGTTTATAGAGACATATATAGATCCCCTACCAAAGTACACACATATAAAATAGCAGAAAAATACACAGAGGGCACTACAGGCCAGTCTATGCAGGCAAAGATTCATCAGCAAGCAAATCTACCCCAACCCAACAGCAGTACAACAGCACAGAGAGGTTTTAGGGGGACACCTTGTACACCAACACCAACCCTGGAGGCCACCAAGAGCCAGCACAAATAGCTCCACAAAGAGCCCTCCAGAGCTATGGAATATTCCAAACTTCAATTTGGGATTAACACTGATTTTAATTGCTGAAGGGGAAGCTGCAGGAGGTTTTGCTGTTCCCACTGATGTATCACATAGTGTGACAAAAAGGTAGCAGGTAGCTCACTTGTACACTGATGGAGCTGCCTTGTCTTCCGCTTGATCAAAGTGTTTCCTATTTGTACTATAACAAACAATTTGACACACTGGGTAGTTTTTTTTGTTAGCCTGAAGTTATTTTCCCAGGGTACTGAAAAGCAGCTGCTCCTCTAATTAGTACATGGAGTGCTTATTTTATTCCATGGATGAAAGTGTCTGATGTTGTAACGAAACAGTTTGACACTTAAGTCACACATTCATCTATTTTATTGCTAAAGTCTGCTTAAAGAGTAGGCATCTTGAATAAGGCAACACATTTAATGTGCCATTTCTCTGCATTTTTATTAGCATTACTGCCAATAGGAAGGATATGGGGAAAAAAAAAAAATCACTTTGCCAGCAAATAAATATTTAAAATATTCTGCTTTCCACCAACTGACAGAACATTTCAGGTCATCCTCAGATTGGAGACAGAAACGTACACACCTCTCGGAGTCTGCAGTGTTTATATCCATGCAATACCTCATTATGTCCAAGGATGAAGAAAATCAAGGGTATAAACTAAAGTAAAACCCAGCCTCTAGTTCCAGGTGTAAAATAAAACACGATGTCACTATAAGGCACAACCACTGGAGAGATGCCCATCTATCCCTAACAGCCTTCTGCTGGCAAATAGTCACACACCAGCTCTAATAAGATGTAAGCAAAGCTCTGGTCTGATGTGAATCATGCTTGGAGCAATGGAAACACCATTCCTCCCCTTGCTCCCCCAAGAGAGGAGAATTGCTTCAAACAACCCTTTGCCTTCTGTTTCATTTCAGTCCTTTTCTCTCTTCCATCACAGCAATGCTACAGCACCTTCCAGTAGTTCATGAAAGGGGATTTCTGATGATTTATAAGCTTTCCCTGGAGACCTTGAAGTATTCCAAGTGTACTCTCATTTTTCACCCTAACCCAGTTTTTGTTCCAGCTGAACTATTTCTCCCAATGGCAGCTGTGGTTTCCCCCCATCTGGCTGGAGCAACCCTTACAGAACAGCAGGGGAGGAGGAACACAAGGCAGAGAAGGCACTATTTGGAAACACACTGGATACCACAACAGTATCCAATGCATTTCCAAAGAGTGACCTTGCATCATAGCATGAAAGCTCAATGCACGAGTAACCCAAGTGTTCCACCATCTTCATGGCACAGGAGAGCCATACCCCCATGGCTCCCATAGGTAGGAATCCCCTCTGCTTCTCCTGGAGGACATCCAGAAGCTATTGAGCATCTTTGGCATCGCCCCACCAACCATCCCCATGGGCAAACTGACTTGTTACTCTCATTTCCACTCATCACCACAAGGGCTGGGCCACAGCTCAACACACCTGCTACATTAACACATCCATCATTCATGGAACCCGCAATACTTGAAAGGAAATTACCCTTTGGGAGTTGGTTGGGACTCTGAAAATGTTGCTGGGGAAGCAGAGGATGCTGCCACCTGTCCCCTGTCCATGGGCAGCTCTGGAGCTGAGCCCTGTGTTAATTGCTGTGCTGGGTGAGATCCCTTCTGGCAGGAGGTAACATACAGGTGTGAAACGCTCCCATTCTATTAGCTACACACACCTATAAAAGCACTCCAGCACATTGCAAGGTGCTTTATCCACCCAGGTCCCATCATTTTGCCACCCCAAATCCTGACCCTGACCCTCCTTCCTGCAGAGTGTGCAAGGAAACCCAGACTCAGAGCAGCTCTAATCACTCGATATTAGAATACCATCAGTTAAAAAAATCCCCGGCAGACACCCTGCCATCCTGCAAGGAGAACTCGATCCCAAGGTAACACCTGATGAAAACCACATGCTTGCAACTAGGTTCGGTCAGACTGGTTCGTATGAAACACAAAGCGCTGCCAATTGTATTACCTCATTATTAGCAGACACTGGCAGCAGCCCTGCATGGAGATCAGCCGTCTGGCTGCACTAACTGCCGGCACCTCATAACTTATGTGGGGTGTGCAGGAGGACGGCTGCCCCTCTCCTGGTTCCACTGCCCACAGGACTCTGTGAAGGGGAGGAAAAGCTCTGCAGCCCTAAAGTGGAGTATATGGGGTCAGGCTGTCCTTGGGAGCGTGGGGTATGTGTGGCACCCCAGGGCTTGCTGTGTTCAAGCCCTGCTACTGAACAATGTGCATATGTAGTGTGCAAGGAAGGAGGGAGCTGTTGCTGGTTCTCACTGTGAAATCACAGCAAAAAATCCAGACAAGTCAAGATAAAAATCCAAGACAACCCACCAGAGAGAAAGCAGTCATAAGCCACGTAATATTAATTCAAGCCGAACAGTATTAATTCAACTGGCAGGCAAGGTAAATCTTTCACATAACATCCCCCTATTCGCTCAGTGCCTAAGGAATTTCCCATTCCCCAATGCTGTCTTAATGTCTGGCCCACGCAGCCTCCCCACATCACAGCTTTGTGTCCTGGTCCCTAAGCTCCTGCTCCAATTGCTGCAGCAGCAGGTCAATGGGATGGAGACCCAAAGCAGCGCCCATCATCCCCACATTGCATCCCTGGAAGAGAGAGAGGGGATCACCCCCACCTTGGCAGGAAGCACGCTGAGCTTTCTGAAAGCCCTCGGACAGGAATTCAACACCTTCCATCTGCAGCCCATTACTCCACATTGTAACTCCACCTCTCAGTTACAGGTCCCGGAGTGCAGAGGGAAGGGAGCCAAAGTCTCAAGTCTGTGAGATTGAGAGTTAGGGAATAACTGGAGATGAATCAGGATGGAGAGCCAAACGCACAGCGCTCTTTTTCCAGGAGAGCACAGAGTTGCAGTAAAAGACCCTGTGAGTTGGCGCCGCACTGAGTCTGGCCTATGTGAAGTCTAAAGAGAAGTCACCTGGCCTGCTAGGAAAGGCCGTAACATAACAAGGTGCAAACAGCAACATCTGGGGAAAATGCTTTAAAAAGTGATTTTTTTTTTTCCTTTTCTTTCAGGAAAGATCACCTCAAATATGAATAACTCCATTCATTGGGGTGTGTGTGTGCACCTCCCTGCGGGACAGCCTCTAAACTCCTTTGAGGAGATGATCACCACTGCCCTGCATCCCCCAGGGGACGTTCTGCTCCTGTGTCCCCCCCAGGGATGTCTCAGCTGTCACCACCTCCCAAGGGCTCTGTTCTGAGCGGTCCCCAAAGGATGCTGGTGTCACATCAACACACCCAGCACTCCCCTTTAGACCAGGTCTGCATCTGGTTTGGTGCTAACTCCATCTCCCTTTGCTCCATGCTTTCACCCTGCTGTATCAGAGGAAGAAGGCTGGATCTGCATCCCAGCTCTCTGCACCAGGACAGCATCACTCCTTCTCCAACCAAGGACATTTTAAAGGCAGCCCGCTCGTTGTGCTCTGCTCTGATTGTAGCATTGCAGCAGTTAACAAGTCCCCCCTGGCTCCAGCATCCTGATGCTGCATTTTATTGTTGTTCCCGTTAATGATGGGTTCTGTTTCTTTTATTACCTCTTGGTAATCGTTTGAGGAGCTCTCACAGCAGGACGTTCCTCAAGATCATTTCATCCTCCTAAACTTCTCCATCAAAACCCAGCAACATTTCATTACGGCGCAGCACTACTCCCATCCACAGCATCTTTCACTCACAAGAAGCAGTGAGCACCCCAGGACCACGCTGCTTGCCAAGTGCCCAAGTCCCATCCCAGTAAGCAGTGAGGACTCACCATCCATGTCCAGGCGTTGCATGATGATCGCCAGCTCCACCTCGCTGGGCATGTACCCCAACGAGCGCATGGCCATGCCCAGCTCCTGCTTGGAGATAAAGCCATTCCCATCCCTGTCCAGCACCCGAAAAGCTTCACGGATTTCTGCAAAGGAGAAGAAAGGAGGAGAGTTATTATGGTGACAGACATTCTCATCAATGTATCTGTGCATACGGGATGAAGAAGCAGCATATATTGCCTTTCCTAATGTGAACGTGGCATATTTGATCATTTCAAGTCAACGTAATGATATCTAACGCAGTGACATGATCATCGAAGCATATGCTCACACCTCTGTATGCAGATAGATATGTACAACAGCACAAACACTCATTTTCCCCGCTAAGCATCACTACAAAATTCAGTATTCAGCACAGATGGATCTCCCTCCCTTCTACAGCATCTGCCCTGAAAGCCATCCTGCTCCACTGAAAAGCACTGCCCTGCATTGGGCTCCTCCAGCAGCCCTGTCTCATGCCTCAGCATGTCTGCAAGGCAGGCAGCATTGCTCCAGGTCTTCCCAGCACAACTGCAGAACAGCAGCAGTTGGGTGCACCCCCTGCGGGGCTCTGCAGCCAGTTTTCCAAGCAACACAAAGGTGGGTGTACGTATTTTAAACCAAACCTAAGCAATTTCCATCTCTCCTTCTCCCCAGCTTCTCTTTAATTTACAACTGTTTTACAGCAATAAACAGCCTTGGATCAATAAAAATGCTGATGGCATCAAGGGAATCATTTCCATCATTCTCCTGCAGCCTGGCTCAGCTTCTGGCATCTGACTTTGGTTTGCTTTTTAATTCTGGCATATCCCCCTTCTGCACCGACATCCCCTGGTACAGCCCAGATCCCAGCCCTGCTCCTCACAGCCTTCTCTGCTTGAAGCCCACTTCCATGTAGAGCAGCCACCACCATAACTCCTTCCAGCACTAGCCCCTGCACAGCCCCAGGAAAATACAGGACCAGGGATGATGCTTATCCCCCCTGGGAAAGCACAGGGAGCATCCCAGCGCACCAAGAAACATTTTGTCAATGTCTTTGCTAATGAGTTATCTAAAACTTTACAACTCAAAGGCTGCCCTTAAACCACCTCCCATCAAAATTCACCACCTGCCTTGATGAGGTGCCTGGCACCTCTGTCACCTCCTGCTTCATCTTTACTGTGGCTGTGGTTTTCAGGGCAGGACATGATCAGTTTTTAACCCAGCCAACGAGCTGACCAATGTATATAGGGCAGACCCGACTGATTTCAATGAACCTTGTGCCAGATCTGTAACAGATACACCATGGGTATAGCTATAAATCAGCTGTGGCTTCCTTAAACTGAATCACTTCCCTGGATCCACCTCATCTCAGTGGTATGGAGAGGTGCTGGGATGGAACACAGAGAGCCTTTGGAGTAGGAACAAATCCCATCAGACACTGCCAGCTGTAGTGAAATCTATTTTCATACGATGTGCTGAAAGCTAAAGTGCAGTAAATATTATTTTAAAAATAATTGATTTTGAAGTAAACTTCTGACAGCTGAAGACACAACCTAAAAATACTGCAGGGAGCCAAGGAAGTGTTTTAGAACATAAAATATGAATCTACCTTCAGAAAAGTTTAGACTGATCCAAATTACACAAATAAACCACATCAGTACTGAGTCTTCACAGCGGGGCATCTGAGTGCCAGTCCAACAAGCGTTCTCTCCACACACACCCATTTCAGAAGGTGCACAACAACATCTGAACCTCAGCTGAAGGACTGAAGGTCCCCCCCATTTGAATTCCAGCTTTGCTCCACACCTCTCCGATAAGTGAAACATCTTCACACACTGACACCCAACCCCAAACAGAGCTTTCTCCACTCCCAGCCTATAAACACCCTTGTGCAGAGGTATATTTGCAGAGCTATTTATATAGGCTGAACACACCGTACACGTAGCAGCTATGACCTCAGCCGGTGCTTCCTCTTTATCTTTGTATGTACCATCACCTCCTTATCAACTCCTTGTTACATTGATTCCTTCCCCTCTGACACGCTGAGCATCCACCCCAAGCACAGCCCTGCCAGCACTACCCCAATGCCATCCCAAACAGCATCAAGTGAACCCACAGCACCCTGACTGGCCCTCACCTTCATTTCCAGCTGTTCAATTTCATTACCCAAAGCTAAAAATACATCAGCACTTTCCCCATATGACTTTTCCAAATAAGTCACCATGGCAACTGATGCTCCTGGCTCAGAACTGGGCACGGATGCGTCCACAGAGTGAATCTCTCAGCAGAGATGCTGCATGGACCTGGGAGAAAGTTTGAGCTGCTCTGCATGGGGATGGACTCTGCACTGGGTATAACTACCACCCTAGTAAATGTTGTAATTGCACTGTAACTACCAGGCCCTAAGTACACAGCAATTACTATCAGAGCCCTATATGGTTATTTCCATTAGGACGACAAGAGGAGGAATCCCACCACCATACATCTTGCCAGTTGTCTCATTTGCTTAATTGCAACTTTGGGCACCAAAGTACAAACTGAATGATCTAAAAGCTGCAAATAGCACGTCCTTGAGCGTAGCGTTCAGTGAGACTTGTAACTACTACGCCTGATAGAGAAAATGGAAAGTTCCATCCCTCCATCTGCTATTCCTACACCCCTATTTAGCTGCAAACTACAAAGTGTCATAATATCTATGTTTTTAGCCTAATTGAAACATACCCCTTCCCACCTCCCAAAATATCTCAATTAAAAGTGCCAAAGCATTTCACTTGGTTAACCCCAATCCCAGCAAAACCATCCTGCATCCCCAAATCAAAGCACTTTGCTGCAACCTGAGGCCACATCGACCTACCCCAATACAGCATCACCAAAACCATGTATGGACCAACGCTGCTGCTGGGATCAGGGTATAAATGCTTGGAGTTAAGACCCAATAACACTTGGCCCCAGCTCTACAGCAGCTTGGACAGACGCATTCTTACAATAAGAGGGAAAGCAAACTGCTCATCATCTTGGTGGAGTATCTTGGCTTGGAAAGGTCTGCTTCAAAACAAAGTGCCCTGCCTTGTTTCTCCTTGGAGGGACTGGGCTTTTAATACACAGTTTGGCAGGACCGTGGTTGTTTTTTTGCCTCCCATGGTAAAAATATTATTTGTGGAAATCACATTTCCTGTGGTTATGTTCCCAAACACATTCAACACTTGCCAAGTAACCTGCAGGAATGCGTTGCTACCATAGAAATGCACAACAATAAAGGCTATCTGCCACTACAAGGTACTGGAAGCTTTCAGTGCAGGGCAACAGGGGCTGGATTGGGAATACTGGAGGATGTTCACACTGAGGATAGGTCGGTGTGGACAGCAGCAGTCGCACTCCTTGTCACAAGGATGCTCTGTAAATGTGGCTGCATCCTTTTGTGGATGGCGCATGCTGAGCGGTTTGTAATTGCCCGAGCCCTGCAGTATCACACAGAGCCAGCAGGGAAGCTCTGTGCTGAAAGCCAGCTGTCAGAAGAACTTGGCACAACAGCAACTTCCACTCTTCCCTATAAATTTCCCTACTGTGGTTAGAATTTTACCCAGGAGACAAGCAGGGCTCCTGTCAGGCTCCATCCCAAATGGATTCATGGGGTAGCAGACACCGTGCTCCAGCCACTGACCATACACAGCACAGAATAATCAAGTTTCCAGCGCCTAAGAAAGGTGCAGGCTGATCCTGAACAGGGAGGGATGAATTCAGAGTGAAAGAAGGGTGAGAAGGAAACAGTGCAGAGGAGGAAGCAGAGATGGGAAGAGAAAAGCAGGAGTCAGCTTGTGGAAGCCCTTTAATTTCCATCTGCAGAGCAGTGAGGACAGCAGGGAGAGGACAGAGAAAAGCTATTTGAGGTGAAAAACGATACTGGTCCAGGAACAAATGGATGTGTGCAAATTTAGCCCAGCAATTAGAAGAAAAAGTTTCTGAATGCAGAGAACAGACACACACACATACAACAACTGCAGTATTCCAAACCATGGCCTCAACCATCCCGGGCACAGGTCACCTCCAGCAGGAAGAAGCAGCTTCCCCTCTTCCAGCCTATGCTTCTATGCCTCAATACGCTATGAAAAGTAATTCAGGCTATAAATGTTTGCTCCAAGTATATCAGCACTCACAGCAAAAAAAAAAACCACCACCACGATTTCATGTTAATTCTTCACATGTCGATGCACTGACGTGGATCATCTGTCAATCACTGCTAGAAAACTTTGCCCAGATCTCCGGTCCTCCTGATGCATCCTTGGCTCCGTGGTTCCAATCTCTCAACTAAACAACTCATAACGTGCAGCCTTCTTTTTTTTTTGAGCATCCACAATCAAACAAGTCGTTATAAATAGCAGCATCAGGATGGATGCTGGCTGCATCAGCAAGTGCCTCATGTCTATTCATTGGATGGAGAGCATTTTTCTAAAGGTCTCAGCATTTCATGTGAGATTCTACCACGTATCGCTGTCATCCTACAGGAGATGGGTGGGGAGTCAGTACTGCACCTAAGGCTGCTTGCAGAGGGGCACTCTGGTCTCCTAGCATGGCCCATGGGACTCTAGCTGCACCCCAGCTGGTGGGTGAGCACCCGGAGACAACCCTCTTGTGATGGTTCTGCAGCTGAAGGGGAGGAGAGGGCTACAGACCTCCAGCAACCAGGGCAAAACACCCAAATACAGAGAGTTCTATGAGACGGTGCATTCTCCTCTTGTTCTTTATCTCCATTCATGAACTGTTGAGCCCTGGGAAATGCCATTGATCAGCTCTAGGCAGGTGTGCTGCTGGTGAAAGCCACCACCAGGACCCCCAATGCAGGGAGGTCCTCCCCAGCCCTGGGCTGTGCAGCAGGGCTATTTACAAGCTGACTCAGAGCTTCTGTGAGGCTTTTTGGGAATGCTGCAACTCAGGATGTTGTAAGTAGGGGAAAAATGCATTACTCATTCCTCATTTAAAAGCAACAACAACAAACCCAAAGCAACTCCCAGCAGTGAAAGATCACCAGTACAAAAGCAGATCAACTTAAGATGCATCATACAACTTCTGTTTACAATTACAAACCTACTACTAAATATGAGAACGAGAACTAATTTCTATTGTTTTTCAAGCAGATCTCGGTCTTCTTTTTCCATACCCCCTTTTTTATTAAGGATCAATCTATATCCTCCCCTCATCCTTTACACGGAACAAAACAACACACAGATTCATCAAGTAGTTTGGGTTGAAACCTCAATGACACGGTTCCAACCCCCATTACTTTTCCCCTCCCATTACACTGCCCCACTTCAGGGCAACTCCTGCTCAGTACATACAACCATGGGAACAGCTGAGCCACATAGAGAATTATTGAACTTAAGAACAAGCTCTCCAGAAGCAAGCTTGTATTATGTGAGAGCTGCTGATTTACTTCATTGACATCAATATCCACTTCATCATCAGAAATGAAATATTTGCCGGTCATAAATAGGTAATGAGCTTAAGACCTTACTCTGCAGAATTGCAGAGACTGAGAGTGATTTGATTCAATACTGCTGATGGACGGCTCACATTAATGTTGTAGAGATAACAGCTGCCCATCTTTTTTTTATTTAATACATATAATGTGCATCCCATACTCACTCACTGCTAGAGAAGTCTTCACGTATTCCTGGCTGGAATAACAACTCAGGAAGCACAACCTCTGCCACTATTTGCAGCCTTCCCATAGACTTTGCAAAGGAGATTAATTAAGAGCTTGAGTACTCACTGCTGAAATAGTACTGCCCAATATTAAAGTGTAGACACCTGCCATTCAGAATAACATACTCGGAACAGCCATGCAGAGACCCATTTGTTACCAGCACCCAGAGAGTTGGCTCTAACCACAATGAGAAGCTGGCATCCTTCTGTCTGTCCCCAAATGATCCTGCTGTCAGGACAGAGGCAGTTCAATTGCTCTCAAAGACACCCTGCCTTTAAGTAACTTGCACACAGCTACCCAGCAGCACATTAAACCCAACTCATTCGGGACTTCCAATGCTAAGGACTGGGGATGCATCTCAGTCTCTGGTGGAAGTCATTGTGGACAGGCCTGCATGCATGTTATACCTCACTGTGATATTACACATCCATTTTCCACTAGCGGAGATACAGCTTCTACCACCCCCCATTCCCTTCCCATCATCACATTCATCCCCAGCACCTTGGATTTATCTCCATTACTCTTTCCTCCAGTATTGCCACCTAAGGTGAGAGACTGCCTCTCAGAAGGACCACGCTGCACCCAGAACTTCATGATTTCCAGTTCAAAATTGCCTGTTCCTGTGAATTTTCTGCTACCGAAGCTGCACAATCTACTCCATTCCATAAAAAGGACAGTTTTTCTCCTTAAAAGCCAAAAGTGATTATAACACATAAATTGCTTTACTGAGAGCGTATCTTGTGAACAGGAGCTTGGCAAACCAAATCTGACTTTAACTCATCCTCTCCAGCTCTCCCTCTACACGGTTTGGAGGCTCAGGAATACGAGCTTCCACATACAGACAAGCAAAGCTCAGAGCAAACAGAGGAAAAGCACAGAGCTCTGTTTTGCAATGGAAGTTTCTATCAGGCATTCGGTAAGGCAGAAACACCATTTTGGTCAGAGAGCCAGAGATAAACTGCAATTTCTGCTTTTTATTCACATAAAATCAAATTCAAACACATGGAATTCAGTGCTTTATTTCCCCCCTTGCTTTGGGAGCCATGTGCTGCCCTTCTGTTTGCTTTGCTTCTGGTGGCCTCACAGTGCAACAAGACCAAAGCTCATCTACCATTCCCATGCAGGAGCTGCTTCCAGAAAACTGAATTCCCCGTGTTTCGTGGCCAAGTTATTTAATATTTTAAGAAGCAAAATTGTAAATTCTAACCAAAGCATCGCAGCATTGCTGAAAATAGAGTTCTTCCATTATTTCCAATTGAAAAGGCCATTGTCAACAGGGAATGTAATCAATTCTGCATTTGTCTGATAGAAAACATCTCCACTGGAAGAATTACAATTAGCTCGAGCTCCCCAGCTCCCTCCACGCTGTCTGGTCCAGGTTTACTGATTCACAAAGCATAAAGCAATCAGGGAAAACTTTTCCCAGCCCAACTGCAAAGCTCAGGGTCAGGAGGCACCAAAAGCACTGCAGCATCACTTCCAGCCCACGTGCAAAACCAACACAGCTTCAGCATCTCAAAGCAGTCCCACAGCATCCCTTCACGTGAATAGCAGCAAACTGAGCTCTGTTATCTGAGACTCTGGTTCTCTCTGGCAGAAGGTGCATGTGTAACAACAGGAATTGCTCCTGTACTGTATCAAGTGCTATTGGAGGGGATTGGAAATGGACTTTATCTCCAAGCAGCATCCTCCAAGCAGGTGATCAAATCAGGGATGCTATAAAGCCAGTTTAAAGCACCCTCAGCTGGAAGTGCAAACAAAACTAAAGCTGATCCCTGATGCAAACCATCTTGTGCAGTAATCTGGAGATCTGTATCTCTCAGGAGCTTAAGTGAAGCATATCACAACACTGAGGACCCTCACAATGCAGAAGTCTTCATCTGAATATCCAGAGAGGCTTTTCTTTATGAAGTGATTAATATGGGCATAGGAGAAGCTTTTCTGGTTTTCTCTTTGCTCTTTTAATCTTTATTTTCCTGAGAACAAGAAAAACATTGTGCTGAAAACTCACATCTTCCAAACATTTCAGAGCAGCGATTGAAATGTTTGCTCCCGACTGGTTATGTGAATGAAGCTGCAGTTTTACCTATCAATGGCAAACAAAAATAAAGCACAAGAACAAATAACTCTACCTTCCCTGTGCAAGCCTTGAGAATTCAACTGTAAAATGCATGCTGGAGGCAGCCATGGTCAATCCAGCTGAGGAGCTGGAAAGGGATTTCTTTACCCATGAGCTTTAATGACAGCTTAAATAATGTAGAAGCCTTTTTCCCCCCTTTCATTTTCTACTTTTAAGTAACATTTTTTTCCTTTCCTTTTCCTCTTCTCTTTCCTTCCTTTCCCTAAATCAGGAAGGAGTTTGGCAGCACTTTCTGGCTCTCCAAAGTCATTTCCATGGGGGCAGATGGACACCAGGACGTGGTTCTTAACCAAAGTCTGGGAGCAGCCCAGCCACTCTCTGGAGCAGATAAAATGTAAGCCAAGGAGAACTGAGGGTTTCCACCTACAGTTAAAAACATGGCTGGCTTTCTCCTCCCAGTGAAGAGCTTTAGGACAAACCCACCAAAGACCACCATCAGACCCCAAAGCAATGCTCCCATGTCCCCTCACCTCTCCCTGACACCAGACCTGCTCTAAGCCACAAGGTAGCATTGAAGAAGCCATCACCAACAGGTGATAAAGGAGCACCAATTGTTTGCCTCCATTTCCCATCTACTGGTTCCCATCCAAATTAATGCCAACGTGAGAGCTAAACACGAGAGCTGCCTTCGGTGTTTTTTGTTCTTGAGAATGAAAAAGCGAAGCTGAAAGTACAGTAAGTCTCCTCAGAGAGGATGGTTTAATTAGCTGGCATGATATCAAAACTGAATGACTTCTGACACACAATTACAGCGCATTGTTTAAGCTTGAAAAACCACGTAGATGCCTTTGTCATCCTTTCACTCCGCGTTCACCCGACACTTCAGAAACCCATCACACGTTCACATTCCACTGGCCATTCCTGTATCTCCTGGTCCGTGGAGCAAATGAACATTTCTAAAAATAACATAAAATCTCATAGCCTGAACACATAATCAAGTGCAAAAGCTGCAATTGCCCTTCAGAGATGATATTAAAATGCAAAAGCGTTCCTTCCAACTCTGAAAAAGTCCAGCTTAAGCCCCGCTGGGGAGGGAACAATTTACACCCTGCCATCCATCTCTGTCTGGGATGTGGAACAGCACCTGAAATGGGGAGCAGCCTTCCCCAGCACTGCAAGCCAATGTGCACAGGCAGCTCTGCCTTATCTGTGTGGTTCAGGGTGCCGGTGTGCTGATGGATCCCTTAGAAAGACACTACCAGAACACAAGCGGTGGCTGGAGAATCCACATGCAGATGTTTGCTGTTCCCATCCCCCCCAAATCCCTGTCCTCACCTGCATCCCACCCAGAGCACTCCTCCTCCTGCATCACTCACTATGAAAATCTAATCCTTCCCCTCAGTGACCCCGTGCCACCAACTCTCACCCTCTGTCTTTGAGTCATTCCCTTCCTGTGCTGCCCATTTCAGCTCCTGTGTTCCCTCTTCTCCACTGCCTCTTATGTGTGGCAGGAGGGTCCCAAACTGATTTCCAGCTGCCACTCAAAGCCATTCCAGAGCTGTAACACATGAGGAGACCAAAAGGCATTAGGGATGATGAGGGATGATGAGGCATGACTCGGAGCAGACACACCTTCCCACTTTCCACAACTCAGGGTGGGAATTAGGATGAGAGCCCATTAGCCAGGTGGCACCGTGAGATGCTGCATGAAGCTGAGATGCTACAGGATGCACAGGGAAGACAGGCACCACCTGCTGTATACACAGCCCATAAAATCAAAGCATACCTGGCTAAATATCTTAAGTACACAGGCAATTTATTAATAAACCCGACTTGAATGCAGGCATAAGTCAAACCTCATGCCGAGCTCAGAGTGATTTATACACACAAGCAAAAGAGCTCAGCCTCACATTTCGAAAGAAGGACACCAGATGTCTTTGACGTCATCCAAATTATCTCTATTTTTAAAAGTTACTCTTTTCCATTTGCTGCCAACTCAAAAAGTCCAATTTGCCAAGATAATGTATCTAGTGTGGATGAAGATTTCCAAACTCAAAGCATCAGTCTCTTAGCAACCGTAGTACTCTTTGTATTAAAACTGAGCACAGTGAAACTACCATCTTCCCCAGCCTCTTTTGCACCTAATTAGTGAATTCCCATTAAACACACAACGCTGGAAAAAATGTCATTTAGGATTTTAGATGTGTATGGAATTCATATTTACACACACATCCCATATTTTCTCTCCCCAGAAGGATGAGAGTATTTTTAGTAGGTAAGCATGTCAGCAAAATATATGGCATATCTTATACATGCAAGGAGCCAGATAAAAAACGAGAAGCTGAACGTAACAAAAGGTGCAGCAAGAGCTGAATAATAATAATACATATATATTTAAAAAAGCACCAAAAAGACACAAAAAGAACTTTTTCTTCCAGCTGGTTCTGATTCAAGCAGTGGCCTTTCAGCAGTGGGCAGGGCTGAGATAAAAGAACACCTCCTTGTTGTCTGCTCTGCTCCCAGCCCAGTGCTGGAAGAGCCACTTGATGCCTCCCTTTCTCTGAGCTTACATGAAAGGGCTTTACACCTCCATGTTAACATCTGCATCTTCCAGCCCTGCACACACTGGGTTTGCACCCCAGTCTCGCATCCGGACCATTGATAAAAGCACTAAATAGGAGCGGACACAGCACTGAGCCCTTGGGATCACCACTGGTGACCATTCATAAGCCAGGTGTAGCCCCATTCACACATAGAGCTCATCCACTGAGCCATTTCATCACTCAGCACAACATGAACGTGCCATATTTAGGACATGGGTTAGTGGGCATGGTGGCAATAGGCTGCTGGTTGGACTGGAGAATCCCAGTGCTTCCTTCCAACCTTCATGACTCCATGATTCTATAATCACTTTGCTCTTTAACTGCCTTTTAGTAACACTCCAGCTTATCTTTTTCCCCCCACTTTCCCAGGGAGAGGTCAGGTGGAAATCTGGGATAGAAAGAAGAGGGTGGAAGCAAAAGCCTCAGAGCCCCACCATCAGGCACAGAGCTCCTTTACAACCACAGCAGGACTTGCTTTCTTTTCCTCCTCTCCCAGCAGATAAAAGGAAAAGAAAATCAATTCAACCTCTCCTCTACTTCAGAGCTGATCTTGGCTCTGCCAAGCACTGCCAGCCTTATTTTCACAGCGCTCACAATAGCGGTGCTCATATAATTCCATTATATCGCCGTGCTTGTTATTTATGTCATGATGATTACATTGCACTCAAGGGCAAAGGGAAGAGACAGTGAGGTCAGCCCAGATTTACAAGACCAAGTAGCTTCACCATTTTCAACCAGCTGCACTATTTGCTATGGTTTTTCTTACTGGCACATGAAAAATGATGGCGAGATGATCTAGAGCTGACCGTACAGCACTTGATTTCAAATGCACTTCAAGCAATCAATCTGACAGCAGGCCTCGAGGAGTGCCATGCAGGTCTGCTCTGTGCATACTTCATTTGCTGTCTCATGCTGCCAGGAGGGAAAAAGTGCTTCTGAAAGAAACACTGCGGCCCAAGCTGTAATAAAGTAGGCACTGGAGCATCAACAGCTGTCACATAGCTTGGCCGTACCAGTACCTGTGGGTACTGCTTGTATTGCTTTTAGCAGCATAACGCAGCCAAGGGAGGACTTCATTCATTATTACTTCCAACTAATTAACGGTATATGCAAGACAGCATGGACAGGCCATAGGCACAGCAGCAATTTACACACACAGAACAACATATACAAATACACAATACATGCCCAGTATTCACTATTCATGCCCAATATCCATTAGACATGCCCAGTATACACTGCAGACTCACACAGTGCCTACCTCTAACATTCATCGTCTAGCTAGACTGCAAAGTGGAACTGGTCCCAGATAGAAATTGCATTGAATTTCCCATGACAATAATGAAGGGTTTTGATAAAATTACTCTAGAAGCACTGCTCGCAAATATTAATCTATTTGCATTCATAAGAAACATAATAAAGAATAAAAAAGACTCCTGACAGTTCTTGGCAGCTTTGCCATTAATTACATAATTGAATCCAAGGTAAAGCAAGTCTCCAGTCTCAACCCCCAATACAATGTTTTAAAAGTGATGAGGAAAAGCAAAAGAATAAGCCCAAACCCTGCAGCTTTATGTGCTGAGCTGTAATGCAGCTCTGCCTCCCAGCCCAACTCACTGCTGCACTGGACAGAACTGCCACTTATCCTGGAGACATCACTGCACCAAAACAACATCCCAGGAGCTCAATGGGAAGCTGCTGTGAGTGCTGCAGGCTGCCAGCAGATCCAGGGGAGGACTTGGCAGTGTCCAAGGCAAAGAGGGAGGAGGGAAATCCCAGCTGTGTGCATCCCAGCTGCCTGCAATGGGGCTGTGCCCAGCAGGAGCCTGGCATGGGATGGCCGGTCTCCAGTCCTCAGCTGCACAGTGCAGCTGGGACACAACAGAAGGATAATTCCCATGTTTGTTCTTCACCCCCACTCAAAGTTCCCTTCTGGTGTATTTAAGTAACAGTGCAGGAGAGCAAAATAGAAGGAAAACGTCCAGCAGGTCAGTTAGTTTATTGCTGTGGCACATGGGCTGCTTTCCCTCTTCTGCCTCTGACCACTTGGTCCAATACAAGTGTAGAACAGCACAGATCCCAGTGGGGAACTGGAAGGGCTCTCAAAGGGACTCCTGTCCCCTGTCACCACCCACAGCCTGGGTGAAGCTCACTCAGGGCAGTGATGGTCAAACCAAGCCCACATCCCCAGCTGTGGGACATGCCCACAAATGGCAAGTATGATGCTTTCCTTAAGCAGCTCTGTCCCTGCTGCCAACGTACTCATACAGCCCTATGACCACAGCATCCAAATCCCATCACTATAGCACCCAAAGTCCAGTGAGTGACACAGGGTGACACCTGGGCCCCTGAACCAGGCACAGGATAACAAGAAATGCAGGACAGGCTCATTACAGAAACGAGTGTGCAAGCAAAGGGCAGTGAGCAGCAGTTAGTTGGCAGAGTCTGCCTCCTGCCTGCCTCACTCCTCCCGTTTTAATGGAAGAGCTGCCGAAATATTCCCTGTTCATTACCCAAAATGCTGCACACGGGCCCAGCTGCAGGGCTGAGCCAATATACTGCACATCAGAAAGCCACCGTTGTGTAATTTCTGTCAAGTAATTAGTGTGCTCCGCAGCACACCAAGCCCAGAGTTTTACTAGCACTAAACAAGGTTAGCAGATTTGTAAACAGCTTGCTACGGAGTGATATTTTTCTGCTCGTATTATCTAAAAATATCTTGGGAGAATTTGCTCCAGTACAAATGGCTCTGCTTGAAAGGGCTTAGAACAACAAAAAAAGCTTACGATAATTCAGAGCAGGTTTCCACTTTGTTTGCCTGCCTGTCGCTCGCTGCTCGGTTCCCAGCTTCAAACAGTTCCACAGCTCAAACCTGGCTTTGCTAAAGGAGCCTGTTTCCCCAGAAAGGAAAGAAAAGCTCTGCTAATACCTGGCTCCATCCCTTCCACACGCTCCACATGATGTTATGCACGGTCAAGCTACAGTCACCTGCTCCCTCTACCACAGGTCCAAGAGAACCAGAAGATGTCCATATGGTAGGTGGAGATGGGACAGAAAGCACTTGGGTCCAAATAAAGCTCATGATGCCCCACAGCTTCCTAAGTCCTGTATTAAACAACAAATACTGGACTCTATCTAAGACCTTGCATGTAGCACCAGACCCTGAGTGAACAGCACCCTGCTGCAGAGAGGGGGGATGTCAAAATCACCCTCTAAGAACACAGGTTTGCTGTTTCCTCATTGTGAGAAGTAAAAACAGGTTTCAGTTCATCTGTTAATGCCACAGTCTGGTGGGACCAGCAAATGGGCAAAACACTGAGCACCTGTTGGGTACCAATATTCCTCTATGCTTGCAGCCAGGTTTGGCCACTTTAGCATTTAACTCTATTGGCCTATTTGGGAAATGGGAGGCCACTGCAAGGCTGGTTATTCTATCCGTGTTTATCGTTAGGAAGCTGCTAATGGAGACCTCCTGGTGCCCAGGAATGGCAGGAAGAAGAGTACAAAGTGGCACACTTTTTACACTTCATTGGGAAGCTTTATAAATTAATTGGAGTACAAAGTCAGGTCTAATTGATGTTTGTATTGATTGAACTGCTCCAAGCCTTAATTTTGGTTGTAAAATTCACTTTAAAATAAAGCCATTTATAATTAAGACAGGATCTGTAATTAATGGAGTTTCATACTCATAAAACTGCCTCTCTCATCTGTCTAAATTAAACTCCACATGAAAGTTTCTGCAAATTAAATACTGTAGATGCCAGAGCTACTTTCTCCAAACTCCTTGCTATTTTTATTAGTGTCAAAACGTAACCGATCTGGAGACACACAGCAGCAATGAAAATTGATATG
This sequence comes from Coturnix japonica, assembly GCF_054131305.1. Lineage (NCBI taxonomy): Eukaryota > Metazoa > Chordata > Aves > Galliformes > Phasianidae > Coturnix > Coturnix japonica. Next base: position 9,810,359 of record NC_140684.1, read on the forward strand.
AAAAGATGAGGTGATGCTCTCATCCGCTGTGAGAGCAGCAGAGCCACAGAACTAACACAGGGCACCTACTGCAGGGATTCGTGTCAAGCTGTAACACAAACTTGCTTTTAAAACTAATGATTGGCTCCAAAAAGGTCACACCAGGCCACCAACCATGGATTTCAACCTCAAGTGCCGGCAGTTACTTAAAGTAGAGCTGTTTGTGCTTGCCCCCATCCCAAAAGCTTCTTTGGCTGCTTGAACCATTAAAGAAATGCTCTAGTTCTCCAGCTCTGGTAAGTGTGGTTGACCATAGGACTCCTTCCAACTTGATCTCACAGGAAATCCTTACAGCCATCAACCACAATATTTACAAAGCACAGATAATTTTGGGTTTGTGGCCAGAACATAAAACATCTTGGGCATAGTAGAGAAATGCCCCCCAATAAATCTGCTCGCCATGTGCAAGAGTTGCCTTGTCTTTATCTACATATTTAGTTACCCCCTTCCCTAAAGGCTCCCATCTAATTGGGGTTGCTGCCTTAGTGGGATATTATTTCCTCCTCCCAAAAGGGGCCACTTCTATTTTTGCATCACTTTTTTTTCCCTGGCTGCCACATTCTGTTTTTCCAACTAAAATTAAAGTCACTCCAGTGCTCTCCATGTATTTATGGCTTGACAATTCCTACACATGTCCCTGAGCTGACACCCATGAAAGCCAGGCAGAGCTGCCCAGCATTCCCCCCACATAACTTCACACATGCTTTGAAGCTCAGATAGCCACTGCAAAGCCACCTCAGAACCCAGTAGCCCCAAAGCTCCCAAGCATCATCCATTGCCAATGCCAGGCTTCCTTTAGCCCATTGTTTTAATTTGTTTTGTTCCCATCCCACCAAAACCCCAGAGGTCGGACAAACAAGGGCTGGAAGAGGCAAGTGGGACTGGAAGAAGTTGGTGGATTACTGATGAACCACGTAAATTACCACACTAGTAATTACCCAAGGGGCTATGGTTCAAAGAGCTCATTTCTCTTCCATCTTCCATTCTCAGCCCAAATGCCTGCACCAGCCTAGGGCCGATGCATCACAAGCAAGGATAGGACAGGTTTCCAGCCATTGCCAACCTGCACATCCCAGTACATCACTGTGTTTGGTTTAAACACTGTCTCTGTCAGAACACACACAGTGCCAAGGTCAAGCAGCTATCAAAAGACCTTTTTATGTGCCAGGACTTCATGCTGTGATTTCAAACTCAAATTGGTCCAGTGCTGGAAGGTGTCAGGAAGCACAATAACTGCACAAATTACCTGAAAACAGCAGCTTCGGGCTTCTGTTATTGCAAATAAACACCACCAGAGACATCACCCAGTGCAACACTGAGTCAGCACTTCTACACTGCCAAACTCCTGTTGTGCCATAGCAACACGCAAGGTGCTGGTGGCAATGCAGAAGCCTTGACTCCCTGAGCTGTTGCACAGAGGACAATAAACTTAACCTGCCAAAAAACTCCTCCAATCACCTGCTCAAAAGAAGCCCTTGACAAGAGCTCATGGGAGCAACTTACAAAGTGAGGTGCTGCTTATCCAACAGCCATCCACATTTTTTATTATGTGACCTTCTCCCACTAAATGGGTTGAACAAGCCTTGCCCTTATCCATAGGGCTTATAGCAAGCAAAGCACATCTGCGCTGTGCTATCACAGAAAAAAACAAGGGCAGGCAGGAAATGCTGGACCTCAATGGAGGGCAACAGAAAGCCTGAAGCCAGACACAGCCTCCCCCCAGAGCCCAGATAGAGCCAGGCTCTTTATTTGCTCTGCTTCCACCTCTCCTGCTCAATGTATTCCAACCTTTATTGCAAAAAAAAAGCAAAAAATGAGAGGAAAAATAGCAAAATAAGCTATTGAGAAACAAGCCTGGAAGGCAACTGGAATGATCTCTGAAGAAGTCATCAGCTACGTGACCCCTCACACAGCCCCAAACCGAGGAGGAGAATGAAAAGTATATTTTCTTTCCACATCTTGATCCATTGAATGCAACATCCGCCAACTCTCCAACCCTCTGCGTTCTCCTTTTTTCCTTCTACAGCGCTGAAATCAAACACAAAAAGCGATGACGAGCAGCACTTAAGTACCTGTGACGGACATTTCCCCACCAGACACATTGCAAACACCGCTTCACATTTCAGAGGCAGCAACAACTGTGTCTCTGCAAAGCCCAATTTACTCCTTGTATGCAAACACAGAACTGCTGAGGAAAAAAAAAACACTCTCAATCTTTTTTACCTTTGGGAAGTAACAGCAATTACCATCAGTTACGCAGCCGTATTTCTTTCCCTTCCCCATCCAAACCTATTCACAAAAATCTCATGCCCTGGATTAGATCGAGTTGAAAGAAAAGTAATGAGATTTGCACTTCCCAGCAAATTAAATAGGAATTGCCCAACAGAATAATCCTAAAACACAAAATACCGCCTCGTCCCACATGTTGCTAATAGGTTTGTGCTCTAATGGCTTATTTAGAAAGAGGGATTTTTCCTAAATGACAACCTAATGCTTTGCATTCAGGAACATGAAAGTACATCTTCACTCCCAAGGCTCTGTTGGTTTATTTCTTCATTTTTCTAACAGAATTCTTATAAAAATAAAGGATACATTTGACCAAAACTCTATGCTGCTCTGCAATAATTGAAAGTACCAAATGCCAACCAGCCTGAAAGCCTTAGGAGCTGCAGTGATTTCAGCCCATGCTGCAGTGGCTGCTCTGGCAAAGGAGGCTCACAGAGCATTTATGAACTCCTCTCTGTCCAGCTCTGGAGTGTCGTGCTGCACAACCTGAGCCCCAGAAACATCCCTGCATCACAGCAGAGAAGCAAAAGCAGCTGAGATCTCACTCAGCCTGCACTGCCCTTGCTATTAATGCTCACTGGGGTCCCACACCCACCCTGTGGGATCAGCACCCTCTGTTTTCAGAGGAAGGCAGGAGATAAGCCTGACTTCAAAGGGTTTGTGCTGATCCCCTTTGATGTCACCAAATCCAGCCAAGCCGGAGAAAGCTGCGTGTCCCCGTGGGGCTCCTTCTCCCCACTCCTACACCCATCTGTGCTGGGTCCTGCAGGAGCAGCTGGCTGCCAGCTCATCAGCTCTGGGAACAGCTGATCCAGTGCTGGATGAGGCCCCCCATCACCTCTCCTTCTTGCTTTCCCCAACTTCAAACCTTAAGCTGGGATGCTAAGAGTGATGATGTTCCTGATGATGTTTGCATTCTTTTCTCCACTCAGACCATGCTGAAATTATATCAGAACCCACAAGCAGTTAAGGGAAAATGGAAAACCAAGATGTCCTTTCCTTCCCAGCCCCAGGTACGTGCCACCTTTAAGGTCCAGGATGCAGTGGTCCTACTTTGGTCCCCATCCATTCCCACTGCCCCAGGAACACACTTCCAGGGGTAACAGATAAGGATGAGGCTCCTGAATGCACAAAGCAGCACTGCCTGGTAGAAAAGAAACTTGCCAGAGCCAGGGGTGTAAGGTGAGGGACAGAGGAAACCTGAAAAATTAATCACCTGGCTGAAAAGATCGCATAAAAATTTTAAAAATCACATTAAAATTTGTACAAACGTGTCTCAGTATGATTTAAAAGCCCTTTAAAGCACACTCAGCTCTGGATCTGCTCCATTCCTGTGCCCCCAGTGTTTGCAGGCACCGAATTCCCACCTCTCCACTGAGCCCCATATACTGGAACTACAGCATCCATAAGGGCTTGGGAAGCCAGACACAAGGTGAGGGAGCCCAGGTAAGTGAAGAGATACAGCCTACAGCCCTCTTCCCATCCATCCTAAAGGGACTCCTCCTCTGCTACAATAAACCAGAAATTCACTCCAAACCGAGGATATCTGAATCTCCACCACCACTAGCTCCGCTTGCCAGCCGGTCCCTATAACTATGTCAGCATCACTGGAGTTCAAACAATCTCTTTAATTGTTGTCCAGATGGCATCCCTGTAATTCTAATTTGCTGGCAGCCAATCTCATTTTATTTATACCCCCTTGCTGTAAAGATTCTTCCCTCAAAGATGATGCTCAGTATTACATTTCAGGGGCTCCAGTTAAACCTCCCCCTGCTGGCCCCAATGCCCTGCACAGTAGGGATGTGGGGTGGAGTAAAAGAACCTCCATGAACCCAATGATGTGCAGCCCAACATCATTTGTGGCACTTCACACCCACCTGCCAGGCTCTGCTCCTTGGAGGGGCACTGACTGGAGCAAATCTCACCTTGTAACAACTTCATATGATGCAAAATATTTATGCTGCACCCATTATTATGGTTTTCTCTCCATGGAAGCTGCTTCATACCTGAAACTGCCGAGTTCCAGGGAAACCCACGCTGTCATTACAGTACATAACTGGAACGTCAGCAGAAGGAGCTCGGTAAAGTCAGGGCTATGGCTGCTTCTGCCCACAAAAGGATCTGCATAGTGATGCTGCAGTTTTATATTCAGAGACATGAAACACTATTAAAGCCCAATATAAAACATAAATTACTCCATTTCCAGCCATGATCACTCACAACGCAGACAATGTGGATGAGCCTTCTCTTTTAAAACAGAACTCTGCCAAAGAGAAAACGAGCTTGATACAGTCTCATGCAGTTAATTAACGGGCTGCTCACTGGAGCCTGTACCCACACCCAGAGCCCAGCCAGCAGCAGGACCCCTGCCATGCCAGTCCCAGGGCACTCCTTGCATCCCCAGCACTACACTGCTCTCCCTGCTGCTTCTCTCTCATCCCACCTCCCCCAAGCATCTTTGTTCCCCATGGGCAAGTTGCCGAGCAGAGCAGACGCAGCCCTGTTGCTGCTCCATGAGTCAGGGAAGTGACTAATGCCTGTCCCTTTGGATTTCCCTCCTTGAGCACACTGCTGCTCCACCTCACCTGCAACCGAGGGATCTCAGATCAGACACCACAGCCTCAATTCTGGCCACATTTTCCATAGGGCTCGTACAGCATGGCTGCATGGTCAACATGGGATCACTCTACCTGCTCCCCCTGCAGGGTGCCCCCAAGCTCAAGGAGCACAACAGGGATGGGGTCAAACTACTGTGCAACCCCAGTGCCCCTCACTGCCTGCACTGTTGGCATGCAGGAGCCAACTGTTAATTAAAAGTCCACACGGGCATCATTTATCCATGCCCTTTAATTATTCCAAGAGCTGTTTTCCAATGTACTCTCACTGTTGATTTTTACACCAGAGCCCAGGAAACAAGGACCCAGCAGAGAGCTCCTGCAAGTAGCAGGAACCAGGTAAATACATCCTACAACATGGGGTACAAGCTGCAATGATGACCAGATCATTGGGACTGCCAGATTCTCACCTCAAAGATCACTGCAGGCAGCACTTGAGCCCTACTGCACAGGATGCTTTGCTGATGGCTCCACTTTAGGCTGGCAAAGCCATGAGCTGCCTTGGCTGAAGCTTATAAGCAGGAAAAAACCCACTTCCCAACGTTTCCCAAGCCCATGCACATGCCACAGGCGCTGCCTGTGTTGGAGATGCACAGCCTGAGCCACCAGATGCCCATAAACAACCCCAGTGCCGCATAGTGACACAGCTCCTGCATGGGCATGGCTGACTGCAGGGAAATCTGGGTCACGTAAGGATTTATCACGACGTCCTTCTGGACAGATAGCTGCTGCTGTGGTCCACATGTGAGTTTTCACTGCAAAGCACTCCGACTGTAATGCATTTCACAGACAGTTTCTGCAAAGCCTACTTAGAATGCATGTGCCTTCCTTCAGGTGATATCTGTCAGATTCCTACTATGGAAATGTTTTTACCTCCTGACAATACTCTTTAGATAGTGCCTATGGAGGTGGATGACTCAAGCCTGACTCGATGATTTCCATCCACTGTTCTTTATTAAAAATACCCCTAGCAGTTTGCAACGTGAGGACAGCAGCTTAAAAGGAACACGGAAACCACAGAACACACACAAACCATGCCATAATTTTATGTCACCCAACAACAGACAGAAAATCTATATGTAAAACAGTTCACCCCAGCCCTAATTTATAATCTCATGCCTGGAAATCACTGTGCATATGGCAGTAACATCCATCTGAGAGCCCACTGCTCTTGGAGGTCCCTCAGAGCCAGGTTACAGATGGCCTGCCACTTCCAACCTCATCATCTGCTCGGAGTAACCAAGTTAAGCATTGCCTAATACAGCTTCCAGCCAGTTAATTCCCTTTGTGACAACAAAAGCTTCCAAACCCCTCCTGCTGCTACAGAACCACACAGCAAACACAACACCAGGAACAAGCGAGCCATCAGGGCTGCCTGCTGTAATGCTATGATGAGATGATAACAGCAGGGTGACAAAGCCTTGGCCACAGCAAGGGAGAACAAGCCCAAACACAGCAGCCACAGATAAAGAAATGAAGGAGAAGAGCTACTTACCTTTGAAGATCTCAGGTAGGCAGGGTTCTTCAGCAAGAGATACCCTCATCTCCACTGCCAGCCCTTAAATGAGTTCTGGGAAGGGGAGGGATCCCGACTCCCCCCTTCCACTCATTCAGGTACAATGCTTGCACCTGAACTCCCCTGGGTTGGCCCTGCCTTCTGACCAGGTGCTCAATCACAGTCTCAGACCATGACTTAGCATTTCCACTACACCTGTCATCTCTCCAGCCTCTTCCCTTACTGCCACGGGAGTATTTAGAGCAGGATGGAAGAAAACAGAGAGGAGTCAAAGCCGACAGATGGCTGATGCAAAGTTTTTGTAGAGGAAAATAACCGGTGGGAGAAGAGGAGAGCAGCACTTGAGGCACACTGCTATGAACGGTGTGTGTTCATCCAAATCAAAAGGACTCCTTCCCTCTCTGTATTGCTTTGGGACAGAAATATTTTCCATTTCCTGATCTCCACGCTATCCCTCATCCATCCCAGCCAGGCAGCACTGCCCTGCAGCATCCCAGAGCCAACACACCTGCAGAAACCCTTTACAACACAAGCAGCATAGAGATGTGCAATGCCAGGTGTGGGGAAATAAGGGCTGGGAACAACCTGGCACTTGTTGGTCGTCAACAAGTCAGGTGGGTATTGAAAATTCCTACCGACTTCCCCAGAAAGCACATTAAACTTTAAATGCTTTAACACGTGAGCCTGGAATTAGCCAGCAGGCTGGGGCTGCCTTGGGATCTGAAGCTCATTGACAAAAGAACCACAGGGAATTAGGCATCTCTTTCCCAGCCTATATGATTAGGCACAAATACATTATTGGCACAGAGCTATCACGGCTTAATACATCCACAAAGCTCCCATAGAATGACATTAACTTCTCAAGGAAGAACACTTTGTTGTTCACTATAATCCAAGCTTGAAGGCAAAAAGGCCCACTATGATTTGGGTTTGGACAGTGAGCAGTGGGGCCTTCACCTATTCCCAGCACACCTGGGCATTATGCTGGTACCAGTAACAAATCCCAGTAAGACAGCGCCTTACTTACAGCAAATTCTGTATGATTTCCAGTATCTAAGTGTGCTCTGGTAGCTACACACAGAAAAACATCTCCAGTATCTTAGGCTACTCTGGCTTTAGTGGATGTGAATCAATTCAGTGCCACGTCTGCGTTCACAGGTGGGAAAAAAACAGCCTGAGGTTGAGCTCTTCTCTGCTGAGCTGAGAACTGGGGCATATCTTCATGGCAGAGATATAAAGCTCTTGAAGACAGGTGTTTGTAAAGCAAAAGGCTGTCAGGAAAAGAAAGTATATGACTAAATGATAACAAGAAGCCTGTGCTTAACGGTCAGAGAATAAATGGATGATTAGTTAAAGAGCTCTAACCGCTCTCAAGAACGAGGGGGATACTCTTTGTGAGCAGAGATGAATGAAATCTGCTGCTCTCCAATTCAGCAGCACGGTTATACCAGGGCACAGACCAAATTAAACGGATGCAGCACTCACATTAGCGGCGACTCGGTTGCCGCCTTCACAAAAGGCAGCTCCTCTACGCCTCATTCACTTCATTTGCTGTTAATTAATGGAGATGACCCACGGTGTCTCAAGGGCTGGTTTCTCCCCAGGGACAGTGTGTTTTTGTACCACTGCTCCCATCCAAGGCTGCTATGGGACGTGATGCTGAGGGTCACCACCCAAGATGGGAAGGGTAGAAATGGGATGGAGCTTCTGCATGTGAGCTTCCTTCCCACATCCTATATCCTGAGCAGGGACAACAGCTACATTTCATCTTGCATCATGATTTGCCATCTGTAGGATGCACAGAACTGGAGGCAGTTCGCCCAGTTGCACAGCTCCACCTTCAAGCACAATCTCAGTGTCCCAAAAGTGCTCAGAGGATGATCCTACAATCCCCATGTCCTCAGAGTGCCAGCTCGGCAAGGACAGAGGCTTGTCACATTGCTCATCTCACCTCAACCACTTCCAGTGTACGCTGAGAAGAAGAGAAGCGGTGACAAATACCCCCAAAACATCCTGTTTCTACTTCAGATAAGTTATTGGCAAGTTTGAAAATCAAAGCATGAGGTTCAGATTTGAAAAAGCTCAAAAACTACAGACTGATTTACCAAAGTGAAGATGAAATGGGGGAGGGAGGGTAGAAATGCTGCCCTGTTCTGCCAAAACGCCTCCAACCTGTCCTGGAAGGCCCATTTCCACCTTGCACCATTCCCTTGTTCATTTACCCATCAAGTTCCCCATCAAAACTACTAACTATCATCATGGCCCGCACCAAATGTCCACTGGGAAGCAAACCAAGAGCTTCAATCAGTTCCAACACCCTCAAAGACCAGCTGTCAACATTAACTGCTGCTCCAAAATGACCCTGGTGAGCTACAAATTGTCTGGAAAAGAGAACTTCCCACCAGGAACCAGATGGGGAGTCTACCTGGCCTCCCTGACTGTCTGGGGGGAGAAGAGACAAGCAGCATCCAATGCACGTCGGTGCTGATGATAAGGTGAGAACGAGCCCGTCCCATCCTGAAACCCTCAGGGACTGTAGGGACATCACTCACCATCCAGTTCCTCCACGGAGATGTTGGCGAGCTGCTCGCTGTCGCTGCCAGCGGAGAGCGATCGGTTCAGGTAGTTGCCTTTGTACAACAAGCCAGCTGTTACATGGTGGAATGGCATCTTCTCCCTGAGCACAAGATAAAAGGGGAGAGAAAGGCTGGTTTTAATGATTTCTCGTGGCTCACTCAGAGCAGTGCCATAGGCTGCCTTGGAGGAGCTGCCTCTCAGACCAACATCTTCTGCATCCTACACCAGGGAACGTGCACCAGAGACTGATGGACTGCAGGTTGAATTCAGGTCTGAAGCAGGAGCTGAACAAACAGGGGGAAAAAGCAGCAGCTTCTTCTTTATGCAGGACAAGAATTAGCAGAGACAGAGCAGCAGCACTGTAGTAAAATATGACTCCCTCATATATGCAGCTCTCAGTACACAGGTTTAGCATTTGATAATAATAATACAGTGCACAGGGGTGTATGCTGACATGCAATTATAAGGCACAGTGCATGGCTGTCAGAGCCACGTATGGACCCTGCTCCAGAGCACCCAGAGCTGGGAGCAGCTCAGCCCCCACCCACAGCACACATCACAGTGTGTGCCTCCTTCCAGGCTGCAGGAGGAAAATTCCCACAGGAGCAGAGCCCGGCGAAGAACATTTTCATTTCACAAACATGACAGCAAAGGAAAAATACTGCTCAATGGGAGACTGGAGCAGGAAAGTGTTTGCAAACTTAGCAGGTATAAACACCGCAGCCTAGCGAAGGGCAGCCATCTGCACAGACAAAAGTGGAGATTACTGTCAGCAGCACTTACACATTGATTTAGGATACAGAAGAAAGAGACGAGTTTGCCAAAGTCAATTGGAATATTAAGAGGCAGATCTGTCATCTCCTTGGCTGGTTTCAATCAGCAAAGCCCATCATGGATCTATTGCATTTGGTATTGCAAATATCAATCAGAAAAGCCAGCAGAGCCACCCACCCAGCGCCACTAAGGACCTGATGTTTATAAGGCAGCTCTGGCAGCTTACATCCCTACACATCCATAGGGATGTGGCCCCATTTGAAGCCATCTCCAAGGACATGCTCACCCCACTGTGCCAGGACATCGGGATTCTCAGCCTTAAAGAGCTAAGTGCCACCTACAGCATCACTCCCCAGCCAAGAGAGCCATTACAAAGATAACCTGGCTCTTCCACAGCCCTGTGTTCCCACCACAGTCAATAAAGCAAAAATATATATACCCACATCTATGGATTACTCTGTAACAAATGATGTGTTGCCTCACTGAGTTAGTAAAAGCTTTAATGGACTCACCCAGAGCCAACCAACCCTGAGACAGAGGGAAGGAAAGCCACGAAGTTCCTCTTGCGCTGCTCAGCACGTCTCCCTAGAATCTCTCTGGCAGTAATTATGTAAATAAATCCTAATCGTAATTTTAAGTATTTTTATTTGGGAGCCAGCTCCTTCAGCAGCGCATTACAAACCGTAAACAAGGTTTTCTTTTTCATTAGGCGCCTCTCTAATTCCTCAGCACTTGCCAATTAATGTGCTTCGTTCTGATGGATGCTCGCTCTGACACATTGCTCTGCACGAAGGGGTTCATCCCCCTGTGGGATTGCACAGGGCTGGAGATGCCCCTGGAGCTGCTCTGCACCCCATACACAGAGCTGGGGAGGCACTTTGCACACCCTCATCACTTCCCAGCCCCTCCACACAGCATTCAGACAGGAATCGATCTGTGCTTTCTCTCCATAACCACAAGCCCAATGTAAAAGCTATTGCGCTTTCAAACACCGACCAAATTAGAGAGAGATTTAACTGGGGTTGGGGCACTGGGACCGCACAGGAGGGACGGTGCTGTACATTGTGCTGCTCTGAGGCACTACTGACATCGCTCTCACTTCTACAAGCATTAAGAAAATCCATTAAACAACAACAAAACAACAACACATCTCTCCTGAGGGCTGACGTGCTTAAAACCAGCCCCCACTTGGGGTGTAGTAATGCATTTTAATACACCAGGAGGGAGCCATGATATCCCAGAGCGAGAAACCCTGGATTAATTCCACCACCGAGGTATGTTATTATTTAAGAAGTCCAGTATTATTCAACAGAAGCACTGCAGAGCTGTTGGAATTCAGCCTGCCTCCAGCTCTAAGGAGAGATGCTCAGCACTGGACCCACAGCCCCATAGCAAGGAACCCACACACATCCTGTCCTGCAGGTGGGATCCTGCTGCCACAGAGGAGAGAAAATGGCACAAAAAGGTGGGATAAGGGAGAACTCATAAAGCACAGCACCATCATCTGCAAAGCACACTGTGCTTTAATGGGAACACACAGTGACAACTGCCCATCTGGGAAGGAGAGGTCTGTCCCAGCACAGCCCACTTGGTCCTAATTCATTTTGGGCTGAGCCCAAAGGTTTGTGTGGGAAACATAGGAACCTTAAGTCTGCTCCCACAGCATCAAGTGAGATCCAGGGAAAACTCCCATACAGAGGAACTGGTGCTGATGGGACATGCCCTGTGCTATGGCAATGCCCATAGGCAGCGATACCTAAGCTGAATCATGGGGTACTGAGTGCTTTCCCCAACTCCTCTGGACAGGAGCAGGGAGGATGCCTGGGCTCCATCCACATCACACAGTGCTGTACAAGCCCTGCAGCGGGCAAGAGAGCAGCACTTCACTCCTCATCCCCAACAGAGCCATTTCCCATCAAGCACACTGCATGCTGAAAGTGGTCCCAAAGGCACAACTGGATTTTGAAGCAACAAAATCTCCTTGAGTAGTATCATAAAAGCACCGACATTTAACCCCAGAACCCTCATACAGCCCATAAACACAGGTATGGAAATGTTACCGTGTGCGTTGTTGATGTATGGCTCCCTGTGCCAGCCTCAGCAGCAGGTTACAGACCCGCAGCACCCAGCAGGACCAGCCCTTCCCTTTCAGCACAACCACCCTGATGAGATTTACAAGAGGTTTGTAAGCAATTTGCCATCAGGAAAAAAAATAAATAAAAGAGCTTCTCCAGCTCTCGTGATATGTTTTGTAAGAAGGCTTTCAAACCCAATTGAAAATCCACAGCACCACTAAACAGGAAGGTTTAGCTTAAGCATCAGTGAATGAGATGGAATCAGGATCAATTCGTATTGATCTTGGATGTCCCTTGGTAGTTACCAATTTGGAAAAGATTTCTTGCTAACCTCTCACCCACCTCTTCTGACGTGCAGCACAGAATGATGCCCAACAGTTGATCCTGGTTTTATGACCTCAGGCACGTAACACCCAACATCACTTGCACTTCCTGGCCTGAACCACCCATACACTTTCCCTTCTATAGGGGCAGCTCCTACAGGAAGGCAGGACCTGTAGTGTGTATCAGGCTGCCAAAAAGACAAAAAGATTCTTTATGGACACGATCAGAGTTTATGAGAGGAAAAAATGCAGGCTACTAAAAAGCTTTAAAATCTAAAGGACTTCCACGGTGGGAAGCTGAGGCTATAAAGATGCAAATTGGAAATTAAGCAAAGGTTTTTAATGGTGACGGTGATTAAGCGCTGGAACGAAGCACCAGGCCAAGTGACACATTGCTGTCTCCCAGACAGGAGCAGATGTCTTGCTGGAAGACACACGTTAACCAAGTGTGAGCTCCTGAGTTCTGAGCTGGAGACACACAGGGAGATCTGATGTCCCCATCAGATCCCAAGGCCATGGATAGGACACAGCAGGGGTTGGCACTGGATGATCTTGAAGGTCCCTTCCAAAACAACCATTGCTGACTTTATGACTTTCTCCTCCACCTCCAACTGGCTGTTTGCCTATCGGTGCCCCCAGGTCAGCTCTCTGAGGGTGCTTCTGTTCCCTTACTCACGTCCAGTTGCACTCATTTCACACGCATAAATCAGACATGAAGACATTATTAGAAGCAATTGCTGGCACCCCCAGCACGCTGAGCAAGCAGCCTATTGAGAAGACAATATACAATGGATTATTCATAACAGACCGAGTGCGTCACAGATGAGTAATTATAAACATGAAATATATCAATAATGACAATTTTTACAGCAGCTTTAACAAAGTAACACACTACAAATAGCCCGTTGGTTGCTTATGTATTATTAATGAAATGCCAAAACATTTAGGTTTTTTAATAGGACAATTAATTACTCCTAATAAATGCAGCCTATGCCAGGCCTCTTCTTTAAAGGAGGCTTTGGACATCTGGTGAGGGCTCATTTTTAACAGCACTGGCTGCTGGTTCCTACAGAAAGTTCCCTTTAAGCTGTGAGAATGGGAGCCATCAACATATATAAATGAGACAGAAAGTAATTAAAGCGGCGAGGGTAATCATAACACTGCCAGAATTCTATTAAGACTCGAGGTGGATCACAGTAGAAGTTTCAAACCAAGACTCACTCTGAGCATTTCTCCACCCCGAGCACCCAGGGCTATTCGTTTGAAACCAACCACAGCACTACTTGGCTGCTCATGGGAATAGAGACCAAACCTGAGCATCTCATCCTCCAAGACCTCCAACCAAAGGCACCAGACCCCACCGGAGAGCAGCTCAGCAGCCTCAAGCAGTCTGTGCTTCCTTCCCCTTTTTGGGGCTACCGGTCTTTGGAAGATCAGAATGAAGCTGTTCCAAGAAACCAAACTGATGGCTTCCTGCTGGAGCGCAGCATTCAGCTCTTGGGGTGGCACGAATTACAGCATCCCTCTTTTTATGTCAGTATTTATTTGAAGGGAATGTACAACAGAAATCTGAGGCTGGTTGTATTTTAAACCCACGAGCGCTCTGTAAACAAGCAGACCCAGAGAGATTCGCGTGTTCCTTCTTGAAACAGAAGGAGAACCACTGAGACTGAATAATTGAAAACAGTGACGGAGACGTCATCTTCTTGTTCTCCCTGGGATTTGCTCTGGAGCTGCCCGCTCCCAGCCCCAATACCTGGCAGGAATGATCAACTGTTGGGAACCTCATCTGCAGACTGCCTGACAGCTCCCCATGGGGACCCACTGCTCTGGAGGAGGTCACCAATAGGCAGAAACAGAGTGTGTCCCTGTCCACTGCAGGCGAGTTGGACTAGATGACCTGCAAGAGTCCCTCCCAACTCCTATTCTATTCTATTCTATTCTATTCTATTCTATTCTATTCTATTCTATTCCATTCCATTCCATTCCATTCTATTCACCGGGACAGGCTGCAAGCATCAGCAGTGCTTGCCCAAGCAATGGGCTATTTGCTTAGCTGTTTGCCCACGGCTTTGCAGGATTGGGTAACCCCCTGCTATGATCCCGGTACCTACGCAAACAGCTACAGCCCTGCAAACAGAGGGGAATGAAGAAAACCTCATTAAACCAGATCAATCTCAGAGCCTCATTAACTGCCACAGGGCTCTGCCCTACTGACCCCTTGGCAGAATCAGGCTCTAGGCTGCAGATGAGTACACACGCAAAGACAATTTGGGTTAGGAAGAAATTAAGCCAAATGGGAGTGGGATGTCAGGGGTGGCCATTCCCCCTGCTATCCCACACAGCAAACGATGCACCTGAGCAGCTCCCTGCCTCCTGGGCTCCCTCACGTTATTGTTTTTATATGAATGAAGACCCCAAGGAAAAACTGCACACACACATCCCCATCACAGCTATGGGTCACAGCACAGCACCCAAACCCCTGTGCAGGGTGAAGCCCCCAGTGGTGTTGTACAGCAAAGGGGGGTCTGCGCTGCTCAGCTGGGAGCAGACACTGACAGCACACAGAGCAGACGTTACAGTTTGCTTTCAGCACGCTGCAGAAATGTATACCCAGTTACACCCCTGAGCCCCCACAGGCAGGTATTAAGCACAAGGAACAAAAGGGCACTTCCAGAGCCACCCACCGGCTTGCTGTGCATTTCCCACGCCCTACCCCTGGACCTCATTTTCAGCTTTTTGTGCTTTTATCAAAGCAGGTTACCTTTAATTACTGTGAAGCAGTTTGTTTCTATCGCCCTCCTTCCATGACAGCCCGAGCACTATTGCGTAATGCCCTGTGTGTTCACTTCTGTTACTTGCTTACACCTTTTACACTAAAAATACAACCAAATATCTTCCCACTCCTGCAAAGCACCGGTGGATCTACAGCTGGAGACCACACAAAGCTGAGTCAAACTGACGTGGCGCTGCTTACAGGAGCCATACAGATCACCTTGGTTTACCTTAACAACCCACCTGGTTAAAACAAACGCCATTCCGCATCCCCAACACACTCTGAAAAGGCTCTGCCTGCTTCGCTTTACATCCCCTATTAGATTGCCTGCCATATTTCATGCCCAATCAATAAAGTTATACGTGCGCCGATCGACTCAACTGATGTTTACTGGTATTGCTAATACACGTTGTTTCTCACCGGGTATTCAGCTCAGCTTACAATAACCCTGGACGATCAAACATGTTCAGCCCGATCATCTCACTATCGGTCAGACAACCATTTGGATTAGGAATTAGGTCGTTTGGAGTAAAATACAACACAAAGGCTTGCATTGCAAGGTAACTTACAGAGCATTGCTTCCTGGAGGCTGCATGAGATGCACAGGACCTGGCAGGGCTGGGAAGGAAAGATGGGACAAGCGGCCACAAAAAATGTTGTTTGCACACTCATCTATGTGGACAGATACCTACACAGCACGATGTGGTGGGAATAAGCTGCATCAGCATCACCCTCCGGCACATCATGGCCAGGTAGAAACTGCCTGATCATTAAGTCAGAGCGTGAGGACAGTGAGAGAAGGTGCAGCCAAGATGGGTAAAAGTCCTTCTCTAAATTGCTGTGGGTACAGGTGATTTCTGTCTGTTTTGCTGGGTTTGGATGGTTGCTTTGCTTGTCTTCCCTGTTATTTTCTTTCTGCTGGACTCGGTAACAAGGAGATGCTCCAAAAGTGTTTCTGCTCACTGATGCAACTCAGCAGTTTGTAGGACTGAGCCCTGCTTCGGTGCTGCCCCAGCAGGCAGGAGGTGCCCAGAGAGCACATCTCCTGAGGGACAGAGCCCTCCCAGGCACATCCCAGGGCTCAGCCACAAGTGCCACCAGGGGGGATTTATCTGCAGGTACAGTGTGTGCTCTGAGCAAAATGGGCAAAGAGCTGCAATGACTCCAAAAAGTGAAAAAAATCATGAAATATCCCGAATCTGAAGGGACCTGTAAGGGTCATCGAGTCCAACTCCTGGCTCCACGCAGGACCACCCGAATAAAGCTCCTTGGCAGAAACAGCCACAACACCACACATTCATGCCAGTGGGGGAAGGTACGAAGACCCCCTCCATGCCCTCATCAGCCAGCTGGGATATCCCTTAGGCAAGAATAGGACGGCAACGGGAGCCCTTACCTGGTCACGGTGATATCCCCAGCCACTGGCACACCTATGGCAGAGGGCTCTCATCGGGCACCGCGCAGCTGCCGGATCGCTTCAGGTCACTGAATTCCACAGCCATAAGCAGAAAAAAAACCAACCCAAAAACCCAACCCCAAACTGCCCCCAAACCCCACAGCGTGACCCAAACGATATCCCTGCAACAGTGCTCTTGTTGCAAATAAGACGAGGCGAAGGAGGGGTTTTTTACTCGCTCTGAGGCATCATATGGAGCTTAATCACAGGCAGTTACGTATATGGTGCTTTTGGCCTTCAATCAAGTGTGTCATTTCAGTGGCAGCTGCCTACGTGATGCGAGCAACCTGGGCGATCCAACGCTTTGCCAATCACAGCCTCGTGCAGCTACTGCACAGCTGAACAATGGGGAAATTCCATTTCCCACCCAGCGAGGAGGATGGAGTGGTACCCAGCGAGCAGCCCTGCACCTCTCCTCCAAACAGCACAGCCCGTCTGCACTCAGCTCCCCATCCACCTGCACTCCTCATAGAGCCCATCTCCATCCCAACCACCTTCAGAGGCACCGAAGCGCTGTGCAGCTCTGTGTGCCTGGGGGGAGCTGCTATGTGCAAACAGTGCAACTCGGTGGGTGGATGAGGTGTGAGCTGCGGGTGGGTGAGCGCACAGCTCACACTCAGGACACCACAAAGCACTCAGCCTTCCTCAGCGCACCCCTTCAGGTGGGTACAGCAGGCGGTTACACTGCAAACCACGTATTAAATCTGGCAGTGGGAGTTATCTCTGCCATACGACGAGGCTGAATGCATCAAATCCAATTCTAGGAGACCAGACTCTTTTCGGGAGTCCTCCGACGGCGGTGTCAGGCGGTGCTTAGGGCTGAGTCCCCCCCTGCATATCACATGTGTTCATTGATTTTGACACTCGTTAAGATCCGACTACTCCATCGGCGGATGCTCCCTGTGTGTGCTCCGGGATCTCCGCTCTTACCTAACTGCACGGAGCAGGGCACCGCAGCGGTACCCGACTGCATCACCGAGCTCCCGCTGGGGAGAGGGCCTCCAAATCATTGCGAGGGGCTGGGAGGCAGCACACCACATCCACACCGCTCCATGGCAACTCGCGTGCCCACAGCCAGGGGGGAGAAAACCAAACCAAAGCCACCGCAACACCCGAATCGCAGCGTCAAGCAGGGAGAGGAGGCACCCGCAGCATCTCGCTGCCTTCGGGTGGGGATCCAACAGGTCGGTGTCACACTGAGCACACGGTGCCCCCCAGGGGGTGCACGGAACCCTCCACATCCCCATCGCTGGAGCCCCCCCCTGGCCCGGACTCACCTCTCCACCAGCTGGCTCCGCCGCTACAGGTTTGCTTGTCTCCTCGGCCCCCCCCCTCCAGATCGCTCCTGGCCGAGTTATGAAAAAGGGGAGGTAGGGAGGGGGGGGGTGCGGGAGGAGGCAGAGAGCTGGGAGGTGAGGGTGGTTGGGGCGGCGGGGAAATAATGTAACAAGAGAGAAAATGGGGGGGGAAAAATGGGGGAAAGGATGGAATGGGGATAAAGGAGGGGGAAAGGGAAAGGGAGTGGAAGGAGGGAGGAGGAAAATGGGAAAGGGGAAAAATAGGGGAAAGGGGGAAATAGGGGAAAGGGAAAAAGGAGGGGGAGGGAGAAAAGGAGTAAAAAGGGGAAAATCGGATGAGGGGGAGGAGGGGAAAGAGGGAGAGATGGGGGGAAAGGAGAAGGGGAAGATAGGGAGAAAGGGTGGGAAGAGAGGGGAAATGGGGGGAAAAGGGGGGAAAGGGGGGAGGAAGGAAAAAGGAGGGAGGAAAAAAAAAAGAGAGACAAGGAAAAAAAAAGGAAGAAAAAAAAAAAAAGGAAAAAAATGGGGGAAAAAAAAAAAAATCGATGTATGTAACGATGGTGAGCGATGCGAGGAGCGGAGGAGAGCGGGGCGGCGCGGCGGGCAGCGCTGCGGCTCAGCGCCCCATGGCCCCGCAGCCCCGAGCGCAGAGCAGCGCACAGCCCCGCCGCGCCGCGCCGCGCTCCCCGGCAGCCCCCGGGCAGGGCGGCGGCACCGCGACCAGCGCCCGCCCGGGGCCCACCCTCCGCCGCAGCCCACCTTGCGGCAGGGCCCCCAATAACCCCTTCCTCGCCGCCGCCGCCGATGCCGCTCAGCCCAGCCGCCCACCCCCGGGGGAAAGAGAGGGGCTGGGCTCCGCTCGCTCCGGCCCCTCTGGTTTGAGCCTCCTCCTTCCGCGGGTGTTTTGCCCATCGGAGGGTCGGTGGTGGTCGGCTCGGAAAGTTGGCTCCCCTCCCTGAGCTCTGTGGGGCTCTTTTCTTGTTGGTTTTTTTTGGGGGGGAGGGCTGGGCTGCTGCCTGGTTTTATTGTGAAAATATGGGGAGGGTGGTGAGGGTCTTGCCCTGTGCTACAGTGGGTGCCACCGTCCTTGGTGGTGCTCAAGGCTGGGCTGGGTGGGCTCTGGGTACATGATGGGAGGGATCCCTGTCCATAGCAGTGGTTAGAAATGGATGGGCTTTAAGGTTTCTGCCAGCCCAACCATTCCTTGAAACAGTGATAGAGCCACATCCACACGTGCCTCCTGTGATGCTGTGTGCCACCCTGCCCCGTATCCCAGCCCGTGCATCCACCCAACCCCTATCCTGCTGCTGAGGAGCAGAGCTGCACACAAACCCAGACAGCCCCAGGTCCTGACTCTTCTGCAACAGCACAACAGATGCACCTCAAAGGGCTGCTCCTCTTCTGTTGGCTGAGCATCACCTTTGGCTTAGCTGAGCTCCCGGAGACACTGCAAAGCAGCCACAAGAGCCTTCCCATCCTGCCCTCACCTGCAGACGCTCACCTGGCTCTCTGCTCCCATCTCTGGATGCACCAGAAGCCCATGTGTGCACCCTTTGGATCTCTGCCTGATATCAACAAGTCCAGTGGAATGCAGTGCCAGACAAAGTCAGACACCAATGGGGTACAATTCAGCTTGAGGCAGCTTGAGCCAAATACATGGAGATGGGGGGGTTAGCTGCCAGCAGAAGGGTCTCCACTGGAAACCAAACACTCAGAACTGCCTTTGCTGGGAGCAGAAACAGAAACGCTCCTGCAGCCACATCAGCCCTGGGCCAGCAGGACAAGCACCAGCTCTACAGCTCAAAGGCATCTCACATCACCACCTCCTTCCTTTCACTCATGACGTTTCCCATTCGGGTTGTTGCCATCAGAAGAAACGTAACCACCAGCCTAGGAAGTGTGGGCATACCCCACCTCCATCAGTGCTCAACCCCTCGTGCTCTGGCAGTTGCTGTGCACCAGCACAGGACTCCTGCATCCCACTCTCCAGTTGCAGAATGTGCCATTGGGGTGTAACCTGGATCATCACCCTCTTTGCAGCCTTTTTCCCTTCTCATTTTCTGCTGATCCACAAATGTGCTGAGCTCCAGACAGGCTGCTTACGTGCGTGAAGCGGGGGGCAAAGCCCCTCATTATTCCCTGCCTTCAGCTAATTTCCTTCCCTGCAGCTCTGGAAGACATTAGCCAAAAAGGTTCCAAACTTCACAGCTGAGTACAGTAGCTGGAAAATCCATCAGGGTTCTGTATTTATTATTAAAAATTGTTAAAGGACCACGCTCTCATTAAACCCCAAACATACCCAGAATATCTCCAGACGTGGCTCTGTGCAAATAGGACCAGCCTCCAGCTCTGCTCTCTTTTTCCTTTGGGAAAACACAGAGCAGACCATGCCAGACCCCATTGTAGGAACACATCCTCTGGAGCCATGGGGTGGTGCTCTATCTGGAAAGGAATGGCTGTGCTGCACTGTTGGAAACACGACAGATAATATTGTATTGCGTAGATCATAGAATCACAGAATGGCCTGGGTTGAAAAGGCCCAGAGTCACCATTCAGTTCCAACCCCCTGCTGTGTGCAGGGTCACCAACCAGCAGCCCAGGCTGCCCAGAGCCACATCCAGCCTGGCCTTGAATGCTTGCAGGGATGGGGCATCCACAGCCTCCTTGGGCAACCTGTTCCAGTGCGTCACCACCCTCTACATGAAATATTATATAATAATATACAAGATATTATGTACTATACTAGGGACAAAGCAATGCGCTGAAGAACCAGACAGGGAGGGCAGGTGGGTGCCAGGGACCAGCATGGGGACCAGTGCTTCTCATCCCCACTAGCCCTGAGCCATCACTGTACTGACAACTGGGTACAGTCGGGTGCAGTTTGCTTCCAAGCTGTGGGCACCTCCCAGCTCACAAGGAGACACTCAACAAAGCCATGGCCGCCATAGGGCTTTGGTTTCAGTTTGGGTTCCCTATTTAAGATCACGGGAAGCGGTGGGTGAGTGCAGAACATGCAGTGTTCACATCTGGCTGCTCCCTGAAGAGGGTCTGAGAGCACGGCGCGCTCTGTCGGCTCTCACAAGTGGGATCCATTTCTCACCTTTCAGCCTAATTTTTTGTATTGCTTAATTTCAGCCCATTATTTCTGATTAAATGCTTTGTGGGAGGTGCACAATTGCTCCCCAGCCTGAATTTTCATGTTTTAATGATGGTTAATTATCCCAGGAGAAACTTGTATTTTTACTTTTCATTCGCGGTGCTTGTGCCCAGGGTGGTTTATTCTGAAGTTTAATTAGTGCATTTCAGAACTAGGCATCTCCATTAAGTCATTGCCGGGTGAGGATTTACAACCGCTGTGTGCAGCCTTGGTGCACCTGCTGAAACACGCAATGAATTCAGTTTGAATTGGCACACACTGAGCAATGGGACATTCGCAGTTGGGATATGCCAGCCAAATACTGCCATGGGCTTGGGAAAGGGGGACTGCAGTCCCCCTGTGATGGCTATAAGAGCGGGTGCTGATGATGGAAGGGCAGCCCAGAGCCATCTCGAGCACAGTGAAGACACTGCATACACTGACAGCAACCCTGTACTCTGGCAGAGCCACATCTCCAGCCCCACCATCTGCTTGCATCCAAGGCTCCATTTCAGCCTATTAGGGAGATTGAGGCTGGCTGCAAACATCAGATGTAGGCATAGGTTTGGCACTCATCCATCCCTCTCCTGCTGTCTCAAAACGCCAAGATTTTTGATTTGAGCTTATCTGCGAATGCTAAGAAAGCATCAGTTTTGCAACACCAAAGCAACGTCACAAAAAGAGACCTTTGGGGAGGAAAAAAGGCAACATACCAAAAAAACAAGAAGCCAAGATCTCCTTTTCATCCCATTATCTCAACAAACTGAAGCTATAGGCAAATACATTGACACCTATCAAAATCTGCCCAAGAGTCCAAACACCAGCAGCTGAGCAAGGCAAGGTGCTCCAGATCCCAAACCCACAGCCATGCCCATGGGTGGGAGCAAAGCACCTCCCATCCATGCCATAGAGCTGCCTGCTCACACATCGCTTATTTACACAGAGAGCTCTCTGTCACAGGACATGAAGGAAATGTGCAACGAGGGCTTCAAGCCCTTTGCCATCCCACAACAATAGGATGGCTGTGCCAGCACCACGAGTGCACAGCCTCAGCCCCGATGAGTTTTGGTGAGGGGGGGGGAAGCTTTGTGTTTTGTTTTGCTCTTCGAAAGATAGCCCTGTAATTTAGTGACTCATGCGTTCTACATCCTTTGTTGCTTTTCGTTTTCAACATCTTTAAGCTGTTTGTGGAGAAGGCGCTTATTTTTAGACTTCCCATCAGCGAGGGGTGGTTTGGGGGGGAAAAGCTCCATTGAGATTTTTCTATCTGGGGTGCTAACAGGCAAATGGAAGGACAGTTGTTGTTTTTTTCCTTTTCTTTCCTTTTTTTCTCACTCAGGAATGGGCAGTGATTTGGGGGCACACCAAGGTCCAGGCTGGTGCAAAGAGGAGGAGGTGGTCATGAGTGGAAGCAGACAAGTGTGGGGCTCAAATAGTCAATGTGGGCTCTGGGAACACTCATCCTCCCTCTTCATCAAACCTGAGCATCTCCTGCCGTGCCCTCTGTAGGGCGAAGGAGAGAACATCCCAACCCAGCAATGCCCCACATCACTCAGCACTGGGGAAACAACCCACAGGCTCTTTGCTTTGTGCTATGGATATATATGGGTCTCACCACCCTGGGGCAGGCAGTGGGGCGGATGAGCCCCCATCCCTGTAGTACCCACAGGTGCCACCCCCATCTCAGGGACCGCAGTGGCTCTTTGGAGCATTTTCCAGGGCACACTTGTAATACTGCTGAAAGCCACAGCCCTAATGGATGGCTGGAAGTGATCCAGGCACTCCGGCTGTCACCTCGCCCCGTGTCACACTCAGGTTCTGTTCCACAGTCTCCAAGCAGCATAAGGCAGCACAGCAGGTCTGTGTCCCAGCTATAGACCTATGTCACCACCCAGCTCATCATTCTGGGGACACGCAACCCAAACCAGCACAGCCACGTACCCACACTGAGCTTTCAGCTCCAGCCTCATATTAGGGCTCAGCATCCTCTGGAGGAGTTGCCACCACCTCCCCATCTCACATTTCCCTACAACACACCACACATGCAAGATCAGCCTTTGCCATATCACAGGTCCTTGCAGAACTGCACACTGACACTTTGCTCCAACTCTGATGACCCAAAGTCCATTGGTTGGGAAAAGCATCTCTAAGAGGAGCCTGCTTGTGGACTGGGCTCGCTCACAGCAGGAGCAAGGCAGAAGGAAAAAAGCATTTGAGCTGCAGGGTGGGCAGTGTCAATAGGGTTCATTTGTTCTATTATTTATCATGCCATATGCCCCAGCACTCCGTCCACAGATCTGAGCCATCAGCTGTGAACACCTGTCAGGGAGTTAAGTCATCTTCCAGTTTCTGGGTAGAATAACTGGAGACGATAAGGCTGATTGAAACGGCAAGT
The DNA here is from genome assembly GCF_054131305.1 of Coturnix japonica. Classification (NCBI taxonomy): domain Eukaryota; kingdom Metazoa; phylum Chordata; class Aves; order Galliformes; family Phasianidae; genus Coturnix; species Coturnix japonica. The sequence continues at coordinate 9,833,625 of NC_140684.1, forward strand.
GCTCAATGCTGGAAGAGCAATGGCTTGGAAAAAAAATACTTATTTTGTCAATTAAAAGCTTTTGGCATTAAACCAGAAAAGGAAAAAAGAGAAGAAATACAAATCAACCCCCAAAGCCCCAAAACCAGCCCTCATTAGTGGCTGTACTGCAGTATGGGAGGATGGCAGGTAGGAGGTGAATGGGTGGTGGAAAGGAGATAACAGGACGTCGTGTCCTCCTGCTTGTCCACCAGAGACAGAAATTCCCATTTAGAAAAATCCAATACGAAACGCAATTCTCTCCTAACTGCTGCATCCAGTGCATTTTGTTTCTCCGAGGGGGGAAAAAAATAAATTATGAGTGACTTTGAAGTCCTCCAATGCCATCAAGAACATTTTTTCCCAAAGTATCTCAAAAGCAGCGAAAAATAAGAAAAAGAATTAATGACTGCTAACAGCCGAAACAGATGGTCTGCTGCGAATCCCCACAGCCTCCCGCAGCCGTGAGTCAAGCCATTTTTCAACGTGGTGAAGAAGGAAATAACAATAATACCCAAAAAAAATAAATCCAATTTCCAAGATGACCGCGTGTCCAAAAACCCCTTTGGACTTCCCAGCTGAGAGGCGACCAACGCGGAGCTTTGGCCAGGTCAGACCTTCCATAGGCTTAACCCAGAGTCACGTGCATGGGTTTGGACACAGTTGCTTCCACCACAAGATGCGAGATGAGGTTTTACTCCAAGATTTCAGCTCATTATGCTGCTGGATCACACGCACCCAACGCTCAACCCTGCATCCCTCCTGCCCCATCCTCCCAGCCACCACCCCAACAATCCAAGACAAGAAAACCACTTGCCAGGTGGGAAGCTCCGGTTGCCGGCTCCTCTGCTGTGGCTCCTCCTCATCCCCCTGGTTGCTGTCATGCTGGGGCTGCCCCTCTCCATGCTCTTCGATCAGCCCCATCAGGCAGACGTGGCCGCAGGTCCTGCGGAGCACGCGAGCTCATCATGGGCGCAGCGCAGCCGGCAGCGCGACTCTGTAAGGAGTTGACAGAAACTTACTGCACGCACTGTACCAGTTTATCATTTATTTAAGCTTGATCTTTCAATAATTCATGCCAGCCTTTCGCTGTGGAGTGGGACAACAATGGCAGGAGAGCAGCAACACAGGCAGGGAATAACCACATCTGGAACAGATGTTCAGTTCTAAATAAAAGCTGGTATTGCAGAGAACGTTCAGCGCCATGGGAATAGCAGGCTCTGGGACACAGCCCTGCTCCTTCCAGGGGGCAGCAGTGATTTGCTCAGATGTTTTGCAACGTGCAGTTAGGACGGAGCGGATGCAAAACCCAGGCTTGGCTCCAGCTGCACCAAAACCTGCACAACACCACTCAGCTTCTCCTGCCCATTGCACACACTGTGTTCTGCAGCATGGCCACGTGAAAAGCTTCTGCAAAGCATATTCCCTACTGCTGCAAGCAAAATTTGGCTCCTTCCCTTTTGCACCCAAGGGTGCACCACCAGAATACCCCCACCCCTACACCCACAGCTTGGCTGGGCACCAGCTCCCCATCAGGCATCACCCCATGGCTCCAAAAACCTGCATCAGGCTGGGGACACCTCTGAACAAAGTGCTTTATTCCTTCCCCTGTTCCAGCCCTGGCGCTCAGGGGGGTGTCCCAAACTGCTCCATGTGCCCCTCGTTATCCTTCCCCAGGTCACATCCCTGACAGCCGTGCACTCATCACTGCACTGAGCCCCCCCTCTCCATGCCAGCCCCTGTCCATCTGCTGCTGGCCCTGCTTGCCTCCTAACATGGTTTTTAAGTGCTCTGAAGAAAGAACTGACTTACCATTTTGTCTCACACACTTGAGGCATGACCCGAGATCAGACCTCCACCATGTGTCATTATTGTACCACTACAGCACTGTTGCTGCCAACTCAGAGGTTCTGCCTGGCCTCTGGTTTCAGTCCTTATATTCTTTGGACAACCTCACTTATCTCCGTGCTTCACAGCACCCACCCTGTGATAGCTGGACTCTTCTCTGTGCAGGTTTACAGTTTTCAAAGCATCTTGCTCTCATTCTTAAACACAAATCCTGCCCTCGCCCCATTGGCCAACCACTTAACACCAGAAAGAAAGAGTTTTTTTTCCCTAGATAATGGCTGATCTTGCAGATTGGTCGGAAAATGAAATAAGCAATGACACTAAAGGCCATTAATCAGTAACGAGCAGTGAATAATAGAGAGCAAAGCTATCAGCTGCTCCGAAGGATGAGCTGCAAGTTCCACTGGGGAAATAGAGAAACCATTCAGAACTGCATCTCCTGCTCTCTGCATCTTCCTTCTCCCGTCCTTAAAGTGCACTTGTAGTTGTCATGGTGGATAACAGGGAACGCTATGGCAGATCTCAGAAATAAATGTCTAAGCAGCATCACCTCTCACAGAGAGGAGCCCTTAGGTCATAGGCAGGAGCGCAGCCACCACTGTTAGTGCTGTAGCTGATTTAGTGGCCTCGCCGTGTATCTACACCTACATAAATGCGGTCCCCTTGGGGCCAATGTCTCCAATCCACATTTATAAATTGCTCTCCTGAGGGACTGCTCAGCGCTGTTACACAGAGCTGGTGACAGCTTCGCTCTGTCTTAATGGAAGGCACCAGGAGGCACAAAGCAGGAATCCCAGGGATGGAGCCACCAGCCAGTTGTGTGCGTAAAGGATAACACACAAAAAAAGAGAGAAAAAACCCAATGATTTCACCTCATCTTGCCTTCTTGGGCAGGTGACTAGAGATGCTCAGGGCCCCTCCCAGGCTAAAGTTCCCATAAAATGTTAAGATTTCTTAAACCATCACATAGAGGAAGAAAAAAAGAGGAAGAACAAAAGAGGCAAAAACCTTTTAAATCCCTTGCACAGAACACATCCTCTACATTCGCCTTAAGCCCATCTCCCAGTGCCCAGATGAAGGCACAGCATGGAAATGCCTCCACTTGGGCAGAGCTGTGTCAATGAAGTGGTTAAGCAGGAAAGTGCCTGCAGCCCAGCCCTGCTGGCTGGCCAAGCACTGCGGTGCTGCTGGCTCCAGCTTCACTCTCCTCTTTTGCTTTTCGCTCTCTCGTGCCAAGCGTAAGGATCTGGCCTGTTCCACAGCCTACCTTGCCAACACAATTGTGGTGACTCACTCAACAGCTCTTCATCACATCACATTCTTTCAATGGGACTTCATTTTGGATGGCACCATCTTCAAAATCTGATGGTGTGGAGAAAGGCAAGGAAGGCATAACTACATATGCATGGTGAAGAGGTGGGGGGCTGCAGGGTTGAGTCACAACTGGGGGGTGATCCTCACTTTTATTTCTTTTAACTCTAGCAGTAGATAGCCAAATCTGCAAACAAGAAAGCAGGCTCAGCTCAAAGGAAAAAGAAGGCCCTCATATCACTCCTTCCATCAGGCTGACACCTCTTCATCTTGGGGAATTTAACATCTGTTACATAACTCAGAGAACATGTGGTTATTTTCCAGGCTTATTAATAGCTCAGAACCTAAGACTGAAAATGAAAATCATCAGCAGCTGCTCCAGACTTCACCTCTTGGCAAAGGAGGTGAGAGCAGGTACAAGGGCTGGCTGTGGGTCAGGGCTTGCCTTCACTCCGAGGCTCCTCATTACAAGCCATAAAGGACAGAGTTTGGATGGCAGAACTGCTGCTGGGACATCTGAATCTCCAGACTTTCCTCACATTTTACATTTCTCTCTGTAAAGGCACATCCCATGAGAGGAGGCAGAGAAGAGGTTCGCAACTATAAGAGTGGACTGGAAGAATGAATATGCAAGGGAGATGCTGCTTTACTGTCCCTCATGCAGATAAAGCATTTTTATTCATCAGGAGTTCAATAGCATTCCTGCACTAGGAAGCAGAAATCCTTGGCGCAAGAGCTTCTTTCAGACGGTGCAGAGATGGCTCCAGGCAGCACAGCCCACCTTCTGACTCACCACTGGATCATTGGAACTGGCATGTATGCCTCACCCTAGGGACTGCATGTCACAGCCTTCATGTGGTCGAGAACCACAAGGCATCTAACATGCCCCAGGAGATGTGGGGTCACAGATGAGGCTCCTTCTGCAGCCCGCAGCTGGGTTTGCAGCTGATTCAGCCATCTCCAGCAGAACTTGCTGGCTTCTTCGCTCCCAGCCCAGAGCTGTGGGTTACCAAGCTCCTCAGTTCAGGCCCTAGAGAAATTCCCATGCAGACTTCAATGACCCAGTGCAAAAAATAATAATAATGAATCAAGTGAACCGCTTCTTTCAGTCTGAATTCAGTGAATTCATCAGAGGATCCAAAACAACATTTTCAGACCAAAATAGAAGATGCCATCTTGGTAAAGACATATCAGCTTTGCCTTAACATAGCTAAGACTTTTTCCCCTCCTCCCTATAACTCTTCCCTCTCCATCCAGCTGAAAGTTCACTCACTCTTACTTTCACGAGCAGCTCATCATACTTTTCCCAAGCTAATCTCACCACATGGATCAGAAACAGACCCTTCTTTCTTCCTCTGCACCTGGGTTGGTCCTGAAAGCTCTGCTGGGAGAGCATCACACAAGGGAAACTCCCCATGGAGTTTCAGGGCTGGAAGAAATCACTGTCTGCATGGGAACAGCAACAACAGCCACAGGACAATTACACTGCAGCAGGAGTCTGCAGGGAGGGGAGAGGCTGCTCTTGCTATGGTCTGCCTGACATCAGCCTGACATCACCATCTGGCAGTAGTTTCCACAGCAATGCATCTTGAAATGGGTGCAAAATGTTGCCCAGGGAGATGAGCCTGGTAAAGCCTCTTGAAAACATTCCCTACAGTCCAGAGATGGTGGGTTTTCTTGCATGGGATCTTCCATCCCAACTGTTCCTTTCCACCTTTGTACCTTAAGCTGCAGGGCAGCAACTGTAGGGCCAGTTGGGTGCAACTCAGCTGATGAAGCACAAATATGGAGCCACGGGGAAGCAGGGAAGGATACACTGAGAACTTCAAAGCTCTTGAAGGTTTAGAAAAGTCTAATTATTACTGTTAGCCAACAATGAATTCGTGCATTATTCACAGCCTTTAGGAAAAGCAACTGGCAATGTCAGAAAAATTGTAAGCCGAGGATTTGGAGTAAATGACCTCCTGTTCTTATTGTGCATTTGCCACATACTGGAAGAAAAACAGGAAAGAGCTTTGCCAAGGTGTGGGGAGCAGAAAGGGAAGGAAAAAAGACCCAACAAAAAAAATGAATTGGATTTCGTTGGCAGAATTAAGACTTACAAATTATCACTGCTCTGTTTCTCCCCGCTTCTGTAATGTAATTGCTGTGTACTAAGGCTAATTCACCAGAGATGCTGCTGCCGTGGAGGTGGAAGCAGCAGCTCATGGCTCTGCACAGAGCTGGTGGCTCCTCAACCAGGACTGCAGGCAGCAGCATGGGAGCCAAAAAGAAACAGGGTTTAGGTCAAGATCTAGCAGGGCTGGATGTAAGCAAAGCTTCATTAGATATTTATTAGGATGGCGAGGCTGGACGGCCAGAGATATAAATATAGAATGGCAAACAGTTATTTTGAACTCGGAGCTTCGGTCACTATCAACCAATTGCACAAATCAAGCCCTTGGCATATAGGAGATGTCCAGGCTTAATTGGATAGCACTCAGTAGTTATTCTAGCACACAAATACACTCATCCATCTAACTAATGATGCTGCTCCAATCGCATTTTTACAGATTACTCCTGATATCCATAACTTCCAGTTATGGCCACAAAGCCACATTTAACCCTAACCCACACCGCTACTATCTATACAGGAATCAGCTTAGCAGGAGGTATTCAGTGATGAAATGTCTGCTGAAGAGCAGGTCTGTCATGGAGTGATAGAGATGGGTCTGCTCTGCAATGGGGAAGAAAAGAATCACAGCTTCAATGGGCTCCAGGGCCCTGATGGAGCTATGGATGGGATCCAGGTGAGCTGCCCTCAGAGCTCTGTTAGTGATAGAGCTTCAGCCCAGCATTCAGAAGCACAGGAGCAAGATGGGTCATAGCAGAAAGGTTAAGTGAATTGTTTGCAATGTTTTTCATTATGGATGAGGTTGGATAAGAAGGCAAGAAACAGAGATAAATAATCTGTTTTCATAACGGAAGAAGCATCCAATGGCAATCTCAGAGAGACCTGTCTGATAGATCTACCCATATACTAATAAACGATCTGGGGATTGGGAGAGTGTGAGGACAATGAAATACATCATCAACGCAAAATTGATTGGGATAATCGAAGCCAGAACTGGTCGTAGCAGTTAAAGAAAAGCTCACAGAACTCAGTGTCTGAGAAATAAAATAACAGCTGAATTTCAGTGCCAAACAGTGCAAAATAATGCACATGGAAAAAAACAGCCCATAGTCTCCCTACAAAATGGTAAACCATCAACTCGTCATTACCGCTTATGAAGGAGTTACTGGAAGGAATATGGATGGTTCCCTGAAAACATTAACTCAAAACTCCACATGTTGGATAATGTGAGGGAAAGAAATAGAGGACAAAATTGAAACTGTGCTGTTATCTGAATCATTGTGCACCTACAAGATGAATACATTTCTGCTCAGTGCATCCTAGAAAGGAAATAGCAGAGTGAGAAAGGCTGAGAGGAAGGAAGTGAAGCCGAACAAAGACAGAGAACAACTTCTATGCAAAAATAGAGTAACAGAGTAGGACCCTTCAAGCTGGCAAAGCGGTGTTTGAAAGGGATGTAGGAGACTCTCAACAGATCAGGATTGTATTACATCCTCATCAACATGGGGAAGGTCAACAGGGGCAGACCAAGGAGGTATCCAATGAAACTAACAAGAGAAGATTTTAAAGAATGCAAAGGAAGTATTTTTGCAAGGAGTGTACAATTAAGATGTCGAATTTCTGCCGGAAGACTCGATGGTGCTCAAAGGCAGAAATAGGTTCAAGGAGGAACTGAATAATTCACTGAAAATGAGACAGGCATAGCCCCCAGCTCAGGGAGCGTCTGTGAGTGATCAATGGAAGCTGCAAGAGAAGGTATATGCTGCACTTGCACTCTTCCAGCATAATAGGTGAAATGGGAATCTGTTCTCACTGTATTATACAGTATCTATATTGAGGCATGGAACTCCCACACATTTGCCCTGGGACTGTTTGGGGTTTTTTTTCTGCTGACATAGAGGGAAATGTTTCCTCCTGTATCTGCTGGACACTGAGAGCGGAAGTCATTCTCCATCAGACTGCAGAAATTTTGTATGGATCACATTTTTTGACATGAAGTGTTCAACTAATAGTCAAGAAAAAGCCCCGTGAGTCATCAAATGCGACCCTATGCTTTGCACAGAGCAGGTTCTTTTCATAATTCACGCTATTAAGCCCAGCTAATCTGTCATTTCATATCCTCTATGGTGGATCTAACTTAAGCACATTATCACATAATATATATATATATATATTATTCTCAGGGACTTCCAAGGGCTTGTCTTCAACAAACTGCACCACAAGGATGGCTCTTCTGCCTTGTCACATACTTCGGTAGCATTGTTATCACTGATCTATATTACCAGTACAACCAACAGGCCCAAAACAGCATCCAATGGGTTTTTAACAGCAGATATGGGGCAAGAGCAGAGTCAGTATTGCAGGGGGTTAGCAGGGCTTTTCAGTGCTGCCTGATGCCTCTCAGCCTGGACAGAGCCGTAATTGTTTTCTCAAGCATTAAATGAGACCTGAGGTGCATTCCCTGTCATCTTTTGTGCCACAGATGATATAAGCTTGTATCGCTGCATCATGAAACCTCTGTCTGAAGTCACACAGTTCAGCTAGGCCATAAAGAGCAGTGACAGTAGTGTCCACAATCTGTCTTATTCTTGTACCCCAGAGAAAGCCGTGTCTCTCATAAACGACATTTCATGAGGAAATAAAATATTTATCAAACTTCCCGATGACAGCACTGTATGATTTTGTTCCTTCAATCAGCAGGTCACAGCACAAGAGCACTTTCAGTCCGTGGTCCAATCTGATGGAGAAAAGAATCAATCTACCCTTTCAACTTGCTTGCCAAGGGTGAGGATTCTCTAAAACATCTCAATCTTCTTCCCACTCCCCATGGCCATTGGAGCCTGAACCCCAGGGCTGGGCTGCACCAGCTGGGAGCAATGGCTCTCCTGCCTATTTGTGACACCCATCATTGCATGATGGACTGTCTTGCCCATCAGGACCATGATTTTGTATGGACCTGTGTACAGCGCCATGGGGTGATGCCATGCAACCAAAGCTTCCCAGCACAGTCACAACTCATGCATTATAGTCCATTAATGTGTACTAGCTCAGGTCCCTGTGAGCAGCTTCATCTCCACCACCAGCCCTTTGGCCAACGCAGAACTCCAGCCCTTCCCAGAGCCAGCAATTGACTCATCCTCATCCAACACACTCCTGAGAATGGCTGCAAACCCAGAGCCACTCCCTGGTGTCAATCCTGGGTGGCTGTGGTGTCACACACTGGATGAGCAGGAAGCATCCTTAGGGCAGGTGGGTTCTCCTCCATGACAGTGCTGGTCATAGAACAATGGGCTTTCTCCTTCTCAATCCCCAGAAAACCTTTATTCTTCTCAAGTTAACCCTCTCCTATCTTCATTGACTGATTTACCAAAGTGAATTTGCAAGGGAGCAAAAGGAAAAATACATCCCTGTTTAATTTACAGTCCTTCATACGCCAGACCATTCCTGTCATTACTCTTGCAACAGATCCTCCAAGGGAAACTCCTGTAAAACCACCCAGGGGCATCCTGCCAGCTCCCAACAGAGCATGTAAAACTCCTAAGACTCCATTAATCCACCCTGAAATAGGAGCCAGACTTCCAGAGCATTTGGGCAGTTCTGAAGTCAATGCTTTGGTGAAAGCCAGGAATAATTCAGGGTCATTCCATTCCTGAGCAAACCAGGTCTCAGCATGAAAGGATTTAAAGGGTGAAACCTCTATCAAGTCAGGCAACATCTATACGTGACTACTGAAAACCTGCTTTCAAGGATCCTCCCCAAGGGCTTCTGATGCAATTTGGCTTGACTTTATGTAATGGTCAGACTCTGGTAGACAATTGATTTCCAGCAGTATCTGGGTGGCTGTGGAAAACAAGCTGTACATTGTCTGTGCAGCCTCTTGCCTCCCTCCATTAAAACACAGGTTTTAGCTCACACATTAGAAGTAGCTTAAATTCAAAGATAAAGGAAGAAAAAAAGAGAGAAGTATCAGAATCCTGAAGGAAAAAAAAAGAAAAAAAAGGATGAAAAAATCAAAGAAGAAAACACGGCAGCAGATGGTGGATGAGCTGCCCTGAAAGGCCACCTGAATCCAGCTCAACCACTGATGATCAGCGCTGATAACCCCACATGTGGATTACAGTGATGTTTATACCTGGAGCACGCTGCTCAATAACTGCGTGGTTTCATTCACACCATACGTTTTTACCATCCGAGACCTCTGTGGAATGTTACGACTACGTTTAATTTATCATACTAATTCAATCTGTAATATCCTGCCAGAGACGTAGAATGGGGTTGACACATGTCCCTTGTTCTGAATAGAAGAATGTATTTAAGTCTAGCAAATAGAAAGAGCAAATTCAGGTTTTATCTCAGTCAGATCCATTTTGGAACCTTCCTGCTCCAGAAACCCTGCTATTTTTCTTTTGTTTAAAGGTGGTTGGCAAAGAGAAAGCCAAAATGAGAACTGTGTCTTTTGTGTTTCTGCTCTATCCGGTGTATGGAGCAGAGGAAGTAGGAAAGGTTATTACCTACAATAGGAAAAGAATTACTTTTCTGCTCTTTCTTCAGAAATTCAGGTCTTGCTTGTAGAAGGAAAGCCTTGAATGGATGGAAAATGACAAGCAGAGCAAATTGCCTTTCAGGACTTTATGAAGCTCTGGTCTACATGCCCACTCAGACTGGTCTCTCATGTTACCAAGGGACCTGGTGGAAGCTCAGAGGGAGGAACAAACTCTGGGATTACAGAACACTTATTGCCCTTTTATGTTTGCAGAACGCAGACAGAACACCAAATATGCCATGGGTTGGCCAGGTTCAAGTTCCAACCCACCACAGCCCCCCAGCATCTACTCAAAGAGGGAGGGACCAGCTCAATGCTATCCATCACCCATAGCCAAAGAAAACAAAGAAAAGGGGGGGAAAAGGACCTTTTCATCACCACAAAGAAGAGCCCAAGATCAATTTTCTCAGCTTGGAAAAGAAAACCTTATGCAGGTCACCTTTAATTTGAGTGATGCCAGGTGAGCTCTTCTCTGCTTGCGTCTATCTGCCAATCCCTCTAATTCCTTTTGTCATCGTGGTTCAAGTGCGTTATTGAAAGGCACAATGCGGAGTTTAATTATGGAGAACAATGAGCTGGATTACACCAACTGCTGATCTCAAAAATAGCTTTTTTCCCCCCTCCTCTTTTAATCACAGTGCTCACAGAATTAGAATGGGAATCCCAAACCCAATAGTCCTATCCTATTGCAGAGCAATGGCCCTGTGCTCTTGTCCAAATCATCAAATCATGGAATGGTTGGGTTGGAAAGGACCTCAAAGTCCATCCAGTTCCAACCCCTGCCATGGGTTGGGTGCCCCCCAGCTCAGGCTGCCCAGGGCCCATCCATAGCCTGGGGCACCTCCGGGATGGGGCACCCACAGACCTGGGCAGCAGTGCCGGGGCCTCATTGAAGGAGAAAGATTCTGGCCATGGTGTCAGAGTTGACTCAGTTGGGAGTCATTCCTCATGGGCTCAGCTCAGCAGCTCCTCCCTCCCTGCCCATTTTAAGGGGGTTCTTCCTGGTGGGGGTTTGCTGGCACTGGCAGCACCAGCACCAGGCTCCATACTTGGTGGAGACGTTAAGGTCTGGGCCTGGGAACCAACATCCCATGCCAGGACACATTCCCTGAGAGTCAGCAAAACTTTTCAGCCCTTCATTTCATCCTATTATTTCTGCTGATGGCACTATAAATAATTACTCCCCACCCTCCGCGTGCTCACAAGGCTTGAGTCACTTTGCTGAACCAAGACGGATGTTTTGCTCTCTCAATTTCTGCCTGCTTCTATTTCTGGTGGCTCTCACATCTCACCCGCTGGGTGTCCTGGTGTGCAATGATACATGGCAGGGGACACGTTCCCATTGCTGCCCCTTGCTGGGGGGCTCTCCCCCACACTGCAAAGTCCCCACCACTGCTGGACCAACCTGCAGCCACCAATGGGTTTTCAAGGTGTTTTCTTGGGCACATTTGCTCACAGCCTCACTCGGATCCCAGACCAAACACAGAACTAAGGGCACTTTCAAGGTTCCTTGCCAGGTCCCTGGAGTGGAACAAGGCAGCTATTATCCTGCACCGAGTTCCATCACCGCGTCACCCAGAGCCTCAAACAGTTCAACCAGCACCTGCACACATCTCAACAACAACACAAGAGCCACCACCGAGAGGAACCCAGACAAGAAAAGCAACAACCACATAACCCCGGGCACGCAGCGCTTGTTCTCCCCCCCAGCCCTGCACCCCCGTGAGTTCATTGAAGAGCCTGTGCTGCGGGTTTCTCTCTCCCCAGCAGCTTTGATTCTGCTCACCAGCAGCATCTCCTCCTCTCTGAGTCTATTTCCCAACTCATTGCCGCGTCCAACACACCCAACCCCTCCAAGTGCACTTGCTCAGCTGTTGGGATGCTGACACACACAGCTTCGCTTCCCTCGGAAGCTTCCCCGTCCCAGTCCTCTCTCACTAAGAGCAATTCGTACTGCTGATAAAAATCACACTTCTCTGCCCCACTGGAGAGCCCCCGAATTCCCAGGTGCCATAAGACAACGCTGAGTTCACAGCATCTCCCCCGCAAACCCTCCGCAATGCCAGCAGGCTGGAGTTGATGCTGGTGGATTAATGGAAGGACTCTTTTTTGCTGTGCTAACGTCTCAACACGCCATACACAAACAGCTTGTCCCTGATTTACGGGGAGCGGTGGCCACCATCTAGCACTGCTCAAGGAGATTAGTGGCTGCTTTTCCAACCTTATTTCAAGGCTCGAGGAGGTTTGCTATTTGTCAGAAGTGTTCCTAAGCTCAGCCAGGCACCAAGATGAATGTTTGCTTGGCAGAGCTTCTGCTCCCATTGGAAGGGTGAGGACCCCCACCCACATGGGACCCACCTGCAAGGAGGAGAACCAGCCTGGGGGTCCCAAACATGCGCTTGCACCAGAGATACAAAACATAAAGAAATGGCTCTGGAGCATAGAAATATAAATGAAGAGATCGCTCAGGTAGGAGTAGAAGGGGGAGAGAAAAATCAATTGGGGAACGTGCTGGTTAGCAGCTAAATGTTCTCCGCCAACAACGTTCCCAATGAAAGGCGATTTATAAGCCCAGCAAAAGCTGCTGTGGGCTGTGCTGCTGAACAGACGGAACTCCCAGGAACGGGACCCGGCTTCCTCGGAGCGCTCTGCATTGCGCATGAAAGGATACGGCCAAACTCTTCACCTGGTGCACTTGGAGGGGAGGCAGCGGGGAAAGGAGACGAGCGGGCAGCCGCGGGGGCAACTTCTGCCGTGACTCGTGCTGTAGGTAACCAACTTATCTTCCACCGAGGGCAGCGCTCGGATTTAAAGAGCGAGGGGAACGAAAGCATCCAGGGCACGCAACGGGGAGCGAAGGGTGAGGGAGGGAGGAGGCTGAGCCCGGGGTCCCCAGGAGGGCACCGTGCGACCCTGCCCAACCCAGCGCGACTCTGCAGGGATCAAATGGGAAGGGCTGGGGAATAGGGAGAGAGAGGAGAGGGGTGAAGCCACGCGGCAGCCCCTGCCCCCAGCTCGTACCTGCTGCCAGGTGAGCGGCCGCCCCCCGCCATGCCGCCGTGTCCCGAGATGGTCCGGAGGAAGCGGGAGCACCCGCAGTGACTTGGGGAGACAGAACAGAGTACAGGCATTAATTAAAAGAGTCTGAAGGCTCCCTCCTGCTTGCTCACTCCGTGTGTTGGTTTTTTTTTTTTTTCAGTACCAGACCGGATTTAAAGGGCTAGAATCCCAATTTGATGCTGCTCCCCGGGAGCGGAGCTCTCCGGCCCTGTCCTGTTGGCTCCGGCAGCAGCTCAGCGCCCGTGGGGACCATCGTGGCTATTCGGTGGCAGCTGGAGTTCCTCGGTGGCAGCAGCAACAAACTGTAAATCAAAGCGTTGGAGAGCCGGCACGGCCGCTCACGAGCAGCGATGCTATTGGCAGTGCATTGAGACGGAGAGCCAGAGGGAGGAAAGTTTGCTCTCTATGAGCTCCTGGCAGCACGGTGAAGCAGGAGGAGGATCTTGCCCCTGGTCTGAGCACTGTCAGCTCCCTCAGATGCTGGTGTCAGTGCCCAAAGGCTCTGCCCTGTGTGCTGGATGGCCACAAGAAGGGCTACGTCACCCCACGGGAGCGCTCCCATTTGGACATAAGGATGCTCAGTCATGCCAAGGCAGCTGAAGAGGAGCTGGTGCTGGTTGGCGGTGTGAGCTTCCCAGCCATTGGGGTCCTGCAAGAGGCCTTCAGGTCTCCATCACAGTGTCCATCTCCAGCTCTTGGAGCATCCTGACCTTCCCACCATGGCACGTACCATGGAAAGGTGCAGTCAGGCCTTCCTGGATTGCTTTCCTTTTACTTCCCCAGCAAAGAGGTGCAGAAGATTGAGAGCAAAGCACGGAGAACAGCTTGGTCCAAATGTTGAGTTCAGATGGAATAATCAAAGGGGAGCAACTGGGAAAGAAAGAACTTCATCTCCTCTTTTTTCTTCTTCTTTTTCCCTCAGTTTGGGCCCAAAATGCAACTCACTCTTTCTGCTCAGAGCATCATGGCAGATGCTGGCTGTGTCCGATCCATCTCCTCCTCAAACTCAGGGCCGACCTGCATGTTCTGGCTTTCTCTTTCCCTATTAATTACACAAAGCAGTGGATGCCAAAAGGAAAAGCTGGTTTTCATTCCACGCCACAACCCAGTTCCAAGCTGCTGAGATAAATAGCAGGTTTTTAATGAACGAGGAAACTACCAACATGGAGGAAGGCAAAATGGGGAGGGAGAAGAAGCGCATTTGGGGCCTGGTCAGGGAAATTGCGTTGAAGGCGGAGACGGAGCCAAACTCCAGAGCAAAGCAAGGCTTTGCAGCACCAGCTCCAGGAGCTGCTCGTGGCCGCGTGCAGGATGGTGCCGCAGGACAGCTCTGCAGAGCCGCACTCAGGCTCTGTTGGCCATGGGCCATGCTGGGGAACGGCGAGGCTCCGTCTCATCGCAGTAGCCTGTTGACATCCATCTGGCTCCTGGGAGGAAAGAGAAAGCGGCTCCGGAGCCTGCTTCCCACGGGCCTTGGGTACCGCAGCTCCAATCACGCTGGACTCAGGCTGTTTGCACCGTTCTGTGAGGATTTCACCCCAAAACTACCTGTCCGAACCGCTTGCGAGCACCTCCACAGTTAACCTGATAACAAGCAGGGCTACCATTCCCCAGCGGAATGCCGAGGTTAACCACTGACTGCAGATTTCTTGGCACTATGTTCTTTGGGAGAGGATGTGGGGATGCACTTTTCTATATAAAGAGGAGCACCAGGCGGAGGTGAAATGCCAGCACTAACAGTACGTCCCCAGAGCCTCCAGCCCGGATCGCTGCTTCCCTGTGTGCATCTCAGAGTTGTTGTTCCTTTAATTATTAATCCCTGCATTGACGTATTCAACCATGCATAGGCTTCTAAAGGGTGCTCTGATGTAGCAATGAAAAATACATTTCCTTCTCTCCCTTAAAACTTGTCTCCATTCCATGACCAATTTTATTGCCGTTCCGCTCTAATTTTAAATAGAACGAGAAACATTAAGGCTTTCAATTAAAAGATCCCTTCTGTGATATACTGAGATGTAGCCTGCAGTATGGGCCATGAGTGTCATATTGTGTGCTGAAGTGGGATGCTGCCTGCTACCTGATTCCCACCTCCACTGTGAGGCACAGGGCTCTCCATGGCTCTGAGTACTGTGTGTAGGAGCTCCTCATCAGATGCCATCCCTAGTGAAGGGCAAATAGACCTCAGCATGATGCAATCCAGGATTTGGAGATCATCTTGGCATTTGGTTCTGAATTTTTCATCTCTTCCCTTTTCTTTGTGAGGGGCTGAGCCGCAGCTATGGCACAGATGGTCTCTGCAATGGAGAAGGAAAATCCAGAAACTGCCTGTAGAGCCACTCTCATTGACAGCACTGAGAAGAGCCCTCGCTGATAGGATTGAAGCGTTGGGTTCTTTGGAAACCATTAGGTGTGAAATTCGGTCTAACACAGGTTTTACTATTTCTTCTTTTCTCCAGCAACCCAAGCCTTGCACTTCCAAAGTCCATCCCATGTCTTTAGGGCAGAGCTCCCCAGCAAAGCAGCAGCCATTCAGCCCAAGGCAGAAGCCAATGTTTGCAAATATTTGCATCACCAAAGTACCAGCAGTGTCAGACATGGCTGCCCAAACCTGTGTCAACAGAGGTGGCATCAGCACATCCTCAGCAGCTGAGCCCCATTGCAGCTGACAGACAGACACTGCTCCACGTCACCAGCTGGGGCTCAGAGGTGGCATTGCTGCCATGCCTCTGTCCTGGCAGGACAGACAGACACCATACTTACATCAAAAATGGGAAACAGTAGGAATAAATTTTGCTCCATCAAGTTTTCCTGCTGACTTTTCAAGCCTAGGTGTCTGCTGCGGTGCGTGCCAGGAGCAAGGCATGAGATGCAACCCAGCAGGGATGCATCTGGACGCTCATTTCCCTTCTGTGGGTTGCTGCTTGCTTAATGGAAGTGGCATCACTTTGATTTCATTAACTATGAGGATGTTGGAGGAAAGCTGCTCATGACGCTGGGGAAAACAGCAGGTTTCTGAGGATAAGATGAAAAGACAGAGCAGGGTATTACAGCGATGTGTGAAAGTCATCACAGCAGAGGCATTTAAGGAGAGAATTGCTGCCAGGTTGGGTCCAACCCATGCTGGCTCCATGCTGAGAGCACCCACACCCTGCACCCAGCCAGCATGGAACACCAGGCTTCCACTCTCAAGTCAGGCAGTGTTGACTTTCACCATTACTGCAAGATTTTTGTGCATTCTGTCTCTCTGTATCACACTTTGTAAGAGCAAACCATCTTCTTGCTTGCATAACTCCCCAGGCTTCTCACATTCAAAGTTTCCCATAGCATAGACCGGAGCATTTTGCCTTGACATATTGCCCCAGGGCAGCAAGGATGACTGCAGACCCCAATCAGAGCTCGTTAATTTATAATCCAGGAGGACACTCTACAATAATTCTTCTGCTGCTGACATGGAAACAGGACTCAGTGCTCTGGGCAGAGAAGGGACTCTCAAAGTGCAATATTGTGTTAGGCTGAGAGAAGAGCCGTATGCATTTCCAATTAATCAGACAAATTAGAGCCCTTAAGTAAAGAGAAAAAGCAAAGAGAATAAAACATGCTGGAAACACAGAGGAAGAGTTCTGCTCTCCGGAATTCAAAGGCAAGGCTTTGAAAACCTCGTTAGCTTCCTGCAAATATCGCAGGGGATTACTTTGGACTTCAAAAGGAATTCGGAAGCAAACAAACAAACAAACAAGCTCATTACAGAGGAGCTGACTCTTGCTGCACTTTTGTATATCTGCTCCCAATCTCTCCACTTGCTGACTTCCCAGATCCCTCTGTTACGTGGCAGAGTCACAAATGTCAAGTCTCAGGGCACAGAGAAAGTCCTCACCCACCTCTCAGCATAAGGGGGTTGTAAGAGTCAGAAAGAACAACACAGTGATACAGGAGGTGTAATGACAAAGGGTGTTACAAAGGGATAGTGCTTACCCACCCCTAAAGATCTGGGCTTGCAAAGAAAACTCCACAAAGAAGGCATCTCCAACCAGAGATCCAGAGAACTTACTGACACCAACATGTAGGTTGAAGACATAGAAGAGCACTATCTGTGTTTCCAGATAATGGCTGTTTGGGATGGGAAACTGAAAGAGGGACATTTAGTTTCCACAGTGAGCAAATGGTGTTTCATGCAAAACCCAGAGAGAGCTGCAAGCAGGCGAGTGATGGGAATCCCTACATCCATTGGCAGAGATTTTGAAAGAAAAATGTGAAGGAGCCCTACAAACATCCTGCTTCAGGACATAAATCAGCCTCAAACTAACCCTGTGCTCAGTGGACACGTTATTGATGGGCTGGTTTAGAGTTTCAAATGTTAAAAGAAAAAGCAGGAAAACATTTGCTCACAGTTTTAAGGACCGCTTTTTGTTTTATATCCTTAGTCTAAGGCAAAGCCATGGAGCTGGTGCTTTAGTGTCCACCCATCAATCTGTTCTTCACTAAAAATGCTTTGCACATGTTGGCCAACTCAACCTTAATTTTGTGCTGCAGCAATCTCAACAAACTGCTTTATTAGTGAGTTTCATCACAACTGGATGGATAAAAGAGAAGGACCAAAACAATGTCTATAAGAGGAAGAATCAGATTTAACTCGTGAGCATTTAAGGACACAAATCCGTAACAGAAGTACATCCAATCCATTTGACTACTCCTTTATTTCCCTTGGGCTGACTGAGAGACACAGTGGGAAAATTTCAAGTTGCTTTGGATGAGGAAAATGTTTAAATAAAACCCTGCAATCTGTTCTGCTCCTGAGCAGAACCTTTCAGCAAAACACCTGCAGGACTGGATGGAGCCGCAGGGCTCATCCATCACTGCGGTTCCCATCTGCCGCCCTCTGCTGTGGCCATATCGTGGTCACCATCCTTCATCTCTCAAAGCCAGGTACTGTCTACAGGAGTAGAAAGCCAAGTTTCAGTCTCATTCCCAGTACATGTTTCTTACCTTTGTGGTCATTTTGTTGTTCTTTGCTCCAGCCTGATCCATCACATGCAGTGGAGCAAGCCAAGATGATGTCTTTGCTACAGCAAGATGTCTGTGGTACCTCTCCATTCCTGTGGTTTTCACCATGTGTTGTTTCACCATCCAGATCAGATCTAGAGAGGTTCAGGTCCAGTTCCTGGGTGATCTTGGGGTAACTGGTCCTGATGGGTTACCAATCCTGCTGGGTCACCCTGGGGCTGCCAAATAACCACAGAGAATGTGAACTTCCAGCATTATGTTCATCAGGTTCAGCCTTGGGCCCCCAGCAGCTGCCACCCTAATACAACCCAAATCACAAATCCCATATAAAGAGCACTTAGGAATTGGCTGTTTCCATGTTCCCATTCTTCCATGGAAAGAGCCAAGAAGTGACTGGAGCTCCCTGAGAGAGGAGATGGCAGCAGGTTCTTCCACTGGAGGATCCCACACCGAAATGGGATCTCTCACCAATGTCCCATCCCAGTGTCCCATGCTGGTCTCAGGTCCCACCATCTCCACATGGAAGTTTTCCCTCAATGGATGGATTAGCTTGGTTCCCCTCTTCCCAATAGAAGAGCACTGCCTGGCACTCAGGGGGTCTTTCAGGATCTTTCCAGCCCCTGTGTTTAATCCATGCTGTGACTGGGGATGGATTTTGACACATCAGGTGCAGCCATGTTGGGTGCTACAGCTACACCACCTGCCTTGCAAAAAAAACACTTGAGCCCCAGCGTGTTCACAGGCACTAATTGGGTTTTTATGAGTTCCTGCACTGCTCTCATGTGAGCAACTCGGAGGGCTCAGCAAGAGCCATTAAGCAATTCTTTGAAGTGTAGCTATTATTACCTAAAATGCAAAGCACGATGTAATGCTACCAAATTGTGTAACTTGCAATGAGCCACATGCAGTGCAGCCCATGCTCACAGTTGTACGTGCAGCTGGCACGTGAGAGCACACGGGAGAAAGAGGAGGGAGCTTTCAACCCGTGCCTGGATATTCGCATCCAATGCAGACCAGAGGAGTTTCCTTAAAGCCCAAATAGCAGCAAGTGACCCTGACCAAGCTCTGTGCTTACATCTGCGTGGGGCACTTCCCTGTGTTCCATCCGAGGCTGCTGCAGGACAGGGTGAGGTCCCCACTCCTGGGATGCTGCTGGGAGCAGCCTGGCTCTAACTTGGCTTTCTGTCTCCATGGCAATGGCTCTGCGTCATCCCTTTAGCTCAGCAACCTCAACCGATGCAAAATCTGGCCTCATTTTGGGATCCCAGGGTGGAAACAAGTGTAGGCAGCTCTCCTGAATGATGAGGAGGGCACTGGAGCCAGGACAGCCATC
Source organism: Coturnix japonica (assembly GCF_054131305.1). NCBI lineage: Eukaryota > Metazoa > Chordata > Aves > Galliformes > Phasianidae > Coturnix > Coturnix japonica. Next base: position 9,852,852 of record NC_140684.1, read on the forward strand.
ACTTAAACTATGGAGTTGGGAGGAAAAGCTGATGTAGGGGTTTGGGAGGGGAGAAAAGAGAAATTCCATTCCCAGCAGCCATAGGTGGCCACTGTGAACACCATCCACCCCAGGGATGCTGCCACTCTGTGCCCATTCCTCTCCTAAATCATCATGGCACAATCACCAGAGTGATTTGATTATTCTTTTAACGAGCTTTAGATTAAAATGTAAGAGAAAGAGATTCTTTCTCCTAAGCTCTTCTTTTGGGTTAATCCTGTATTTATACTGATGGGAATTAATCGAACAGTCGAAAGACTGGGACAGCATGATGACTAATGTCTCCATGCAGCGCTTTCCATCAGTGTGTGCCAGATTACATCAGTTCAGTTGGGTCCTGGAGAGCAAAGATTAAACATTTGTGTGGTCCTTACCTCCTTGCCCACCCATACCCAGTATGAAGGAGAGGCACCGGGAGCAGCACACAGTACCAGCTCAGGGGGAGAATGGCCTTTTCTAGTGCCACCCAGGATGTGCTCACATTGACCCCCTCTAGTTTCATTGTTGGGGTGAGGAAAGGAATAAGAGACACTGGTTGATGCTGAATGTTAGCAGATGGGGTGATAGGATGGGAAGAAATTCAGTGACTTGGGGGAACACTGGGATTAGGTTCACTGAGCTGCCAGGATTGCAAATCCAGGACTGTAGGGGTTATTCAGACTGCAGGAACTTCCAAGACCAAAAGGAAACACACCTCTGCATTGACGTCCAGCTAATCCAAAGGGATTTGGGTTATGATTATTATCTTTCTTCTGGTGGGAGCTCATTCCATTTACAACATGATCTTTTCCAAAAGAGTAGAAGCTATTCAGCATTTAAAAAATATTGATGTCATAATATTTCCCGTGTGACTGACGGCATTACAGGCACTGATAGAGCATTAGACCTGACATCACAAGTTTCTATTATTTAAAGGGACAAAATCAAGTCGGAATTAACAGCCCTGCTTGCTCATTCCATGATAAAAGATAGGATAACAACTCTGGCTTCAGTCAAATTGCCCTTGAATTTTGTCAAAGTGATTTGATTTTTCAAATATGTGTCATTTCCTTTCCCATTATGTTAGGGCTGGAAAGAGACGTGGTGTGGTGATCCAGATCAAAGCAATGGAGCGGTAATGGAGATGGCAGGGGCTTAACAGATGGGGCTGTCCTTCAGGCAGAGCATCCCTGTGAGATGGGGCTGGTGGAGCTGTGACCGAATGCTCCCCAAAATGCTTTGACCCCCATATGTAGAGGAAACATCTCACAAGGAAAACCTTGGTGGAACAGCACGAAATGCTTAAGAACCACTATATTTCATGCCTGGCTCTAGGAATGGGCTCTGACTTATGGAGGCAGCCAGGGAGGCTCTGGGGAGGCTCAGCCTTGATGGAATGCTGCCAATTAGAGCTCAGGATATGAAGCGTAATGAACCCGAGTGAGTGTGGCTGTTTGATGGGATGAAGGGATGAAAGTGGAGCAAGGGACCGGGCTGCTCCGCCTGCTGGAAAATAATTAGCACCTAAAATGAAAAGGAAACAGAATTTGAAGATGTTGAGCAGCATCTTGGCATGGAAGGCTCAGGTAAACAGAAATAAAGGTGTAACAGAGACACTAAGTGAGATTGCCACAAGTCCTGGGCTTCGCAGATGTATAAGAAATGGAATGTGGGGCAGCCAGCAAATTTGCCCAAAATTCTTGTTCTACGAGTGGATGTTACTGAGCATCTGGCTCTGAAGTGTCGTTTTGACAACTGCTCCAAGTGGCTCAAAGCCACTAATAAAGCCCAGAGCCGCACTTGGAGTTTGTAAACAGAGCCCTGGAATAGGCAGCAGAGATCACACATGATCAAAAAGGAGAATGGAGCGATGGCAGAAAGGAGCCAAGTCCTGCCCAGGGGACACAGTTACTGCATCTGTCACAGACAAAGACGTGCCATGGAGCAATGGCGCTGCAGTGGCTCAGCTGCACAGGGAGGTGATGTTCACCATCCCTGGAGGCGTTGCAGAGCCATGGGGATGTGGCACTGCAGGATGTGGTTATGGGCATGGTGGGGGTGGGTTGGGGTTGGACTTGGGGATCTTAGTGTTTTTCTAGCCTTAATGATTCTGTGAGACTATTAGAGCAGAGCCACGCAGTGACAACAGTGAATGCAGGTGAAGTTTAGCAAACCCTAAAAGAAGGGATGGCTGGGATGGCTGCTGTGTTGTCATGATCCACAATATGATGCTTTATTCCATCCTTATTCAGAACCATTCATCTCCAACAGTGGGGTTACATTGCCCCCTCCTTTCCATCTTTAGAGGGCAGATCCATCCTCCAGGGGGAATGAGAAATGAGCCTTCTGCCATGCCCACAGCCTGACCCCAACCAGAACACCATGGCACCTGAAGGCTTTGTCTTCTGCAGGTGTTGCCCTGTTGGGTCTCATTCAAACCCACAACAAACACTGACCTCCCACCTGAGCCCTCCCAGCCTGTTGTTAGAGCCCTCTGCAAAGCAGCACCTTCCAGCCTTCAGGTGGGGATATATTATCCTGAGCACACACACGGTGCTCGTTGGAGGAGGGGATGATGTGGCTGCGGCCCCAAACTGCTGCTCTGGGAATGATGCTGGTGATTCAGCCACTATTGGTGGTGGGAAGCCAGACAAGGCCTGAAATCCCCACGGCTCAGTTTGCTGCTCTTAAAACCAGGATGTTTAGTGATTGATTCTCTCCAGTCCTTCTCTATTCTTCTATTATTATTAAAATATCTCTGCCACAGACTGAGATGGCTCAGGCAACAATACAGCCTCTGGGCTTTTCCTTAATGCAAATAAATACTTCCATTATAGCTGCGATAACCAAAAGCTCAATAATACTGACAACACCAATAACAGCGCCCTTAAGTGAGTAAGTGCAACTATTTGGGATCTCTGAACAGTCATCCCATCTGCCTAATCCTTTAGGATTTGATGTACTGCTATAAAAACATCAGCTGTGTGAAAGCAGGCTGATCTGGCCAATAACCACTGCAATACACTGAACTACCTGGGTTGGCACACACTTAGGTAGACCTGGCAATGCTCTTTGGAGAGGTAAGGGGAAAAGATGCCCCAAATACCCCACGTGGTCCCATGTAGCTCTTATGAATGATGCAATGAAGGCAACCAGATGTACACAGGTAGCACCAAAACTGCTTAGATTATTACTGCTACAATTATTACTGGAGCTGAAAAGATCCTTGGGCACAGTAAGACCATTATGGAATAAAATATGAAAGCACACCGCAGAGGAAGGCAAAATAATTGGAAGCTGTAAGTGAAAACACATAACACACAAGAAAACACTGTAATCCAATAATGGCTCTGTGTTACAAAACTGGAAGGCTTCCATAGAGAGAAAAGCCCTGAGCAACTGTGCCTATGGCTGAACCAGTATTCCAGTGCTCTCCTCTTGAACCACCTGAAGGAGCAGCCCACCCTGTTCCAGTCCCTGCAGCCCCAGCAGGTGCCACAAACGAGCTGCAGGCTTTGAAGTGGAGGAAACATCACCACAATTAAACTGGATCCAGCTTTGCCTTCCACCTGGGCACTGCACTCAGCACCAGCTCCTGCCACGTTGGGAAAGGAGAAATGTCTGCAGGATGTGAGACTGATGGTCTGGGTTCTTGGCTTGCTCACATCCAAAAGTGATTGCAGTGCTTATGGTACAATGAGTCTATGGAACAAAGAGCTAAAATGGAACAGTAATGGAGCACTGGGCAAAATCCAGCTGGAGAAAGGCACAACCATCACAGGAAAGGTCTCTCCTGAGAATTGCTGCCATTCCCACTGATCTCTTCACTAACAGCCTCAGGTGCAGGGAGCAAAGCACCTCCTGGCATTGGAAGGATCGTGCAGAGCAATTTCTTCTCCTGCAGGATTTGTTTTCCCCATGTGTCAGGGTTATCCCAGCTTTAACAGGCACCATGAGGAATGAGAGGTGCATGCTGACACCAGGGACTGCTCCCCACAGGCACTAATGATGGAGCTGTCATCATTAGACAGAGCTGCCGATGCCATTGGTGGGGGATAACGAGTTCCCCTGCAAAGAGCACCTGTGAGGAGGTGGGAGGCTATTTATGGCTGTTTTGTTCTTCCCAGCTCCTATATACCCCTCTATGTAGGGCTGGAAGGGCTCAGTCCTGAGTTAAGCTGTATTTCTCACAACAGCACCCAGCCCTCACCTACCTGCTGCTTCCAGACCACGTACCAGCAAGGCTTGTTTGGAAATATCAGACCGTACCACTCCTGATAGAGCTGGTTCTGTAGGAGGTTACCAGCAAAGCTCTTCTGAGCCCATTGCTGTGATGTTGAGGGACAGCCAACATGAGGCTGCCAGCAAAGCTCCCTCACATAGGCTGGGCTGATGGAGAGGCCAAGAGCCCCACAGAAGCAGATTCTTGGTCTTGGGACCTCTGGAACCCTTTCCTCCCCTCAGCCACCACCTGCTCCTCTGGCTGCAGGATCCCAGCTGGCTGCAGCCCAGGCTCCCACCTCTCCTCCCTCCAGCATGGCTTTTCTTGAAGCCAGGTGCCCATTTGCTCCAGAGCTGTTGCAGGGACCCATGCACAGCCAGCCCAGCCTGCTTTTTGTTTCACTTCTGGCTCCCCCAGGCTCTGCCCTGCAGTCTGCTTCCCCTGGCACTCACCCATCTGCATGTGCATGACTTGTAAAGAGAGGTGACATGGGGAGCCCTTCCAAACCCCTTCTCCTGCACTGAGTCCTGCATTACAAGTCCTCCTTTGGTGGCATCTGCTGCAGCACAGCTGACAGCTCAACACTCCCAAACAGCCCCTCCAGATCCCCGGAGTTTTCATCTGAACAAAACTGACAGCTCTGGGTGACGTGAACAGAAAGAAAAACACGAGCAAGGAACTAAAAGTTTGGGAAGGACTCACCGGTCTGTGTGTGAAACCTCACTGGTGTCTGATCAGCTACAGCAGAAAGTCCCAGGTCAGGCACCATTTAAAGGGGGTAAGAGCCTTGGAGGGTCACAGGCATTGGGCAGAGCAGGCTAATGGCTGAGCTCGGTGCTTTTAATGGCCTTTTCCACCCCAATGATCCCATGATTCTGTGCTATTAAGCTCACCTGTGTCCAGGCATGGAGCTCAGCTGGACCTGGTGCTGGTGATCAACCCACAGATCCCTTGCTCAGCATTCATAAGCACAGTTCACTTCGGGGAGGATTTCAGATTAAGCTCTTTAAGCAACAAAGCAAGATTTCTCCTCTAAACCTCTGTTTAATCACATAATCCCGAGGGAAGACCTCTCCTCCCCTCGGGGAAAAAGAGAAGTAGGTTTGCTGAGTAAGACTTAATTTCTTTATCCTTATATAATTGGATTGTATTTGCTGATTAAATACAGAAATAACTGGGGACAGTTTGATTTTTTTGATAGCGATTCAAAGATCTCTATGAAAAACAGATATGCCCTCCCCCCCCCCTTAAAAACCCTACAAAGATAATGGGGAGAAATAGGGTGTCTGGTGACATCCTGCTGTGGGGGGAACCATTGGAGCTCCATACCAGAGATGGGGTTTGGAGGAAGGGAAGGGACTCTTCCTTTTCTATGAGCCTTCCCAAGTTTGCACAGCACTACTTTACTTATATTTAATGTGATTTCGGCACATCCATATGAAGAAAACAGCTTATGTCAGTTTGAAGCCTGTTCCGTATGTTGAGCAGTTCATTGCTGCAGGTGCTCCTGCAAAGCCAATCCTTCATCCACTGGTCAGAATTTAGGATCAAAGGCTACAAAACTGTTAAGAGAGCAAGGAAATTGTTCACGGTGCTGGGAGCTGCTCCTTATGGAGCTCAGAGACCACAAATGGTAGGACTCACCATGGGGGTGATGCAGTGCTGGCACAGGTTGGAGGGGTCTCCTCTCCTTGGATTGCTCCAGAAGCTGCCGAGATCCCTGCCCACCTCAACCAGTTAGATTGGGATACAGGGACAAGAGGTGAGCAGTGCCCATTGCCTTTACCATCAAGGCCATGCTGTCCACAGCATCACCCCCCAGCACTCCAGTCTACCTGCACCTTTATCTCCCACAGAGATACGATTTCCAAGACCAGAGTGATCTATGGAGCTCATCTGCTGGGGGTGAACCAAGGTTTGGTGGCAGGTTTAGGTTTCTATTGTTTTTAATAGGTCAGCAGCCATGGCACAAGTCTTGGCTCATACCCAACCCAACGTCCTTGGCTCTTCCAGCAAGATGCTGCTGCATCAGGAGAGCAGCACAGCTCCTTTTAAAGCCGACATCAAACGGGGGCTTTGAAGAGATCAGAGCTTTGCAAGGATTCTTCAAAAGGCTCCGAATGTTCCCCGTGTTCCCATTTAATCTTGGGAGGAGGAAAGAGAAAATGGGGAGGAGGAGTAACAAAACTGAGAAACACTTGCTGCATTGGTGAGCGTGGCAGCTTGCTATGGCAATGGGCTCAGCCCAATGGGGACAAAGCAAACACTTCCCATCCCCTCCATAACAAAACTGGGTACCTGGGGGCAGCTGCCAACGCTGCCATCCAACCACTGATGTGTCCTCACTCTGAAGAGCCAGATATAAAATCGACGTGTGAAGCAGCTTTAAATAAAGCCATCCAAGACCACTCCATAAAGGCACAGCTGGCTGTGCAGAGATCATTTGTTTTGTAGTGAAGCTTCACAGGATTACAATGATGAGCAATGATCGTTTTTATGCACTCCGTTATCGCAGTAATCGTTGGGAAATAAATACCTGGGCCAGGCAGGCCAGACAGGAGTAAGAAAAGGAACACTCACCTACAGATTATTGTCTAAAACTCAAGCTTTTAATATAAATATTGGCAATTTTGCCTTATGTTTTCTTTCCCCTGGAGGTTCTGCCAGCACTGATGCGTTGCCAGACCCAGAACTGGGGCCAGGCTTGCACAAAGCCATGTAGCTTGGAACACAGGGGTGCTCCTGTGCCTGGCCCCAGGTCAGAGCAGAGCCCACACCCCCATAAGGGCTCAGGGCAGCATGGAGCATCGCGGTCATGGTGACAGCCAACACATCTCCCAGCCCTCAGCTGGAACTGGCTGAGATCGTACCCAGAGAGTGGAGGTCAATGGCTCAGTGTCTGGATGGAGAACAGCAACAAGAGGCGTCCCTCAGCAGTCAGTGCTCTGTGATATCACTGTCAACATGGGATCAAGTCCCCAGTGATGCTGTAGTGCCAGTGCCAGCAGCCCCTGTGAACATCCCCATCCCACAGCCCAGCAGCAGCAGCAACACGGGGACACCTGGGGGTGATGGAGCAGCAGCTCAGGGCACTTAACAGCAGCTTCATGTTTCCTGGGGAGCTCCCTCGAGGAAGGCAGCATTGAGCTGCTAATTATTCATGGCTTTGATGCTTTCTCTCTGATTCCCAAATAACACGTATTTAGTGCTAAGATGATTTAAACAGCTGATCTCATCTGAGCCCCCAGCGCAGGAGGGATGCAGCCAGCAAATCCCAGTCGCTGCTGTGAGGAGTACAGCACTGAGCATCCCCTGAACTCCTGGATGTAGGGAAGGAGGGGACAGTGCTGGCAGGAGGGCAGCAATGGGCTCTAATCATCCAGGATGCTGCCCTGTGGGGCATCCCAAAGGTGATGCTCTCCCATCCGAGGAGATGCTGGAGAAGGGCTGCAGGAAGGATGTGAAGGTGTGCTCAGCAGGGCCAGCACTAGGAGAGGAAAACTGGGGGTGTTTTGGGGTGGGAGAGAGAAGTTTGGGGTCTGAGCATCACCGCTTTGAGAGAGTGAAAGAGTTTTTCTTCAGACATTAGATGTTCTTTGGGAGAACCCATCCCAGCTTTGCCTCTGGGAGGGCCCACAATCAAAGCCCATGCACCACTCATGAAGTGGGGTCACTGTGCTGATGGCACCTCGTTGTCCTCAGTCTGTCCAAATAGTGATGGAGAAAATTCGTTCCTGGCTCCATTTGCAAATGATGGAATGAAAAAGATGCCCTTCCTTCAATTAATTCGGACGTCTTTTTCCTCGCCCCTCGAGGCATGATAGCAGCTCCAACATCATAAATGATTTAGGATGGGAGCCAGATAAAGAGAAAGCTGATGGATGACAATTCTCTATTTGGGGGATGTTTTCCAGCTGGAGATTTTTGGAAACAAATAGATTTATCCCCTTCAAGAAGCAGCACAAAGCCACGGTGTGACTCACACTGTGAGTCAGGGAGGGAGGGCAGGAGCTGCAGTGCCCCAACCCCAACCCTCAGCCCCTCCACTATGGGCCTTAAGTGGTTCAATTCCACTTTGCCTTTAGGATCGACCTCTGAGGCTCCAGGACATCACACCGTGCCCTGGATCTGGGTAAATCTCCCCAAACCAAAGCAGGGGCAGCATTTGGGGGGCTCCTGGGACAGCAAAGGAAGGAATTGTGCCATGCAATGCTTCTGCGATGCCAAACCTGCAGACAGACAGAGCCCAAAAGTGCCTACATCCTGCAGCAGCCCCAGCAGCCATTTGTATTAAGTTGTACAAGTGAAAGCTGCTCATGTAAGAGGATTGCTCTGGGATATGTGCATTGAAAGATTGACTTTATGCACGAGGCAACACAAGGGTAATTGCACGTGTGAATGCTGTCCAAATAGCTCTCTGTACGGCTTCCAGTTGTTAGATATGGCCCAAAAGGGACAAAAAGAGACAGCTGTGGGGCTGCTCAGGACAGACCTACACTGATAGCAGGAAGGTCAGGATGGGGGGAGCAGGGGGAGGATCAGGGGGAGGGATGGAGGAGTGCAGGGATGCAGGGAGGGTTGGGGTGAAGGCTGCTCCGAAGCAGCAGTCAATGCTCAGGTACCTGCATCCCACCCCTGCTGTTCTCACTTGGACTGCATTAGTTCTACAAAATCAGCCATGAACACAGCAGTTTGTAACCTGGACGTGGCACAGCACTGGGGATTTCTGAGAGCTCACGTTCGTCTCACAGCATCCCTGCCATCAAAAGCAGAGCTCGAGAGCACAGAGCACAGAGAAAAATACAGATGTTCTGTTAACAACTTCAAATCTTTCAGCCCAGAACTCCTGGGCTTTCCAGAGCTGCCAGCATTCCTCCCAAAGGCCAGATGTGAGCTAAATGGTGACAAAAGTGGCCATGAACAGACCAACAACTGAGCACACACAACATATACCTCCTCAGCAAGGAGAAAGAGAGCATCCCTTAATCATGTTTGTTAAGGAATCCAGGCACAATATCTGCCTCTGCTCAGCACTTTAGTCTGTCCAAGCAGCCTCCCAGCAGAGCCCTGGTGCACAGACATGTGGGTGCTCACAGACATGTGGGTGCTCTCCTCCTCTCCACCACAGGAAAGGCAGATGTTTGGCAATGCTGCACTTCTGATCTTATGATCCCATTAACATCCCCTCTTAGAGCCTCCTGTGCAGTAATGACACGTGCAGGTGGCCTAACAGAAATCACTCTTTTATTTTCTTTCTATTTTAGACTCACTTTTTAACAGTTGAACAAAGGAGGTTCTACTATGAACAGTTGCCACCTGGGTTAACACTCCCACCAAAAACACACGAGTTCCACAAAGCGCTGCCTGAAGGTGCTTATGGACCTGGACTGTGTGGTCAGAGTGATGCTGGCTCCTCTAGGGCTTGGTCTGAGCCCCCACTGCTTCCCATCAGTGGAAGTGCTGGGGCTGCAGCCTGCAGGGACATTGCATGAACCGAACGGCACATGGGGGTGGTGATTTTCCCAACTGCAAACCATCCCCAGAGATAAAGAGCATAATAAATATTTCTAAGCAAGAAACTCTAAAAAACAGGAGGGCAGGGTTCAAAGAGGCACTACCCTCCTTCCCAATATCGGACCTCAGAAAGTCTATGTGAACAGGTTTGGAAATGGAGACCAATGCTCAGCCTGGGGGCGGGCAATGCCCACCCAGCCATCAGCACCCAGAGACGTCTCTCACTTTGCCTCTCCGCTGGTATCTCACGTCCAAGGGATCGAAGCCACGTTGGTTGGACCCAAAGAGAGCCCAGAGTGGAGTCCTGGCTGTGTAGTCTGTGGCTGTGAAGGTCTTTGTGCCCCCACTGTCCACGTGTGCCCTCACCAGCTCCTGGAAGCGCTCGTAGTCGATCCACGTGTACCAGTCACCGTTGATCTTGAACTGGGGAAAGAGCAAACGGAGTCAGGTCAGGGGATGCTGGGTGCAGGTTAAACTGGGTACTCAGCTGCAGTCTTTTCCTAACCATATTAAGGTCCATGTAAAGCCATCCAGAAGCTCTAGAAGGTAACTGCTGTCACAAAGCTCACACAGCACAGGACAGATGGCCTTGAAGGTCCCTTCCAGCTCAGTCTGCAGCTCCAAGCTCTGGCTCCTATCAAGTTCTCAGCTCCACTTTGCAAACACCCATAGGAGCAACAACGGAGCCACAGGCTTTTAAGGAAAGGATTGAGATAATTCCTGAGAGGGGCAGGAGGGCTGTATTTGGGAATGGGGAAAGATAAAGAGTTTTAATGACACGAATCCTCTTCCCATGCAAAGATGTTAAGAATTGCTTATTTTGACAAGTCGGAGGCGCATTTGTCTCCCAGACCCGCTCTGCTAATTTAGCAACAGCCCCGACTGAATCCTCAATTAGGATTTATCTGAGCTAAGAGCTTATTATGCACTTCATCCAAAAGAAAAAGAGGGAAAACATAACGGCTCCCTGCTTTTTTTTTCAAACCTGATGGCGACGCATTTAAATGGCACTTGACTTTCTGCCCAAGAGCTAAAAGCTTTTTTGGTTGGAAAAACTGCTGATACCTGCAAAATCACCAATCCAGCCTTGCCAATGTTCATCTGTTGCCGTGCAATTGCAGCGAGTGCTCGCAGGAGGAGTCCTTGCACAGGGCACGGATACGGGGCTGCAGGGAGCAAAAAGCCTCCAGCACCCAGGACTCGAGGCTCTCATCGCAAGGCAGAGCTGCTCAGCAGCTGTCCTTCTGTTGTGCCATGGCTGTATTTCAATGCACTACAAGTTCCTATGTCCATCAACAAGGCTAAAAGCTCCCACACTGAAACTGCTTCCGTGGGGCAACTGGGGCCACATCCAAAAGGAGGATACAGGGAAGCACAGCACCAGACCCTGCCCCCAAACATCCCTACACCCAGGGGGCAGCTGCAGCAGGAGCCTTGCAGTTCCTCACCCCTGGGAGTAAAGCCATGCATGTGCCTTATGGAGGACAAAACCCCTCTCTGCATGGAGCTCTTCCCACTGCTCTGTGGCCACAGCAGCTCCCAGCATCCAAGCCAACCCCCCAGGCTTGTGCTAACCCTTCCTACCCTGAACCCTGGCTGGGTCACCCACAGCAGACATTACCTGTTTGCTTTGGGTCCCAGCAGCACACTGAGGCTGCTCCCCCCACTGACCGAGCGAAGGCTGCCTGGGGTTTGTTACAAAAGCAGATCAAATGATATTAAATACATTTTACTGCTGAGACACCACAGCAGTAAAACACAAAGAAATGGGGGCCATCCCTCACATGTGTCACGGAAACCATTTACTTCTGCAAAGGAATGAAAACCAGACCAATACGGGGCGGGGTGGAACAGCCTCAATGGCCCACGAGATTTACAGATGGGGTTTTAGCAATTTTATGACTATTCGGCAGATAATGAAAGATTTAAGGCACAGAACAGTTTCACAACAGCCATCTAACAGGCACCGTCAGCTCCGAGTAACGCAGCGGGGCGTTTTATTGAATCCTTCAGCACGTGGTTAAGTCTTTTAAGGTGATAAACACATCGGGAAAAGACAAATGGTTGGAGCCCTCCCCTGGTGTTTTTGCTTTAAGTTACCATCATAAAACGAGCAGTAAAGCTTCTTTGAGAGGCGCTGAGGCTGCGCTGTCTGCAAAGGGATACACAGCATCTCCCTACGGCTTTGGGGTGATGCTGGGGCCGGTGCTCGCTGTCCCCACAGCCCTCATCCCCACATCTCCAAGATCCCACTGTGGGTTCCTCCATCCAGGATCATAGAAGGGCTTAGGATGGAAGGGACCCTGAAGAGGCTGCACAAAGACCCATGAGTGGCGAGCAGGTAAAACAAGGCACAGCTGCAGCAGGATGTGCAGATCCTGAACAGCTTTTCTACTTCCAATTCCCAGCATTTAAAAAACAAAAACAGTTGTGGCCAATACTTCAACCAACGCTTGTTTTGCTTTGCACACAGCAGAACAGCCTTTTGCAAGAACAAATCCACAGCAGTGCAGCAAGGCCAGCAGCACAGCTTTTAGTTCCTCCCTTCCCTATTTATACTCTTGAAAGTCCAACCTAGGGCTGCATATTTCCCAGCACCCACACAGCTCTCTGCCAGCAGCGTGGGCTGCATCCCCACTGCAAATCTCATTGATCCACAGCAACATCCGACTCGGAATAAGGAAATAATTCTGGCTGGGAGTGGCCACACTGAAGCCAACAACCATCACTATTTTCCTCGTGGGTTCTCATTGCCGTCAGAGAGCAGAGCCACTCACCGAGCCCAGCTCTGCTGCAGCACATCATCCTGAAGAGACAGCACAGAGAACCTGTCTGCAAACCAGATGTGATGGGGCACGTGCACATCTGGATTTCCCATAACATACTGAGGCTGTGGGCTGTCTAGACGGTGCAGCTGGGCTCTTGCATGCAGAAGGAATTTAAATATCACAGGCATAGAGGCAGAGAGCAAGGCTGGGACGGGACAGCCCTACTGCTGCCTCCAGGACTCGGTCTGTGAGGCCCCACCTTGCTGAGCCACTTCTCAGGGCTGCTCTGAAATGTCTGAGAGCTCTGGGGTCTCAAAAGAGGAGAGGTGCGAGGTGATGCTCCATGGGATGTGCTGCTCAGGGAGGAGATCCCACCTCCCTCATGTAACACAACTGCTTTCAGCTCAGGGTTTCCTATTGCTGCCCTGTGCCTGGAAGGGGGGCAGCTGGAAAATCACCCCTAGGATCACAATCCTGAGCTCCTTCATGTAGACCTGAAGACAGATGCCCATTTCAATAAACACAGCAGCTCATACAGGCCGTATCTGACTGCACACACCAGCACCACGCAACTGCAATGAGTACTTTTGCCACTACAAAGCTCTCTGAAGTCAAACAAATAATTCATTATGCTATTACATGCATAGACAAGTTTCTCATCTAATTAAGGCTCAAAATTATTTAAGGCTCCCTTTCTTCAATGGCAAAAGTGACAGAACTGGAGTCATTCCAGGAACAAAAATAAAGGAGAAATACTGTGTTAATCCTAAACAGGGCCATACAGCTTGCTAAAAACTCTTCCTCTTTTTCATTACCAAACGTAACTTCAGGAGCTGGGCGGGAGAAATTCAGCTAATTCAGTTACAAAACAGGAGGTTGCCACCAACCCATCCGTATCACACAGCCCCATTGCAGGCGATGGAGCACACTGCAGTGCTGCAGCCACACTGGGACATGGAACTGCGGCCCCAGCCACTCGCAGGACCCCTCCTCTGCTTCTATTTATTACATCTAATCTCGTGTGAGCTGTTCTAAAGAACAGCCTCCTTATTGCAGGGCTGTGTTTTTTATTTCACTCTTTAATCTGTGCCCGCTGCTGAGCTGAACAACTCATCTGCCAATTACACCGGCGCTGCATCCAGACGGTTTTAATTCCTGTGGATGAAAAATGGATTACTTCAGCAGAGCTGTGATCTCCTTTTAATAACTAACAGATCAAGCACAGCACAGCCATCATCCTATTTGGAAAGGGTGGAACAAAACTCCAAACCCATGAGATGTCACAGCGCAGCCAGGCTGTGATGTGGATACTGAGATGTGTCCTGCAATGGGCAGTGACCCTGTCCTGTGTGTGCTGCAAGCAGCAGGATGGGGTATGGATAACACCAAGGTAACCTCTGTGGGAGAACAAGCACATTTACCAGGTTGGATGAGGCCCTAGGCAGCCTGGTCTGGTATTAGATATGGAGGTTGGTAGGGGGTTGGAGCTTGGTGATCCTTGGGGTCCCATCCAACTCAAGCCATTGTATGATTCCATGATTCTATGACTCTGGATCTGGGCTGCAGGGTCACAGGGACAACTTGCACTTTCCAAATGATTCTCAAGGCAGGAAGGAAATAAGCAATGGACTATTTTTCCCTAATGTAACCCTTGTTAGGCATTCTGCAGCTGGTAGTTAAGTGCTTCCTTTTCCTCCCTAAATATAGACAAAATGCTCAGCATGGAACAGCATCAGCGCCTTTCACCCGGCCTCTTGAGTCTCCTGCAAGTGCAGCTGGGATGTCAAGTCCCTGCACCCCACCAGAGCCCAGGGGCAGTGCTGGAAAATGGACAGGAGAAGGTTGAATTGGCGTCTGCTGGGGAGATCTGGCTGATGGAGAGAGATGAGCACCACTGAGCAGAGACCGCCCTCTCCTCCCTTTCATTTCCATCTGAGATACAAGCAGGTGCCAACCAACAGCACTCCCAAAGTCAAGATGTGGCTGTACTCAAGCTGCGTTATCCCCCCGATGCATCCAGACACACCAGCACTTCAATACCAGCGGTCCAAATCATGACTATTAGTATTGTTTGAAAACCTCCCATCTCACACAGAGCAGAACCCAGTGAAATAAATCACATTTTTAAATGATTTTTATTACCTTTTCCCTGCAACTCCTTAACTCTTTAAGGACGCCTTTGATTTTGCAATTACTCACCGCAGTTTGATCCTTCCCAAAGCCCACGTTTGCTGCAAGTAAACTACACTGACAAATTTTATTCTCCACTGGAGCCTGAAGTTCTGAATTAAAGGTAATAGAAATAAATTCATTTTTTATTAGTTGTTTTAGTACCGAGTATAGATTGTTTCCAAAAGACGCCCCCTCCTAATGGCTTTGGAAAGCAAAGCAGCTGTTGAATTCCTCCTGGGCTGGTATCAATCTGTGCTTGTTACTAACGGTGTTACTTGAATTATGCATCACTAACTGAGGTGGTAATCTGTTTCCTTTCTTTCCCTGGGCCTTGCACCTCAGAGAAGAATTATTTGCATTCAAGGATTTGCACAGGCACAGTTGCCAGTGGCAACAACCAAGAGACTGTAAAAAAAAGCATCCCGAAGGTGACTTGAAACAAAGAAAGTGTCAGCTGTCGTGCTTTCCTCTGCTCCTTTACAGCTGTTCCCATAAAGCAGCAAACCAAGGAAACAAAGTTTTGCAGCAGGACAGACATTTCCAACAATGGGATTCCACTTGTTTTAAAATACTGACCCAACGTCAGTATTAACCCAGGGATATGAGGGCTGCTGCCAGACAGCAGCTCCACCACCTCTTCTCCACCATCAGGATGGAGAAACAGCTTTGCAATCAGCAGCTCCAGTTCAACAGAGGCAAGCAGACAGTGTTAACATCCATCTATCAATCTGTTTTTTGTTAAAATTACCCCTCCAAAAGAAGAAAAATGAGTAATTCTGGCTCTGGTGAAGAGAGTATGGAGATGTAGAGCTCCAGTAGGTGCTGGAAAGATCAAGAGGAGGAAAAGCACAGCCCTAACCTCATCCGAAGCATCACTTCCCTCCCAAACTGCACACACCACTGCAAAACGGGAAGAAGAAAAATAAGGCAATGAGACAAAGTCAGCTGATTTAACGTGGTTTCATAGAATCACAGGACTTGCTCTTGCCTTTCTCAAAATACAAGGCAGAGAGTGTGATGAAGCACAAGTGTTACTGCAACAAGCTCTTCCTGGGCTTGTTATATCACAGAATCACAGAATATGTTTCCTCTTTGCATTGCTGTGGCCGTGTTGTGAACTACCACTACCCCCTGACACCCTGCAGTGGTTTCATGAGCCCTCTGCAATAACCCACCATGCATTTCCATGCCTTCCCTAGAAAGATTCAGGTTAATGCTGGAGAGGAAAAGCAGTTGGAAGAAGGCAAACGCACATCCCTCCGAGGTCTCACCTTCTTGTGAGCTATCAGGAGGCAGTTGGAGTGCTCGTGCTCGCAGGCGATGCCGTAGTCTGGGAGGAGCTGGGCCAGCTCCTGGACGAAGCGCACGACCTCCTCGTGCCAGGGGACATTGGCCATGGTGAGGCTGCTGGCCGAGCTGTCACCGCAGTACGTCACCCCCTGGGGAGAAACAAGGGGACAGTCAGCGGCAGCTCAGTGCCTCAAGGTGGGGCCTGTTTTGCCCTCCCTCATGTAAAAGAACGTAGATTCAGGGATGGCCTCAAACATGGCTGTCCCTTGGTGTGCTGGGAGCAGCGAACTGCTTCAGGCCCAAGCAGTGCTGTGTAAAAGCTGAGCTCTGAAACGCTGGATGCAAACTTTCCTCACAAGCCATCACCACGCATTCTGTTTCCTATTTACTTTGGCTGCTAACCTTTATTTAAGCATGAGAGCCACCTACTGAAGCCTGGATTTGCACCAGGCTTGCCTTCGCACCCGTGATCTCAGAAAGGCCCTTCTAACAGGCTGGCCTGAAGATTGGCTTTTCAACAGAACGGTGTGGCAGCTTCACTTCCACACTCCAAATTTAATCACTCACCTGTGTTTGCAATGGAGCTTGTTATCAAGCCTTGCTAGGTGCTCCAGGCACGAAAAGCACGCAGCTGCCAAGGCAAACTCCTCACACATGTCTATTAGCAACTTCTAGCTGAACCAGCAGAAACAGCAAGCTGGCTGCCTGCCTCTCTCACCCAGATGTTAATAATTAAAGCACCAGAGGCTGCTCAGCACCTATCCAAAAGCAGCCCCGTGCCTCCTGCCCCGCACACAGTGCAGGGATGCTTGCAGACCTGCAGCTTGGGGAGAATAACACGTGGCCAGTGTCATGCCGGGTTGTCTTTTTTTCCAAGCCATAATATATGGCTTGGACTTGTTTCATAGCAAACACAAGGACAGGTGACTCTTAACTTTGTCTTCTCTCCATCTAAACACAGTCTGGAATGGCACCAAGGCTCCGAACAGCTCCTTGACAGGTGGGGCAATCGCCTACAGGCGCATGTAATTAAAAACTCATTAAAGCAGAGCTCATTTTCCTCATTATTTTAAGCACTTAAGTCATCTTTACTGTTTAAGATGACAAGAGTGAGCAGACTGGGAGAGAGCCATCCCTCTGGTCCTTCCTGCCAGGCATTTACTGGGTCACTTGAATTTCACAGCAATGCCTCAGCTGCCAAGAGCTGGAGCTGCAGCCCAGAGCCTCGTCCTTAGCCCTGCAGGACACCAGCACAGCCACAGGCACCAGGGACAGGTGCTTTCAGGCAGCTGAATGCTGAGGGGAGGAAGGCTGAATTCTTCCTTTCCTTGGGTTCTGCACACCAGCAATCACTGCTAACTTCTATTGGCTTAAGTAAGAGAATAGGGTCCTGCAGAGTTCCGCGGCTGTAAGATACTCATGTAAATGAGAACAAGTATTAAGCCCCGCAAGAACCTAAATCTCTGCCCACTCCACCTCATGAGCCTCTCCGGAGCAACAGGGGATTAGCTACATTCATTTTAAATGAACGTCATTTATCTCAAGTATTTAACCAGGAAATCCCACAGAGATGAGACTCGTCTGCTGGCAGATGCTTCGCAGGATCTTGTAATGTTTGTTGTTTATTTGCTTCAAGCAGGACCTGGGCTTTGCCTTTTTCACCCATCTCACTGGGGTGGTGAAGCAGCAGAACAGCTCCTAATCACACACCATTCAGATTCAATAACACTGGGCTCCTGCATGACAGCATCCCATACACAAGCCTACAAGTGGCATCAGTATCAGGTCTGCTTAAATACAACCCAGGAAAGGCTTTACCCCTAGTTCCATGAGTTGCTGAGCTGTTGGGATTCCCAAGACATGGGACTTTCCTCGTGCCACCTGCAGAGGGCTTCCATGGCCACAGCACAACACCCAGCTGGGTGAGGAGGAACAAACTGAGGCAGGAGGACAAAGCGCGAGCTGGCCAAGGTCAGCATCCTGCCAGGCCTGGGGCTGGGAGAAGCTGGTCCTGCAGCATTGACAGAGCCTCCATTTGGACCCAAGCAAAGGAACACCCCCGACCACCTCGAGAGGCTTCTTCCTCACCTACTTCCCACAGTCCTGGTGGGGTTCTGCTAGGAAAGCCATGCAGAGAATGTTCATCTCCCCACTGCTGTCAGGCTGAGGGAACTGCAGCCCTGAAGGCAGATGTTCGCCCTGGGGGAACCTGCACTCCAACACTGATTAACTTACACCTGTTTCATCTGACTAATTAAAGTCTCAGCACACAACAGAGAGTGGAGGCAGCACATACAGCCTCCCCTCCTCTCTGCCCTCCCTGCTGCAGTGAGACAGGGAGCAGACATGGGCTGGGATGGTCCCACAGCAGCAGTTCTGCTGACAGGTTTTATTTGAGGAGCATAAACCAGTCTGATAGGCATCACAAAGCCGCGGTTCTTTGTCCCAAAGTGCACTCAGCATCTTACTCTGTATTAAGCCATCAACTTCAGCAGCACGCTCAAAAAGAACGCTCCGATAAGATCAAAAAGCTTTGGGTTTTGTTTCATAAGGAAGTCGCTGCAAACTCCAGATCCTTCTCCAAAGCGGTGGTAAATAAAGGCATCAAAATAGGGAAAGAGAGAAAGGGCAAAAAGAAAGGAAAGGATGGAAGCAATGGAGCTGCACATGGGCAGAGTGAGGCAGATGTGCAGGACTGCAGGGGAGCTGCTGGAAGGAAACGCAGGTAACGATTCTTTGCACAACCAGTGTGATTTGTCTTCTTATGTTCTCTATATACTAAATTGATTAATCCCAAGATAAAGCACCTTCTGCCCCCTTGTATCTCATGTGCTGCTGTTAGCAGCTCCTTCAGGCCCCAGGGCACTATTTCTTCCTGTTTTGCAAAGCCTGATCAATTCCACGTCAACCAGGCAGACATTATCACCTTTCCCCCTGGCAGAATTTGAGACCAGGATGGGAAGAATAATTCCACCAACTATCAGCTTGTCCTGGAGTATTTTGCTTCTAATGCTGGTTGATAGAGAAGAAGCAAGTCTGAAACTATTTATCTGCCTCTGCTTTCATGAGGAATACAAAAAAGACCCGGGGTTATGGTTCTGATGGGCAGAAATTGATGCCTGCTGCTACAAGGCTGGTTGTGCAGAACACTAAGGACTACCCCAAATACACACATAACATATTAGAAACCTGCCTGCCTCATGTTAAAAGCAAGAGATACGCTCCCTGCACCTCGGAGAAGAACTAGGTTTGATCATGTAATATTAACTCTGTGTGTGGGAAAATGGGGAGGAGAAAGGGAAAATATTGATGGCAAAAACAGCTCCGTGCAGCTCACCTTGACCTCGATGAAGTCTGGTTTTCCAAGGGACACCAGGTCAGCATAGGCTTTGAGCTCATCCACGTTCCAAGCTTTCACCAATGTCAGCCTATAGACTGTGCGCTGTTGCTGGAAAAATAAGAAAGGAAACAACATCAGTGACACTGACACAGGGACGATGATCCCATCTCCCACATTGCCTCTAAGAGGAAATAAGCAGACCCAGACCTGGAACCATCTGACTTGTTGTCTGAAGGAGGAGCCCTGTTCTACTTCTCATCATGCCCCAGATCTATGAGCAACCTGGGGCCAGCAAGGGTTGAATCCTTTGGGTGTTGGGCACAAAGAGATCCCATTGCACCCACAAACCAACGTCCCCAAGCACCGGGAGACAAAGAGAGAACTGGATTCCTGAAAGGACCCAATGGTGTTTTGAGGAAACAATTCTGTAATGCAGGGTCTTTAATGTAAGCCTATGGAAGAGTAGCTTTAATTAGAGAACTACTGAGAGAATGATTACTGAAGGTCAATTACGTGAATTGAAACACATAGCCTCTGCTTTCCACGCAGCTTATGAAAACATACTGAGGAATGAGAGGCTGCAAAAATAAATGCATCATTTACCATCTAACAAGGAAAGGAGAAACCAGAGGGAAAATATTTAACAAGAGAACAACCGATACGTGCAGGCCCTGATGTGATTAGGCACCCAATTAGTCGAGAAATGTCTCCCCAAAGGTCAGCTCTCACTGGTAAACAAAGGCAGGCAGCAGTAAACAAAGTCCCACACCAGCAGCAGCCTTCAGAGCCCACCGACAGACCCAGCCAACAGGGCCAAGGATTACATCCCACTGCAGTCCAATGCAATGCATCGTCATCCAGCTGGTTATTTCAGTAGTGGGTTACCCATAGGACATGAGGCCCCAAGTTGTGCCAGGGGGTGACCAGGTTGGATATTAGGAATAATTTATAAAGTGGTGCTGCATTGGCACAGCTGAACAGGGAGTGGTGGGGTCACCATCCATGGAGGTGATCCAAAGCCTTGGAGATGTGGCACTGAGGGACGTGGTTATGGGTATGGTGGGCTGGGGTTGGACTTGGGGATCTCAGAGGACTTTTCCAACCTTAATGATTCTATTTGGGGCTAACAGCAGATTTCTGGATGTCTGAGTTGGGTATGGAAAGAGAAACTTGACAAGGAGCAACTAGGGAAAATCCCTCCTGCTAAAGTAGAAGAGGAGTGAGTGTGACTCCTACTGCACCACTGGTGGGAGAAAAAACAGGACAACAGGACCCTTCCTCCTCCTAATGACAGGGAGCAAAGAAACACAGGAAATCTTTTGTAGGAAGTGGGGGAAAGTGTTACAAATCTGCTTGATTTTGGTACAGCTGGTGTTCATTACTGGGTGAATGTAAAGACAACACACAGGTAATGGGATGCTGGAGACAGGCCCAGGCAGAAACTGGTCTCAAGTGCTGGAATTAAGCAGAAAGAATATTATCCATATACTTAAGGGTAGCTCCAGCAGATTAATAACAGCGTCACCCCTGTCCCTGCAGGCAGGGGAATGTGCCAACAGCATCCACAGCCCATAGGTGACCCCCCTGGGGCGCTGCCTGTGGCTCAGGAGCTGCTCACATTCCCTGTCAAAACTGAACAGAAGCAATGCATTTTAGAAATAAATAACCGCAAGGCTTTTCTACTCAAGCATGCATGAAATCAGCTCGAAGATTAACAAACACGGCTGTTAAAAAGGAAACAAATGCACTTGGTTCTTATCAGTCAATCCTGCACTTTAGGGCTGTGGTGCCAACACCACCACCCATAGCACAAACCCTGTGTCGGAGAGCAGTGTCCAACCACTCCTTGAGATCCAGCAACTCGGGACCATGATCCTACAGACCCTTCCCCATCTCCTCTGGGAAATGGATGATGGGCACAAGCTGAAGGGCAGCAAATTGCACCACTGCCAGGACAGTGTAACAACAGGTTCTTCCAAAGTCTCTTTTGGGGGAGGACCAAAGGCACCTCATTCCCAGGGAACAATTTTGTGCTTCAGAGAATGCTCCCTTTGGTCAGACACAGGCTGCTCAATAAAAGGGTCTGGGGTGACAGTGGGAAGCACACACTGTGCCTGAGCAGCCTCAATACAGCAGGAGCCCTACTGACCTCCCTGCAGGCTGCAGCCGAGGGGAAGGCAGATAACCAGCAGTTCAGACCTTAATGAAGAACCAGGAGCGCAGGGAAAAGAGCAGCCAGGTGTGCCAAAGCAAAGCCAGTCAGGGCTGGGGAAGTCAGAATAACTTGCAGAAGATAATACAATAAAAACAGGGAGCGCATCACAGCAGCATCCTGCTGCTCTGAGCCATTATGCTAATCCAGCTGTGCAAATTGGGAGCATCCATCAGCAATTTTCAGCCTTCTCCTGGTGGAGATTGCGGCTGAAGAGCGCGCTCTACAAAGAGCCGATCTGAGAAAGGGAACGCTCAAGTAACAGGCTATTAAAGGATTATCATTTTTGCAGTTAGGAACTTAATGAAGCTGCAGTCCCTGTGTAAGGCAAGGCACTGAGCTGCTGGGCTCTGCTGCGTGGGATCTCCTCCATCTCTACACAGAGCACAGCAAGGCCACTGCAAGCAGGGCATGGGGCATTTACTGCTTAAGGCTGGAGGAGCTGAGGCTGCAGCCCTCTGAGAAGCCTGGGATCATTGCTGGGTCCCTGCAGGAATCTATTAGAGCTCTGTGCCCCAGGATCCCGGTGACAAGCAGTAGGGCCAAGGGGTTCATCTTGGGACGATGGGATTGAGTGCCCCCTCAGCAGCACTGCTGGCATCACCACGCTGTGCAGTGCAGTTGATTCGACAGGAGATGCTTAACACTCCCTTTCTGTTTGGAAATTGATACAAAACCCCAACTTTGGTTTAGAATCCCCAGTTTACAGCCAGAACACACTCACATACCTCCCTTCAGTACAGATGAACTCTTAGCAATAGACTCCAGACTCTACATTCAAAACAAACAGCCCAACAGCTGACGGCACGTGCCACCCTGCAGTGGGACCATCCGTCCCCCAGCCACTCGCTTTGCCTCCCGTGCTCAGGTTATGCAACGCCTCGCCAGGCAAGTATGTCCTGAATAAAGATATCAAAGCAATTTTCACACTTGGAAATCACTTGTCGCAGGGATGTGATCAGGAAAAAAAAAAATCCCTGCAGCCAAACATCCCTTCACCATATTCAGCAACGCGCATCTTTATGCATAAAACCCAGCAAGGATGAAAGATCCGAAGCGCAGCAAAGGGGAAGGCTGAAATGGCAGCACGCCCCAGATTTCACAGCTCTCCAAAGCCTTCCAGCTCAGCCTGGAGACACTACAGGTTCAGAGAGTCTATGAGACACATCCTGCCTCTGCCAGCCCCACCACGCTCTGGGAGAGTATCAGCAGGAAGAGACTCAGTGCCCTTGCAGGGATGGCAGATTAATCTATTAGTTTTTTGGCAACCGGGACCCTCCCCTTAAATAAAGGGCTCACCCCTTTGCTCAGCTCATCCATCACTGCACCCAGCCCTGAGTGCTGCAACAGGAGGCATCGTCCTCAAGTCACATTGCAGGTACCTGTGAGCGTTCTGCCAGGCAGATTTGCACAGCAGAGGGATCTTTTTCTTTTCCTTCCGAGATTAACTCAGCTCAGAGCACAGAAGTTTTCAGCTTCCTTTCTTCAGGCTAATACCATCATTAAAGCAAAAGAGTTGAATAGTCTGTGCTGCGTAGGTATCCACCAAGATGTACATTGTTGAGCATTTGCTATTAATACAGCAGATTAAAGCAAGTCGAGGCTTTGTCTTCATTGCTAAAAAAGGTGCATTTTGCCATGGGATAATTCGTGCATGAGCTTCTCTGCTGCAAAACCAGAGCAAAGCTCACAATTCAACTTTGCTGCTCAAAAAAGGAGAACTCCACAGCAGCACCCACCTGGGCCCAGCACTGCTGCCCTGCATCTCCTCACCCAAGCTCCCCCAACACAACAGCTGCACGGGAACGGCTGTGAAATGAAATGCTGTATCTAACAGTCACCACGTATTTCTTACTGTTCTACAGCCCTGAAAATAAAGGCTCTAAAAGCTCCCATCAGCAATACACACTGCCCTCTTACCTTCCTGAACGAGCATCCTAAGTCATGCTCTCCATATTATTCTTCCCTCGTCATCTATTGCTTTTAATCTACTTTATTGCTTCGTACCTGGGTAGTAATTCCTCAGTTTTAGTTTAAAACCTCTACAAATAAAGCCACGTACAGCAACAGCTTTTTTTATGAGACCTGAGAATGTTTCGGAGTAAATGAGAACCGTGACTGCCCCTTATCCATCTTCCACAGACTCACTGTTAATGCACTTCCTCTTGTAAATCACAGGTGACAACATTGCTGCAGTTAATTATTGCTTTTTATGGTACCTAGAGCAGTTTCAAGGAGCTACGTAAGATTTATACCCAGGGAAAGAAAAAACACAGTGCACCGTTACTTGAAATCAAACAGCGTTAGAACAGACCCTGTTGAGTCGTCAGCAAAACCCAAGTGGAGATTGCCACAAGCAGAGGATGAAGAAGTGAGATGTGCCAAGCCCTGCAGAACAGAGCATCACCTCCAACAAAATCCTTTACAAACCAAGTGTCCAGCTCTCCTGCAGCCTCTAGGAAGAGTCTCAAGACAAAAGACAGATCATGTTTAATTCAGGGTAGGAATTGTGAATGCATCTAAATGAGAGGGTTGGCAGCAGAACAGGCGAGCTGCAGCCCCTCTGAAACTCTTGCTCTCCCTGGTAAGGAAGGAGCAGCCAAGCCAGGAGGGGATGATGGGGAGAAAGGACAGATTGCACAGGGAAATAATGGGGTCACTGCCCATGGAGGTGTTCAGGAACTGTAGAGACAAAGCACTGGGGATGTGGTCAGTGGACATGGTGGGGGTGGGTCAACAGATGGACCAGATCACCCTGGAGGTCTTTCCCAACCTTAGTGATTCTGTGACTCCACCACAGGGTCCTGCAGCAGTGGGTCAGCACAGACTCTGCTCTTGCCTTGAGGCACCTTGCTTCCTCAACCAGACTCATCCTCGCTTCAGAAGTCATGGTAGAGCAACTTGGAAAATCATGTTGTTTTGATGATGGAGTGTTTTATGAACGTTTTCCCCTTTTCCTGCCTGCAAGCAAACTAAGAGATACTGGAGCAGACAGCAGAAGAAGGATTGCACTCCATATGATGCCAAGAATCTTGCTGAAGCCTCATTTAGACTGCTGCTTGCTCCAAGCTAAGCTGAAAGGAGATGATGTATTTCAGACACCGTAACTTAATATTAACATTGTACCTTCGTAACACTCATTTCAAAAGGCTGACACCAGAAGTCTCATTAGCAGAACCATTAAAACAAGCACACAGCTGGTGGAGAGCATTTACTGTGCAGAAGAGTCAAATTCTTCTAAATTTACCCTGGTAAAATTGATTACTGATTCCAACATCTGCTGCACATTTTGCATTTCAATTCTCCTTTAAAAAGTCACCCAGCTCTCACACCAGACTGGGCTCTACAAACCAGTTCCCCTTCCCACTATACACCCAACCACAAATAAACTCCATTCAAGTCAAATGTGCTCCTCTCATAAAGCCATCATTACAGCCACAGGCACCACAGCCTACGGAAGGGCAATGTGCTGCCAGGTGTGTGATCTGCAAGGAGAAGAGCTACCAAACCATCTTTTGTTGGTCCTTTTTTAATAGGGCAAGAAAGAGCTTTTCTACACCTCGCTCATGACCCTGTTTTGCCATGAAATCTTAATTCTCCTGAAGTAGAAAAAAGTGACGGCATTGTTTTATCCAAGATCTAAGGCAAGAACAGCAAATGATGTATAAAGACAAGGCTGTACCTGACCTCCAGAAAGTGCCAATAAGCCATTTCTTTTGTTCTACTGTGACCCTTCAGGAAGGACAGGAAGGATAAGGTTCTGCTTCGTCATCACATCCTGCAGTGCCATAACATCTATTAACCTAAAGGGCTCCCCCCCCCATTTGCTTTGTGCACGGCTCTGATCTGTTTAGAGAACATTGGCACCTGTCCCCTGAAAGTTAAAGCAGCTCAGCAGTGCCCACTTGGTGTCTGGCAGCACAGCAAGTACTTGAGGTACACCGTACCGAGCAGACAGGACAGGATTCATCATGATTAAGTCAAGAAGACACCGACAGAGGAGGTGAAACCACACCAAGGTTGGGAGAGTGCTCAGCCACGTGCCGACAGGAGCAGACCCCAGCACCAACATCCACGTTTTCCTTCAGGAGTTACCATATTGCTCCACCAGATGGGAGCTAAAAGCATGGCTCAGCATTACTCTGCTGCACAAACAGGGCATGTTCTGCTGGTATGCCCAACACCATCTTTTCTCCTGTTGTTTTTAGCGTGCTCGTGTAGAAATCTATAGGTGCTTCTGCAACCCAGGGTCACTGCCTCTCCATTTGGTGTACCAGCAGCAGGGCATTTGTCTCAGTCACCAGCTCTGCTGCTTGGGATAACACCTGTGATTGATAAGCAACACATACCACCACTTCCACGCCTTCTCAACCTGCTCTAACAACGCCAAGGGAAACAGAGCACAAAGTCGAGAAAGCAAAGCAGCAGCCTTATGGTCCATTTATCAGAGCTCACAACGTCAGCTCCTTATTTCCATCCTAAGGCAGTACATTTGGTTAATGGCTTCTTCGGGGGGCGGGGGGGGGGGGGAACCATCAGCTCGATAAAACTCCAGGGTATGTGAAATATAGTTCCTCCCTCCTGAGCATCTGAACCCTGGCTCTCAATGAGCATTTAATTCCTCATTTGGATACAGCGTTAGGAAGAAACAAATGCTGGAAGAAATGCCTTTCAACGCCAAAATACACCTCTCTGATCTGGAGGCTGATAAGTATTCACATCCCTGGTGCCTCCTCCAATGGCTCGTCCATCACACCACGGCACCTCGGATTGTTCTGATGAACTCAAAGCTGCCAGAAGACAACTCTGAGACTCTCTAACACAGCATCTGCAAAGGGTGCGCTCTAAATTGCACAGAGCATCCTTCTTTTTCCTCTCTATTACATCTGGAGGGCAGAAGATGCACTATGAGAAACAAACAGAGCCTTCCGGGAGCCTACCTGCTGCTTAACAGATCCCTCTCTTGGGAAACACTTCTCAGCACAAAAAAAAGCCAACAAAAGACCATCTCAGTGAGAAAGGCAAAAATAATTTGTTCTTGGGAACAGCAGCCGACACATGAGCTCTCAGCACCCTTCAGCCATCACAGCCCTGCAGAACAGTGCTCAGCAGCACACACCAACACAGAGCAGCACACTTCAGAGGAAGACAACTGCTTCTGCCTCAAAGCAGCTCGAGATGATTCCTGTGTGCCACAAGCAACACTGAAGGACAAACTTACACACAGCAGCTTCTTGCAGCTGCCTCTGTTTAATGATGCAACATGTGCAGCTGAGCTGGGGCTGGCAGAACAGCATACTGTCCACTGGAGCAACTAATAATTGGCTCTTCTGTTATCAGTGCTTCAAGGACCCTTCCAAGTGCAGTTGCTTTTAGGAGAAAACACACCTGGTAGCTGAGCTGATTTTTACCTCCTCTTCACCTTGACCAGAGTATTTTTAGCTGTTTGGACTGACTTGCCAATACGTTCACCTTCAGTTCTTCCCTAAGAAATCTCTGCCAACACACAGCGAGGAATGAACCATCTCTACTAAGGGTCAAGAGAGGTGGGAGAGAAGCAACGTGCAAAATCAGCTTCCCAAAAGTCATCAGCATTTGTGCTCTTGGTATTTCAGCCCCTCTGCTTTTTCCACAGCCTCCTCCACTGATGAACCTTAATGAAAGGTTTATACCCAATTTCAGTCAGCTAAGAATTTGGCCTAAGCTTTGGTTCAGCAAGATCAGCCAGTACCTACAAACACACTGATAAACCTACGTGCCTTTGCAGAAACATCACTCAGTTGCATCGAGTCCTCAGGTTCTCCTAACATAATTTGGCAGAAAATGGCCCAACACAGTCAGCTCAGAAGGTAGAAAATGTAATTCAGCTGAAGCAGTCTCTCTTGTCAGCTCATCTCAGCAGGGAGCACAAACTTCTGCCAAAACAGTAAAGAGAAGTGCTTGTTCCATCAGAGCGCATTATCAGCAACCAGGAGAGGGAAGGCACGTTCATGAAGCACTTCTTCCACTTCATGTGATGTTGGGCCCATGAGTGGTTCACTACTTACAATTTAAACCTGTAACATGGTGGACTGAATTGTGAGCCAACAGCAGCAGATGGGAGCCCATGCCTTCAGGGCACCAGCTGGCTCTTGGACAGACACAAAGGAGCTTGCTGAACTCTTACATGTCTTGTACATAAGATAGCTAACATGTCCAGCACATCCAGGGCCCACTCTGCAGTCTCCCTTTAGCCATCCCACTTTTGGCTGAGAAGGTAACATGCAAAAAGAGGAGAAAAAGAAAACATTCATAACCAGGTACCTTTTCAGACAAGGCCTTTAAGCTGTCCAGGAACCTCTGCCAGAAATCTTTGAAGAGGGGTCTATCGATTCTCTTCAGGCTCTCCTTGGTGCTGGCATCCACGCTGACGTACAGCTGAGTGACAGGCTCCAAGTTCCTTGATAAGAGATAAGAAAAGGAGATGATTCTTTTCTGACATTACTGATTTTTTTAACTTCATTTTAGCCCCTGGGGTCAGAAATGTTGAGGCTCAGCCCATTCCAAGCCATCTTGTTCTCCTGGCCCATGGAAAAATGAACTCATCCAGCAGAAAGAGAACCTTAATTCATCCCAGTTCCAGTGCTGCACACAATGAACTGACTCGATCTGCAGTTGGCCTCATCTGCTAAATAAGTTTTTTGACGGAAAAAAATCAAAGGTGCTTAAAAACATAAAACAAATCCCAGCGTCCCCACAGTGCTCTCCTTCTGCTCCCAGGACTCTTATTTCATATCAACAGTGTCCAGTCACAGTGCTGGTGAAAGCAGCATCTGTGAGTCCAGCACAGATGGAACCTTCTCTGTTGTGCAAAGAATGTGGGTCAAACCCAACCCACCCCCAAACCCAAGGGTAGAAAGGAGAACAAGCAATACCGAGGTCTGTTAGCAAAGGGATAACAAAGGGCGAAAAAAGGGACAAACTAAAGAAATCTCCTCTGCCAAACAGAGCTGATAAAGGCAGCAGTGTAACACATTCATTCCTCATCATCCAGAGGGAGAGGAGATGACAGCCTCCAGATTGTGCCCCGTGACTCCGCTTCACAGCAGGTTTAGGACAACAATTTGGTAAGTGCTTTTTGTGAAGGCTGCTAATGAGGAGGCTACAGTCCCAAGCTGATTTGGTTCTTTAGAAGATAAGAAATTAGCAGCTATTGTTCAGCTGTCAAACAATGGCACCCAAAAATACACCAAGTCTCTCGCTGTCCCCAGAGGTGAGATGGCAAGAACTGACCAGGAGGAGACTGAACACAGCTGCTGGCAGCCACCAAACCAACCACTAAACGTGAATACTCAAACAACCCATCTAAACATACCTCCTCAGTGTGTATTTAGACAGAGCACAGCTCAGAACAAATGGGACGTTTCAGACAGCAGCCACGGGGTGGTTTTACAAGCAGGAGACAGGACACGGGGTAGTTAATGATACAAGAAAATGAGAACAAGCACACAGTAAGCAAGTACTTATTTTTATGAGCAGTAATGAGCACCTGCTCGTTATTATTAATGACGCTTATAAATGCAAACACATCTACGTAAGCGTTCTTGTTCACAGCCAATAATCAGAAACAAGGAAGAGGACAAGAGCCAGGTAGCTGTTCAATGAGCTTGCACACAATAAAATGTTCTGCTTTATCTGACGAAGCTGCAGCCTGTATGTGAGAGGAGGAAGATGAGAGGAGGAAGGCCCAGGGAGCACCACCTTGGAGCCCCATGGGACCTCCTGAGCCCACTGAATCCCCCAGGCATGCTCTGAGCTCACACCGCCTATTTCAGGACCAACTTGTACACTACATCTCCCCTTTGCTGACAACAGGAAGCCAAACTTGGTGCGCACTTCAGCTTAGGTAAGTCATTTGCTTTGATTAGCCAAAGATCAGTTGCAATTTTCAATGGCAGCAAGACTTGCTTTCTATTGCTTTTTTGGTTTCTTTTTAACAACAATCAGCAGATCCTACGAGATACAGCTTCAAAATATAGTATGCTCTCCTTCTGAAAGGCTATTTTTAGGAGGGAGCAATTTCTGTCGATCAGGCACATAATACACGACTTAAAGTAACTTGATTACACAATTATTCAATCATTTGGAATGCCTTTGTAGTGTATAATTACTCACTCAAAAATTGTATGCCCTTCCCCCCCTCGCTGCCATATTCAGACCACAAGAGGGAAAGGAAAAGGAAGCTCTCCGAGTGCTCGCATGGGAAGGCAGCGAGCTGAAATAGGCTGAGCTGCAAACAGCCCTCATACAGAGCAGCTCAGCAAACTGCAGGGACATCTTGCAGTGCAAAGGCATTCACTGCATTTCCTTGCTTTGGTTGGTTAAAAGCAGCCCGGTAGCTAAAAAGCCAACAGAACCAGCAGCTCATCGTGTTTGCAAAAGGAAAACTCTGGGAGTACGTTGAGGTGTTGTGAAAGTTTAGCACAAGTCCCTCTGCTGCCTCTTCTGGAGGGTGATGTGCGCTGTGCTTTGTCCCTGCTGTTATAACCATATCCTGGATCAAGAGCCCAGACAGAGAGAGAGGGAGATGCAGGTGGAAATCCAGCAGCTGCTGGGTGAGCCCTTTTTGCTGTCAGTACTCACACCAAGCTGAGTGATGAATGACAAAATGGCATTACAGCACGGCTCAGCACTGACATGCTGTAGTGGGGACCTCTTTTGTCCAGCTCTCACCTGATTTCCTCTGGGAACTGTGCGTTGGTTACCAGGAAGCTGGAGATGCCTCGCTGGTGCAGGAGCCGCAGGAAGCGGTTGATGTCGGGGTACATGATGGGCTCTCCCACCAGGGACAGAGCGCAGTGCTTCGCTGTCATCGCCTCCTCCAAGCGCTCTGCCCTCACTCCTGTCACTCCTGCAAAGAGAGAGAACGGGCATGAAATACACCCAAAGGACATGCCCCAAAGAACAACCACAGGTGAACAGCCAGAGAAACTTCAGAGCAAAGATTAAAACAAGGAACCCAACTGCAGCATCCACATGAAAATGCCATCTGCAGGTTTAGCAGATGTGAACTGCAATTATTCCACCCATGAGCAGGCAGGGGAGAGGGAAGGCTGCTCCATCCATACCCAGCTCTGTGCTCAGGAGCCCGTATGAAGGCACCCGACTATAAGCAAGCTTTTGTTCCAGATGTGTCACATCCCATTTCCTCGGCATGCCTTGATGGACTCGAACAATATCTGAGGTTTTGGGTTGGGGGTTGGTCTGCTTTAAAAAGCAAAGAGTGAAGTTTGAAAGCAGGTCCTCAGCTCACCTCCCGTTGCCTAGATGCTGGAGCTCAAACAGCACAGAAAATTACATGCTATGCTGCAAAGCCTAGATAAAAAAGAGGTGTTGGTGGATATTGCTTCAGCCTCACACAGAAAAGCTGGTCGGTGATCAGAGTGAAGCTCAGTGCATTTAAACCAGCCGGGCTTCGTCCTGAATAGGGACAGGACAAATGGCTGCACTGCAGCAACCTGACAGCAGTAAATGAGAGCTTTATTGGGAACTTATTGGGAAAGAAAGGAGCATCTCAGCCACACACGGAGATGAAAGGACTGACTTTTGTTTTTCTAGAGCTACTGTGGGCTGTTTGGGGAATTAACTTCTCTGTCTCAGCATCTGGCAATAGGACTACAGTCATTACAGTGCCAGCTTCAGAAGAAAAATTCCAGCATCACAAAGTTGGAGAGGAAATTTCTCAAATCAGTTTACATCACAGCGGCACATACAGCAAACACTCTGCAGATGAGGGCAAGGGTTTTATATGCAATCATTTGCCCACATAAATCTCAAGCTAGACAGGAGCAAAGCAAACGGGATTAGTGGGTATTGCTGCCTCCAGCTGTTATCCTACCAGCACACGTGGAACAGGAAAGGAAAGCATAAAAGCATGGCCCAGCACAGCCCCTGCACAGGCTGCTGGATGCGGATGTCACTCTGCAGCTACCTGTGATGCAAGGGACTCGAGTGCAGCAGCAAGCACAGGCATCCCCAGATCTAACTTTAAGACCCCAGTGGGGATTGCTCACAACAGACCTCCTGTAAGCCCGCAGGATTTCCTCGTCCAGGTCACGTCTTTGTTTCTCTTTGTTCATTTTTCCCCCCCCAGCCAAACCAGGGCTGTGCTGTCAGACATCTACACTTATTTCTGAGTTATGTTTCCATTCCGTGTGTGCCCTTCACAAGGGCGCAGAGCCTCAAAGTCCCTACCTACAAAACGTATCCATCAAACAAACTGCTTCACACCTCCCCACCTCCGCTCCCTGTCAGGAAGATGTCTCTCCAACAGTCCTTCTTCAGGAGCATTACGTGACATTAACTAACACTTATGGTTTCCAACACCTGTACAAACCACGGCAAACATGAAAAGAGGAGGGAACAGAACGTTTCCAGAAGCACACAGCGAGGTTCCTGCAGGACACTGACTGCACTCTGGTTGCACTCTCACAACTCCTGGCCCTGGGTAATGCTGCTAGGAAGCACATGCACGTTTCAGAGAACGTTTGGCAATTGGTTTAATGGAAAACAAGTTCCAGAAGAAGGAACGGGACTGTCTTTGCTGAGCTCTTAATACTTTACTTCAGAGACAGCTTCTGCCAAATCACTATGGAATCTTTCCTCCTCGCCAACCCTTTTTGGGAAGCACAGTAAGGGGAGAATCAGAACCGCAGAACCATAGGGGTCAAAAGGGATCCCTGGAGATATCCCTGCTAAGGGCAGGTTCCCTGCAATGGGCTGCACAGGGAAGTGTGAGCAAACAACCTGATGTGACAGGAGCACTTGGTATAAAAAGCAAGCCTGACGTACAGATTGCTGCCAATTGTTATTGCATCCAAACTGGAACAACCAAAAATCGGGTATCCCAGGGTTCTGTTGAAGCAGAGCCCTGCTGCTCAGTGTGCTTCCCACCCCTCTAAATTAGGAATGCCTGCAGTGCTGCTGAGTGTGCATTCAGTCTCACCATCCATTCACTGAGATGTGCAACCAGGCTCCTGAATCAACACTGGAATCGCCTCGCTTGTTATCAGCCACCAACCAGACCTGACCCCATTGAGCATAACCCCTTCAACCTGCCAAAACACTTTCAGCTCCTTTAAGAGCCTGGCTACCAGGAGCAGCCCAGCACCGCACGCACACAGCAGCAAGGCTGGGTCTCCTGGCTGCCCTCCCTGCAGCTCAGAATGGGAGCTCCCAGGGATCTGAAACTGCAAAATGATGCAAACCAGCCCCTGTGAGCAGCTCAGCTCGTGAGGCCCCAGCTCCAGTTATTTTTCCGCCTACTGCATAAGTGCAATGAATGAAGCAGAGCAATGCTGCTCCGCTGACACAAGTTTTCTCGCCTGTCACATTTTTAAGCCATTGGGTTCTCTCTGCACACAGCCAACATAAACAAACGGGTTCCCAAAACGACAGCCAAGGCTGAGGCTCCTCCTGCACTTTTAATGGATGCTTCATTTCACTCCTGCTGCTCACGCAGCCTCTGCTGTCAATTAGGAGGAGCAGAGTTCTAGACCTGTCCTGCCAAGCTGGCCAGCACAGTGAGCACAGGGCTGACCTTGGCAGAGTGACCGAGCTCACTGCGTGGGGAGAAAAGAATAGAAGAAAGCAAACATTTCTGTACATACAGCTGAAAAAGGAATAAGTGAACACACGAGGATTTGATAATGGAAGCAAAATAGGGTAATCTGCAGATCAGCAAACAACTGCAACAAAAAGCTCAAGGTTTCCTACCTTCTGAAATTACAGATCTTATGCCTCTTTCTGTCCTGCAGGTGACCAGGATGCTCTGATCTAAGCCCTAGAGATGCTTCTGCACCTTCAAAAAGCATCACTGACGGGAAGTTACCTTTGAACTCCTTGATCATGTTCCGATGATTCTCAAGAGCTTCCCTCAAGATCATTTCAGGTTGGTCCATTTTCCACCTCCACTCCGTGCCCACGGGGTTTGTGTGATGTCTGGAGGAAAAAGAGACCAGGGTGACTCACTGCAGTTCGCACAGACCCATCTCTGTCACCCTGTGGACTCTGGCAATGCCTAACAAAATTGGTTAACATTCTAGATGAGGGCAGGCTGCTCAAGAGGGGCTGCAGCATTCAGAGCTGTGTCTGGTGGATGTGGTTGGGCTCCCGGCTTTACTTAGCAGGAGCTCCCATCATTTCTGAGATCTGCCGCTAACCAGGTACTGACACTCAAATGCAGACAAGTGAGACTGACGCTGATTTCCCCAAGTGATTAAAACCTGCAGTTCCACATTTGGGCTGCGCTAAGGCAGATTGTACACCCAGCATCAACAAAACCAACCTTTGCAAGCATCTCTTTATCCACTGGGCAAGCAAAGACTCAAATGCAGCTCTCACACTACATTACCATCCCAAAGACCCTTCAAGCTAAAAGCAGCCTTCCTCTCTAATTTTTTATTTGCTGCCAACATGGAAAATATTCTGAATACCAACTATAAAAAGGCATTTATAAACCACTTACATGTTTAAGTACATAGCTTGTACCCTATATATTTAACAGGGCAAGCTGGCAGAAAATCAATAGGCTCTTAATGCATGCTGGACAACTATTAATTACCAGTGCCAAGCAGTCCTTGCTTTTCTAACACATTCCAACTGTTCACAAAACACACCAAGTCGTGCCTGCAAAGCAGCTCGATGGCAAACAGCAGCTTCTCCTTCCCTAGGAAACAAAGCACTGTGTGGTGGCTGACAGGATCACTACAAAGGCCACAGCACAGCCATTGCCTGTCCTTACCTCCTGAGTTGTGCACCTCACCAGCTACTTGGGTCTTGGGCAGGTAATAGGGCATCCCTTCCCAGCCTAAAATAACTTCTCTCTCTCACACACACAGCAGAAAGCCCTTCCTTTATTAGA
Organism: Coturnix japonica; assembly: GCF_054131305.1. Taxonomy (NCBI): domain Eukaryota; kingdom Metazoa; phylum Chordata; class Aves; order Galliformes; family Phasianidae; genus Coturnix; species Coturnix japonica. Next base: position 9,887,289 of record NC_140684.1, read on the forward strand.
ATATGCTGCTGCTGGAAAACCGTGAAAGCAAAGGGCATGAGATCCCTAGGAAGGGATGGGAGGGAGAAAGCAGAACAAAACCAAGAGTCGATGACCACAGGCTGCAGTGAGCCCCAGAGCCAGCAGGTGAGGTCCCAGAGGAAAGAGAAAGGCTTAAGGGCAATGAATGCTGGGGAACTGGCAGCTTTTGAAATCCTATTAAGGCAGAAGTGCAAACTGTGGCAATAAAAAGCAAAGATACGAAGTGTAACAAGAAACCAATCTGGCAGGATCACAGCACTGCTGCAACCTTGCAGTCCTCCATCTGAGAAGAACAAAATCACAGGGTCACACTCAAAGGTCGAGCCATACAACCACAGGATGCACAAAGGGGCCAGCAAGAAAGACCTCCATGTAATGACACGGGGAGCAAGCAGATGGGCAAGGAAACAGTCCAGCCGATGCACAAGGACAAAGTTTAACGTTTCTCTGTTATGCCAAGAAAATTGTTGGCACCTCCCAATGGCAAAGGGAAAAATGAGGTGAGATGATGTTAGAAAGGACAGGTAAATGATGCTCATCTGAAAGTGCTGTCACAGGGTCAGTCCCCCACTACTGCATCCACCATTAACATTAATAACAGCTGCATGAGACGCACAGATGTCAGTCCCAGAAATTGGTACCAGGATCCTTTTCCACCCCATCATGACCCTTCTGTGTAACGATGGCATCAAAGCTCCTCACTGCCCAGCAGTGGGAATCCTCCATGGCAGATGCTTCCAGGTTACAGGAATACAAACCAAATTCTTTATGGAATATTTCATTCTGTCTGGTTTGCCTCTTCCTCGGGTCCAAAAGAAACGAGGTTTAAATGAATAGGATTTATTAGCTGTTCCATCTCTCCACAATAATGGATTGTGTTTCAGACGCTCGGCCAGAGGACGTAATCAAATCACTTTGGATTGCAACACAATCACCAGCAGCGTCAGGCAGCCTCAGTCCCACACTCGCCCTAATTGATTAAGAGATTTGGTCACCCGCACATTTCCATTTAGACAATTAAGCTAAAGAGGCACTACAAACAGCGAGAGCAACTGGGAGCAATAAGGGACAGCAGCAGACTATTTTTACAGGGAGAGCTATGAGTTAGGGATGGTGCAGTAATTAAAGCCCATTTTTTAATTATTATTATTTTTTTAACACCCCCCCCTCTTTCTTCTTACTGCAACAGCCTCAGCAGTTCAACCCACAAAGGAATGATTGGGAAATAAACAAAAAAAACCCACACTGCTCTGATCTGCTGCTCAGCGCAATGAGCTGCACAACGAGGCCAAAGCATAAAGCCTCTATTAAAACATTTTGCCAGCAGCAGATCCAAACTATCACTTCCCATGTCCCCAGCAGCACAGATGGTGACTGCTAATAAGGTCTGTGTTCATACAGCTCAGCCAGTGGTGCCTGGAACGCAGCATTCAGCCTCATGGGATGAAGAGCCTGCAGGGAGCGGTGGGTTTGAAATAAAGCTACTGCTTCCAGGATTCCTCTTAAAGGTGAGGAATGGCACCTCCAGAACGATGGGTCGGAGTTGTGTGGAAGGTATGACACAGTGATTTATCCCAGTTCACACCTGGCTACTCTAATTCAGCCCCATTCTCCAGACACAGCCTGATGCTAAAGGAAGAAAGAAAAGCCAGCAGAGTTGGGTCATTTTGAAGAGGAGCAGTGTTAAATGGCCTGCACTACAATACCAGGAGCAGAGCGCTTCGTTTCGGTGATGTTACTGCTCTCTATTTGCTGTTTATGGTGTACCTTCTGTGTATGGACAAAGGGACAATAACACGCATGGCAATCTTCCCCCATCAGCACAGCCAGAGCTGCAGAATTCAATGCACCATTGCAGGCTGATAGATGGAAAAAATGAACAGGCAGTACGTTTTTCTTCAGTCATCAAATTGTTATTACACACTCTGAAGAGAAGTGGCAACTCTTGCACATTAAACATGCCATTTGCTGTGTCCTTTCAAGCCAGCACAGGATGAAAGCCCATCAAGAGAACCAATTAACATTCTGGAATAGAGTCCCAAATGCAAACTTAACAGGATAACTACCGCCTGATGCTTATACTTAATACTAACACTGGAGACAGCTTCAAAGTGCATTCAGAATTACAGCTGTATTTCTGCATGGATGCTGTCGCTTTAACATTCTCATGAAATATTTGCATTATTAGAGCTCGAAGATTGAAAAGATGGGAAAATGCTCAGAAGGCTTCAGCTGTTTTGGCATGAAAATAGTGGCACACTGGACACTGAGGCTTAGGGGTGGAACAGCTGTTACTGGCAGCCAGCCCCCTAAAGCAGACATAAAGAGCAGAGGATGTGCAGCCCCCCTGATTTGAAATAGCTAGCAAGGTAAGAGACAAGAGCTGAAAGAATAACCTGTGTCCTCCCACTCAGCACACGTCCACGTCAGCACTTCTACTTCTGCTGAGCCTCAGTGACCCCTTCGTATTCCCCAGTCCAGCAGAAGCCTCCCTCCAACCCAATCCATTCCATGATTAAGTCCCAGCCCCAGTCCAGGAGTCTCACAGCACTTGGACAGAGGAGTGCAGAGACACAAAGCAAAGGGGAGCACAGCTCCCTGACAGTGATGGAGTGGCTCAGAGCCCAGCTGGCCCACACAGGGCTGTCCAGAGCAGGTTTAGCACCACAGACACTGCCAGCCCTGCTGCTCGGGCGCTGCGCTGCCCTTTTCATTGCTATGGCACAAAAGACCACAGACACAGCAGTAATACAGTATGTAACCAGGTGACCTCTCCCGAAGTAGAGCTCCATCAGCACTTTACCTCCAGCAGAACACACATTTGTTGGCACAGGCCAGGCTCGGTGTGGCCTCCATGCAGCGATGGCTCTCGATTCCATAGAACGTGTGCTTGTAGCAGCCGCCTCTGCCTCGGAGCATCGACTGGCAGGAGAGAAAGAGACACACAAATACAAGGAAGTTAAAACTAAGTGCTTCAAATCTGCTCCCTGGGCACATTTACATTCACACTGGTGTGTAAAGTCACCTGTGATGGGTGCTGCAAGCCTGGCTGCAGCTGTGGGGCAGCTCAGAGAAATGGCAAATGCACTCCAGCCTAAGAAATACACAGCAAGAGCAGCAAACATCTGACTGCTTACATACAGCCGGACAGAAACAAGGTATTATGGTGTCAAGATTAACTGCCCTAGAGGAAACTTAAGCGTAATCAATACTTTCTCACTTTTAACAGCAAACCGTAGCAGGGTGCTTATAACTGAATTAGCCAACAAAGGAAGCAAGTGAAGCCACTTAGGCTGTAAGAATTACTGTAAAAGCCCAATAAAGAGTAACAGGGGTCAATTTAACAGCTGCACTATGAAACACTCAATTCTTCCAGGTTTTTTTGTGCAGAGTACTTATTCTAGCATGACATTAAAAGATACCCTGCCCCTCCAAACCCCAACTCACACTGGCCGCTGAGCTTCCTTCCCAGAGCTGCAGACACCTTCCCACCACACTCCTTTCCTGCTCAGCATGCAGGGAGCATGAACTGTCTTCCATTATCTCAGTTTAATAATAATAAATGAGAAAGGTTCTTCACCGCTCTCCAGAGAAAATGTGAAATATGACCGTGTAACTTTTAATCTATCTTCCTCTACCTGAAGGGTCCAAGCGATGCAGAACCAGCCTGCAGTGAGCCGTGGGGGGAGAACTGAGGTGATCTCAAACTGAGGCATCACTATGGAGCTTTCCCTACCACTCCTCCTTCCAACCCTGGTTTGTTTCTCACTGATACAAATCTGGTCCAGTGCTCCGGACGGCGCTCACACATAGGTGTGAATCTGAGTCAACGCCGCTGCCTGTAACCCATTTCAGCTCAATTTATTAGAGTTCTGTATGTTCAACTCCTGCTTAAGCTAAAAATAGTAAGGGCCTATCTAAGCACACAGAGCTGCTATTTATTTTGTGAAATGGCTTTACAGTACCGCATTAAATTTCAGTTCTTTAATAAAAATAGGTTCTCTGGTTTTCTCTCAGCCCCAGCGCTGACAAAACCTGACAAGTTTTCCTTTAAACACTTCATGGCCTTCCCTGGCACCAAGAACAACAGAAGAGAGAAATATTTGTCAGAGCGAACAGCAGAAGCATCGCTGGGATCAGCACGCCTCAGATGTTCCTGGCAATACAGCGGTGGGCTTGCTAAGCTGTTCACAAGGAGCCTTTGATGAGACAGTTCATTGATAGCGAGCATTAAATAAAGCCTCCCTGCAGCCACCCACTTCGGTGATTGCCATCCACACAGCTCTGCTCAAAAATAAACAAAGTTAATCACGTAGCAAAAGAGAGTGAGACTGGGAACTGATCGCTGCCACTGCACAGGAGCTGCTGGCTCTCTGATGAGATGCTGATCACCCTGCGAATGACAGCCTTAGCATGTTAGAATCAATGCTGCTCCTCAAATGCACATCCGTACAGAGTAGCTTTCAGCATGCGAGCTGTGAACTGTTTCTCAGGGACGTGCAGAGGCCAAAGCAAGAAACACAGAGCAAACTTCAGCCGCTTTGCTAAGCTTGCTATATGAACCTTCCAAGGGGAAGAACAGCAGAGGAGCACTGCTTGTTGCCAACCAGGTGCATCAGCCACAGAACAACAGGTCTGAGTGCCCACGTGCCATCTGAGCTCTGCTACCTTTGTCTCTCAAGACCTCACACCTCTGATACAACCTCCCCACTTCAATCCATGGTGTTCCAGTCCTGCCCTGCATTTCAGTAAGCAGGAGGGATTTCAGCAGGCAGCAGAGATCAGACAGTGATCTTTCCAGCTCTCTGCTCACACTCTGACTGCTGGCAGTGGGGCTGTAATAGCCTGGCACACAGAACTAGAGCTTGGGAAGGGAAGCATTTTCTTGCAGGTAACCGCACATTTTTAAAGGTTATTCCACTTGGAAGCTGTATACCCGAATAAGTCTCTAGCCTTCAATTTATAATCAGAAACTGTAAGAGCATACCTTTGTCCACCGACAGAGCTTCACTCCGGAGTGGCTTCCTATCAGCTTATAGCCTGAAAACAAGAGGTGAATCAAACCATCAGTTTTAATCTGCAATAACTGAGTCACGAAACAAACTAAATGCTTTGCAAAATTAAGCATCTCTATTCTCAGTACTGCTCCTCCCTGCTGGGAGGAAACACAAGAAAATGTAGCAGGCTTAACTTTGCTGGTTTGGGGCATTACCTTTACTCTGACCATGGGTATTCACAAAAGGATAATGTATATTTTGCAAACTGATGCTGAAATCTTCCTGTGGCCAGCAATTGAAGTCTCTGGCTCATTTCAGGGACTGCACCAGCGCTACCAATCCCTGACCCAGCTGTGAGCTGCTGGTGCCACCTGGAGTTTCTGAGCTCCATGTAAGTGACACTGACTACCAGCACTGCGTGCCAACATCTCAGCACAGAGCCTGCAAAGCAAACACCCCCAGCAGCACCAATCTCTGGGCAATGTCTCTGCAGCAGATCTCGCTTCCAATGCCAGGATGCGGAGCTCAGCACAGCCAGCCAAGCCGAGGCAATGAGGAAAAAAGAATATCAGTAAGAACAGGCAGCAAGAGCCACCAACTACTTTGAAAGGCAATCTCAAGCAAGGTCAATAAGCACTTGAAAAGCCCAGTCCTCAAAGTTCTTCTGAAGTCAGCTCCTGATTTTCAAAACATGCTGAAAAAACACACAGATCAAAGCTTATCTCTGTATCAAACAGTGAGTCAAAGCAGGACAGAAGTGGTTACTGAAGTAGTCCAAACTAGTACAGATACAAGCTGTCTCCTAACAGCACTTGCCTTTGGATACGAGTAAAACAGAGACATTATGGACACCCTGGTGCTAAATTTAAGCAGTAAAGACAACAACCCAACTGCAGCTTGGGGAAGCAGAATGATTTCTTCAATACCAGTGGGGTCAGCCTTTGGGTAACATTAATCCAATCCTGTTGTGTTATTGCCTACCACAAAACTACAAGTACAGCTGTATTTCGAAAAGAAAGAAGCAAGGAGCCACCGAGTATGAGCAGATTAAGAAGAATATCAGCCCGGCAAGGATTGTTTCCTGAATCTACAAGGCACTGCAGAAAGCAAATGAGAACATCAGTTAGGCTGCGCCTACTAATCACCACAGGAAACACTTGCATGAAAGGTTTGCTTCTATTTTCAGTTCATTTCATGACATTTACCTAAACAGATGAAGCAGCAGGAGCACGCTGCCAGCCTCGCTCCAGCTATACTTGTTACTGCGGGTATTAAGTGGCTCGTGCTGTATTTGTATTTTATGCAAGACTGAACAGTGATGGGAAAGAAATCGGCATCTTCTCACAGCACAGGACTGGCTCTGACTTTCAAAGCAGCAGCAGCTGTTACAGAGGACCTTTATGAAGGTATTTGCAAGCAGCCAGCCACAAGGGCCTCCAGCTACACAATCCAATACTTCAGGTTATATTTAGCGCTGGCTTTGGATTCCAGCTAAAACAAAACTATTGTTTAAGCAATATTTGGTTTACCTATGGGCTGCAGGCTAAATTTGTCCGAAGGTGATTAAAAATAAGAGTGCGATGGGGGGCTGAAGAGATGCTGCTCAAAGGCAAACTCCTGTTACACAACCACAGTTCAAAAGAACAGCTTTCTTGTGTATCACCACCACTGTTGTTGCTTTCTCTTGGGCTAATTATGCCCTTAGGGATAATGCTGAAGAGACACTGCACCTATACCCAATGCAACCAGCTGCTACATAAATTAGGTGATCTGACTGTTGCACTTGTTATTTTCAAGGGGACGGTGCTGAGGGGAGGAGCAGGTTTTATTTCCTTACAGCCTCATAACACTGTCCTGGTGTGTTTTATCTGCAAGAAAACAGCTATGACATGAAAAGAGAAGAAAGGCAGATTCTTTTCTTTCTCTCTTGTTGGCTCCTGTCATTCAGCCTGCAGATTTAAAGAACAGTTCTTTACTTTACAGTTAATGAAAATAAAAAATGAACAAATGTGCCAGACACTTGATGGGCAGAACAACACAAGTCACATACAAACGCTTGGGCTAAAGAACAACTGAGATCCTGCAGAGCACACATTGTGATCCCCCCAGCTGCAGCACAGGGGAGCTCACATCGCCCTCCATTGTCCTTCTCCCAGCTTTACTCAACTCGTTAGCGTGTATCATGCTGAGACGCATTGCAGAGCTTTAGATTCCTCCCCTGGAACAACGAAGCAGACAGCCCTAGCCCAAGCTGTTCTGTAGGCTCTAACCAGGGGCAGGACTGGCAGTTCCATCAGCAGCTTTCTCCAACAGCAGCAGACTCGCTTGCTCCATTCGAAGTCTGCCATCAAGCCTGGTCCAGCACACCCAGGCTCACAGAACCTCACCTTGTTTTGTGAGTGCATCCCTCAAGGCTGCAGTTATCATTTCTCTCCTTTCACCAGCCTCCTTCCTCCCAGATGTCTCTCCAAGCAAACTTGTTCCAGCATCTCCATCCTCCAGTTCACGTTCTCTCTGTTTGAAGACAGGGAATTGCACTTAGATTCAAGCTTGTTTTATTTCTGGGACAGATGAAGGAAGACAGACATCACTACAGCGATTTAGACAGCCCTGGGAGCTGTGCTCTCTACAAATCACACCAAGAACACCACCAAAATTTGGTGATCACCAAAGACCCTGCAAGAAAAGGCTGTTTCCTTCATGCAGCTCCAGACAATGAGCTGCTGCATCCCACACATCCGGCTTCCAACAGCTGCACCTTTATAAACATGCTTAAGCTCCTGGAATTTACTTAAAAGAAAGAAAACAACACAAATACTGAAGTACCAACTATTAGCATAAGTTAAAGGAGAAACAAACAAGCGCGTTAAGAAAAGCGTGAATCTGCCACTATGTAAGTGTCACTTCTGAGACTCTATGGGTATTTATTGCTTTATGTCTGCACAAAGAAGCATGAAAGTGGAAATAATTACTTTGATATTTCATGCTACTTGTAATCTGTCAGTTCTTTATGGCTTTTTTGAAGTATTAGAGAAGTTACGGATAAACAACACAGACCAACAGAGGACATTCTGTTTCCACGCAATAAATTCAACATAAAAGTCCTTTTTGTGCCATGAAGTCATGAAGAAGTTCGTGTTGCTTCCAGTTTGAGTTTACCCATTATTAGCATCACTAATGAAAGCAGTGCTCTTCGCTACCCCAGCTGTGTTCTTTGCACAGAGAAAGCATCCCAGCCCCATCACTAACCTGCATCACCCAGCACCACCCTGAACACCTCCAGGGATGGGGACTCCCCACCCTGTCCATAAGGAAACTCTTCCTAATGCCCAATGTAAACCTTCCAGCTGCAGCTCCAGGCTGCCTCCTCCCAACCTCACTTGTAGCCCCAATAGATGACTTTGCAGCCTCCTTTCAGGCAGCTATAGAGAGCAATGAGGTCTCTCTCGGTCTCCTTTCCTCCAGACTCAACAACCCGAGGATGCTTCACTGGTAAAATATTAACATTGCTAGAAAAGCCTCGTGCATAAGGAAGGAAGGAGATAAAATCCTCAGCTATTAATTCTTAAACAAAGAGCTTCTCCCACATCATTTAATCCAGAGCTAGGCACAGCCATCCATATACAAAGGAAGGGCACTATGTCAGCACAGATTCATTAGCCATCCAAAGAGAAACACAGGGCAGGATTTCTGAACAGATTCATCCTGGCATATCTACTCCCCAATCTCATGCCAGGTTAATTCCCCCAGAAGAACTCAATATGCATTATGTAGCACATCATAATATTAAAAATGCAGAGATTCACTTCACTACAAATAAGATATTGGATCCCAGGCAGCCTTCAGGGAAAGTCCTGAATTAAAGGGTTTTGCATTTCTACCTGCCTGTCGCGCTGCTGCAACAGCAGGGAAAAGCACCTAAACATGAAATAACAAATAAATAGAATTGCCTTGCTGGCAAGGCAGAGGCATTTATTTCAATAATCATCTTCCCCTCAGAGATGCTGTTAATAAATGTTTTTCCCCTCTCATCCTGATGCAGAAGGCTGTAAACAAAACAATCATCTGTTTCCCTCTGATCCGCAGTACCTGACTTGCTCTGCCTGGCAGGCGACGGGCTTTGGGCATTCACACCCCACTGAGTTTTACTTATTTGCTTAATAAACCTTTCATATCTATTATTTAGGGATTGAACGCAGAGAATGAAGTTAAACCTGCACAGAGCAAACTTCTCCAGCTGCGGTGATTTAGCAGAAAGCCCTGTAGTAAATCTAAAGCAAGTTACAATCTTTCCCTAACAAATCAAGCGAGCGGTGACAAGAGCCAGCTCCTCGTGTCCTTGAAATACCTCCCTGCCAGGAGACTGCAATCACACCCACCCTGCACTCACACAGCGCCCACAGTCAGGAAGAAGCAGGAATCAATCCCAGCTTCTGGGATACTCGCAGCACAGCACAGCTCCTGCAGCCCCGTGAGCCCAGCAGGACCTGCCCTGCCCTACACAAGAGGTGTCTGAGCTCTCCCTGCATTCCCATTTCATCAAATGCTTTCCCAACTACGATTGCGAGCAGGAAGAAAGGCAAATTGCATCAACTCCATGCAAAAGCAGCCTTCCCTGGGCTAAACTATGTTAGTGTTTTTAGCCTCATTGCTGTATTCATGTGCCAGAGCTGAAAACAACACATTCCCTGAAAAGCTTTTACTCCAGGAAGGAAAACAGACAGAATACAGCTCAATTTTGGCTGAGCTTGTTTCCTACTTCACCTCCCCCTGGGCAAACACAAGGCAACCCCAGCCTTGTCCTGACTTAGTGCATCATCCATCAGGGCCGCCTCCACCTCCTAACGAGTGAAAGGTGCACACATTAAGAAAGCAGTAATACATCAGAGGCCGCAGACAAGAGAAAAGGAGCTGAAGCTAAGGGAAAAATGTTGGCAAGGTTATCGGGAAGAGACAGCCTGGCAGCAGTAGTACAACTTGCTCAGGGGAATGGTTAAATGAAGTATTAAAGTTCATGAGTTCCGTGAATGAAGAGCTAAAATCCCAAGCAAGCAGAGCTCTGGTGACAAGGGAGCAGTTAGAGCACGGACAGATCTCCCCTTGCACAGTCCCAGCCATTGGGACACTACAGTTTTCCTGGCAGAGCAGCCTTCCCATGAGACACAAACCTGAGTGGAAACACCAGCACAGGGCATCAGCTTGCACTAAAGCTCAGAACAGGGACAGAGCAGGACTGCTGCTCCAGGTTCAAAGTGCTGACTGTCCTAACCAACGAGCTGAACTGCAGTTTGTTCAGCCCGTGGATTAATGATATCTAGCTGCTGTCAGTCATCACTAAAAACTGCCCTGAGCATTCCTAGGAGAGCACAGAAATGAGTATTAGGAACTCAGACTGAGTAATCAGTGAACCAGCGAGCACCCTAACAGCAAGGAAACCTTATTAAGAATAGCTGCTGGTGTGTATATAATCACAGGTTACATACCCACTGCATACACCAGTGCCCAGTTAGGCATGCGAGGCTGAACTGAAGCAAAAAAGCAGACAGGAGGAAAGCAGAACATGACAGCTGAGGAGCAGGGAGCTCAGCAGTTCATTCCTCTGCCCTGGATTGAAAAAGGAGGAGGTGCGATCAAAATCATGGTATGGATTTTTGGGCAGTGTCCCAACAACAGCCAAACCCCACAGAAGGGCTGATACCTACAGAACAAAAACCTGAGAACAGAAACTTCCACGAATCTTCAGTGAAGAACCAGAGAGGAGTTTTCATCTGTATCTGCCTTATTCTATAATGCCAGGAGGTCTGAGCAGCAGGCACTGCTCAGAATGCTGCTCCAACAGCCCTGCAGCTCAGAGCCCATCGATGCCCATTTTCTTGTATGCTCAGCATCAGAATCTTCAAGAACACTTCCCAGGGTGCACACACATCTGCAGGGCTGCAGAAGGGATGTGGGGATTGCTTCACAGTGCTGTAATATCACGGCTGTGCTGTAGGGAAGGCTTTTTACAAGCTGTAGTTAAACCAAGTCTCCATTTCACACGCTGCTTTACGGTTCTGTCGATATTTGTTGGAGTTGGGAAGCTTCATTGGACACACCATAAAAACGACTGATTTTCAAAGCAAACAAGAATCAAAACTGAAAGAAACGCGCCCGTCTCCCCCCAAAAGTGAGTAGTTTATATTTGAAAACTGGGACATATATTCACGTTTTTACTCCTTTCTCCCACGCTACAAGAATCAAAACTAAAACCTAGGAAACAAGATTTCACAAGCATCCTCCGTTCCATTTCTTTCTCTTCCTTCCAGTTCAGGACTAAGGAAAGAACCTTTTGTGTCTACACCCATCTTTCACATAACCCAGACACTACATGGCCCCTTAGTGAGAGCCCCAGGCACAGCTCCCATCTCAAGAAGGTCACTTGGCCCAAAACTGCATGTGAGCCTGTGATCAGCGAACTGCAGAGCAGCAAGGAAAGGTCCTATTTGCACTTCTGCTACATCCCCAAATAGGGGCCATATGCAAGTCTTCCAAGTACTCAATTAACAGTTCCGGCCTATAATCTGTTCAATTATTTGCATTAGCCAGCTTTTCAGGACTATTAGATCAAAGGACACAAGATTATTGTAATTATAATCTTCTAAAGAATACTTGATTAAACCCAAACGGAAATTGCTTGGTTTCCACCATAATTAATCTTCATTAACTGTAAGAAAATATAGACCTGACACCCAAAGCCCTGCTCAGCATCCTTCATGAGCAAAGTCCCACTTTCCAAAGTTAGGAGCTGTTTGGCACTCCATCCCCAATCACGGTGACAGCTGGGTTACAACAACCCTCCACACACAGATATTTGCCAACACAAACACAGACCCAGGCTGCCCACTCTGGAGCTATAGCAGCTCTGCCTGTACCAGTAGCCAAAAGGATGAAGCTTTCCCCATGCAAAAGTTTAGCCATGCTATTAGCAGAAAAATCCACAGCACGGTTTGGCACACACCTAAGCAGTCTGTGCACACTGTGGAGCTCATCTAGGAGAACACAGATGCACACATAGGACCTAACACCTTACTCAAACACATTCCTTTGGCAGCAGATGCTGTGCTCCAGGCCATCCTTGTGCTCGTCACTCCTTGGATACAGCAGCAACACCAATAAGGCACCTCCTCCCTGCTCCTTTCCATCAGCAGATAATCATTCTGTGCATTGATTTGTGGATTTCAGCTGCGTTATTTGTCTGGCAAGAACCTCAGAAAATGCAGAAGAAAGAAATACCTCAAGAAACAGAGCAGAAAGTTTGTGGGAAATGGTAAGCAGATGGGCTGGGCTGCTGCAAGGCAAAGCCTGATCACCTCCAGCAATGGACAGAGAACAGAAAAGGCTGCAAATAAAGAGGAAGCTCAATACTCAGGGGGACTTCAAACTTCCAGCCTGTTTTACATCTTGATATCTAACAGCTTTGCCTCACTACCCATTTATTGACTAATTTACAACAGACTAAAGAGCAGCAAGGGGTATGGGGTCTACCAACCAGCTCAGAAATAAGGCTCTTTATTCATAGACCTCAAAGCTCTTTACAGAGGCTCATCAGGGAAAGACAGTATCACACTGCATGCCAAAGGCTGCCCAGGCAGAGGTAACCTTTACAGCACTTTTCCTCCCTTTTCCACCAGGTACTCCCAGGATTTACAAGGTAAAGTTAAGCCTCAAAATCACTTTTGTTTGCCTAACATGGAGAATTACAATATATTAAGACACAAAGAAGAATGTCTTAAAGGAAGTGGATAAGGTGAAATGTCCCTGGGCCAGATTTCAGGGATGGAAGCCCCCCCCCTCCTTTGTATTTATGCTCAGAATGTGACTATCAGAATCATTAAGCTTTGTTTTAGAAAACAGGAACATTCATCACTGAACTGTGCCAACAAAACCTGCCCATTTGATTACTCCACAGCCCATCCAAAAACATTAGATTATTATTACTCCTCATGCAGCAGTTTATAAATATGAAGGTTAAAAAAGCCATTTAATTCCCTGGGAACTGGTCTACATTGATCTGCCTTTCCAGTTTATCGCCATCTCCCAGCTGTGGGAGATAATCTACATTAAGAAATGGTTTCCCTGTGATTAATTGCAGTCTGGCAGGCCACAAACACACCCATTAGATTTCACATTGCACTGATAAGCATATTTCAGGGGTGCATCAACAGCTTAGTAGGACAGTACCGCAACTACACAGAAGTTTCCCTTTATACTAAATATATATTCAAATATATTTGAATGATTTCCCTTTGATATCTCCTTCTGCCAACTCCTGAAGTGTAATATAATCCTGGGATACCCACATTTGAACTCACTGGCTCCTATACAGGTAATGCAGATACAGAAACCCAGAGCACTTGCCTTTATAGGCAAAGATTACTGCAGGAATGGATGACATCGGTGTAAAGGGAAAGAATGTCAGAATGATTTCACACCAGTCAACACTCTGAGAAAGAATAAGTGACCAAAAGGGACAACACAACTCAGCTGAAAAAAGGAACCTCTCATTGCACGAATTCATGGCTACTGGAGTGAGGGGAACTTAAGAAAGCCAACAATGCATTGCATTTAAAGAACTGTGTCTCCCAGCCTGGGAGCAAAATGCCCCATCGCAATGAATTACTTCCACAGAAACAGATCTTCCTGCTCCTTTGTATCAAGTCTTCAGCATTTATTTTCATTAGAGTAAATAACATCACCTGTGGGATCTTTTTTTACAATTCAAGTGTTCACATAAACCTGCTGGCAAATGAATACATTCCCCAGGAGATTCACCACCAAGACAAAGTCATTCTTTCTCCCATCTAATGCAATGGATAGCCACCAGGTCAGGCTCCCTCATGAAATATTCACCCAGCTGTACACTGCTGTCACTCTGGAAACAACACACCTGTCCAAGAGGGCTGAAGACTTACACTGAAGTCATCACTGAAGTCTGTTTCTCCGTTACCTGCTCAGGTTACAGCAACATGAAACCAGAAGTGTATTTTTAATCAGACAGTGAGAACTCAAGGCCTAAATTTTCACAGAACTGCCCGTCTCAAATCATCTCTCATTCCTGCTGCTACAGAAAACACAGTTCCCTTTTTGTCACTGACCTCTAGTGGTGAGCACACACAGGAGAAGCACCACCTCACAGCACGATTACTGTGAGCAATGTAGACCCTTTCCCCATCAACAAATGAAAAACACACTTCATTTTTTCCCCTTTGCAAACCACAGCAGGTAAGACAATGTTCTGCTATTCAGGGATGGAAGCTCTCACCCAGCAGGGTGACTAACCCCAAGCTTAGCAGAGCTATGCATTAAATCAGACTTGAAGGCAAGCAGTAGGGTTTACCTTCCTCCCACTCTACAGACTAAGGATCAGAGATCCCAGTACTCCCGTGCTAGCTGTCTTTCCTCCTAAGCCTTCAGCTTGCTGTGACCCCAGGTTTGCCTTGCTACAGTCCAGCTGCGTAACCTTGGCTCAGGCTGGCAAGGTTTCAGGAAAGCAATGAGAAATCCATACTGTAGAGTTGTGCAAGGCAAGAAAGGTAAATTGCAGGTTTGTTGAGATGAGAATACAGTACGTGTACTGTTGGCACTCCACTCTCTTGCCATGACATATCAGCACTACACACACCTACATTTCAGCCAAGTATAATAACGGGATTTGTGTTTAGACACAGATAACAGTGGCAGAGTTGTACATTCAGACATTTGATATTCACCAGGGAAGTCATTTCCCTCAGCCTGAGAGCAATGGGTTATGCTGCAGCATTTGCTCAGCGAACAAGTCAAAGCCAGTTAGCAAACAACTAAATGCAACATACTTCCAAGCACGTTCTTTTCTGGGACAGGTTTGCAAACAGTTCATGTTTAACTAGACTCTGCAGGTTTTAATCCAGCAGGCAATATTTTAATCAATAACAAAGACCTGGCAGCTCTGCAATTGCTATAATAGCAGTACCTTGGCTTTCTTCATGTGGTTCATGATTTTGCCGAGATCTTCAACATCAACAACAGAATCTGCGCCTCCAGCTTCCTCAGCATCAGCTTCCTCCTCACTGGTGGTTTCAAACAATTCTTCAGCCTGTGTAAGTGACCAGAGGAAAGAACAGGAACATATCTGCTGTGATAAACAGAATAAACTTCACTCACACTAACCAGTGAAAACAATTAACACTCATAAAGACTAATGAGAAATATGCTGTAGGCTGCCAATAACTTGTACAAGAGGAGATGCCCTTATTTCTAGCTGTTCAGTAGTATGCAGACCACATGAGCCACAGAGCCACTCAGTCAGATCTGCACTAACCACTGGTCCCTCTTTTTGGATTACTTTGTCCACTAACCCCCATCTCATACCCATCTCCCCTCTCTATTCCATACTAAAGAAGGATCAAGCCTAAGCCCCTCACAGCACTTCTCTGGCCCATGGGACAGGAGGAAAAAGTCAAATAGCACTTCAATATGCACCACACCAGAAATAAGAACCCACAGATTTCAGCTCTACCTCAGTGTTCTCAAACTCTGGTGCTCCACGTTCATTATTTGAACTCTCCTTACTCTGCTTCCCTTGAGATTTGCACTTCCCCTTCTTGCACTTCCCACTGCAGGGCTTCTTTTCCCCTCTGCAGAGGGCCTGGAGACGACTGAGGAACTTGGTTTTCCAGGCATCAAAGTCAGCCTCAATGCTGCCATGCTTGCTCTGTACCACATTGCAGTCCCCCTCAGCACGAGTCATGATACGCCTGGCACTGAGCATCCACAGCCACCTGTCAATGTTTCTTCCAACCTGGGATGGGATGGAAATTAGAGAAACTGAATGAAGATCAAGTGAAAACGTGCAATTAAGAAAGCAAAGACAACAGAACTGGTGAGCTACAGGGGCTGCAGGATGGCAAAGCAGGGATTTCTGGACTCCCCATCACCTGCTGACTCAGATTGTGGACACAGGTCAGTCTAATCCCCACTACACACCCTCAGGCTTTCATTGTAAACATCTCTGACCCCAACCACTCACTGGTGCTACTCAGTGTTACTGTAGTTAGGAAGATTTAGCCATTCAGAGGAGCAGAATAGAAAGGTAATGCGAATATACTCACCATGTTGTAATGTTCAACATAAACTGAGTTTCCCAAGCCAAACACAGCGTATCTCAGGCCCTTCAAATACGTTTTGCCAAAGCGAAAGTCATTTGAAGTCTCTTCCAACCACTTGCAGAACCAGGCTGCGCTCTCAGTTGGCTGCCCATCTGTGTACGTAGCCACCAGGAACACACAGATGTTCCTGCTGGTTGTCTGTTGTATAATAAAGAGAACAGGATAGGAAAGATCACTGTGGTTTTCAAAGCACTTTACATCAAGACAAACTCTAACAACACACAGAGAACTGGAAGGAGTCAGAAGACATGGGGTTTTTTGTTAAGTGGATTGGAAATGCTACAGGGTAGTAATCTCAACAATGGTGAGTGCCCATCCTCTATGCAGAGCCTCCCAAAATCAGCCAAGAAATATCAACAAAAACACGACAGCAAATTCTGACGTCCACCTCCCCTACCCAATCAACAGCTTCTTGAACAAACTCTTGCAGTGATATCACCTCCCACAGATTCAAGAGGCAGCTATCAATATTTACAGGTGAAAAATCGATCAAGGATTGCTCAATATAAATATGTCTCCAAGGAATTTTCTTACTTCAGGCTCTGAAGGTGATGGAGGCATCACAATCCATTCATTCTGGTGTTCAGTCTTTCCCCAGGTGTACCCCTGTCAGAGCCACAGAACCAGCTCACACAAAATCAGGCTCTGTATCAGCATATTCTACACGATGTTTTACAGTAACTTTCAAGATCAGTGCTGAGGACTGATGAGCCGTGCTTTCCTACATTGAATATAGTCAAACCAAGTAGCTCTGGGGACTTCCAGGACTACAAGAGAAACCCCAAGAGGAAAAGAGCCTTGACAATCTCCAGAAAACCTTGTATTAAAGTACCTACCTCCTCTGCTAGACAATCATCAGGATCATAGTCTCCCATGCTAATGACTTCCACGGGCAAATTAAAGCAAGTAACAGCTTCAGCCAAATCCTCTGCGAATCTCTAAGAAGTTAAAGGTAGAAAATTATCAATGACAAACCCAGCTACAGCAAACGCCAAGGAACCTCCATGTGCCCAGTCATAAGATTTCTTACAGTGCAGACACTCGAAAATTGGACACTGCACCACAGCTTTCACATCATGCGCTATTTTCTAATGAGCTTTCCAATAAACTTTCATAGCTCAGTGTTTACAAGGCAAGTAACACACTGGAATCTCAACTTCAGGCGTGTGGATAAAGTAGTAACTTATACCTTTGCTGTGCCAGTCTGAGACCCATAGAAAATCTTCACCCCAGCGACATAGACCTCCTTTGTCTGCAGAGCAGCATATCCATTGACTGCTTTGTCTTCTACTAGCTCAGATGATGATAGATTCCCATTGGAATTTTCATCCTAAGGAAACAAAAAAAAAGCATTGTGTCTCTTTTCCACACACAGATTTTGGGTTCTTCTTAAGAATGTACTTAAGAACTCCCTCACCTTCCTCCTGGCTTTGGTAGTGAAGAACTGAATAGCAATCCAAAGGCCGATCCCAAAAGCAGTAACAGAATAGATGTAAAACCTGTACAGCCATAAGGACACCAGGCAAGTGTAGAGAAAGCTCCACGTATCCATTGAGACATCTAAACCTGGAAGAAATCACAAATGTAGCAGAAGCAGATTCCTTCAGAAGGAAATCAGAACAAGAAAACCACACTACACCCACATTCTTATGCTCTCAGGCTCTGCAAAAAAACAGCTCTCAGCTGAAGACAACATTACTATTGAAACACAGACCTCCACGTTCTCAGCAGTGCATATGCAGTTCCATCTACATACCCAAGCTCATGTTTTAGGCTCCCATATGGAAACACAGCACTTTTCTGATCTAGGGCCGGTTCTGATCCAAAGAAAAGCAGAAAACACTCACGCAGTGCTACTGCCTAAAACATCCCTAAGAAACATCAGCTGGAGTTTAATGGCCTTCACTTCACCCAGAACCAACAAACATAGATCTCTGCAGATAGGAAATGATGCTCCAAGGGAGGAAATCAGCCCAATAGAGCTTGATACAGAACCGAGACCTTGTACATGCACGACACTGTGCTGCTTCTAACAGGGTTGGTACAGAGCTTCAAAAACAGACTGAAATCTGGATTCAGACTGTGTTCTCCCAGAGTTGTACATCACAGTGAGGTTTAATTTACAGCCATTGAGAATGATATAAACTGACTTGAGCCACAGAACTGTAGGGGTCAGACGGGACCCGTGGAGCTCCCCCATGCTCAGAGATGGAGTATTTCCCAGCAGCTGGATGCAAACACCATCATTTCCCCCTCGTATCGCTGGATGAGGATCCCAGCCGGGTCCCTCCCGTTCCCAATCACTGTGCCCATTAAATCTGTACCCCAATAACAGCCATTCCCGTTCCACCCACCAGAACACACCCGTTAACCCACTGAGGAGTCTCTATACCCACAGCTACACCCCCACTGAGGGTCAGGCAGCCTCTAATTACCGCACTGAGGGTTAAACCCTCTGCCCTCCCCCCCAGCACCTCATAACCCCCATCAAAACACCCGACCCCACAGCCCCCAATTAACTACCCGACCCTCCACCCCGAGCACCCACCGCCCGCCATGTGCCACCTCCATCCCCTTCCGGCCCTGCAGCTCCTTTTTCCCCCCGGACGGCTTTTTCCGTGCACAATAGGGCGGAAATTACGTAGAGAAAAACCAATGGGAAGATCCTAGGCACAGTGCGTAACGAGGGGGGGCAGCCCGGCAGATCCGCCGCCATGTCCATCTTCACCCCCACCAACCAGATCCGCCTCACTAACGTGGCCGTGGTGAGGGCACGGCGAGCCGGGAAGCGCTTCGAGATCGCGTGTTACCGTAATAAAGTCATGGGATGGCGAAGCGGAGCGTGAGTGCCCTGCAGGCCTGGATGGGAATGGGGGCAGGACTCGGTGGGGCCTAGTTGTGGGGCTGTGGTGGGACTTGGGGAGGGGGAGGCCTCGGTGGGGCCTGTGTGAATGTGA
Organism: Coturnix japonica; assembly: GCF_054131305.1. NCBI lineage: Eukaryota > Metazoa > Chordata > Aves > Galliformes > Phasianidae > Coturnix > Coturnix japonica. The sequence continues at coordinate 9,906,447 of NC_140684.1, forward strand.
ATGGGGAGGAGCGGCTCTATGGGGTGAGACTGTGCAGAACAGGGTGTAAAGGGAGGCAACGGGGAGTTGAGGGGAAGGGAGAGCCCGTGCTGAGGGCTGGATGTGACATAGAGGGTGTGGGTTAGGGTTTAAGGGAGGAGGAGGCCCCCGTTGGGTTGACTGTGAGGGAGGGAGGCCTCCATGGGGCCGTCTGTAGGGGAGAGGTCCCCTGTGGGACTTTAATGTGAGGGAATAAGGCCCCCAGTTTGCAGAGGGAGGGTCTGTGGGACTCTTCTTCACTAGGAGAGTGGTGAGGCCCTGGAACAGGCTGCCCAGGGAGGCTGTGGATGCCCCGTCCATGGAGGTGTTCAAGACCAGGTTGGACGGGGCCATGGGCAACCTGATCTATGGGGTCTCTGTTGGGATCTGTGGGGTCTATGGGGTCTCTATGGGGATCTATGGGGTCTCTATGGGGATCTATGGGGTCTATGGGGATCTATGGGGTCTCCTGGGCAACCTGATCTAGTAAATGTATATATTTGGTGGCCCTGCCAGGCAGGGGGGTTGGAACTACATGATCCTTGAGGTCCCTTCTAACCCAGTTCATTCTGTGATTCTATGGAGAAGGCCCCCAGTTTGCAGAAGGAGGATCTGCAGGACACAGATGTGGAGCTGAAGGAGCCCAGGGAGTGCCTCAGTTTCTCCATACTGCCTCCACCCAGCTGCTCTGACTCAGCCCTTGGCAATAGGGTTCATTTCACCCCACAGCCCTTTCTAACACCGCTGTCCTTTACTAGGGAGAAGGATATTGACGAGGTCCTGCAGACCCACACGGTGTTTGTCAATGTTTCCAAAGGCCAAGTGGCAAAGAAGGAAGACCTGGTCCGGGCGTTTGGAACGGATGACCAAACAGAAATCTGTAAAGTGGTAGGTTCTGCATGTTTTGCAATACATAGTGAAAAGGTTTATAGAAGCTTGGAGATGTAGATGGCAGGCTGACCTGGTGGGCTGGTTTGATACTAAAAGGCTTTCATAGAATTTGTTCAAAAATGGGCAGAAAGCTCAAGGCAGCTCCTTGTAGTGTTAAATTTATTTATCTTGTTGATAAGAGTTCTGATTATTCTGCATAGTGTGCTGCTTTTATGTACTGATCTGTGCAGACAGAGATGGGCTGCAAGGATACTCAGAGGGCTGGAGCACTGTTCCTATGAAGACAGGCTTAGGGAGTTGGGCTTGTTCAGCCTGGAGAGTATAAGGCTATATAAGTATAAGTATATTGGGCTTTTTAGCTAATATGTGGCATTGATTAACCTCTTTATTTTTAATGAACTCTACAGATTCTATCGAAAGGGGAGTTGCAGGTATCAGACAAAGAACGACAAACGCAGCTGGAGCAGATGTTCAGGGACATTGCAACTATTGTGGCTGACAAATGCGTGAACCCTGAGACAAAGAGGCCATACACTGTAATCCTTATAGAAAGGGCCATGAAGGATATTCACTACTCTGTCAAACCAAACAAGAGCACTAAGCAGCAGGTTGGTGTTCTCTAAAATCAGCCTGCACTCACAGGTGTTGCCTTCAAGTGAAATTTTGCTATGGATGTTCTCACAGGAATAAAAAAGCCCTGCTGTCAAAAGGGTTTGTCAGCTGGCTGATAGCTGAATGATGAGTAACTTCTGATGCTGATGGAAATTAGAAGTTTTGATCTCTGTGGCGTTTGAATGTTCTTTCTTCTTTTCTGAATGTCTTTGTAGGCACTGGAAGTGATCAGACAGTTAAAGGAGACCATGCAGATTGAACGCGCTCACATGAGGTTACGATTTATTCTTCCAATAAAGGAGGGGAAAAAACTGAAAGAGAAGCTCAAGCCACTAATTAAAGTTATCGAGAATGAAGACTTTCATGACCAGTTAGAAATTGTAAGTGATAAAGCAGATTTTGGCTTTCACACATGATTTGACTACATCTATGCAGTGTAAAATAAATGTAGGGAAGTCATTTAGATAAGCTGCAAAGGTATCAGAGATGTGGTTCTCCTCTGTACCATAAAGATTGGAAGTAGACATTATTGCACAGAGCAGGTTGGTTTGGGTTGAGGAGAAACACAGTGTAGTTTCTCTTAGCAGTCATTATGCTGAACTGAACAAGAACAATTTTTAAAGGAAAATTAAATATTAGGCCTTGAAAAGTTGATGAGAATCAAATATTATTGCTTGACTGATGATCTGTGGAATATTTCAGGTGTGCCTTATTGACCCGGGCTGCTTCAGAGAGATCGATGAGCTGATCCGGTCTGAGACCAAAGGGAAAGGAACGCTGGAAGTGCTCAGTCTGAAAGATGTGGAGGAAGGAGACGAAAAGCTTGAATAACGAAAACCCTCCTGGAGCTCTACAACTACATCAATGATGTTTAACAGCTGGCGTTAGCCGCTCATTTCTGTTTGGCCTTCTTGTTTTTGTCCAACCTCTTGCTGCCAAATACCTTCTGACACATTAACCCTTTGGGATTTTTCCATGCAGTGTGGTTTTTTAATCATCTTTCGCTTGCTTGGTTTACAGGTGATTTGCCTGTAGGAACATTTTGTGTCAGAGTTGCACTAATGAGAATTGAGTGAAGACTTGATTGTGAGTTCAGCTTTGGTGAATGTTCAGGGTTGCTGATGGAGAGTGTTTGACTGATACGGTGCCAATCACTTTTGCTTTGGGTTGTCAGTGTTGAGTGGAAGACTGCATGGGCCACTGAGGGGTGGGTGTTGTATGTGAGGAGAGAAACCTTTGGGAAGGAGAGATACATTCTCACTTTCAGACAAGTGCAAAGTGTGGATCACGTCTGCTCATCTCTTGGCAGCATGAAAACTGATGTAGACATCCATAATTGGCTGCTTAATAATTACATAATAATTTAAAGGACCATTCTTGTATATTTCCTTCACTGGGTATAACAGCACTTGCTAGCTTAGAAAAAAAAGTTCTCCAAATAATTTATTCATAAAATTATATTTAGCTACATTGGTAAAAATAAGGATAATAATAATTATCATCTATTTATGTATTGCAGATACAGAAAGAAATAACTATTTTTGTTATAGCATAGGAGCTGTCCCTGGTGCATTTGGAAGCTGAAGGCGTAGGCTGCATTTCTGAGCTGTTGTCATTCATGGGATGTAATGAAGCGGATCTCTGCCAGGCAGTGGCCTTTGGCCATTGTGCTAGACAGGCTTTTGTTGGGCCCTCATTCCCTCGTGGTAACCATCCTTTATCCTGTGGCTTTTTATGCTTCTTTCTAGCACAGCATTTCCAGCCAGTTCCCGAGGCACAGAGTTCTGCTTGCTTTTGTTAAGGCTTGTTTCAGCTGTGCAGAACGAATGCTTTCAAGTTTAACTTGGGCATCTCAAACAAGAGGGGAAGAGGACAGAAGCTGGAAAGATAATAAAAATACAGGCCTGGTTTATACCCCTGGGTGTCTGGAGGCTACGCCAGCAGGAGTTTAAGAGGAGCCTTTGGTATTCATGTGCCTGTTTCCATGCTGATAATATGCAGCAAATCGGGATTTGCAAGCTGGCCAACCACTGGATCTGTGCTTCAGATGGATATGTCTCGTGTTCATTCCTTGCTGCGTAATTTTAGAGTAAATTACCTTTTATATGACAATTAAACAGAGCTCTGGTTTCTACTCTTCACATGACCTTTTCCTTTGTACCACTGACAGATGTTGTGAGTTTTCTCAAGCTGATGTGGGGAGAGTTGAAGTCAACCAGAGAAGGATTTGAAATGTCAGATGCGGAGGAGATGAGCAAAAACCTCATCCAACATTGTGGTGGTTTATTTGATTCCACAGTTCTGTAGCTTCATTGCTCTCTATGCACTGAGTGCAGTCAGATGGCTGCAGGTTGAGGACCTTGGGTTGCAGAAATGTGATCTGAGCTGATTTCTGAGCTTGGTGCTGGGAGGTCAATTTCCACGTGTCCTTTTCTACAAATCAAACATTCAGGATTTTCTGTGGTAAAGGGAACTTGATTTTATTTATAAACATGCTCATATTTCTTGTCATGTTTGTATCTCACCAAGAATGGATGGTAAGGATCAAAATAAATATCAGCATTGGCAGCCACTCTTTCCATTTTCAACTTTTACCCATTTGGAGAAGTAGTGTAATGATTTCAGGGCTAATTAACAGAGATTTCCAAAGGTATTTACATAGATAATAACAGTCGCCTCTGAAGTACACAGACAACTTTGAGGTGAGACAAGACATTGAGGTTGAGTTACACAGGAGTGGGTGAAGGGAACTGAATCAAGGCAGGATAAAGAAGAATGCAATGGATAATTAGCAGCTAACAGCTCATCTTTCCTGATCTGATGGTCCCCAGCCATCCTCTCCACAGTGCTGAGATGCTCCTGGAGTAACGAAGCCCTTTCTTTTGGGTGTGCCCTGTATCCTGGAGGTGCCGGGTGGAACTGGGCAGGTTAGAACTGCGGTAGCCATGGTGATTGGATGCTCAGCAGGGTCTCAGTCTGCATCGTTGCTTTTTGGAGCTCAGTAATTTCTTAGAGGTTGCTCCGTGCCCTGCAGAAGCAGAGGGGAAGGGGCTGTGGGTGCTGTGCTTGAGCTGTCGGGGCAGCAGGAAACCAGGAGATGAGAGAAGGCTGGTGCAGGTTGTGCGGTGCCCGGAGGAGCCATGGTGCTGGTTCTGTTTGAGGTCACAGCCAGGCAGTGACACTCTCCAACAGACAGAGGCTGCAGCAACTGTCAACACACGCTGAACGTGAAGGCAGAGCTGCTGGCACCATGCTGAGCCGCAGGGCAGACATGAACCAGCAGATCCAGGAGCTGCGCTACATCATCGCCTTGCAAGGTGCTGCTTTTACAGCATTGAAGGGACAGCCCATGCAAAGCTGAATCCATGGGGACCCTTTGGGGCACAGGGGTTGAGGGGTAGTGACTGTGGTGGGTTTGGATGTTGGGCACTTAAACAAAATAATTGACAGTCCCACAGGGAACAGCCTACAGTTCACACGAGCGCCATGACCCCCTGGGGAAAGGGGCCATCAGGTTACCAATGGGGCTCAGTGGGGCCCAGGCACTAGTGAGGCAGCATTTGGCCCAATGTCCCATGTCTCTGCCTGGCCACTGCCCTTTTCCCACTTCCTAAGCCTCTGGGGTAGAGGAGGGGACTCATTCCATGCCTGGTAGCAGCAGTGGGTGGTGTGGCATTAACAGCTCCTTAACGTCCTCCAGAGAAAGGGAAGACGTTTGCCAGGCAGTTGTGTGAGGAAAAGCTAAACCAGAACAAAAAGCTGCTTTCCCAGCTGCATGAGGCATTGCAGGAGGACATCCATGCGCTGGACGTTGCCCAGAAGGTACCTGCCATTCCCATCAGGTGTGACCCTGATCTGCTGGGTCCCTCCAGGAGCAAACACTGTCCCCATAGAGCAGCAGTGGGCAGTGACAGTGCCAAGACAGACACTGATCTCTGCCCCTTTCCTGCCTGCAGTATGACCAGCGCATCATCGCTAAGTTCAGCAGAAAGCAGAAGTACTTGTGTGGCAAAACTGCGCAGGTAACAGGAAGGGTCTGGGGCCAGCAGCCCCTGGGGCTGGTGCTGTGAGACCCAGGTGCACAGGTCCCATGCGATGAGAAATGCTCTTTGTGCTGTGGGAGCCATCAGTGCAGATATCTTCCAGCTCTTTGAGCCGTTCCCCAGCAGAGCTATGGCTGTCCTGCCTGTGTTGTCTGTTGGGTTCCTGCTCTCTCTGCCATCCCAAGGTCACAGCCCAGCTAGATGCCCGTGGACATGCAGGCGGTCCCAAAGGATCTGCTTTGCCCAGGGGCCTCTTGCAAGGACAGAGCAGTGCCACCACGTGCTGCCAGCATCCATATCTGGGTCATGATCGATTTAGTTATTTCAATTGATGCTCACTCAGTCCTGGGTCTGCATTCTATGTCCTACACCCACCTCCACCTTGCTCTGCTGCCCAGGGCAAAGCTCTCCCACGCTCAGCCCTGCCTGGGACTGACCATTTTCCAGTGTCCCCACGTCCCCAAGCCTCTGGCTCTGCCCTACAATGAGGTTCAGGCAGGTCCAGCCCACAGACTCCTACATGCCCATCCAGGGAGCCCAAGAGAAGCTCCGGAGCAGCATCTTCAACCAGGTGAACTCCTGCAATGCGCTGCTGCACGAGGTCAAGCAGCGGAGCCAGGCCCGGGATGTGCTGAAGTGGCGGCTGCAGCAGCTGCTGGATGAGAGGATCGCTGACAAGCGGCTCCAGGAGCAAGTGCAGGTACACAGACCCTCCCCAGTCCCAGCACTGCCCGGGCTCAGCACATCACGTCACCCCACGTCCCACCCTGCAGACGATTCGCCAGCTGGAGAACAACATTGAGAAGATGTACATGAAAATCCACGCCGGGCAGAAGGTGACGGTGCTGTACCTGGCACTGCGGGATGTCCTGAAGAAGGTGAGCTGCCCCTCGCTGTCCCCACCGTGTGACAGGGCTGCTGGGGTCTGATGAGGACCACCCTCGGTGGGTGACACATGGTGGCTCTGTGCTGCAGGAGCTGGACTATCTGCTTTTGCATCTGGATCTCGTACACATCTTGGCTGGGGCGTATCAAGTGGAGGTGCCGGACAGGGAGCTTTTGGCTTCGGTTGCTCTCAAATCCAGTGAGATCAGCAGGGTGAGAACGGCCCCCACAGTGACAGCCCTCCATGCCCTCTGTCCTCCCTCCTTTCCTACACAGCCCCTTTACACAGCAGTCCATTTTGGCCATCCCACATGTCCAGCTGATTCACAGAGGTCCTTCCCAGCTTTGACTTCTCCCTTCTCTCTGGCTCTGCTGTGCTCCAGAGGGACCTGACCATGCTGGAAGCCCGGTTCATGGAAGAGGAGGAGTTCAGGCACCACACTCTGTCTACCCAGAAGGTGCAAACCGACTGGCTGTGGCTCAAGGAAGCGAGCAAAAAGCACACGAGAGGGGTGAGTAGGTGGCAGCTCAAGGACCACCTTCCCTGGGTGCAAGCAGCACAGTGCTGACAATGGATGTCCTTGCAGCAAGGCAGGTATGACCTGGGTGCGGACTTCCCCTCCATGCTGGCGCAGGACTCAGCGCTGGGTGAGTACTTGGCAGGGCACAGGGATAGGGCTTGGGCTGGAGGAGGAGGAGAAGGAGGGCTCCTTCCCCTGCTGCCTGTCCTCCCACCCAGGCTACCAGTTGCATGCCACCAGGTCGCAGATTGAGCATGAGTCCTTTGTGACGGCGGAGGTGGAGAAAGCCAAGGCTGCGGTGCAGTGCTCCCGTGTCTGGGTAAGGGAACATCCCACCCTGGGCAAAACCCTTCTGCCAGCAGCCGAACCCTCTGCTCGTGGTCTCATCTGAGGTTCTGACCTGGTGGCTGAGCCCCTGTGCCATCCCTTGGCAGGACATCACCAGCAAGCTGCTGGCACAGCAGAAATCCACAGCAGAGCTGGAGGAGCACATCAGGGCCTGCAAGGAGAAGCGGCGGGCGCTGAAGGACACGCTGCAGGAGCTGGAGCTGAAGCATGCGGAGCTGAAGTTTCACCAGTCCCCAAGTACTATCAGGTGCTGCCATGGCTTTGGGGCACAGCCAGGTGCAGATGCAGCAGTGATGTGTCCTCCTGTCATTTGGGCACATCCATGTCCTGATAAATCCTCCTGCACCAGGAGCTTTGTTCTGCAGGGTGCTCCTCCCAGCAGAGCACCCAGAGCTGGGACAGCAGGGACACGAGGCAGGGAGGGGTGGGTGAGGTCCTGCAGAGCCCTGGTGGCAGCAGGTCCTGAATCCATGACATGGAGATACCCCTCAAACCCAGCCTGCCCAGTCCCAGCACACTGCTGGGCACAGGGAGGACCCTTCCTCCCCATTCTGCTCTGGGAGAACGAGAGCCTGAGCCCACTCTGCTCCGTAGTGTTGGGTCCACATGGGCAGCCTGTGCAGCACATTGGGGTATCTCTGCACATGGACACTCAGAGGGATGTGTGTGGGTCTGGGCAGCTGCAAGAAGCTGGAGGCAGAGCTGCGGGAGCGCCTGCAGCAGGAGGAGGCCCGGCTGGAGGAGGTACGAGCCCAGTACGTGAGGAACCAGGAGCTGCTGCTGCAGTTTGAGAACGGCGTCGACAACCTTGTCATCCGTCTGCATGGCATCGACGTGCCTGACCAGGTATGGGGTATGCAGAGGAGCTGTCCCCACCGTGTGTCTTTTCCCTAGTGCATGACCCATGGCAAGAATCATTTAACAGAGCCATGGGATGGCTTGGGTTGGAAAGGATCTCGAAGGTCATCCAGTTCCAGCCCTCCTGCTGTGGGTTGGGTGTCCTCCACCAGTTCAAGCTGCCCAGGGCCCCATCCAGCTTGGCCTTGTGCACCTCCAGGGATGGGCATTCAATACTGCGGAGCGTCACTGTGGCACTTGGTGCAGCCACCATCACCCAAAGCAACACATTGTCCCCATCATGATTGTCCTTCTCTCCACCCGCAGGATCTCCCTGTTGAGTTCAAAGGGGTAGATGAGAAGCTGCAGTACTGCAGGCAGAAGCTGCAGCACCTGGCTCAGCGTGTGAGCTCCCTGTCTGCCCACGTTTATAGCTCTGACGAGGACAATGAGGTGCGTGGATGCTCTGTCCTTGCTCTGGTCTTTGGGGGGTCCATTTTGTGGCTTTGTGGCACATCCAAAGTGTCCTCCCTGCTGGAAGGATGGAGGTGGCCCTGGGGGAAACTGGACGCTGTGGAGTGTCCCCTTCCCCAGAGCGACATCAAGGTGGGACACTCCTCAGGTTCTAACTCCCACCTCCCCTTCAGCAATTAACCCTAAATCTTTCACAGACTTTTGTGAAGGTCAGGAATTTATTGGAGAAAACGACTGCAAAAGAGCCATGGAACCTGAAGATTCCCTTGGAGGACAAGGGCTCTGGGATGCAAGGTCAGTGAGCACAGCAGGGTCATGTCCCACAGCCACTGCCCCATCCCTGAGCACTTCTGGGGGTCCTGTGCTGCTCTCCTCTATCCCATCAGACCCCAACCCATGAGCTATGTTTGTCTGCAAGGCTTTGAGGGGTAGGTTTTGGGCTAGAGAAGAGCAAAGGCAACTGGTCAGTGGGTGACGGAGTGCTGAACCCTATTAGGAAACCAGGAGAGCTGCCTTGGGGCAGGGGGTGGAGGGGGCTGTGTGTCTTACCAGCCAAATAAAGGACCAGCATTACCTGGTTCAGAAGACCAACCAGTGCTAAGATTGGTGGCTCTCCCTGGGGATGGAGGCATGGCAGAGGTGGCCCCACAGCCCCATAACCCCACTCTTCCCTGCTCTCTTCCTCAGCTCCCTCTGATTTTGTTGATGAGGACCAGGACCAGGTTCTCACCCGGGAGGACATCAAGAAGCAGGGGCTGCACCTGATAGAAAGCAAGATGAGAATCAAGAGGAGATCGTGATTGCTGCCCCTGAGCTTTTGATGCCTCTCCTTTTCCCAGCAGGTTTAATAGAGCAGAGCTTTCTCGTTCCTTCCGAGTCTGTGGTAAGGCTGGAAAGGGAGAGCTGGGATGGGTGTCCCAATGTCCCTGCAGAGGGGAGATGGGGCAGGGCCAAACATCAGATGGTGCCACAGTCCAGAGCTCTCCAACCTCTTCTTGGACCTCTCGTGCCTCTTTCCTCCTCTGTTGCCTGTACACACATCATTCAGCTCCGACTGCCACCCATATGCTCAGAGCAAAGTCCAGGCAGCAGCTGGGGACCTGGAGGTGACATCTTCCCACTGGGACCTGGACAGCACAACATGGGTCACAGGCACCACCAGGAGGCATTTTGTTCTCTGCAAGCAAAGACACGCATCAAATAATGCTGCAAATAGATGGTGCTGTTTCCCCAAATACAGCCATCAGCAAAGGCCTCTGGCGGTGACCTGCAGTCTGTGCTGGAGACCCAGCAATGTTAACCCCATCCCTGCCCTCGGGGGGACATCATCACTGTCATGGCCATTCATGCTGATGTCATTTGTTTGTGACCCATTTGCCAACACTGGAGCAATTCTGGAGTGCTCCACCCACCTCTGAAGGAGAAGAGCAATCACACGCAGCAGTGTTGTGGTTTTGGGTCTACTGAAACTGTTAGGAGAGGAAAATCCAAAGGCAACCAGCCACATCACGAGTGCCACAGCATCCCAAATGCTTGATGTGTCTGAAAAGCCATCCTGCAACCCGCTGCCTGGGGTTCTCATCCTCTCATGCCTAAGTGATGGCACAAGGAGGAGAGGGAAGGAAGCAGCAGCAGTTGCTTGATTTCCTTGTTCAAACATCTGGATGCCCCACAACACAGAGGTGATGGGGCAGGAGGACCTCGCAGGGTTGGTCCAGGAGAGGGTGCAGAGCATTCACTTGGCTGCTGGGAAGGGAGAGCTGGTGCTGGATGGAGCTTCAGCAGACACAGGGATAGCACGGCACAGGGAAGGAGCAGAGATTTCCTCTCCCTGCCCAGAAGCATTTCCTCCCACAGCAAGTGTTGCCAAAGGGTTGAAGGGAGCTCCAGAGCAACCGCCTGCAGACAGTGCCAGTGCTGGCGAGGGACCCAAAATAGGACATCAGAAAGGCACATCAGAGACTTCGCTGCACTAAAATATCTCTGCCCTGGAAACGCTTGTGGGAAGGCTGGCTTTGGGTGGGTGTGGGTTTTTTTTAAGGATATGATCAAAATCACATGAAAAGAAGCAGAGCTGAGGGAAGGAAGACAGGCTGGAGCTGGTATCAGAGCTCGAGCACTGGGGTTTTCCTGCTGAGGATGCAAGCAGAGAGATGGGTGAGGGGCACCAGGCCAAGTCAGCTGCTCTGAGGTCACAGCAAACAGCTTGGCCAGCTGTCCTGGGCAGGGAACAGCCTGCAGAGCCACCACAATGAGCTCCAGGAGGCAAACTCATGCATCCAGAGAAACTGCAGCATTTCTCCATTCCTGTGTTGGCATCACGATGATTGATGTCAGTGAAGGTGACTTCAGGCTCCCTGAGTAGTGCTGGCACAGCCTCTTTTTGCTGTAGGGTGACAATGGGGTCATGGTGCCCACAGCAGCTCCTGCCCCCTCAGGAACCCTGCCCAAAGCGGCCCTGAAGAGCAGGGCAAGAAGGGAGGTAACGACTTCCTGGCAGCAAAAAGAATGTAAGGAAAGAAAACCAACATGTCTTGGGTGGTGCAAACACAAGAGCTGGACTTAGCTCCCATCCAAGGAGTGCTAGGAGGGGAACTGTGCAGCTCAGCACAGTCGATCCAGGACATGCTTTAACCATCCATTGGATCCAGGAAGGGATGAAGATGTTCCCTGAGCTCCTACGAGGTGAAGCAGGAGGTGGAGGAAGGAGGAGTCTGGTCACCCATCACCATCCTCCTGCGCCCACCCATGGAAGGGACACATGGGTGCAGACAAGCCAGGTCAGCTGTATTTATTGAGAACGTTTGTGGAGGGGTTAAAAATATTTCCACTAGCTCTATAGGAATTTATAAACCTAAACTCTGTATATCTTAATAAATGCGTCTATGGCCATCATGCAAAGGTAGGTTCTTCAGTAAGAAAATAGCGAGATAAAAAAGGAAAGCACTCATCCAGCCCTGCAGGTCCCTGCTCAGGGGTGAGCTGACACAGGGACCCCTCAGGCTGTGGCCAAGGCAGGGACGCTGCTGGCATCATCCCTACTGCCACCCAGCCTGAGCCAGCCGAACTATAACATGGGGACTGTGGGGATGAGGCTGAAACCCATCCATGGGACACCAGAGCGGGTGGCCAAGGTGGGGAGGGGACACGTCCCCATGCCCCCAGCTCTCCATCCAGCCCTCAGGGCCACCGCGCTGCCTCAATGTCCCCTTTCTTCTTTCCCCATTGCCTGAGCGAAGCAGGGAGTTGGGGTGCACTGCCAGGAAGCAACACAGGTGGGGACATCATGGGGGACACAGTGTCACGATGGACAAGCAAGCAGCCAAAACGCCATCGGGGGACAAAGCTCTTGCTGAGGGTGGGGACAGTGATTATTGCTTTGTAGGGCCAACAAGGTAAGGGCAGGTCTCTGCTCACTACAGTTTGGGGTTGGAGGGATGGTGTTTGGGGGAGATGGTGATTTCCCCCCCAAGGTTCCTTGTGCACCAGCATGGGATGATCCCATGGGATGATGCTCCATGGGGAAAGGGAATGTGACAGGGCTGGACACCACTGAGCTTCTGAACCTCTTCTGCTGTCATGGGAGTCCCTTGCCAAGGGTGACCCATGGCCTCCAGGAGCCCCTATCTCGAGTGGTACAGACCCCAGTTTGTGAGGCTGGGACCAGTTTTCTCCTTCCCTCTTCCTTCACAGCACGGGTAAGCAGCCCCAGGTGACACAGGGACAAGATCACAAGCAGCAGGGCCATAGTGGCCTCTTGAAGATGCCCAGGAGGGGAGGGACATAGAGCCAAAGCCACAAGGACAACACTGCACCCATCCCAGGGGTTGCAGGAGGGGCTGGGACAGTGTCTGGGGGAACCCGGGAGGCGCACCCCATCCCCTCGCCATCCCCAAGTCCATAAGGCGATACTGCAGCAGCTTAAGGTGAGAGGTGTTGTTGGTATCGAGTCTCAGAGCTTGGCTGGGATGGAGCGTGATGTAAACATTTCTGATCCATGTGGGGCGTGGGCAGAGGAGTGGGGGGGGTTAGTGGGTGTCCTTCATCTGCTTCTGGATCTTCTGCAGCATCTCCTGCATCCGCCGCAGCTGGAAGGGAGCAAAAAGGTGAACAGAGGGAAGGTGGCATCACCATGTGCTGCCCATGGCCACGTCAGCCCCCCTGATCAAAGCTGCCAAGTCTGAACCACCAAGAGTTGCACAAACTATGATTTTCTTCCCCACCCTGTGTGTCCTCCCACTGCAGGAGGGCTGGGGGCAGCACATGGGGGCAGCAGGGGAGGAATGGAGGCTCAGTGCTCACCTCTTCATCCTTCTCCCGGATGAGCTTCTCTGTCTCCGAGTCCGGCACTGGGGGGATGACAGGGATGGGGAAATCCGTCCCGCTCTCCCGTGTCAGTTTGCTGCAGGGCAGAGAAAGGAGGTGAGGACGCTCCCATGCCCCCACCCCCAGACTCGAGCTGTCCCAGCTCACCAAACACCTCCAAGCCTCATGCAATATCACTGTCAACCTGGTGTCCCACAGCTGCTGGCAGTGCAGCTTTCCCAAAGCATCGCTGAGGACAGGCATTGCAGCACAGCACATCCCCCCCACGGCCACCCCATTAGGCAGGACTAGGGCAATCTGAGTCAATGGGTTCTGCCATGACAAGGGCACGGGGAGGGTCCACGTTGGGTGACACGTGGTGGGGCCATCACTGTCACTCACAGTGGTCACACGTGCCACCAAGCACCAGCGACAAGCAGAGCAGTGACGGGTTCAGTGAAGCTGACACAGGCTACGTCTGCCCCAAGGCACTGGGGTAGGTGTGGGTGTGCACAGGCAAGGGCTGGCTGCATCCTGAGCTGCTTTGGGAAACCACCACCCACTGTCACTGCTCCTCGCTATGGGGGTCACTTTGGGATGGTCACTGGGGATGGCAGCAGGCATAGGCCAAGCAGTGTCACCAGCCCAGGGGACCTGCCCCAGGGACCCTTCTTAAAGGAGTCAGTGGCTGCACCCTCCGATGGCTTCACCCCAGGATGAGGCGCTTTGCTTTGTGTGCCTTAGGATGGGGACAAAGTGGTGCAGTGCCCAGCGCACCCATCCCCATGGGCATCTTTGGCTGCTGGAGGTGGGTGCTTGGTGACAGTGGCACAGGGTATCCCTGCAACCTCACCTTGCCCAAATGAGTTGGGCATCCCCAGTACATGGGCACAGCATCCTCCCATTAGTGTTGCACCACGGGCAACCAGATGCTGATCTGGGCAATGGGTGGGTGGCTGCAGGGTTGGCCCAGGAGCCCCCCCCAGTGCTTTTGTGCACAGCCCTTGCCAGGCACAGAAGGACCAAGACAGCATTGGGTACCATCAAGCACTTTATAGAGGGGCAGGGGGACGCAGCAGTGGTGGCACAGGGGACGGGCACCTTCCCAGCTCAGTCTGCAGAGCAGTCGGAGCAGCACAGCCGCAGCGCCGAGGGCTGCCTCCTTCTCCCAGTGCACATGGAGAGACAAGCTTAGGGCACCCATGGCCATCACCAGTGACTGCCCCACAGCTAAGGACAAGGCCCCCCGCAGAGTCCCCACACCGTGCCAACCCACTGGGCACCCATATTTTGGAGTGATAAAGGGCATGCAAGTGCCATAATCTGGCAACAATGGCAGAGCCCTGGCACCTGCTGCCTGCTCTGCTCTGCCCCCAAAGCCCATAAACACAGGGTCCCCATCACCCCTCCAGCCACCAAGGCAAGGCCACCCACTGGGACAGGGCACCCCACAGACAACCCAAGGAGAGGAGGGGCTGCCCCAGCCCTCCCACAGCCCAGCCCCACTCCCAGGCCCGTACTTGCGGTTCCTCTCCTTCACCACCATGCGGGTCATGCTCTGGATGCACTGCGTGCGGTAGTTCTCATAGTGAGTCTCACGCGTCACGTCCTTCAGGTCCTGCATGTGGGTCCTCACCAGCATGGTGCGCAGCTTCACAAAGTCACAGTGAGACGGATTCTCCACTGAGGGGAGGAACCAGGGGTCAGGGGACCCCATAGGCAGCCACATGGGGACCAGATCATGGAGAAGGAGCATGAGAAGCCCCCATCCCACAGGGACACGTCCTGGTGATGTTACCTTCCACGATGCCCCAGGGGTAGAGCCGCCCACGGATGCGCCGTCCCTTGGCTTCCACCACCGTGTTGCTGCCGATGACAGCGAAGGGGATGCTCTCCTGCAAGAGGATGGTCATAGAATAAGTGCAGGTCTTGGCCCTGCTGCTGTGGCCCACAGCCCTCCACCTGCATTTCTATGTCCATTTCCAGCACTGATACCCTGGAGCTCTGTCTATGGGGTGGCAGCATCACGGCATGGGTTTTCCTATTCCCATTCCTATCACCATCTCCATTTCCATCCCCATCCCATCCCTTCCCCCCAAGTTGGAGGTGGCACCAGCAGGATCTCCATGGGATATCCAGCATCAATGAGGTGTAACATGGCTTCCTTAGCTCCAGCTCCCCTCCAGGACAAGGTGCCCCCACCCTGTGGGGCTCTGCCCAATGCACCTTCAGCGCTTGGTCCTGCAGCTTGAACTCCTCATCCTCATCTGAGTCACACTCAGGGAACTGATAGATGCGGATCCCATAGTGGTCGATTTCCTCTCGGATCTGGAAGCACACAAATAGCGTATGGCAGGGCTCTGCCCACCACCCACAGAGAGACACGTCCTTGGGGTCTGTCACTGCTGGGAACACAGAGAATGCTCCACATGGAGCCCAGGCAGGGGACTGGAAGAGCCAGCAGGTAAGTGGAGCAGGAGGTGAGGAGACAGTTCAGGGCAGCACCTCACCTTATTCTTCATCCGCTCCACCTCGGTGGGTGTCAGGGTGTCAGCCTTGGCCAGGACAGGCACGATGTTCACACGCTGGTGCAGCGCCCGCATGAACTCCACATCCAGGGGCCGGAGGCTGTGGGAAGCCCCATGAGCCCCGAGCTCTTCCCTGCCCCTCCAATTGCTGCTGCCAGCCCCAGGTCTGCAGGGGATGGGGGTACCCCTACCCGTGGCCAAAGGGTGAGATGAAATAGATGCAGCAGTGCACGCGGTTGTCCTGGATGTTCTTGCGATTGAGGCCGCTTTCATCGCGGAAGTACTGCTCGAACTGCTGGTCAATGTAGTCAGCCACTGGCTTCCAGCTGTGGGGACAGCGAGCTGGGAGGGAGGTGACCACCCCATGGCCCTTCCACAGCCCCAAAATCACCATCTCCAGGCTCAGCGCCTCTTCCTAGGGTCAGTATCATGACCCAAGGACAGCATAAGCCATGGCATCACTGAGCAACGGGGGAGTGCCCACACCCACATCCCCATCCCCACATCCCCATCCTTGGGGACATCCCATCCCCCTCCCCACGCTGGGGGTGCACCCTGTGTCGCACCACTCGGTGTTGTTGACAGCGTCACCAAAGCCCGGCGTGTCCACGATGGTCAGGCGCAGTTTGACGCCCTTCTCCTCGATGTCCACCACATGTTTGGTGATCTCCACCGTCTGCGTGATGCGCTCTGCAGGGATGGGAGATGTGCAGGGGGATGAGCAGGATGTGCCCACAGCCACAACAGCACTACACTCAGCACTGTCCC
The DNA here is from genome assembly GCF_054131305.1 of Coturnix japonica. Lineage (NCBI taxonomy): Eukaryota > Metazoa > Chordata > Aves > Galliformes > Phasianidae > Coturnix > Coturnix japonica. Next base: position 9,922,677 of record NC_140684.1, read on the forward strand.
CATGAAGGGATGGCAGTGACACAAGGAGATGTCACAGCCCCTGAGTCAGACCCAGCCTTTGGGGGCAGGGGGACACTACCAGGCTGCCTCCATGTCCTGGTCACCATGGGCACCAAACCCAGGCACATCGTGGGTGCTTTGTGTCCCTCATGCTGTGTCCTTACATCCCGTGTCCCCGAGGATGCTACCATTGTGTGCAGCCATGCATGCATTCACTGAGGCTGCACATCACTCCTAGCAACCAACAGAAATCCAATAACTCTGCTGGATCCCGGGGATCGGGACCGTATTTCAATTCATGAGGACACGTGGCACTGCGCCCCAGACCTGACTGTCCCCAGCACCCTGTGAGCCCCAACAAGACCAGCTTTGTTCTGCCATTGCTCTGGGACAAACCCATGCCAGGGGACCCCGCTGCCTTGGCAGAGCCCCACGCCTGCTTCCCCCTTTAGGGAAAGCCCAGAAGTGACAAATGTGGGTGTAGGGGACCGGAGGAGCCCAGCTGGGATGGAGAGGAGCTGCCAGCTCCGAGGGTCATATTGGAGATGGTTCCCCAGACCCATCCGTGCCCCCTCCCTGCTGCCCTACCTTCAGCATTGAGAAGCTTGCGGTCCCTGTACATGTCTGTCAGGAAGAGGCTGTTGACAAGGGTGGATTTGCCCAGTCCGGATTCCCCTGCAATGACAGGGAGTGGTGAGGGGACACTCAGGTCACTGTCCCCACTCTGGCCACCACACTTTCTCCTACCTGCCACCATCAGTGTGAAGTCAAAGCCCTTCTTCACTGACTTGCGATGGACCTGGTTGGGAAGCGTGGCGAAGCCCACATACTCCTTGTCATCCTGCAGGCAGAGGGTACAATGTGCTCCCTATGGAGCTGTGCCCCCCAGGAAGGTCCCATGGGGTCCCACGGGTTGGGCACACACCTCATGGTGACCCCTCCATCCCCTCTACCACCCCTTCTCCCCAGGGGCCCACCACACCTCAGAGGAGTCGTAGGGGTCCAGTTGCCCCCAGGGGCTGCGCGGCCGTGAGGGGCTGGGCGGCGGGGGGGCCATGATGTGCTGCTGGGTGTCCAAGGGCCGGGGACGAGAGAAGGACCTCGAGTCGTGCTCATCGGTGGGCTCCTCACCGGGGGCCCTCCCGCACAGGGGGTGGCCGGAGTCCCGCCGGCCCTCAGGGGGCTCCACTTTGCGGGGGCTGTCGACAGGAGGGCAGTCCCTGAGGAACTGGGTGAGCTCAGCCTCTTCTGAGTCCTCCTTCAGGAAGCGCTTGATCTGGGGGGGAAGGGACAAGGAGAGAGGGGTCGGCTGTGGTAGCAGTGCCATGCCATGATGGCACCACGGTGGCACCGCACTGTGATGGCTCTGTGCTATGGGAGCCTCACATCAATACAACATCAGAACCCCAGATCTCTGCTATCAGCCTCATGCACCCCAAGGCAGGGACACCTTGGGGACAAAAGAAAGGGACAAGAGTGCCAGCCCCAGGACAGGTTTGGGGTCAGAGCAGGGACAGCATGGTGCCATGCAGCAGAGCAATGTGGGTGCTTACAGCTTGCTGCATCGGGAGGTCGGCCGGCTCCTGGCACTCCTGAGGACACGGGTTGGGGCTGTCCCCCCTGGCCCTGGGAGGGCCCTGGGCACCCCCACGTTCCTTGGGGTCTTCTGGCAGAACCCCCACGTGTGGCTGTGAGGGAAACGTGCGCCAAGGGACAGAGGGTGAGAGCAGCAAGAGAGATAAGAGGTGACAGCCCTGGAGCTAAGGGGGACCTTCGGGGGTGGAGGAGTTTGTGCGTGGATCCCCATGGGATCCCTGGTCCTATAAGGTGGACTCCAATAGAGGACATGAAGGGCCTTGGAAGCTCATACTCTGCAGGATGGCACCTTGTGGTCTCAAGGTGACAGCCCACCATGGAACACATATCCCCCCTCCCATGTCCTATGTCCCTGCCCGAGGCGAGGCAAAGCATGCTGAGTTATTAGGCTGGAAACGAGGTCACACCACCGCCGGGCTGCAGTGTGTGCACTCAGCTGTCCCACACTGCCCAGCACCCCCCCACAGCCACTAGGATGGGGACAGTAGTGTCCCCACTGGGGGGCTGGATGGCCCCTGCAGTGCCCTCCCCCACCATCCCCAGCATGTCAGCAGCACTCAGTATGTCCCTACAAACGCAGCATCCTCACCCTGATCAGTGCACTCAGGGCACGCTGCCCACCTGGGAACCACACAGGGACAGGTGACAGTGCCCCCTGTCCTAAACAACTCCCATCCCCGCTGGCCCAGTGACCCCTGGGGGTCCCCTCCCCAACACACAGCTCTGTAATGCTATGAGGGGCTGCTCTGCATCCACGGGGACCCTGCAGCGAGCATGTCCCCAGGCAGGGATGTCTTGGCAACAGAGCTACTTGCCCCAGCTCCCTCCAGCCAGATGAGGGCTCCCACTGTGCCCCCCCACCCACGTCTGCCCCCTCTGCCCCCCATACCTCCTGCAGAGGCTGCAGCTCGGGGCAGGTGGCCATGGCCCGGCCGCTGTCACTCGTGGCGGGGAGATGCTGCGAGTGGCACGGGCTGCACCCAGGCTCAGGGAGGGACAGGAGGAGCATTAGCATAACTCCACCCTGCGTGGGCACCCAGCACCCTCAGCACCGAGGCACGGCTCTGGGGGAGGTGCAGGAGCAGCACAAGGGCACAGGGGAGCACCGGGATATGGGGAGAAGAGTGAGACCAGCTGTGGGGCAGGAGAGCAGCTCTGGGGGTGGCAAGGGTCATAAAGCATCACTGGCCAAGACAGTGGGTGGATGGGAAGAAAATTGGGCTGCCTGTCTGCCAGGCTGAGTGGGACATCCATCTCAAAAGCAGCACCTCCATTCCAAACACCTCCATCCAGCTCTGCTGCCCACCTCATCCTCAGGGGTTAACCCGAGCGCTCACAGGGCCCCCGCAGGGCAGCAGCACGAGCTGTCAGGGCTGGGGTCTGCTCCCATCAGCCCGACACTGATTTGCCTTGATGCATGTCGAGATGCATTGGGCGCGGGGCTGGGCACGCTTTGCTTGCCTGGCTTAGCTGGGAAAGTGCTAAAAAGCCCCAAAGCACCAGGGGGGGGCGGAGGGGGGAGAGCTGAACCACGGGGCTGTAGGTGCAGAGGGACCCAGCAAGGATTGATGCACCCCATAACACAGAGCTGCTTCATGGGACCTCACGCTGAGCCCCAGCAGCATCATCAGCACAAGGCCCTGACTATCCCACCTGTGAACAGGGATTTACAGTGCAGCTCCATGCCCCGTAAGCAGATTACACACCCCGCTGCACACACTGGCAGCTCCAGCGAGGCGGCATTTACTGCTTCGTCCCCACCTGCCACCACGCATCGCACCTTCCTGCAGGTGACAGCTCGAGGGCTGTGAGGGGGGAGGCTGCAGGGGCACTGGGGCAGCAAAATCCCTGCTGGGAGAGACACCGTCAGCCTCCCCATGCCTGGCTGCTCCCCTCAGCCTTCCCGGGCTGCTGCGGGGATGTTCTGCACCCAGGATATGGGCACCCCCTGACCCACACTGCACTCTACCCCTGCATCTCACCTAGAGGTGGCATCCAACCATGGCACAGCCCTGCACTCACTGTTCCCCACATCATAACTTCACTAACACCCTTGTCCCCGTGCTGCCTGCCAGTCCTCTCACCCCGCATCCACATCCACTGTGCTCCTTGCAAACTGCAAGAAGCTTCCCCATAACCCATCCGCACAGCTTCCCCACTCCCCTTAAGTGCAGTTATCCACGGAGCAGCCCTGAAGGCTCAACAATCCCTGCGTCCCTCCCCAGTGCTGTGCTGCAGCCACACGTTGCTGAGCTGTGCTGGGAGCTCCCAGCTGCCACCAATATCCTAAAATCAGAATTTCTCACTTCCAGCTCTCACCTCCCACCCCATCGGTGGTGGTTCTGATGGAAAACCCATCCTCAGGCTGCATCTGTCACACTTGGACAGCCCGGAGAGGCGGCGATGGGGCTAAGAGCAATTCCAGGGCTGGGACTCGCTTTGGACACGGGAAACACAGGTGAGGAGCAGGGCGGAGGGTCGGGCAGTGGGATGGTGCCCAGCTCCGGGCAGGGTGATGGCATCGGGCGGAGGAGAAGCTCCTTCCCACGCATCCCCCGGCTCAGCCCTTCCCCTCGGGGCATCTTTCCAGAGCCGCAGGAATGAGCGGGCCGGGAGCGCAGGGCAGCCCGGCGGTGCCGCAGCCTGGAGGTGACACTGGGATCCACCCGGGCTGGAAGCAGCGCAGCGCTCCGGTACGGATCGCTAATCGCACCGCAGCACGGAGCGGGGGGAGGCGAGCAGGAGTACTGAGAGCGCCCAGAGCGCAAAGCGGCCCCGACGTGACCGGGAGCGGATGGCCCAGCAACGGGGACGGGGCGTCCCTCGGCTCCGTCCGCCCTCCCGGCCCATCCGGCATCGTTCGGGGAGGGCTCCCCGCGGGACCGCCGAGCTCCTCCGGCCGCTCTTCCCTTCCCTTCCCTTCCCTTCCCTTCCCTTCCCTTCCCTTCCCTTCCCTTCCCTTCCCTTCCCTCCTCACTCCCCGCGTCCCGCACCGCAGGAATGCGCCGCTCCGGTTCCCACGGTGGCCGCAGCGCTGTCCCCACCCGTCCCGGTGCCACACGGACTGCAGCCCTAACCCTAACCCTAACCCTAACCCTAACCCTAACCCTAACCCCATCCAGGCACGGTTTCCCTACGGGGACCGCAGCGGGCCGGAGGAGCGGTGCCACCGGTGCGGGACACGGGGCTCCAGTTGAGGGACCTGGAGGGTTCGGTCGGGGCCGGGGCTCCGGGGGTGACCGAGGGGTGTCAGAGCGGTGACAGAGGGGGGGCTGTGCTGGGGCAGCCGCTGCCCGCCCCGACCCGGGGGTTCCGCAGATACCGGGGTGCAGGTGGAACTGTTGGGGGGTCCCGCCTCGATGACACGGCGAGGAGCAGCCTCACATCTCCCGTGCTCCTCCCGTGGCTGTCGGGTCCGGCCGGGCGGCCCCTTTCCCACCTCCCCCCCCCCGCCCCTCTGCGGCACCGGATGGCCCGGCCCGGCCCGGCCCGCTCCGCCCCGCGGCACCGTCACCTTCACTGAGGGCACCGGGATGCGGCAGCGCCGAGATGCGGCGATCCCACGTCCCGTGCTCCGTTCCCTCCCCACGCCGCTCTCCTTACCATGGCTGCGGCCCGCGTGGGGCGGGCGCCGACCGGGAGCGGCGGCTGAGAGCGGCACGGCCGGGCCCCGCCGCCGGGATTAGCGGAACGGCAGCCGGCGGGGCGGAGCGGGGGCGGAGCGGGGCGGCACCGACGGCGGCATCACGGCTGGCACCGGTACCGGTGTCAACACGGGCATCCGTGCTGGCATCAACACCGGTGTTGGCGCTGCGTGCTGGCACAAGGCATCGGACACCGGTACCGGGTACATCGTGCTCTGTGCACTGATGCCACGGACCGAGTGCTGGCACCGGCGCTGTGTGCTGTGTACCGGGCACAGGGCACCAGTGTGGGTACCCACTGAAGGGTGGTGGCACCAGTACTGGGTACAGAGCACCGGCACTGGCACCGGAGCCTGGTACTGGTGGGAGGGGGCAGCCCCAGCACCACGAAGAGACTCAAGGAATTGGGAAACGATGCTGAGTGCTGCCAGCAGATACTTGGTACCAGTATAAACAGCGCTGCTGGGAGGCGCTGGGGAACACGCACAGCCCCACCAACTGCAGAGTACTGGGCACTGAGTACTGGGAACGTGAGCAACCCCTGTCCCCACCCATATGGGGCAGGGCAGGTAGATGAGGATGGATGCTTCAATCCTAATCCCTGCGGTCAGCGTTCCCTTCTGAGACACGGCTTTACTGGGGATTACCCGCCGTAATGCTGAGCCCTGCTGCCCGCTGCCCTTCAAGGAGCAGTTCCCCCTGGAGAGTGGAGCTGGGCACTGCTGTGATGAGCTGCCCGTGCTCAGCTGAACCTGTGGGTGATGTGCTCAGCCTCCAGCAATGGGATTTGGCCTCGCTGGAGGAGAACGATGCCTGGCTGTGTCAGAGGGATGTGACCACAGAGCCGCAGCCTGGGCATTAAAAATAGAGCATTAAAAGCTGAAGGGATCAGCTGCAGAGCCGGGGGGGAGCAGGGGGGGATGCAGCAGGGCAAGGCCAGGCGATGTCGTGGCAGCTGGAGCCAAAGGGGGTCACGCTTTGCCCATGTGTGGGTGGGGAATTGAACTGGGTGTCCCCAGTGTGGCCACATAGCGGTGGGAGTGGAGCCTGTGGGATTTGTGTGCCCTTACTCCACGTGAGCAGGGCAGTGCCAGGCACAGCAGCCCCATTCCCAGCCCTGGTGATGCCACACTGACCCATTTTTTCTTGTCCAGAGCTGACACAGGAAGAGGAGCAGTGACACAGAGGGTGGGTGGTTGTCCCCAGGGCCCCCAGCAGCCCAAGTGTCCCATCCTGCCCAGCCCAGCTGGCAGCAGCTGGAAGGGAAGCCATGAGCCCAGGAGGGGCAGCTCTGTAATTACCATGGGAGGCCGAGTTATTTTGGGATGAGGCCACGTGCTGCCAAAGCTGTTCTTCCTCCAAACCCAAACAAGATGGAAAGAGCCCATCCCAGGATGTGGGGTGATTAACCCCTTCCCTGCCTGCTGCCCCCTGGCTGTCCCCAGGCAGCGGGTCCCCAGACTTATGCCATGGGTGGGAGGAGCCTGGGGTGAGCTCTGTGCTACCCCCCCCAAGACCTCCTGTCCTACATCCCCTGGCACCAGCCCCAAAACCCCCCCCACAAGGGTCCTGACAATGCTGCCAGGCCATCACTTACCTCCTCATCTGGAGTCACAGCCGAGGAGGGGTCAGCACCAGAGCAGGCAGAGGATGGCACCGGGGTGGGAAGAAAAGAGATTTTTCATCAGCTGAGGTCTGCTGGGCTCTCTGGCTGTCCCCATGTCCCCCCAGCACATGTCAGTGCATGGCTCAGGGATACCCAAAAGACATATTTATGTGGGCCCTACAAAAACTGCTGTGGGCACCTGCCTCACCTTTCAGGGTCCAGAAGAAATCAACCTTCTTGTCATTCATGACTGCAATGGGGAGGAAGGCTGTGAGCTGCAGCTCCCTGTGGCCATTGCTGTCCCCTCCAGCTGTGCCCCCAGGGAAGGGCAGAGGGGACGCAGATGTCCCTGGGTCACACATCACCATATTCCCTGTCTGCTCACCCCAACCACCCAAACTCACCCATGAAGTAGGTATTAAATTCGGTGGCCAGATCCATGTCCACCTTGCGCCCACCATCAGCCCCACGGATAAAGTTCTTGGAGCTGTTGTCCTGCAGCAGAGCAGTGGCAGGAGCTCTGTCACACACTGTCACATTGTCACTGAAGCCACCTCTACCTGTCGTGTCCTCTGAGATGGCATCCACATGCACAGGGCTGCTCTTGGAAGTGCCAGGCTCCATCACTGGGGTGACAGTGTGCTGTGGGTGCAGCAGGGGCCACCAAGCTGAGCTGCGACCCGGCTTGGGCAGAGCCCTGGTGGTGACATCCCAGGGCAAGGGGATGGCAGGGCAGTGCTGGGGACAACAGGCACAGGGGGCTTTGGGGAACCCAGGAGCAGGGTGTGGGTGCACAGACACAGTGCTGGCCTGGGTGCCCATGTCCCTGGTGGGGGGTGATGGCCGGGATGGTGCCGGGATCTGGCGTGTCGGCTGCTCAGCCCTGTGGTGCAGCACACGCAGGTGCTCATTCTGCTCCCTGCTGGGCTGGGCTGGAGGGGGCTGCGAGGACAAGGAGCCCTGTTCCGTGTGGTCCTGGTACCCTGAGAGTTGGGAAATGGATTTTTGCCCGAGGGGCCGTAGAGCTCTGCGGGGCGGTTTGGGGTTGGTGATGGTGCTGCGAGGCGGTGGTGGTGTTGGGGTGCAGAAGATGGGGTGCGTGGCACAGGGATCTTGTGACAGTTGGGTCCCCACATCAATCACGTGAGGTGACAAAGTCACCATGCAGGGCTCGGTCTGTGTCATTTTCTCCTTAAGGATGACTGTGGCCACCTGGGTGCCACGCGGAGGACATCCCCCACTTGGTGGCTCTGCCCGGGGCAGGTCTCTTAGTGTGAAGGTGACAGAGTGGCCACCCCTCCGCCCCTGCCCTGCTCCAGGCTGCAGACAGCTGCCCACTGCCTGCTGCCTCTCACCCAGGGGACGTTGCAGGGCCACCACCAAGCGGCCTGATGGCATCGTCTGCCTGCCCATCCTGTCCTGCAGCCCGTGGGGCGATTCAGGGACATGAGATGACATGGGCACCTTGCTATTGGGCTGGGGGATGGTGGCTGAGGGCCCCTGTAGGGTCACACTGTCTGGTGGCATCAGTGGGTTGGGGGCCATAGGGCTGTGTGGGCAGTGGCCAGAGATTAGATGAAATCTGTCCCCAAGGAGCAGGGCATGTGTGAGCCCCACGGTGCCTGTGTCCCGTTCCCAGGGGGGAGAAGTGGTACAGAATGATGTCACCAAGGGAGGTGTGACAAGGGTTCCAGGGGTTCCTTCATTGTGGGTGCAAGCTCCAGAGTGCCCAAGTGCTGCTCCTTGTCCCCTCCCTTGGAATCAAGGTCTTCTCCATCTAGGGCTCAAACCCTCCCCGGACAGGGATGCCCCAGTACCCAGGAACCCATCCCAGGGTGGTAGCACCTGGAGGATGATGGAGGTGACAGGGACCTCAGGGTCCACCTGGTCCCACCCTGCTCCAGCAGGGACCCCAGGGCTGGGGCAGCCCCATACGAGCACACGAGTCCCAAAGAGGCCGGGCAGCGAGCGGGGAAGGATTTATTGACCGAGGGCCGGGGTACATCACAGTTTGAGTTCCCTTCCCGCCTCCGCAGAGGACGTCACGTTGGACTTCCCGGGCAAAGTGCGCAGAGAGGCTTCACAGTTTCATCCTTCGGTAAAGCAGAACTGAGGCAGTGACAAATGGCAAAACTACGTCGTATGAAAAAATAATACAAACTCTTCTTTTTAAATATCTTACAGAAAATGAACCTGAATTAAGAGCATGAGAAGCACCACACGGCGTGGCCATCCCGGGGGGGACCGGAATGTCCCCACACCCGCCAGGACCTGGCTCAGCCCTGGGGGGATGCACGGCCCCCCAAGGGACACGGCGGTCACGGCGCAGTGGGGACATGTGGAGCGTAATGTGCCCATCCCTGTGGTGCCACCCCGGTTGTCCCCATTTGTGAGTATATGAGGACATCCGAAGAGGGGGATGGGGACAGCATCCCCCCACTGCTCAGGGGGAATAGGGATGCCCCTACTGTGCTGCAGTGCAAGTTCATGGAAACCCAAGGCACCTCCAGGCTGGGACAGTGGGACCCCCAGGTGTGCAGATGGGGGGGGCATGTGGTCACCGAGCGAACGCAGAGGGGACGTGTCCCCCCACCCCTCGCTCCTGGGGGGCCCTATGTACAGGGAGGGCCGTGCAGGCTGTGCAGTCTGGGGAGAGCCAGCTCCCGGGGACAGGGGGTGCTGGGGAGGCGAGGGGGCCAGCCCCAGGCCGGGGGAGATGCTGTGGGTTTAGAGGGGGTGCAGGTGGGGGGCTGTGTCGGGGAGCTCAGGGTGGGGGGGCAGCCCCCCGTCTCCCCGTCGGTGTGTCTCCCAGAAGGCGCAGGTGAGCTGCTCCAGCTGCGAGCTGAGCGGGAGGCGGATGTCCAGGTGCATGCGCAGCGTTTCCAGCCACTGCTCCAGCTTGCTGAAGGACGGCCTGCGGGCAGACAGAGGGACACATGGCATGTCACCACCCCGCCATGCGAGCATCCCCCAGCACAATGCAGGACAAGGGACACAGGGTGCTCACCGCTTCTCAGGGTCCAGGTCACAGCAGCAGACAGCGATGGGGAAGAAGCTGGGGGGGCAGGCAGGGGGACAGTAGCGCTCCAGGAAACCACGGACGTTGAGGCCGAAGTCGGTGGTGCGGGGCAGGTAGTCGGGGTCGGCACTGACCCGGCCGATGATCTGCGGGGAGGAGAGGGGTGAGGGCTCAGCTCCAGCGGGTACGGCCGAGCAGCACCACGGACAGCGGCACGGCACCCACCTCGCACAGCACGATGCCGAAGGAGAAGATGTCCACCTTCTCATCGTAGCTCCTCCCTAAGGGAGAGATGGGTCAGGTCACTCTGTCCCCTCCCCACGTGTCCCCTGCCCCGGCCGTGCCCACCATTGATCATCTCGGGGGCCATCCAGTAGGGGTTGCCCACCACCGTGTAGCGCTTCTTGCGGTCCGGCTTCTTCAGGTTCTGGAGGTGCTCGGGTTGGTTCTTCTCATCCACCATCAGCCGCGCCAGCCCAAAGTCGGCCACCACCACGCTCTTGTTCTGGGTGGAGGGGACGGGTGAGGTGTGGGGCCAGCAACATTGGGCCGGTCCCATTGCTGGGCCAGTGTGGGACAGCCATGGTGGGACTTACCTCCCGCACCAGGCAGTTGTGGGAGTTGAGGTCACGATGGATGATGTTCATGGAGTGCAGGTAAGCCTAGGGAGGCACACACTCAGCAGGGATCCCACCATCAGCCCATCCAAGCCCACCACCCCACAGACCCCCACATGCGTTGCTCACCATGCCAGCAGCAATGTCCTTGGCGAAGCTGACCCTCTGGCTCCAGGGGTAGTGGCTGTCCTGCGGGAAAGAGAAGACAGATGGGAGTCCTGCCATGGGCTGAGGGTGGTTGAGCTGCCCCCTGCCCACTCCCCCCACACTCACCATGCTCTTGATGAGGCCCCGCAAGGTGCCCCCCTTTATGTACTCAGTGATGAAGTTGAGCCGCTTCTCCTTGTAGAGCACTCCGATGAACTTCAGCACATTGGGGTGCTCCAGGCAGCGCATCACCTTCACCTGGGGACCACTGCACCATCAGCACCCCAGGGTGACCATACTCATTGCCCTTGGTGACAATGGTACAGAGCCAGGCAGCCACCAATGCTATGACCCAGCACCTCCCAAGTACCACTCCCAGCATCCTGCAAGGAGCAACCTTAGAATCTTTAATGTTGAAAAAGACCACTAAGATTCCCAAGTCCAACCCCAACTCACCCCACCCCCACCACGTCCACTGCCTACATCCCTCAGTGCCACATCCCCACAGTTCTGGAACACCTCCAGGGGCAGCGACCCCACCACCTCCCTGGGCAGCCGATGCCAATACCTCACCACTCTATAGAGAAACTGTTCCAAACACCCAACCTGAGCCTCTCTTTAAACAGTGCCAGACTGCCCTGCCCCTTGTCCCCCCACCTGGGTACACAGGTGCCTCACTTGCCTCTTTGAGGAAGGTCCTCTGCGTCTCCTCATCAAAGCGGATCAGCTCCTTCATAACCATCACCTCACCCGTTTCCCTGTGCGTCACCTGGCAGAGGGCAGGCACTCAGCACCTCCGGGATGCATCACTCACATCCCCACCCCACACAGCTAAGACCACCATGCTTATAACTCAAACATCATGGCAAAGCACTGCACCTTGATGGCCTGGCCGAAGCAGCCCTTGCCCAGCACCTCGCCGTGGATCAGGTCAGAGGGCCGGAAGATGCGGTGAGCGCGAGAGACGACACGCAGCGACTCGGAGCGGCCGATGTCCTTGCGCTGGGAAGCAGGTGAGCCCACCGAGCTGGAGCCTGGAGACTTGTCTGTGCTGCAGCTCCTCCTGTGGGACAGACAGATGTGTGGTCACTCTGGAGGCTGCGGATCGAGTGGGGGCACTTGGGGAGGTGTGGTGGCCTTACATGACAGCACGTTGGCGCATGGTGCCAAGGTCTCCATGGGGTACAGGGACTGGAGAGCGCAGGGGGCTGTGTGGGTCAGGCAGGGGGCCACAGGGCAGCACTGAGTCGCGGGGCAGGGGCTCGTGGGGGTCGTGCTCAATGGTCAGCTGCAGCAGGCGGCTGGTCTCCTGGATCAGCAGGTCGATCTGGGTGGAGAGCACACGGGGTGGCATGGGGCACCCCAAGGGACAAACACGCTGGGGAGCACAGGGGGAACCTACCTCATCCAGTGGGACGTGGCCAATGGGAGTGCCATTGATCTCCAGGATGCGGTCACCCACATGGATGGAGTTCTTCACGTCAGGACTGATGCAGTCTGGGTCCACCCTGCAGGGCCAGCACACAACAGGGGGGTCAGCCCCACCCAACAGAGAGATGAACCCAGTGCACCACTCCAAACTGTGCTGATAGTTGGGGACATGTGGACACAGTGCCACTCCTGCCTGATAGGGACATCCATCACCATGGGCCACCACGGGCAGATGGAACTGCACCTGCCCCATCCTTCACCCTCCCACCCCAAAGGTAGAAGAGACCCAGCCATGGGGTGTGCCCTTGGTGCCAGGGTGCTGTGGGGATGGGATACGCACTCTCGGACGCGGACGGTGCGTGAGTGCTCAGCGCCGCAGCCCTGGGCACCACAGTGCGGGTCGATGGAGACGGAGAAGCCACGTTTGCCATCGGAGCAGGCAGGGATGGAGACGAGGGTGACGGTGTGAGGGATGCGGGAGCCCGGAGAGTCAGGGAGGATCTGCTCGATGACCGGCGTCACCACCATCTGGTAATAGCAGTGCCCACTGCGGGGCAGGGCTGGGTGGGCACAGGGACAGGGGGAGCACGGGGATGCAAACCCCTACTGCCACCAGGACCTACCAGTACAGCTTGGAGCGCTCCACCAGCGCATAGGTGTCCCCATCCCCGATGAACGCACGGCAATTGAGGCAGCTGAAGCACTCAGGGTGGTACTTCTGCTCCCCGGCCACCTACAGACAGTGACATCACTCACTCCATCCCCTCGCCGTGCACCAGGGAACTCCAGCAGCCACAAAACCCACACAGGAACGGAAACCCCCGGCTGAGGGTCCCCTGAGCCCCTCCCCCTTACCATGACCAGCCCTTTGGTGATCTGCTCAGCACAGCCGTGGCACAGCTCCCCATAACGCGCCCAGTAGTCCTTCTTGCAGTACAGCCGCCCATCCTTCTCATAGTACTGGTGGGACAGCGAGGCCCCGCACTCACCACACCTGAGGCACAAGGACACCGGGGGTGTCACGGGGTGTCAGCCCCATTTGGCTGCGAGCACCGTGACGTGTGTCAGCCCCCCCTCCAACGCTTCCTCCCTGGGGGTGTGTGGGAGGGTTGGGGATGGCATGAGACAGTGACAGTCACACCAAGGGACTGCAGCCCTGCCATGAGTCACAGCCCACTCGCCCCCGTGCTGTTCCCCTCTATGTGCACAGTGTGGGCATGGCAATACGCAGCTCCATCACCCCCCCCCCTTCAGAATCTGGGGGGGACAGCAGTGGGGGTGTGTTGAATTAAAGGGGCTTATTGGGGAGTTATTAGTGTGGTGCAGTGATTGAGGAGGACGCAGAGGGGCAGGGTGTTATGGGCAGCAGTGAGGGGGGGTCAGGAGGGTGTGAGAGTGGGGGGGGCACTGAATTATGGGGGAGGGGGGCTGAGATGAACAAGGGGCGGTGAATTGGAGCCCTGCAGGAGGGCTGTGATGTGGGGCTGTGTCAGGCTGTGGGTCCCACACCGCAGCCCCCCGCTCTGTTCTCTCCGGGGTGGTGCCGGTGAATCCCCCCCCCCATCCAACAGACGTGACGTCACGGTTCGGAGTTTCCCCACCCCATGACGTCACGAGGACTCCACCGCTCCGCGCCACCCGGGGGGGGGCTGCAGCCAATGGGGAGCGGCGCCTCGGACACGCCCCCTTAACCCTTTCATTGCCGCCGCCCTCCCGTTGGACCCGACGGGGCGGCCGCGGTGCTCGGTGGGACCGACGGGGGGGACACGAACGGGCACCGAACAGCACCGGCAGGCGGGGGGTGCCGCGCTCCGCTCCCTTCCTGTGCCACAGGCTCCCATAGAGCGCTCCTTTACATCCACAACTTCCCCCCGGCAGCAGGAGCAGCTGCCGGCACCGCAATGTGTCAACGGGGGACGGCAGAGCCCGAAGTGCAGCGGGAAGAGGAGGAGGAGAAGGAGGAGGAGAGGCCGAAGGCTCCTGCAGGCGGCCATGGGCCTCCGGAAGCCCGGGGAGGTGCGGGGGGGGGGGGAGGCCGGATCCAGCAACCACCACACAGGACGATTTTCATGGGGCTGATGGATCAGTGCGTCCATCCATCCCTCTGTCCGTCCATCCACCCATCCCAGAGCACCCCGGATGTGGAGCAGCACCCCATGGAGTGAGCTGAGGACACGAGCAGCCCCATCACATCCCACCCCTGTCCCTTACTTGGCTCCGGCGCTCAGGGCACGGCTCTTCCTCAGCACAGCTGCCAGCATCGTCTGGGCGCAGGGACGGGGATGGGACGGGGATGGGATGGGACCGTCCTGCCCCCAGCACCCCCAGCTCCGGGCCACCCCCACACCCCAACTTCCTCCAGCAGCTCCCACCGCAGGGAGAGCGCACGACAAAGAGGAAGCGGGGACAGACGGGGACGGTGACATCAGCCCCCAGCACACGGCCACGCGGTGCCTGCGCACCCCAAGGACGTGACACGAGTGGCTGAGCTCCTGGTGGGCTCAGTGTCACCCCCACACCCCGCTGTGATGATGATGAGTGTCCCTGCACCGTGGTCCCACCTGAAGCAGTCAGCGTGCCAGTCAGCGTTCAGCGCCTGCAGGTACTGCCCATCGAAGATGCCCTGGCCGCAGCTCGCACACACAGGCAGGTCGCTCCCTGGGGGACAGGGCTGTCACCCTCTGTGCTGTCACATCCCCACCACGTGCTCCTGCTGCCCCTCTGACACCGATACCACCCCCACCCCCACATTGATCCATGGATCGATTCCCCAGGCTTTCCAACTTGGGGACAAGGTCACCAGGCTCATGTTCCCAGTGCTGGGGATGGGGCAGCGCCACCAGTGCCAACCAGAGCCGTACCCTGGGCAGGGGGCTGGGTGTTCTCTACCCCCTGTCATGGCAATGGACATTCCCATGGTGCTGGGTGGCACCAGGGGGATACTGTGCATCAGGGTGGCAGCAGGACACAAGAGGAATGGGGGGACATGGGGCATTCATGGGACAGCAGTGGGGCAGGATGCATGGGGCACACTGGGCATAACAGGTACAGAGCTCCCTGGATGAGATAACAGAGCAGTAAAGGGCTGCTCAGCACAAGAGGAGGCTTTGGGATGCAGGGAGGCACAGGGATATGGGGTGCAAGGTGCAGGGGGGTGGGGGAGACATGGGGACACACAGGGTGCAGCAGCAGCACAGGGATACAGGATGGGGTGCAGGGATATGGGTTACTGGATGAATGGGAGGCAAAGTGGGGGGATGCAGGTGCACCCAGGGATGTGGGGACACAGGGATGCACAGGTGTGGGGTGCAGCAGAGTGTACTACAGGAGGGGTGTGGGATGGAGTGGGGTGCAGGCAGGACAGTGCAGGATGCATGAAGGGTGCAGAGTGGGTGTGGGGTGCTGGGAAGGATGCGGGCTGATGGGTGCAGCGGGTTGTGGGGTGCAGAAGGGGCTCAGGCTGGGTAGGGGTGCAGTATGGGGTGAACGTGAGTATAGAGGGAGATATGGAGGTGCAGAAGGGAGATGCAGGCTAGATGGGGGCTAGATGGAGCTGGGAGATGCAGTGTGGGTAAGGGGGTGCATGGGGAACAGAAGGGGGCATGGATGGAGCTAAAGGGGCACAGGAGGTTTGCAGACAGGCATGGGGGTACAGGAGCAGATGTAGGGGTGCAAGGGGGATGCAGGAAGACTGGGGGCAGGGATGTGGGGGTACAAAGGTGGGATGGGAGGAGCTGGGGTGATATAAGGGTGCAGGGGAGGATGGGGGCTGGATGGGACTGCAGAGAGGGAATATGGGGATACAGGGGTGATGCAGGGGTGATGTAGGGGTGCAGAGGAGGATGCAGGCTGGATGGGGTGACGTAGAGGTGCAGAGAAGGATATGGGGTCCAGAGAGGGACACAGGATAGATGGGGGTGCAGGAGGGATGCAGGGGTGCAGGAGTGATGCAGGCTGGATAAGGGAACGGGGATGACATAGGGATGATATAAAGGTGCAGGAGGGATGTAGGGGTGCAGGAGGGATGAGGACTGCAGGAAGAGGATATTGGGATGCCGAGGGATAAGAGGGAACAGGGCTACGGGCTGGATGCAGAATGATGTAGGGGTGATGCAGGGCTGCGGATGGGATGGGAGCTGCAGGGAGGGGATGAGGATGGAGGAGTGATGCAGAAAGGGGATGTGGGTACAGCAGGGGCTCAGCGGGGAGCAGGCCTGGTGGGGGGCACGGGGGGCTGTATGGGCGCACGGAGGAGCTGCGGGGGGGGTGTCTGGGAGCTGCGGGCAGGATGAGGGGCACGGGAAGGACGCGGGGAGCGCTGCTGGGCCGCGGGGACGGGAGGGGGGTCGCGGGGCGGCCCGGGGGCGGCGGAAGCGCTGAGTCAGGCGGGTCAGGGGAGGGGAGGAGTGTATGGGGGGGGGGATCGGAGGGTGGTTACGTACCTTCCTCCTCTCCCATGGGCTCGTCCCTCCAGGTGCAGCACAGCAGCATCAACCTCATGCAGCCGCGCTGCCCGGCACCGCGCCAGGCCCTGCCGCCCCGGGGCTGCCCTGCTGCCCTCCCGGCCCCGCCGCTGCGATGCGGCTCCGGCTGCGGCTCCGGCGGCCACGGGCGGGCGGCGGGCGGGGACGGGCCGGGGGCGCAGGGCGCCGGCGCGGGGGCTGGGGGGGGGCGGGGATAAGAGGAGGGGGCGGGTCCGAGAGGAGGGACCTCGAAGGAGGGGTCGGGGGCGGGACCAGAGCGCGGGGAGGGGGCGGTGGGGGATGTTGGGGTCCGATGTGTCCTGGTTATACCCATGGAACGGGGAAACCGATGTTCGCCCCCCAAACCCCCCCCCCCCGTGGGTCGGTGTATGGCTGCACCCTCGTGCCGTCACTGCGGGGCAGAGCACGGGCAGCCCCTGTGACTGTCACCGCCCCACTGACCGGCGGACACGGGCACAGCACGAGGCAGATTCCATTAAAAACTTGTCCTTTATTAGTCTGTTGGCAGCGATTCCCTCTGCTTAGGGCGTCCCACCCAGTTATATCAAAGTGAGTAACATGAAGGGGGCCTGGGGGGGGGGGGCCGCGGGCCGGCAGTGTCCCCGCGGTGTCCCCCAACACCGGGACCCCCTTCTTTCCCTCCCTCCTTCCCTCCCTCCCCCCACCCCTGAGTGCCCCTCGTGCTCAGCCCGGCCCCCCCCCGGGGTCAGCCACCCCTCGGGGGGAGCACCGGGGCCGGGTTGGTGTGGGGGTCCCAGGCCCCCCCCCCCCGCAAGGAGCGATAGCACCAAGGGGGATGGCTGCTCCCCGCAGTTTATTCCGCGCTCCCTGCTGGGGATGGGGGGGGGGGGGAGGTTCCAGGGGTGGGGGGCGGCCCCTGACGCTGCCGTGGGGTCCCTGCCGGGAGCGTGGGGCCGGGGGGGGGTCTCAGCTCGGTGGGGATTTACATTCTGGACCATGCAGTAGCACCAAAGTTCATGAGGTCATCGGTGACGGTGGGCGGTTACTTCCGCTTCCTCCCGCAGTATTTCCCTTGTGCGCAGCCAACTCCACCTGGGGATGGAGGGGGGACAGTGTTCAGCCCCCCCCCACGTGCCCCATAAAGGTTCTCGGAGGAGGGGTGGGGGGATGCCGGGCAGCGCTCACCTCTAAAGCCCAGGGCACCCAGGGCTCCTCCGTAGGTCTTGGGGGGCTTCCCTGTGGGGACAAGGCAGAGCAGTGAGTGGGGTGGGGACAAACGCCCTGTGGAGGTGAGGGGACCCCCAACCCAACGTCCCCATGGCCCCATGTGTGTGACCAGGGTGCACTCACCGCCAAATCCCAACTGGCCGCCAACCCCACCTGCAAGCAAGCACAACCCCATCAGCATCGGGATGCTCTGCCCTGTGCCCCACAGCCCAGCTCTGCCCCGCTCCCCCATGCCCCACGTGCTGCGTGTCCCCATGGGCACAGCAAAGGGCAGGGGAAGGTACCTGGAAATATCGGTGACACACCAAAACCGGGAACTCCAGCCCCTGGGGGGGGAAAAGCATCAGCAGTGACAAGCAGTGACAGCCCTGCATGGCCGCAGTGTCCCCAGCCTACAGCTGGCTGCGAGCTGCCCCGAGAGCCACGTCCCCACCATGGCTGCCCACCCAGTGCGCCCGCTAAGCAGCGGCATGGAGACAGTGAGCACAGCAGTGCAGGCAGCGACACGCTCCCACCTCAGCCCCCAGCCCCAGCGCTCACTGGGCTGCAGCCCCCCAGCACCAAAACCTGTGCGAAGGGAGAGCCCCGGTGAGGGTGAAGGCGTGGGGGTATCAGCAGGGTGCAGCCAGGGCCGTCCCTGCTCCTTACCTGGCTTAGGAGGTTTTCCAGCAGCTCCTGGATACAAGAGCCCTACATCAGAGAGGGGCATCAGCACAGCCCCCACACTGAGCCCAGAGGGTTCCCAGGTGTCTCACACATTGCAGACACTGCTGTACTGTTCCCTGTCTCCATTGCCCAGACCATACTGGGGCTGTGGCCATCCCCACCCTGTTGTACCCCAGGGCACAGATAGGGCATGGTGACAGTGCAGGATGGGGACTTGGGGACCATGTGCCACTGTCCTTCCCTGCTCCCCAAAACCCAGCCTTACAGGTCACAGCTGGGAGGGGACAGTGTGGCTCTTCATCCCCAAAATGCCATTTCCTTTTTAGCCCTTCCATCCCTGGCACCCCACACCAAGCCCACCAGCACCACTCACCAGCACCAAGGCCACCAGCACCAAGGCCACCAACTCCGAGGCCACCAACTCCGAGGCCACCTGTGATGGAGAGTCCAGGTGAGCACCCACAGGTGCCCATGGGGATGAACAGTGAGGCTATGGGGGCTGCACTCAGAGAAGCCTGTGGTGGGCTTCAGACCAGGGTGGGAAGTCCAACCCACCCCTCACCCAGCCCCACAGCAGCCCTCACCTTCCCTGTGCAGCCCCATACAACAGAGAAGCACCCAACCCCTGCATCACCTACCTGGGATGCCACCAACCCCTGGGACCCCAGCCCCGGGCACACCTGCAGGAGAGAGACAGTGAGACCACAAAGAAGTGACCCCAGGGGGGTGGCCCTGACCCCTGGGCTACTCTGCCAGGGCATGCAGGGATGTGGAGCAATGCCATCACCCCAATATCAACAGGATGCCCAAAGGGGAGCAGGCTGGGGACTGGTGACCATGCTACGTACCGAATTTGGGAGGCTTAGCACCAGGCTGCACCCCAACCTGGGGGATACCTGCAAAGCAAAGCAAGGGCACTGCAGTTAGGACAGGAATCCCATTCCCATCACACACAGCTGGATGTGTGATGCCCTCACCTGCCCCAGGAAGAACACCGGCACCGGGCACCCCTACGCCTGGCACCAAGCCGGGGACACCGCCAACACCAGGTGTCACTCCTGGCACACCGGGAGCACCGGGCACAGCACCAGGCACAGCACCGGGCACAGCACCGGGCACAGCACCGGGCACAGCACCGGGAACAGCACCGGGCACTCCTCCAACACCAGCACCTGCAGGGAAAGGGGCTGAGGACACAGCCTGGGGCTGCATGGAGCCGGGGCAGTGCCTGTGCCAGCACCGCTCAGCCACGTGGAGATGTGCCCAGCTCACCATATTTGGCTGCCTTAGCTGCTGCTTTTGCGGCTGCTGCTGGACCTCCAACACCTGGAACAGCGAGACAAGGGGCAGTGTCAGGGTCCTGCCTAGCAATGCTGGGTAAAGCTCATCCCTTTCATCTTGGCCACCCACAGATGGCTTCAAGCTGATGGAGGCCACCAGGATGCTCCTCACACCCACTCTGCACCAGACCTGTCCCCAGACCAGCTGAGATACCACCACAACCTGCCTCACCTGGGACACCTCCAATGCCGGGGGCCAGGCCACCTACACCAGGAGCAAGGCCACCTACACCAGGAGCAAGGCCACCTACACCAGGAGCAAGGCCTCCCACGCCAGGTGCCAGGCCACCTACGCCGGGAGCCAAGCCACCTACACCGGGAGCCAAGCCACCTGCTCCTGCAAGAAAAGGGAGAGAATGGTTGGGGTCCAGCTCAGGGAGAAAGATGGTGAATAAAAGAGGGGAATGGCAGGCTGGGATGACTGTACAGATAGAGGGGTTGGGTGGATGGGTGGTGGGATGGAGGTATGGATGAATAGTGGAATGCATGGATGGATGGATTGGTGGGTGAAGCTATGGGTGACTGAATGGATGGTTCATGGATGGGTAGGTAGGTGAATGAATGAGTGGTGGTGTGGATGGGTGTGTAGAAGGGAGACAGATGAACAAATGTATGAGAAATGTATGGATGATGAACCTAGGAGCCTCCATGCAGGCCAGCTCTATGGAGAGCATTCCCTGACACAGCCAGGATCTCATCCCATGCACAGCCCTACAGAAAGCTCATCCCTCACCCTGACCCACAGGGACCCCATGCAGTGCCTAGCCTTGGCCCAGATCAGGGAAGCAGCCTGGGGTGGGGAGGTGGTAGGAGGCAGGATCTGTGGGATAACAGCAGAGCAAGCCCATCTTACCATACTTAGCAGCTTTGGCAGCTGCTTTGGCAGCAGCAGCTGGGCCAGCTCCTAGGGGAAAGGGAGAGCATGAGGGGCAGTGAAGGCTTGAGGTGGCCATGCCAGCATCTATCAGCCAGCACCACCTCAGACATTCCCAAGTAGCCTTTAGAGAACATCTCACCAGGAACCAGACCAGGAACACCAGCTCCAGGAACACCAACTCCAGGAACACCGACCCCAGGCACTCCAACTCCTGGTACTCCAACTCCAGGCACTCCAACTCCAGGTACTCCAACTCCAGGTACTCCAACTCCAGGCACTCCAACCCCAGGCACTCCACCAGGCACACCAACCCCAGGTACACGTCCTGCTCCTGCAGAGAGGTTCATGAATACATCCAAGCCCCTGACCTGGCCATTTGTAAGCGTCCTTCCTTTCATCCATCCCTTCCCTCCATCCATCCCACATCCATCTATCCCAACATCCACCCCTTCATCAATCCCTCCATCCCACCATCCATCCATTGCCCCATCCCTCCATCCATCCTGGAGCGAAGGATGAAGATCTCACCAAATGCGGCTGCTTTTGCTGCAGCCTTTGCTGCTGCCGCAGCTGCTGGGCCACCCACTGCAGGAAAAGAAAAGAGGGTGTCAGGGGGACAGGTGAAGATGGCACCGTGTTGTCCCTTCATGCCAGCCCATCTGCTCACCTCCAACACCAGGTACCACCCCAGGAACGCCAGCCACACCAGGCACACCGGGCACACCACCTACACCAGGAACACCTCCAATGCCAACGCCGGGAACACCAGCACCAGGAACGCCGACACCAGGTACACCAACACCAGGAACACCAACACCAGGAACACCGGCTCCTGCAGGCAGCAAGAGAGAACAAGCTGGGTATGCTAAGAGGTGGGATGTGGAGGTAGGGCTGCTCTCACCATCATGGCCCCCTGCCTCATCCCAGCAGCTGCTTGGGACACACGCCTGGTCCGGGGTCCCCCAAGAGCTAGTCACCAGCAAAGGGGGCTCCAGATGATGCTTACCATGGGGAGATGGAGCCTTGCAGCCAAATGGCATGGAGACATGGCTGGTGGCCCCCAATATTCACCTGGAAGGGCTGGGGGCTCTGGACACTGGTCAGACTGGGAACTGCCCAGAGCAGCCACAGCCTTGACCCTCATTCGTGCCACAGGGATGAGTGCCAGGTCACTTCTTGTGATAGGGACGAGTGCTGGAGGAGCTGTCTGCATGGGACACTGCAGATGCCCCAGGACAATGAGGTGGTTGGGGGGCTCTTTGAGTGGTGCAGTGCTTACCGTACTTAGCTGCCTTGGCTGCTGCTGCTGCTCCTGCTGGTGTCCCAACTCCTGGGGACAAGAGAGAGGGACCTTGAGCCACCTGCCCTGCACTGACTGCAGCGGGGACAGTGCTCATGGGGACAGTCATGAGGACAGTCACCTGCCACCCCGGGGACACCTCCGACACCGGGGACACCTCCGACACCGGGCACCAAGCCGGGCACACCGCCGACACCAGGCACAAGACCTGGGACACCACCAACCCCGGGCAGCACCCCTGCACCTGCAGGGAAGAAGAGCAGTCAGAGCGCACCAAAGTGCTGCTGGGGGTCACGGTGTCCTCAAGTGGCACGAGATGGCACAGGGCTACAGATAACACAAGCAAAGCTGGAAGCTGGAGTGGGCACAGAGCTCCCAGATCGGGTGCCCCGTGCACACCTCCTGGGGCTGCACCGTGGGCCAAGGGTGGATGAGCTCCCCCTAGCACTGCTGGCACAGGCACAGGATGCAGGAAGAAGATGCTCGCCAGCTGCTGTGCTGCTCTGCAAGCGCTGTGATGCTCACGCAGCAGTGTGCACGATGCAGCGGCCCCACAGCATGCACACACCCGGGCAAGGGATTCCCAGCTCCTCAACCCTACAGCCCACGTGGCCACTTAGGGGTTGGTGGCAGCTGGCGGGACCCCGAGGTCCCCCAAGGACGAGCTCATCAATCCCAGCTGCTGCCGGGGCTGACGCATTTCCTCTGGATGCTCCAATGAGCGCAGGGTTTGCTGCTGTGAAACCCAGTGCCTCTGCCAAGGAGGGGAGCAGAGAGCTGCAGATCTCAGCCCATCCCTCTGCTGACAGACTGCAATCCCTGCAGGCACCAGGAGCTGTGAGTGCCTCCATGCAGGGATGTGGGGTGGGAGAGCATCCCAAAAGCAAAGCGCCCCACAAAGCCACGCCAGCAGGGCTCAGGAGCAGGGACTCACCATAGGCTCCTGCCTTCGCCGCTGCCTTCGCTGCAGCTGCTGCTGCTGCTGGGCCTCCCACTGCCAGAGCAGTAGGAGAGAGTCAGGAGTGTAGGATATGGGGATGTGGGGATGTGGGCCTCGTGCCCCGGGGCAGAGCCCAGCCTCACCTCCAGCTCCTGGCACAACGCCGACACCGGGCACCACGCCGCCCACCCCTGGGATGCCGCCTGCCCCGGGCAGGACACCAGCTCCTGAAGGAAGAATGGGGCATCAGCTCAGAGATGGGGAAGTAGCAGACCCCCAAGAATGGGAGGGGGCACAGCCTCCCCAGTAGGGCTGTGGGTCCTCTGTGTGCCCACGGATGGAGGCTCACCATATTTAGCTGCTGCTTTTGCTGCTGCCGCCTGCGCTCCAACACCTGGGGAGGGACAGGATACGATGCTGAGGAGATGAGGATATCCCCAGCACAGCCCTCCCTTCTCCTTAGGGAGATGGCACAGCTCTGTCCCCTCTCTGGCTACTGTGGGACCACCAGGCAGTGCCAAGAATCCTGCCCAAGCACCAATGATGCCAAGGAAGTGCCAGCTCCCCATGCCACAGTCTATGCCCCTGCACCCCCCAGAGCAGCCAAGGTGGGGACCATACCTGTCCCAGTGGGGTACCCAGCCTTCCCAGCTAGAACCCCTGCTCCTATCCCGCCTGGTCCAAGACCTGCAAGCACAAAGAGAAAGCCCAGCAAGGTCAGGAGCTGGATGCTGGGGCAGGGGTGTGGCAGAAACAGCTCGAGCCCCATAGCTGAGGACACGCTGGGGACACAGGGTCTGCGAGGAGCTACAACTATAGAGCTATGAGTGCTCCTCACAGGGCAGCTTACCATTGACGAAGGGCAATCTATAGCCACCTGGAGAGGAGAGAAGGCACTGGTTAGCACCCGGCTGCCAGTGGCCGTGCCTGCTCTGCCTCGCAGTGTGGCCCCTCTTTGCCTGCCAGCCAGCAAGCCCTCAGCACTGGGGCTCCTTCCCAGCCAACTCTTCTCTGGGATGCAACCCCACATCATGATGGGGTTCCCAGAGGTCCTCCTCTCCAAAAGTGAGCCCCGTGCTGAGGGCTGTGGTGCATGGAGCTGGTTTCCAACATGAACATGTCTTTGCTGGAGCCTCCCGTGACCCCACATGAGCAGCAATCCCCCGAGAGCCCCGCGGCGAGAGCCGTACCCGGCCGGCCGCGCCAGGCTGCAGCGCACAGCTTTAATTGGAATCAGGGCTTGGGAGCTGAAACGTGACCTCACTGGGAGGTCGGCGAGAAGGGACAGGGGGATTACGAGAAGGAACATCACGGCCGGGGATACAGCTCCTTGCGAAAGAGCAGAGTCCCATTGCAAGTGACAGCACGGGGACTCCCGATGCACAACGTGGCAGTGGCCACAGTCCAAGGAATGGTGACAAAGTGGCATCCAGGGCTGCACACCATGGCAGCCTGATCCTCTGCTGGCACCACGGGCTGGACCATCACCCACAGACAGGATGAAACAGCATCCCCTCCCACAACCAACATGTGGGCTCCAGATTTCCCCCATCCGTTTGCTGTTCCCACTGGCTGCCACGCGATGCTCAGAGCGCTCTGCAGGCGGTGGCCATGAGCAGGGTCCCTGCGGGCACCCAGCAGCTGCATCATCCTGCTCACCAGGTGACACATGAAGGTGGCACCAAGGGCCCAAACCTTTGAGTCTCTGGGTGTTTCTCTGGGTTCTCGGTGCCTCAGCACCCATCCTGTGACAGCACATGGATGGATACCAGTGTCATCAGTGCTAACAGAGCAGCGCTTCTGGCACGGAAAGCCATTTTCCCAGACCTGAGGCCACCTCAATGCAGTTCCCATCCCTGTGACATCAATGAGGACCCCGTTTTCAGCCACAGATCAGCCTGCACCTCCAGCAAATGAGGGCCCTGGGGCCCCCTCCTGCTCCAGGACAGCTCAGTTGCTGGCTGGGGCACCTGGAACAATGCACCCTAAAAGGAAACTTTCCTCCGAAAATGCTGTTTTCAGTGCTGTCTCCTTGCCCCTCCTGTCCTGCACCCACTGGTTCCTGCACACAGCACAAGGGACATGAAGACATATCACACATCTCAGCAGCCCCTGATGAACTGCTTTGCTTCAACCAAGAGCCACACACTGCTGGAGAGCGACAAGCCAGGATGCACCCAGCACCCAAAAACACCAAGAAACACCATCCTACCACACAACCTGCAAGAGGTGGCACCGCACAGCAGCCACAAGAGAGGGATGGGGATATGGCAGCCACTTGCTGCTGTGGGGCTCACTGCTTGCAGCCAGGCACAGCAGCTCCCCAGAAAGTGGGTCAGCCCCGTCTGGGCCGTGGGCCACTGGTGGGGCCGCCGGGACGTGGCCAGGTGCCTGCAGCAGGAACCCCATGAAAGGCCGTCTGGGGCCGGGCGGCCAGACGGCATCCGATCTGTGCGGGGCCGGGTCGCCCTAACGAGCAGAACGAGCCTCTGCGGGAGGAAGCAGCAGCTGGCCAAGTATTTCTGCCGTGGGCCCTGCCGGGGGAAGCTGCCAGGGCTGGCGGCCGTTGTGGGGAGGGATGCGCCCCAGGGGGGGCTGCACCCCAGGAGAATGCCCAGGGACCTGCGTGCTCCTGCACCCCAGGGATGTGGGACCCCACTGGGCTCTGGCTCCCATCCACGGCCTGGGTGTCACCGGGGTGCTGCTGGCACCTCCAGGCAGGCAGTGCCCCCCTGTCCCCACCACTGCCACCCCACTGCTGTTCCTGCATGGGATGGGTGGGTCTGGCACCCGGTGCAGGGATGGGTGATAGATGGCACTGGGGCAGCGCAGGTTGGGAGAGGGGGGTGCTGAGCACCCCTGGGCTGGGACTGAGCATCATCTCTGCGGGCAGTGAGGAGGGAGCCCTGCCTCTGTCCCCACTGCCATCCTGCTGGTGGTGGCCTTGGCGAGGGGTCCCCAATGGGGGACACACAGCCTGGGTGAGCGTCTGGTGAGCAGCCCCTGGCCCCCAGGAGCCACAGGAAGCAGAAGGTCCCTGGATGGATGCTCCCAGGAGCTGCGGAGCACTGTGGGGTGGCCCAGCCCAGCATTTGTCCCAGGGCCACCCAGGGCCACCGCGGCTCAGCCCGGGGCAGCGGGGACGGCGGCTCGTCCCCCTGGCCCCCACCCGCATCCCTGGTGGCTGTGGCCGCTTACCTGGGAGCTTGGGAGCTTTGATGGGATACCCCAGAGGGACACCGGGCTGCTGGCCTCCAAAGCCTCCCAGTCCTGCAAAGCCAACAGCAGACGCTCACCTGGAGCCCGCGCCCAGGCTGCCACCAGACCTTGCAGAGCGGGGTGCCCGTGGCACCCTGGGTCCCCGGCCACGTCTTGGGAAGCCCCTGAGGCACCTTCTGTGGTGATGGAGAAACTTAAGAAGGAAGAAAAGAACTGAAGGGAGAGAGGAGGCACTCACCAGGGATTCCTGCGAAGGCTCCTGCTCCTGGGGAGAAACAAATACACAGCCTTGAGTTGTGGGGCTCCCAGCAAGCCCACAGGGCTCAGCTGTGGGCAGTAGAAAGGCTGGCATGGGGACAGCTCCAGTAGGGTGGGGGGTGAGCCCTGGACCTGATGTATGAGTGGGAGCAGGGACATACCTGGACCTTTTGCCTTGACCCCGGTGCCGGTAGGAACGCCGGGCAGCACGCCTACACCGGGGAAGCGGATACCTGGGGTGGAGCAGAGGGGACAGTGAGCACCCTGCGGCTTCATGGTACCCAGAGCCGTGACCCCTCCTGCCTGATAATGCCCAGAGATGGGAGAAAAACCCTCTGGACTTGCCCTGAGCCACCTGCACCTAGCACCCCAGGTTTAGGATCACAGAATCATTCAGGTTGGAGAGACCACCAAGACCATCCAGTGCAACCACCAGCCATCACCATGACTCCACTAAACCACATCATTCCATGTGACATCTGCACTTCTGAAATCATGGCACCTTCCCTGGGCTGCACTGAGCCCCTCAGTGCCCAGCACCAGAATGACAGGAAGGGACACAAACTCCACTCATGGCACATCTCTGTTCCAGCCCCATGGCACCGGGGGGGAGGTGGCTCCTGCCCCTTCAGCCACCACCCTGTCCAGCCATCCAAGGCTCCATTTCTGCCCATCAGTGGTTGGGATCTGTTTTTATTACAGTTGTTTGTTTTTTTCCTTTTCCCTTTTACAACTGTCTTTTATTATAACTCATGCCATTTTCAGACACGGAAAGACATTCCTGACCAACGACATGTTTCCCATTCCCACTTCCCCAGTGCTGAAATATCTTGTTTTCACAAGTTTTCCTCCCCTGATTGCTTTGTGGTGTGTGTCCCCCTCCACTCCTCCTGCCCCCAGAATTGGATCAGGGAGTTGCTCAATGGTTAGGGTGCTGCAGTGAGATGGAAATCCCTTTAGAGGCTGGAGTGCTGCTGTGGGATGGGGACTTTCTTGAAGGTGAGGGTGCTGCTCTTGGTTGGGTCCCCTTGAAGTCTGGGCTGCTGCTGTGGCATAGGGACATCCAGGCAGAGTTACTGCTATTGGATGAGAACCCCCCTCAAATGAAAGTGTGTTCCCATGGGATGGGGACCTGCTCAGTGATCATGGATGGGACCCAGCTCACCTGCTCCAGGGAGCACGCCACCACCTGGGAAAGCTCCGGGGATGCCAGCACCTGTGGGACAGGAGAAAGGCAGCACTGAGCACCTGTGTGGAGGCACTGCCCCCTGCCCACTGCCCCATATGGGCCATGCACCTACCTGGCACTTTGGGGGGCTTCCCCGCTGCGCCAACCCCGGGCTGCACTGCACCTGCAGGAGCAGAAAGCCCTGAACACCCATACAGTGCTCCCATGGGCTCATTGTGTGGGAATGGGGCATTTCCTACCTGGAACACCAAGGCCTCCAGGAACACCGAGGCCTCCAGGAACACCAACTCCACCCACACCTCCAAGGCCACCAATTCCACCCACGCCACCAAGACCAGCACCTGGGGATGCAGGGATAATGAGGGCACAGGGTGAGATGTCACCTTTAGGCTACAGATACCAAAGGAAGGGATGACAGCAGAGACACCCCAAGGCAGCACAGGGCTGAGCAGGTGAGTTCCAGAGCCCTAAGGATGCCCAAGTCCAGAGGTCCCCCCCAGCCTCCCCACACAGACAGACCCGGTACTCACCAGCTTTTGCTGCAGCCTTAAGAGCGGCTGCAGATGCAGCACCTGGGAAGGCTGCCCCGGGGAAGGCTCCCAAACCTGCTCCCAAACCTCCGACCCCAGCACCTGCAAGCAATGGTTTGGTCTTAGCACCCATTTCTATGAGCACCCACCCAGCCCTGCAGCACCTGAGTGCAGCAGGAGGAGTGGGGTGAGCCAGGGAGCAGGAAGGTGTCTGTACCCCAGGGCTGCAGCAGAGGCGAGGGGCAGTGAGCTGGCATTAGGCACAGCGAGGCAGCGTTAGGTGACATCTGCATGGGGACAGCTCTGCGGTGCCAGCCTGGCTCGTGTCCTGTGCTTTGTCATCCCACGTCCCCCCAGACACCTCCTGTCACTGCCTGGGGCCACCCAGCTTAACCCCACAAGAGGAAATGGCCATGGGGGTCACCCTGCTGTCAGTTCACAGTGGACAAGCCCTATGGCCAAGGGGAAAGGCCACCCACTGTCCCTGGGGAGGATCTCTGTGTTGGGGACGATCCTGGTTCGTGCTCACCTGGTTGCAGGCCAAGAGGGCCGAGTCCCCCGAGGCCACTGACCCCTGGAAAGAGAATTGGGCTGAGGGGCACTGCACAGGGACTGGGAAGGGGCTGGGCTGCAGCAATGCTTTCCCATCCCTCTTCCACGCTGCTCTGGCACCTGGGCCACTCTATGGGGTTCCCTGCCATCACCCTGGCAGTTGCTCCCTGCACAGAGCAGGTACGTGGATGTCACAGCAAATAGGGATGTGCGTGGGATGGGTTCCCCCAGGGCCAACAGGAGGACCCTACTTGCATCATCCCAGCCGGATGCATCAGTCCATGGATCCCAGCCCACCATGCCCCATAGACAGCCACAGGGGGATGGGGACAGGACATGGACTGTGGCACTGTGTGCCCACCCGATGGTCACTGCCACCCCTTCCTGCCCCACCCATCCCCCACCCACCGGGCCACGAGGGGACGGAGCCGAAATGTTTATGGCTGAGGAATGAGTCCCTCCGGCTCTGGCCAGCGCTGCCTTCCAACATCTGGGGCTAATCAGCGCTCGCTCCCTCCAGGCGCGAATTCCACTGCCTTTGGCTCACGGTGCGGACACCGCTCCGGCTGGGGCTTCGCGGCTGCGCCGCGTTTGGTTTTAATTACGCCAAAATAAAGGGCCTTGTTTTTCTTTCCACAAGCTGAAATCTGAGTAAACGGAGGTTGCAGGCCCCCGCCTGGGGCTGGCGCTCCCGCGGCGCAGAGAGGGGACGGGGCAGGCAGCACAACCCGCCCCAGGCACTGAGCTCCACATCCCACAGAGCATCCCCTGCGCACACAGTGGGCATCTCCATCAGCACCCTGCCGCCACTCCCCACCACTCATCCCCTCCTCTTTGGGCAGATGAGCCCCAGCTGAAGCTGTTGGGCTATGGGACTGCTGAGGACATCTGGGATATGGGAACAATTGGAGAGAAAGTGGCAGCGCTGAAGCCAGGGACAAGGGCGAAGGCACGCAGAGACATTGTGGTTATTGAGAGCCTGGTGAGCGGAAAGCACTGGCGGGTGTCAGGGAGCATCCCATCCCCATGGCCTCCTCCTGCAGCCTGGCTGCTGGTGCAGTCAATGAGAGATGGAGGGAAGGTTCGTACCTGGTTTGAGAGGTTTTCCTCCAGCCCCGAGCCCTGGGGGAGATGATGGAGAGCAGTCAGGTGCAGCATCCCCTGCAGCATGTCCCCTTCCAGCATGGATACACCATGCTGCCATGCCACCCCCTCCCCATCCCAGGCAAGGGTCCCCAGCACTTACCTGCTCCCAAACCTGCTCCCAAACCTCCGACCCCAGCACCTGTGAGCAACAGCACAGTTTCAGCACCCACCTCTGCAAGCTCCCACCCAGTCCCACACTCATGCTGTGGGCCTGAGGTCCCCAAGGCTGCATGTAGCCAGAGCACTGAGGATGGGCTGTGACCCAGGACCTTCTCACAGTGGAGCTGGTGGAGGTGCCACATGTGGGCAGGTGGCCCCAGTAGAAGCTTGACACAGCCTCCTACCCACACCAGGAGGGCTGCAGCCACACAGAGCTGGATGCCCCATGTCCCCTGCTCCTGCTCTGCTGGTCTCACAGGTGTCCTGGATGCCGCCCCAAGGACCTGCCCCATCCCCACGGTACCCCAAACTGCCCAGCTCCCCTTACCTGGAAAAAAGCCTCCTCCTGGGACTCCCCCTCCCGGGATAGCACCAGGGACCCCTGAAAGAGGAGCGAATCTGGTTAGAACCCCCACAGGGATCTGTGCAGGACTGGGATGGGGGCACTCCCTCGAGCAGGGTGAGCTCCCTGCCTGTCCTTTGCACATCTCCATGCTCCAGAGCCATGGTGGTGGTAGGGTCTGCTGTTGTCCCAGGACCAGCTGTGGGTGTCAGCAGGATAATGAGCAGGCTGGGATCCAGCTCTGCCTCCCCAAATCTCTCCCCAGACTCCAAAACCCAGTCCCACCCAATCTGCATCCCTCTGCCCATCCCTGCAAAGTGGAGAAGCTCCTCAGCCCCTCTGCACTTGAGAGCAGCTGGACTGGGGCTCCCAGGTGGTGTCTGAGTGCCTTTAGGATGGGTGCACCTCCCCCTGCAGAGCAGATGGATGCTTCCTGCTGCATTACATCAATGTGTGGGGTGCAGCATGGCAGGGATTTCACTCAGCAGGGATGGTTGGGATACAGGAACACAGTGCAGGGGTGCTCTGCTCCTGGCAAGACTTTCCGATCATGAACAGCTTGTAAAGGGATTTGCAGTGTGGTGGGCATCCACACTTGCATCCTGCCACCCTATGGGGCACCAGAGATGGAGTGTCATCCTCTCCATACTGGGATGCACACACATATGTCAGGTGGCAGACAGGGTGCACACACAGCTGAAGGACAAGTGTCTGCACACACATGGAAGATGCACACCCCTGTGCACACACACACCGGGGGACATAGACCCAGCAGTGCCCTCTGGCTGATGTGTTCCAGCAATGCCCCACAGCAGATTTGGCACCACACATCCCCAAAGCAGCCCGGGGCACAAACCCAGCTGTGTTGCAGCTGATGTCCCAGGGAGCAGCGCTGTCTCCCCGTCCCCGCTGACCTCCCAGCCCAGCCCATCCCAGCCCAGCGGGGCGGCAGCCGGCCAGCGCTTACGGAGCGGCTCCTTTTCCTGGCACATTCCCCCGCCTGCCCTCCCTCATCCTCCCCACCCCCACCAGCTTGGAAAAACAAATCCCAGCTCCTCGCCTGTTTCCAAACATACACACATCCCTCGTCCTCCCCACCCGTCCTGCTGGGCAGCTGCGTGGGACACCCCTGCGGTGTCCCCAGGGCTCAGCCCTCTGTGGGCAGGGTGGCATCTTTTGCTGGGGGAATGCTGTGCATGGGGACACCCAGGTCCATGGGGAAGGTGGGAGGAGGTGGCTCTGTGCCCTTTGAGTCCCATAAGGATCTGGGGGATGCTGTGCAGAGGCTCTTGGTGCCTGTCCCGGCTCCATACAATCCCAGTGTTTTGGAGGATTAAAAGGGGAGGTGCTGGTGTCCATGCCCAGGTTAGGAGGTGGATGGGGACCTCCTGCCTTGGCACCAGCCAACCTGGCTGCACAGAGTTTGCTCAGGGCATCACAGAAGGCTGCTTCCCATGTGCTGCTGAGCAGGGCCAGCTGTGACACCAACCAGCCCCATGCCCTGTTCTGCTGCACCACAGCCATGCCATAAGGCAGCAGCAGCAGCTCCCTGCGGCTGTGTCTCCATGCTTGTCACAGACCTCACAGCCCCATCCGCAGCCTCACAGCAGGGAAGCAGGCACTGCCTGTATTCTGGTCCTAGCACCAAGGATCCTCCTTTGCTCCCTGCATCCTTTGGCACATTGGAGGCAAAGAATCTGAGTTACAGGGACTGGTGGGACCCTGTGCTATCTGTCCTGCTCAGAGCCTGCTGGGGGTGGAGGAGAAATGCTCACCGGTCCCTTTCCCCCCACCCCGGTCTGGGGCTGTGAGACAGGAGAGCTCAAAGCACAGCTCCAGCTGCAGGGGTTTGCTCATGGAGGTGCTTCAGAATCTGATGTGGAGCCTTGTTTATAGGAGCTGGACTTCTCTTCCGCAGCTCTGTGCTGTTTGGTCCCTGCATTAGCAGCACAATCCCGTTATCTGCACTATTTTCTGACTGCTCTTTCTGTTACCAGCCCCATTTCTGTTTGTCAGCCATTCCCGTTAGTCACACAGCTCCCACTACCTGCACACTTACTGGCAGATCCCTTCCCGAGCAAGAAACGCAGATGTTTTCTGTACTCAGCAGCTCATTTCCCCTCGCATCCAAGAGCCGCCTGAGGACCATGACACGCTGGGGGCACACAGCCCTGCTCAGCCCCTCGCCACATGTTGGGGCAGCCAACCCCGCTCCTCTGCAGCCCCCCCCCGGCCCCTTCCCACAGCCGGCTCAGCGCCCGACCGCTGCAGACGTTTCCCTCTCACTGTTTGCTTTTTTGGAAGAATGGGTTTTGGAAACATGCTGTTTCCAGGCAACTTTGAAGCCGTGCCGCGTCCCGAGCCCACTGGTAGCAGCTCAGGAGGAAGAGAGGAGAGGAAGGCTGTCACCACAGCCAGGCTCCTATCTGGACCCCAGAGCCCCAGCTTTCAGCTCTGAGTGTCTGCAGACAGGCTGCACAGGTGCTCTGGGCTGAGCTGTGTAACCTCAGAGGGTCTCTATGGTGTCAGGGTGTGGGGGGGAGAGGAGGCAGGATGCCAGCACATCCATTGCCTGCATTTCTGTGCCCACTTCTGAACCCTGAGCCCACAGGGTTGGGATGCCCGTGTCCCTCTGTCCTCTTTGGGGTGTCATTTGAGGGGAAGCACTGGAGTATGGGTGCCCCCCTTCATACACTTCCCTTTTTACAGCAGCTTTCCCATACAGTAGCCCAGATTCATCCATGGGGCACTGCATGCCACCATGGTTCCCAGAACAACCCAGCTCCCTGGGGCTGATGCTGAGCCACCACTGGAGGATCCCGTTTGCCACCAGCTCAGCCCCTCGCTGGGTCAGCACTCCAATGGGCTTCCCCACAGTGCTGGGACAGTCTGAGCAAAGGGCACTGCCCCCATCTCCATGCCCCCCTGTCCCTGGCATCTCTAAAATGCCCCTTCTGTGCCCAGACTGGCACTTCACTGTGTGCCATGGGAGGCAGCCCTGCAACCCTTCCAGGTGGGTGCATCCTGACAACCCACCGGAGCCTTTGGCTGTGCCGTTATCCCAGCTCTATCCCCAGGGGCTCACAGAGCACAGTGCCAAGCAGCAGGGACTGCTGCAGGGACAATGGTCATTCCTCCATAGGGAAATGTTCCCCAGTGTCACCATCAGCACAGGGACTCCTCAAGGAGCTGCTCCTAGACCAGCCAACACCCCAGGACAGTATGCCATGGGCTGGAGCAGGGCCAGCAGATCCAACTGCTCACACACCACTGTGGGATTTCACTCTGGGGCCAAAGCTGCCAACTGCATGAGAGCTGGCGAGCAAAGCAACCAGGGTGAAGGGAGCCAGCACGGAGCATCCCTGCCAGGCACAGGGAGTGGCCAGCACTGAGCTGCAGCCCGGCTGGGAAGGCTGCTTGGCCCCAGGCTGCAGCTCTCCAGGATCAGGCAGAGCAGCAGTTATGCAGGTGCCTGGCACAGGAGTGACATTATGTGCACGGCTGGGGACAAGCAGCCTGCGACAGTGCAGGGAGCTGCAGGGCATCAGTGCAAGGAGCTGCTGGCTGCAGACTGCGGCCCTGAGGACTCTGCCCTGGGCAGGGGTGGCACTGCCCATGGGGTCCTGCCCTGTCCCTGAGCAGCACCATGTGATGGCTCCTGCACTGTCCCCATCACCACCACTGACGGTGCCCCATACAGCCAGACAGTGGTGCCCCATACAGCCAGACGGGCACCGTTCCCCTTCACCCCAGGCCCTCTGGAGGAAGCTGTCCCATTCTGCAGTCCCCACTTTCACCCACTTTTCCCATTGTGAGCAGCCCTAACTCTGCACTCACAGTGGCCCCAGATCACAGTCACGCACCTGCTGTGGGATCCCACAGTGGGATGCTCTGCCTTGGTACCCAGTGCCTTTTGCCCCCTGCCCGTGTGCACATGTGCATGCACTATGTGGTGTCACACAGCCCCAGAGGCTGATGCTGCCAACCCAGGGGCTGGATGGCACCAGGGGGACTCACAGTGACCACGACACCGGTGACACCAGCAAAAGGCTTTTCCACGGCCACACACTGTGCACACACGCAGCCCCCAGCTCACACCGAGATCACACCAGGGAGCCACGGGTGCCAGCCCCCAGCCCTTGGCACTTTCAGTCACCCCACGATGCACATCCCCAGCACCTGGGCACGATGTGGTACCTCGGAGCCATCCCCCAAAAAGCGCCCCGTGGTGCTGCTCCCTGGGACCCCACACACGGGGAGGTGGCACCCAGCTGAGCTGCTCCTGCCACCCCGGGTGTCCAGAGCGGGGCAGGGGCTGCCCTCCCCCGGGACACGAAGCCCTCGGCCGGGGCTGGACGCAGGGTCCCGGCAGAGCCGCTTCAGGCGCAGGGGATGGAGCCCTTTCATTCCTTACCTCCTTGCTGAGAAGCCGGGAGGATGGAGAAGAGGAGGAGGACTCCGGGGAGGAGGGGTGCAGCTGCCTGCCTTGCCATCTCTTGAAGCAATGCCCCCGTGCTCTCGCAGTCAGTGTGTTTTATCCCAGAGCTGCTTAATTGTTGCTTCCAAGGATGTGAGGGGAAGGGGGGGCGTGGGGGTTGGAAGGAGGGAGGGGAAAACGAGTGAGAGAAGGGGGGAGAGAGGCACAGGACACTACGTCATGACGAAAGGGCAAACACTCAGCCCTCTCCAGGCTATTGGGCTGCATTGCTTTTTTTCTTTTCTTTTTTTTTTTTGGTCTGTGTGTGTGTGTGTTTGTGTGTCTGTGTGTGTAATTTCTCTCCCTCGCCGCTCTCTCTCCAATTCTGGCTCGGCGCTGCCAAAAGTGCAGGGGGAGCTGCCAAGGAAGGCGGCCTGCGGCGGGCGGGGGGTGAGGGGAGCGGGCGGAGGGGAGCACAGAGCCCAAAGAGAGGGGGTGGCAGTGGGGGTGTCACACCTCGGGGGGCAGCGGGCCAGAGGGACAGGGGGCTGCCAGGCAAAAGGAAGGGCTGGAGGCGCAGCTTGGGTGTCAAGCGAGGGAGGGAGACGTGAGGGATTGGGGTGTCTCGGGGGGGTCTGGCTGCAAACCCCGCAGTGGGGAGCTGGGATTCTCTTAGTTCTCTCCTCGTGTGGTTCGTCCCCTGAGCCCCAACACCTGCCCGCTGCCGTGGTGCTACTCCTGGGCTGGGGACAGACAGGGACAGCTTCCCCAAGGGATCCCGGCACAGCGCGGTCAGGGGTGGGGGGACACGGGGAGACGGGAGACCCGCGGGATGGGACACGGGGAGATGGGCTGAGCCGCCCCGCGTTGTCACCGCCGCCGCCACCCGCCGAGCCCCGCGTGGCCATTAGGTGGCAGGCGTGGGGTGTCGGGCGGGGGGAAGGAGTCGGGAACCGCATGGGAGGTTCAGCCGTCGGCAGCGGGGGGAGCGCGGCCTAGCGTGACCGTTACGGTGCAAAACTGCGCCCCCGATGTCAGCCCGAGGAGCCCCCAGCCCGGGCTGGGTCACCCGAGGAGCCGCGCAGCAGCCAACGCGGCTTTGCAGATGTGTCCGTGTTGCATCCACCCGCACCGACGTGCAAGGTTTTGTGCTGCCCCGGAGTGACACTGGGAGCAGAGGGACACAAAGACGAAGGTCTTTGAGGCAGCGTGGCTGTGGGCATGCAGAGCACAGCAGCGCCGGTTGGGGATGCATCCTCAGTGCGTGTGTCTGCAAAACATGCAAGGAAAGGGGCCGGGATCGTGGCCACGCTGGGAACCAGAATTGGGGCAGCTGGACGTCCCCAGCAGCTTCCACCCTTGCCAGTGAAACGGCTCTCGTTTTTGAAAGCGTGTTTTGTACCTCGAAAGAATAGACACGGGACACGCTTTCCCCGCCCCTGGCACTAGCGCCGGAGTCGTGGATCCAAACCCTTCGCAATTGGGCCACGACGGAGCCAAGCCGTTCTCGAAAGAGCTGGGAGCCTTTGCGAAGTGTCGGGGAAAAGCTGTGAGATTCGGCCCGTGCTGGGAAGACGCGGTTCTGGGTACGCGCTGATGAGCAAAGGGGAAGGCAGAGAGCAAGGGACCCGAGTGGAAAAGACTCAGTTTGTTGCGTAGGGATCCACAGCCCTGGGTCTCACGGCTTCCCCAAGCAGCCTTGCCCCGCTGTGCGCACACACACACCTACACCCTGCGCTGTCCCCGGGGTAGCAGCGGCAGCCAAACACCGCAGTAAACACACCTTTGCCATAGATACGGAGCAGCCCCGCACCTGCCCCGCCGGGAGCCGCATCCGGCTCCGAGCGCTGTTTGTGGCGTTGTCCTGGGAAACGGCGCTCGCTGCGAGACACCGAGGGGTGGGACACGGCTTTACGGGAGCACGGCGGATGCATAGCTCAAAGGAAAGCTATGTGCGAAGGGCAGGTCGTGGGCACGCAGGGGAAGGGGCCCCCGAGGTGTCCGACCCCGGCGCTGACCGATGTACGACCGATGCTGCGAACCCTGCGCGGATGGGGATCTGCCCCTCCTGGGTCTGACGTTTTCCCCCATCTGAGCCTGCGTTGCCTCGAGTGGTGCCTGTCGCAGCTGTGGGGAGGCTGAGGGCTGTGCTCGGCCCTGCCTGGCATCGTGTAGGCTGAAACGTTCGCTCCACTTGCCCATCCCTCTGCTAAGCAAATGCCTCGTGTTCATCTGCTGCTTATCTCCCAGGCAGTGCAGTCTTCATCTATAGCAGGAAGGGACAGGGCAGCCAACTCTGCCCATTTCCAAGCATCCTCATGTTTTCCTGCCTTGCTTCACTAGCTTTTAATTGATAGCCAATGGGTTTTCACCTCCACCTGCATCTGAAACTCAGCCCTCTGTAGGTCTGCCTGCTGCAGCATCCCAGAGGAGCACACCTCAAGTCATGGGGCAAGGGGGGGCAGGCTGTGAGGATGAATGGGGCTGTGGAATACCTGGGAATCAAACCGATGCCGCTTAGTCTTTATTTTGAGGAAGCAAAATATTTGGTCTTGTCAAGTTCTTCATTCAGAGCCATGCAGGAGCTCAGTGGCCCTTGAATAAAGCTGTGTATTGAGTCCAATATCTTTCCTGCTCTCCTTGCACTGACACACAGTTGTGTTGTTGGGAGTTGCACAGCTCTGGGACATGAGCAGTCGGGTTGGTGGGGTCTCCATCCTTGGCCATGTCCAACACTTGCCTGGCTGGAACAGCCTGGCCTGGCTCTGGCACTCTCCCTGCTCACACAGGGGCTGGGCTGGAGACCTTCAGACATCCCTCCCAACCTTAAATCCTTCCATGATTTATATTGAATTCTCTTTGGTATTTGTATAGTTCTGGGAAGCCTTCAGTGATGTATCATTGAACTGCTCTAATCTGAATCAGGCCAAGGAGGGATTTAGTGGTCCTGGCTCCATATATCTCATTCACATCGTCCTTCTCAAGGACAGTGAAACATCTGCTGCCAATAGGTAACTCCAGGCCACGGCGCTCGCCCGGTGGTGAGCAGGGCGCGTTGGGTCGGACCTTTGCTGAGCTGCTTTCATCCTTCCTCGCTCTGCTGTGAGCTTTCCAAGCTCTGATTAAGAGGTACCATTGCTGCGAGGCGTGCTGTGCCTGGGTGGATGTAGCTTTCAGCACTAAACACAGTGTTTACTGGAAGGCTCCGCCGTTCTTCTCGCATGGGTCTGATTCCCTGCCAGATGTCAGCTCTGACCCCCAGCAGTTTCGGCAGCAGAGCCGCCTAAAAATTGGAAGATTGTTTTGTATTCTTGCAAGGAAAAAAAAGAAGAAAAGAGGCATGTTTATTGTGGAGATAGATAGTGCTTTTTCCTGCTTTCCTACTCTGAATTGGCCAAGGCGTGTTAACAGAGATTCGCCTTCAATCGGCCTTTGTGCAGAGAGCGAGGCTGGAAAATCTCAGCCCAGGAGGAGAGAACTGAAGTGAGTTGTGGGCAACTGAGTGCGGGGATGTAAGCAGTAACACTCAGCCAGCACATGAACTTTGGACACTGCTCCGCTCCGGTTTGTGTCTGCAGCACTGAGGGGCCCAAAGGAAAAGGCGGTGGAGAGCCATTATCTCGCAGCCAGATCCTTGTGGTGTTGAGGGGAAACATATAGCAGGGCTGGGCCGCTGCCTCCTCCCTGCACGCCCTGCAGATGCCAGTCGACGTCTCCCAGAGCGCTGATAATCCCAAGCGTGAGTCAGAGCCCAAGAATCACGAGCAGAGCTTCAAATTAAGTCTCATATTTAAAGAAAAAAAAAAAATGAAGGAAAAAGGAAGAAAAGCACGTACGGGGTACGGTCCCTCATGTTCTGCTTTTTAGGCTGGAAGGTTTGTGCCTGCAGCTCTTCCATGCACCCAGAAGGGCTTAGCGTTTTCCTTGCAGCAGAGTGAAAGCTGAGTCTGCCCCAGCCCTGTGACTGCAGATGGGGAATAGCACAAGAGGAGCGATGCGCTCGCTGGTGCCGGTGAGGCCATGGGTGCAGAGCTGTCCTTGCCAAAAGAGCACCCTTGTAGAGAACAGCAGCTCCCTATGAGGTCCCCGGGATGTGTCCTGTCCCATTCCGTGGTCACCTGAGCCTGGAAGGGACCTGCTGAGACACAAAGGCATGCTGAGCTGAGTGCCCTGTGCCAAAGTTCCCAGCAAGGACTGGAGCTGTTCTGGCAGCAAGTAGAAAAGGGAGTGAGGGGCATTGATAACACAGTGAGGAACCTGGAGAAGTGGTGGAGGTCACAGACCTGTGGTCCCATGCGATGCTCTGCAGGTAGAGGGGAGCAGGGATGGGCTGAGATGGTGCAAGGAGAGATGGATGAGCCAGCAGCCCACTGATGTGACCTGCATGAGGAAGGTCTGGCCAGCACTGTGGGTTGGAGTGTCTGGGGCAGCGTAAGTATCATCAGTACAGGAAAAATTGAGGGGACCAAGGAAAGTGAAGGAGTCTGGTGCTGAAATCAGGGAGGAGACAGAGAAATTAGAGCTCCACAGAGGGAACAGAAGAGAGAGATGGGGTGCCCAGTGCTTCAGAGCAGTGACCATGGAGGAGATGCCAGCACCTGGGGGTGGGTGACACCAAGTGGGCCCAGCATGAGTGGGTCTGGGGCTGGAAATACAGGGCTGGGAGCAGCACAGAGGAGGTTTGGGGACCTGAGCTGGTGGCACTGGGGGCACCTTGCCCAGCTGCCTCCTCCAAGCCCCATCACGGCTCTTGCCTTCCCTTGGGCTCTCTGTCTGTCAGGGTCAGGTCTCCTCTATAGGAGACTCCAGACCTGGGGGATCCCTGCAGCTCATCTGTTTGGAGGAGCA
Source organism: Coturnix japonica (assembly GCF_054131305.1). Lineage (NCBI taxonomy): Eukaryota > Metazoa > Chordata > Aves > Galliformes > Phasianidae > Coturnix > Coturnix japonica. Next base: position 9,962,193 of record NC_140684.1, read on the forward strand.
AGCCCCGAAACTCAGCCCCCGGGGGGAGCACTGGGGCGGGCCCAGCCGCTAGCCCTGCAGTCTGGCAGTGAGCTGCAGCACAACGCAGCCCTGGCCCGCCACCAGCGCACGCTGTTTCCTCCCAGCAGGCTGGCCAACAGGAGTCAGATGAGGACACAGAGGAACTGGGAGTGCAGTGAGACCTTCTGGAAGAGGGGGACATTGGGGGCATGGAGCTGGGACCCCCCCCCACAAGCAGGGTGCAGCTGGAGGGGCTGAGGCTGGTGGTCCTGCTTCTTGCCTCCGCCTTCAGTGCTTGGTCCATCCCCAAGGCCCCTGATGTTCGAGGCACTTGTGTAAGCTCAGGAGTTCCTTTCTGTCAAATAAAAACATCCCATTTCTATCACAGCATCCCCTGTGCACTTGATCACATCCATCTCTGCATCTGTTTCCCTTCTAGCAGCCCTCAGGTCCCTTACACCCAGCAATGTGACATCTGCTGTCAGTGTCTCATTTACTCCTAGGAGCAACATCAGCATGTAGACCCACAGTATGAGTACCCCAGCATCATCCACCTGCTAAAACCAGGGCAGTTTGCCTCGAGGACATGCATGGATGAAACTCTTTAATCCACCTCTTCCCCACCAGCAGACCCTATCGCCTACAGCACGGCATCAGTTTAACAACGCTAATTAAGAATTAAGATGTCATTTGTAGACAGCATGTGGCTAATATTTCAAACTAATGAACGCCTTTTTTCAGCTGCAGAATTTTGTCTCTGAGTGAAGAGGCTCCAAGCAATGTATATAGACACATATAAATATATATAAGCAATTTTTCACATTACAAGGTGAAATCTTTGGATTTTTCTCTCCTGCAGGGAACTGTGGTGCACATCATGGTTGAACACATACAGCAGAGTCAGCCATGGTGCTTCAGAGTGTTTCCCTCATGGGTTGAATATTTTACAGTTGGGTTTTGATTTTGGGGATAGTAAACACTGGGAGAACTGGGGGTGTGCTCTGCCCTGCCTGCATGGCTCCAGGTGTGTGTGTGTATGCATGCAAAGCCTTGCACAAAGAAATGATAATACAGCAAAGCAGCCACACTGCAGGCTTCCACGGGAGCTGCTGCATGAGAGCATCCACTGTATGTCTGAACATCATGTTTGTCAGGTTTGGGGTGGAATCCCTTCTTGTTTTGCCCCAGGAGCTGTGGTCCAAGCTGCTCCAGCTGCATGGTGCCCCTGGTGCAGCATTTCCCCTTGGGGGAGGGGGCTGTGCTGACATCACCCCCTGCCATCTCAGCTTTAACTGCTTTTCCTCACTGCGCTTCACAACTCAGCACTCTCGAGTTAATTAGAGAACCATATGCCCCTTTCTCACACATCATAAAAGCTTGTGTTTAAAGCCAGGTGATAAAAGGGAGAATTAGTCTGGGTCATTGCAAGGCTCTGATCTCAGCTCCGCTCGGTGCTGCCTCTCTCTTCTGGACGGCTCTTAGACCAGGTGGAAACGATGTTGGAGTCCAGCTGAGCTCGCTCTGCTGCCAGCTTGAGCGACTCCCAAGAATTTCACAGCTCTCTCCCAGGCACGCTTTGTTCCCTGACACCCTCCTGCATTCTGCTGGTCACTGTTGCTCTCTCCCAGCTCCCCCCTGCTCAGGGTGCTGAGATTCCTTCTCCTAAATAAAGCACAGGATCTTGTTTGTGGGCTGTGGTCTGCTCTGTTGCAAGGTTTGGGGATGGCCAGGAGGGCAGAAGGTCCATCCCTTCTCCAGGACTCTGGGTGCATCCCCACGAGGGATATCCCATTATGCTCAGTGAGGATGTGGGAGCATGGGCCACATGGATACCATGTCCAACCACTCTTGTGCCCACTGTTGGATACATCCAGAGATCTCCCTTTTCCTCCCTTCTGACCAGAAGGTACATTTCTCTCCCATTCTACTGTGCAAGGCAGAATAACATGCCAGATGTTTTATGTTAAAAGTTCCCTTTTTCTCTCTTCCACTTTCTTTAAATCCTTGCACGAGTCTGAGCCAGGGAGGTGAGGACCCTGTCTGCTCTGGTGAGGACCGCCTAATATGATCAGATCCCTTTCGGCACAAAGCATATCCAGGCTGCTGTGAGCCCAAAAATTGGACATGAGATGAAAGAGTGCGGTCCTGGGCAAGGAGCCATGGGGGTTGAGTGTGTCTGATGAGCAGGAGAGCTCTGCTGCAGATGAAGACCCCGCAGCATCCTACAAACAACCGTGGCTGCCCCAGGAAGCCCAGAGTCATGGAGAATCATCAATGCCACAGGGCTCCGTGGCCCAAGGATGTTACCAGAGATGCTTTTTAGAATACACCCTTCTGGTTGTGCCTGCTGCTCCCCAAGGAAATGTGTGTGCTAGCCCACTGTACCAGGCTGAATGGCAGGGCCACCTTGGCTGGGTGGTCCCATTGAGCAATGCAGGATGGGGAGAGGAACAACCATGAACTAGGGATCAGGACTCGGTGGAAGGAGATCATCCTGGGAAGAGTGGCTGAGGAGAGCTAAAGTCATGGAACTACAGAAGGTCTGAGGTTGGAAAGGATCTCCTGCTCAGGCAGGGTTACTTCAAGCAGGATGCTCACAGGTAGCTTCCATTGGACCCTGCCCACAGCTTGGACCATGCCTGAGTCCTATTGCCAAGATAGAGTCATACAATCATCCCGGTTGGAAAAGACCTTCAGATCATCAAGCCCAACCACCAGCCTGACCTACCCAGTCCCATCACTACACCATGTCTGTTAGTGCCAAGTTCACATTTCTCTTAAGCACCTCCAGGGATGGAGACTCCACCACCTCCCCAGGCAGCCCCTTCTAATGCTTGATCACCCTCTCTATGAAGAAATTCTTCGTTATGTCCAACCTAGATCTCCTGATAGAAATTTCTCAGTCCCCATGGCCAAGAGTGTCCTCCATCCCCCAGCAGAGCAGAGGAGGCCTAGGGAGAGCTGTACATTGTGTCCCTGCCTCTCCAGGCACCCGCGGTGCTCCTTGGCTCCAGGACAGCCCTGGCGTGCTCTGCAAGCCCCATATCCCCAGGGCCTCACTGCAGAGAGGGCAAGAAGCTGGTCTGTGAGAAGTGAGCCCAGGGTTATTTTTGCTGTTCTTGAGCATTGCCTTGTGTTCTTGTTTCCCTGTGCTATGTTTAGATAACTTTGCAGGACTTTCTCCTGCTCCCAAACCATTTTTTTTTGTTGCAAGATGGAAGTCTGACAAAAGAGCAGAAAAAATCAAAGGCAAGTTCCTGGGGCCATTCAGACAGCACAAGAGGATGATGAAGTTGGGATCCCCTGGGCTTAGCTTGAGCCTCTTGGTGAATCTGTGTGGATGACCTTTGTCTCACACACTGCATCTCCAGGACTTGGGGCATCCAATCATGTTCTGGTGGATGGAGCTCTTTAGGAGGACAGAGGCACCATGGAATTCCCTGTCCTCACACACCCTTGAGAGATCAGAGTAGCACAGGGTACATCTGTCCAAATTCCCCTCACAGGGTGGTCCAGGAGAGTCCAGGTCTGACCCTGAACATGATTACAGCTTCTGCAACACTTTTCTTGCTCTCGTTGACTGCTGAGGCCTGGGAACATGGGGTCATTTCTCAGGGAGACAAGTGTTAAGTGTTCCCCTTCTCTGTCCCTGGCAGCCAACACTCATCTCAGCAGTGCCTAAGAGGGGAGATTATTAAGTGAATATGAACATCCTTGAGTCTAATCCACACGCAAATGCAAACTTAAATTGAAACCAGAAGATGACTTTAGCGGCGTGGTTTGAAGCCATTAACCCTTGGGTGACACCAACTGGCCTCCCCTGGCAGTGCCAAGAGAGCATGGACAGCCTGAAACCCCAAGCACCTGATGGGAAAGAAGGGCAGAGGACAGTCATGGCCATGGCTGGAGTCCTAGTGGTGCTTCCATCTGCCAGGCCATGAGCCTGAGCCCATGTGTGCACCAGGACAAGGCTGCGTTATTGCTGTCTCATTGGAGTCTCAAAGTGCAGATACAGCTCCCAGCCCATGAGGGCTGTCAATCACTGTGTGCCCAGAAGGGCTCCTGGCTGCCCTGTATGAGCTGGAGACCCTGGCAGACCCTTAGACATCTTCAGAAGAAAGGTAACCAAGAGGAAAACACCTGTCCCAGATAGAACAGTGGTCTCCATAAGCTACAAGCTTATGGAAGGTATCTGAAGACCATGCTTCTCTCCCCAGCCCTTCATTCACCACCTTCTCTCCTGTGGTGCCATGGCCCATCTCTTCTACTTGCTCCATTGCTCATGTGCTGTTCCATCTGCCACCAGTCCTTGCTCTGGTACCAAGCTGGGAGCACATGATGGGACTTCTCCAACACATCTGCACAAACCCACAAGCAGCCCCTCTATTATCCCAAAACCTTTGGTCTGGGATTTCTCCGAGGCTCTCGGTTACCTCTTCTACATTACATTCCCCTTCGTGTCCATGCCAGCATCCTGTCACCGCACGGATTGCTTGGCAGGACGCACGGTGACCTAAGCAAGATGGAGCCCATCAGGTCCTGGGGTAGCGCATTCCAGGGAGCGTGGGGCCGCCAACAGCAGCAAAGGTGAATGGGGGGAGAGCTTAGGACATGGTTGGCAGGGCCACCACTGCCCCCGCTCCAACAACCACAAAAATATGTAAATGAGAAGCTCGGCCCCTTATTTATGAGACTTCACAATTCATTTTTCATTTGGGGAATGCGAGCGAATGAAAATATGAAATATTTCTCCGATGACACAGTTTCCACCCAGAAAGCACATTCCTTGGAGGCAATGTGCATGTGCATGGGGCCACACGGGACCAAGCCTGAGCGTCGGTGCAAGCCCTGTCTGATGAAGGGTAGAGGCTACAGAGCCAGGACCCATGGCAGGGCTGTGGTGGGAGAACAGGAAGGGTCTTGCTGAGCTGAAAAGCACTGCTGGGATGCTGGAAGGGACAGAGATGAGCACTGGGTAGAGAGCAAGGCTGAGCCAGGTCCAAGGGGAGAGAGGGCAGATCGCACCTCCTGCTACTCTCTGAAAAGAGATTTCCTCATCCTGGTATCTACAGAATACTCACTTCTGGCAGTGCCTGAATTTCACAAGGATGTGCAAGCATCCCTGTTTATTGCCTTAGCAGTTAAAGTTCATTACCAGCTGGCTCCTCCGAATGGCTTCTCAAGGTCAGTCTTTCCATCTCCTTCACAGACCCTGTGGGGAAAATCCACACTGCTAACATATGTAAAGATCATGATTTCATGGGCCAGACCTCACTGACTTCCAGCACTGGTACCTTTTAAGCCAAGCACGCTCCATCATATTGGGTGGGGGCAATCCCCCCAGACTGGGAGAAGAGCACTGAGAGCAGCCTTGCAGTCAAGGACCGCAGGGTCCTGGTAGATGAAAGATTTACCATGAGCCAGCAGAGTGCAGCCCAGAAAGCCAACAGCAGCCTGGGCTGCACCAGCAGAGGGGTGGCAGCAGGCAGGGAGGGGACTGTCCCCCTCTGCTCTGCCCTCGTAAGGCCACACCTGGAGTCCTGCATCCAGATGATGAATGTTACTGAATGTTACAGAGATAAATGTTACTTCATTCATCTTAGTAGCTCATTCCCTACACTTCTCCCAGTAAAAGAAAGAGAAATATTCCACCTGAGCCCCTGCTGCAGCAGGATTTTCCCTTTATTTATTTGTGATGAAGCCTATGTGGTTGATGTGTGTGTTCTCCAACTGCTGTTTCTATCATGTCTTCTCAGGAGCAGAGACCAAGTCTAAAATAGCAACTTCTGGAGCCATCTATCAAATGCCACATCCCAGAACAGTCAGTGGTGTTTACTCTCTAATCTATATCTGGAAGTGAAGGGCCTCCGTTGTGACAGCAAGATTTATTTGCCATCATGATTAAGGGGCACATCAGGACTGCCTGCTCTGGAGCCTAAAAAGGTCTTGAGCAGAACTCATGTAAATACCCCCGCAATGGGTTCCTGCTCCATGGGGCAGGTCTGTGGGTGGGAGAAGTGTGCTGTGTCCCATGGTGGGACCTCTGTCGCAGCTCCCAGGGGACAGAGGCAAGGGCTCCATTCCTCCCATCACATCTTCTCCATGGTCTTACTCTCCATAGTGTTGGGGTAAGTGCAGTGCTTACCGAAATCAGAAGGGTACATGGGATGTACAAAGGTACACTGAGGGAAGTGGGATTACTCAGCTAAGAGGTTAACTGTGGTCTTCAGCTGCCTAATAAGCTACGAAGACAGAGCCAGGCTCTTCCCAGAGCTGTGCAACCAGAGCAGGATCCTGAAGCAACTAGCACACATGGTGGCAGATCCTGAGTTGAAGGAAAAGCGCCTTCACTTTGAGGGTGAAAATCCTACTTGGAGATGCTCAGAGCTGGCCTGGGCAAGGTGCAAAGCCACCCCGTCCCTGTCTGGAGCTCATTCTGCTCTGCGGAGGAGGCTGGATGGAGGCACCAGCACTGTGGAATGCCGTGATGTCCCGAGTGCTGTGGTGAGCAGCACACGGCCTCAGTATTCCTTCCAATTCATGGAGCTTCTTTCCCCAAATATAAACAGTCTGCTCTTTTCAGGAAAATCTGCCGGCCTGTCCTCAGAGCCAGGGAGCCACATTGCTGGTTATAGCACGGCCATTGATTTACTGGTGTGACTTCGGCCAAGTTGGACGGCTGCTCCGTGCCGAGATCCAGCATCCTTGAAACGCAGGAGAAAAACGGGCTATCAGCTGGTCCATCTCATCCTCATCCAGCACAGGGCCTTCACAACGAGCAGTGTAACGAGCTTTCGGAAGAAAGCCTCTGGGGGAGTGCATCCATCACTCTTAGCCCGATTAGAGCTAATTCACAACAAGCTGGGTTTCTAGAGATTGTCTTTTGCTCTGCCTTGCTTCCTGTTTGTGAGAAGATTGCAGCAACCTCTAATTAATTGTGGCTTGAAATTATTCAGGCCCTTCTCAGGGAATAAATCTTTCCCGACTGATCAGGCTGTGCAGGGAAGGCACGGTGCAGAGGAGCGATCTCTGGGCAGGGCTGTGCTTGCTCTGATGCTTGCCCTGCTCTCAAGCCGTGCCAAGGCCCGGGGCTGACCTCCGTCCTCGACGAGTTTTGGAGCGCAGCGTTCCTGTTCCCTCGTTGTTCCAAGGGCTGATCACTCTCATGCTCATGGACGGGTGGTACAAAGCGTCTACAGCCGCATCCCAGCCTGCGGCCGCATCCAAGCAAATTTTCCTTGGGAATTACTTTCACTACTCACTCCGCAGTTGCTGTCAGAGGGCCATGAGAAGTGATTGCCATAATAATGGTTGAAATCCAGTTTCCCTTCTAAGCCCTTTTTTATGTTATTTAGAGCTCGAAACGGCTCGTTTTTGGTTGAAAGTTTCCATTCTTGGGCCAAGGCCAAAAGTGAATTTTTCAAGAAATTGGAACCGACTGGGTTCAGTCATTTCTGAGTCACACACATGGAAAAATACACATTTCCCTCTCGTGCTCCACGGAGACACTTTGGACATGTACGACTCAAAACCAGCTGGAGCAAGAGACTTCAAACTTGGCTTGTTCGAGAGTCCACACCAAGGTGTCAAAATCAAGCCAGGTTTGGAGAAGATTGTATTGATGTTTTCACACTTCCCTCCCCAAAAGGGCCATCAACCAGTGCGCGATAGCAAGGAGACGCGCTGTTCTCTTCCCCCATTGCTTTACATCGCCTTCTCCAATGGGATAATCCCAGGGGATTAGCATTTAAAGTAATGAATGTTTAAAGTTAGCAAGAGAAGAATTTCAGCAATGTTCAATTCTTCCTAAGCCCCTTAAATGGAGCCGAGCTGAGGGGGCCTCGCGCGGGGAGACATCACTCAGCTCCAGGAATAGGATGGAGCACACACAGGCTTCTGTCCCTTCCTCAACCCAGGACTAGCACGGGGGGGACTGCAGTGCCTTAAACAACCTCAGGTGGTGATGGGTTCTGGGACAAGGGACTGCACTTTGCTGGATGGGTGGCCATCACCAGGCATTCCCTGCTGTCATTAGAACTGACAGGCAATCTACATCCTCACCCTATAGGTGTGAGGTCATGCCATGGTCCTTCTCTGATGGACATGGGATACTCAGGTTGGAAGACTCTTGAGGAGATGGCCCAGGACATGGGACGCTCCAGGTTGGAGGACTTTCCAATAGCCATCCTCTGGAAGCCGTGCCCAGGGTGACCAATGGGAGCAGCAGGAGGGTTGCAACCAGGCTGGAGCCCCATTGCATTCTCTGAACCCCCATTAAGATCCTCTGCCCCTCTGGGAGGTGCCTGCACACGAGAGCACAGCAATCACTGGGGAGTGGGGCTGCAATAACTTGTGCATTTCACACCCTTCTCTGCCAAGGAAGGGTGGGAGCGGGTGGGACAGGCCAGTAGGACCAAGAGGCTGGGAGAGGAAATCAGCTGCATGAGTCACCCCACAGCCCATGGGCAGGATGGCCGCAGGAAACACGGTTTCCCCTGGATAAGGTGCAGAGGACAAGCTGGCACCAGCCCTCAAGCACTCAGCATCCTGAATGCCGGGTGGAGCTGACCAGAGGGGTGGCAGATTTTAGTCCATCGCTCCTGATGGACTGCATCAATTGCACAGTTCCTCTGTGCTGTGGGACCCCTCGCCAAAGCCATATGTCTGGTGGCCAACATGGATGAGGTGTAGTGGACATGGTGGTGATGTTTGGACTAGAGGATCTTAGTGGTCATTTTCAACCTCAATGATTCTACGATTCAGTGCTGAGGCTGGCAGTGTATGTTGCAGATGGGCAGCTTTTGCCAGGGCTCATTCTGCACAGGGTCCATGTGCATGCTGAGCTGAAGGGCTTTGCACTGTAACTTGTGTCCAAGCCCAAGACAGAAAACACGCACCACCACACTGAGAGCTGTGGCTCCTCCAAGAGCTGGGGATGCACACTGGGCCAGCAAACTGTGGGTCACCACCTGAGCCCCTCGTAGTGGTAACAAAGGCCATGAGTGAGCAGGATGCACAGGAGTGTCTCAGCATCCTGAGCCTTGCCACATGAGATCCATCACTGCTCACCTAACCACGGCACCTCATCCCAGCTCTCAGGAGCAGTGCCATCCTCCAGTACCCCCAGCAGCAGAGTCCCCACTGCATCTCTCAGGGATGGGTGGCAGCTTCAGGAGGAGTCAGGCAGGAAGGGAGCAGAGCCCGGTGCCCACAGTGATGCCCCAGGATGCAGGTGGGATCCAGAGATGGTGCTGGGTCCTCCGTCCTCCATCCCTATTTTTCTCTGATAGCTTTTCCCCGTGTTTAACCTGACTTTCCCCTGCTATAACTTCAGCCCATTTGATATCCTGTCTGCTGCAAGCCGGCAGAACAGATTGTTCCCTTCCCCTCTGTAGCTGTTTTATGTCTCAGCGAGGACCAGCACGTCTGCCCTTGGTGAGGCTGCACAAGCCCTGTCCTGCTCCTGGGATCCACCCTTTTCTTATCAAGCCACAGAGCCTGGCGTGGGCACTGGGCACACAGCAGGAAGAGCAGAGAGGGCATGTGGCCCAAAACACCCCAAAAGTGTGTCTTTAAAAGGGTGAAATGTTGTGAAGTCCATCAGGACGGCTGCAGTGAGGCCAAGACAGCATGCCATAAAGCAATGACATAGCTGGCACCCACATGCATGGCTGTCTCAAAGCGGGTGTCCTGTGGTGCCAGGAGACACAGCACAGAGGGACACCACTAAGATCCTGGGGAGTGATGCTAACACCCACAGGGATGCAGGAACAGCCCCCAGATAAAAGAGACGATGTGAAAACTGAGTGTTGAAAGCTGAGGTCTATCTCAGCAATACACCTCCAGGCAGATGATGGAACTGGGCAGCGGTGAGGATGTCAGCATGCCACCAGCCATGACCCTGCATGGAGATGTCCCCATCAAGGTGCCAGCACAAATGTCTGGGGCTGGAGCAGAGCAGGGCCATGCTGGGGTCAGGCAGGCACAGGCCGGCTCTTGGTCTTGTTCCACAACAGGGTTTTGGGGCGGGGGGTGTTTTATATCTAGATTTGTTTGGAAGCATTTTGGTTTGATTTCCTCCTCCGCCAAGCACTAAGCGATCGTTCTTTCCCCCCTTGGCAGGAGCTGCCTGTCTCGTGGTGTTGACCTTGGCTGGGCTCTCGCTGCGGCTGGAGCGGAGTCACACCATAAATTCCCTGTCTTCTAGGAATCTAGCATGGGAAAGAAAAGAAACACGAAAGAGGGCCGTGGATTAAAATATTTTGCATCTTAGCACATAAAAAAGGGGGTTTGGCACTGAGGAGACTTCTCCGAGCATAGAGGTGCTGCATGTACAGCCTGGGCACTGGTGGGCTCTATGGAGGGGCATGGACTGCCCTGGGGACAGTGGTGGCTGTGGTGGTGTGTCCTTGCTGTAGGGACCACAGGACAACCCAAGAGCTGTGTGCACAATGGGGTTGTGACCCAGACTGAAACCAGCCCAGACCCACCAGCCCGGCCGCAGCACTGCAAGCTTCCCCTGATGATACCCTGAGCAGCATTCAGTGCTGCACAGTTCTGGGGATGCTTTAGGACACCTGACAGCCATAGTGCAGGAGCCCTGGAGTCAAAGTGTGGAAGCAAAGCGGGAGGAACCAAGTGGGCCAAGCCCCGGTTGTTCTCACAAACAGGCAAAATGCAGCACAGCCCATAATTGAATCCAGCAGGGCTGCTCGGACAGACAAAACACGGCAGTGATTCAAAGCGTAGGGCTGAGCAGACACAACTGTCCCAGTGCCTGGGGACATCGGCCAGCACCCAAGGTGGGGGGGATCACCCATCCCCACCTAAACATACTGCCCCATGGAGCCCATGGGCTGGGCACTGGTTGAATCCTGCAGCAGGCAGAGGGCAGGGATGGGTGAAGCTCACCCAGGGAAGGAAGAATGCAATCACACCTTGAGCAGCAGCAGGTTTTCCATGCAAGAGATAAAATCTGTTCTAAGCACATCTAGGAAGTCTGCAGCACAGAGCCCTTCCTAAAGAGAGCTCCTGCAGGGACCTAAAGCATTATAGGGATGGGAGTTTGCTGTGCTGGGGGGACAGGTTTACATCTCATGTGCTCTGAAAATGCCAAAGAGCTGCAGATTTGATACTTTAAACAAGCTCTTTCCCAATGCTGTAACCTACTTTAGACCCAGAAGGCTGGAGGGAGGCCCCGAGCCCCCGAATGCGAACAATGCTTCAAACCTATTTTATAACACTTTGCTGCAGCCATCACATCTGCCCGACCACAAACGTCAGTGGAGCTCACTCACACTTCCCCTGGGCTTCCAGGGAAGGGGAACCAGCAAGGCGTGAAACTTAAACAAAGAGTCCAGATCAGCTGGAAAGGAAGAGGAAAGTGATAAGAAACATGGAGTAATCGGGGTCACATGGAGAAAATGTGAGCGGCAGAGCTGGGAGTAACCAGGAATTTCTCAGGTCTGTCCAGGAGTGGAAGTTCACAGTGTCCATGGGGAGGGGGATTAAAGGAAACCTGAGAAACGCCAAAAACCTGAGAGGGAGATAACAATGGCCCTGAATAGCAAGTGGGAGCAATGTGAGCTGCCGCACAGGCAGGTGGTTCTTACTGCGCCTCTGCATTGCTGATGCTGATGGCAATGCATTGGGGACAAAAAGAGACTGGGACTGTGAATTCCAGCCAGAAACACACTGGGAGCATCAGCCCTGAGCTTCAGGCAGGCTCAACACAGGGGCAGAGGGGCTTTTGTCCACCATGATGTGGCTGTGGTGGGATGGGATGATGGGAGTATGTGGGACAGGGAACACCGGTCCTGGAGTGGAGCTATGGGGGGGACAAGGAGTGGGCAGCTCTGTGCACCTCAGCTCGCACTGTGTACCACAGCAATGGGATGTGAGTGATGAGAGGTGATGGGAGACTCTGAGTAAGTGCAGGTGATGGGGGAGCTGATGGATGGCTCCAGCACAGCAAAGTGGTGATGGGAGGAGGACAAGGTCGGATCAGGGAGGGTGGGAGGATAGAAGGTGCCTTTTTGAGCGCCTCCCTCATATGGCTGAGCCACCAATCCAGTGACAGCCCCATATGCAGTGTCCAGACCATCAGTACAGCATCTCCTCTGTATTTTTCCTAACAGAAAAAGAACCACAAGCGTTTGGGAGCACAGCCTCAGCCTTGCAAGCTCCTCCAGTCCCTCTCCTGACACTTACCTGCTGCCAGCACCTCATCCCAAGCAGTGAGGGGATGATGCAGGTGCACAGTGCTGGCTGGGGCTGAGCCACATCCTCACGCTCCGGGCTGCAGCCACGGGTCGAGTGCCTTTGCAAGAAGTGCTCTTGAGGGACCCATTCCCATTCCTCGCTACCACAGGCAACCGCTTGGGTAATCCTCCCCATAAATTTGTCAAGCTCCATCTTGAAGCCCATCAGGCTATTTGCGGAGCTGGCCTGGCTCCAGGTTCTCCAGTTCACCAGAAATGTCATGTTTGTTTGTTTGCGTTTGTTTTTTTTTTAATCTGTGTTGGGGCTGAACTGGATCCCAACCAGCATTTTTTGGAAGTTTCCGGTGAGCTGCAAAGCTTTCCAGCCCAGCAGCGCTCTGTGGCTGCAGAATGTGGTGGCATCTCTACCTCAATGGCACTGAGAGCTTCTGAGCATCTCCCATGGTGATGGTGGTGGTGGCCTCGTGGGGCCACCCTGGGTGACCCTACTGAGGGTGTCTGCTTTGGCCGCAGCCCCATGGCACAGGGATGTTTGGGGCCATGCAGAAGGCATCTTGATGGGGCTGCTGGGCTCTGGGTTTGCCTGTGCAGGGAGGGGATCCTGCTCTCTCTCACAGCATAGCGGTATTTGCAGCCAGCTGATAGCCATCTGCTGGGCTGCCAGCACTGTCCTCAAGCCTAAATAGCTCTTCTCCGTCCTGCTGTTTACTCCCAGATGTATTTATAGACCAGCTCTCTCCCAGCCATCATTTCCTAGACTAAACAAGCCAAGTGCTTTGGGCTTCTCTCAAAGCCAGCTCTCCTTCCATGTACTGTCCTACCTTCCTGCTGAGCCTTTCATCCCCTCAGTAGGTCAAGGCACCTGACTTTGCCCTATTGCTCCTCCCATCTCCTCGTCCATGTCTTTTGTGCCATCCCATCTGCCACTCCAGCAAATTCCCATAGTGGGGTCACAGCTTCAGAACCAGCCGCCAAGGAACTACTCCAACACCTGCCTTGGGGCAACACCTCATCATACATCACACCCTTCTGCTGCCCTCCCCTTGCTCAGCTCCTCTTCGTTCTCCCAGCAAACCTCTGCCTGCAGGGACAGGCAGCCCTGGAGCACACACAGAGCATGCAAGCAGTCTCCAGGCCATCATGGGGCGCTGCCAAAAGCCAGAGCTGATTTCTAGATCCAAAATGCTTCTGGTGATGTTGGGGTGTCCCTCAGCACGGCAGCAGGAATGGGGCTGTTCTCTGGCTGAGGCCTGAGGCACCAGCAAGCATGGCTCGGCAGCAAGTGGAACGCAATCCCAGAGAGCAGTGCTGCTTTCTAGGTCTCAAGAAGAGCCAGTTTCCTAAATCTGAGAACAATTACAACCGAGATTGTCTTAGAGGAAAAATTTAAACAGAACCAAATAGGAACAAAGGCTGGGAACCATTCAGAAATACTTTCCGAAGCGCCCAAGCGCTGGCTGTGGGCAGCAGCATGGAGATGGGAGGACAGCGAGTCCCACCAGCTCAGCCTGGCAGCGCATCCCTGTCCCCATCCCGAGACTCCAGCAGCTCTCCCAGCACAGCACATCTGTATCTGCTTCCCAGGGAAAGCCAGCAGCCTCCTACCACATCTATCACCCAAGGGCTCACCAGAACTGTTGGTGTGACCCTACCAGAGCACTCAGCCAAAGTGGGACCATATGAGCACATCCCCTACTGAGCATGGCTCAGCCCTGCCCTCATGCCCCATGGCTTAGGAACAAATCACTGTATCTTTCTCAATTCAGTACAAGATTTTTGCTCATGAAATGGGATTAATCTCTAGCAAGACATTAAATCAAAGGAAAAAGAGTTCTGACCCCAAAAGAGATGCTCTCACAGGCTCTTATTTCTCCCAAAGCAAAATCTGCTTGTTTCAGACCTGCCCTGAGCACTTGAATGGAGCTACTGAGCTGCCATCATTGACATTCCCCATGCAGCTGCCTGGCCTTAAGTCCATCTCCTCCTCTGGCTGCTGCTGCACACCCGTGGCTGGGGCAAACCCTCTGCAGGCAAAAGCAACTGAGGGGTGGCAGAGCCCAAGCGGAGCATGGAGATCAGAGGCCTTGGATGCTCTCTGTCCTTCTTTTGGTGGGGAGTTCTTAAAACCTCCTCCCACAGGAGCTGGACCATCCGCTGTGCAGCTGCAGCATTTGCTGCCCATGTGTGCTCCTCCGCCGCTTGTCCTCCCCTCTGCAACCATGAATTGGCTGCTCACAGAGGAAGGAGAGACACCAGAACACATGTAAACATGCGGAAAAACTGCAGGGATCATCTGGCTCCTCTACTGGGACGTGATTTGTTTCGGGTACCTAAATGCAGGTTGACGTGCTGATGACACGAGGCTAATTGTGGCTGGAGGCGTGTTGCTCAGCCGCCAAGCATTGCTGGCATCCCAGCAGAACCACATGGCTGTGCCAACATCCAGCTTGCCCCGGGCGGTGCAGGGAGGGCTGAGTGTTTGATCTAAGCCCTTCCCTATACCTCCCTCTGCATGCCGTGCTTCAAACCCTCGTACTTGGTTGGAAAGCAGAACTGATCCTGCTCGGAGAGTGCCAGGCGCTGTGCAGCCGATCCACTCTGCTCTTGGCCAGACCCAGAGTCTGAACTGTCTGAAACGACAGGCTGTGCGCTAGAGCAAGTCAGAAAACAAGTTTTGCAAACTATTATGGTGGTTTTCCTGATCTCCTCGAACATCTCCTTGTTCCTTGCAGCCTGGAGGTTTCCAGCCAGGAAAGTACTCCCATTTTTCTTTTCTCCCCTTTCACTTCTTGTGGCCACAGAACACAGCAGTGTCTAGGATCTGTGCTCGCTGCGCTTTTCCATTTCCACCCGCAGCTTTTCCAAACCTCTTCACCTCTGGAATGGCTACAGAAGCAGCCAAAGGAAAAGTGAAACCCAAGAAGGCGCCGCAGCCCAGCTGTGCCAACTGTGGTGATGCTCGGAGTGTCAGTGGGGCAGAAGAAAAACTCCTTTAACGCTGCTTAGAGAGAAGCAGTTACTCTCCCAGTGAGAAGCAGCTGCCTGGCTCTGCTTCCCAGTTCAACACAGCCCCATAGCTGGAGGGCATCACACCCTGGGGCAGTGGGAGGCATGGTGCCCACAGCTGGTGCCCCCTGTTTTTGGTGTCCGCTGACCCCATTCCATGGTGGATGTTCCCAGATGGGAATGAAGAATAACAGCATAAATGGGGTTAGCAGAGTCCTGGTGGGGCCTACAGGGATAGCAGAGATCCCTCTGTGACCCACCTCACCACTTCCATGGGTCAGAGAAGTCGTGTGAGATGTTGGAGATGGAACGGTACTCGTGTGCAGCATGTACAGGCTGAATGTGCTCGAGCCAGGGCATGAGAGCCGCAGGAACCTCATGGCATGTGTCACAGATGGATGTGTCCCAGGTTAAACACACGCCATATGGCCTTGCATCAGCACCAAAGGCTTTTCAAAGAGCGTCCCATTCGCAGTAACCAGCCTGGAGGCTGATGCTATCCAGATGATTCTGTTGTCTTTGGAAAGACTCCTAAACACTTGAAAAACACCTTCAGCCATACTCCAACGCAGCAGAGAAGGACTGAGATTAGAAATTGCACTTGACAGTGTTCAATCTGTCCAATGGGATTAAAACCAGATCCTGTCACGTCTCTGCAATTACACATCTCCCCTCTGTAGAAGAAATGCTTTCTCTTTCATCTTACATCACGAGTGTGCACATTTTATTCCTGCTTAATCTTCAGCCGTAGGGCCTCTGAGAGCACTTCAGTGCAATCTCAAACTATTCTGGACAGATGTTGCACAAACTAGTTTCAAAACAGTGGTGGTCTTGGTCATGACTAGCCCAGAATTTAATGCTCTTGGATTCTGGGTATCCCGCTGAGACAGCACACAGATGTCTCACACTGAGGATTTTGAGTTAGACTTCCTCAAATCTGTGAAGGCTGTGCTGATAAGGCCATGCATATGTGTCAGCACTGTAACGGAAAGCACTTCACAGCGAGAAATGACTGAGTTCCATATGGGCTACAGAACAGTGGAGAGGTTGGGATCGTCCATCTGAAGTGGGGACACAGCTCTCACAGGAGCATCTAGTCCCCCTATCACCAATACAAGCCAGGATGCCAATAGCCTTCTTGGCCACCTGGGCATGCAGCAGTGAAGAGTACACCTATCCCCACTGTGCTGCCATTTTCTCCAGGAGAATGCTGTAAGAGACAGTGTAAAAGGCATTGCATGACACTTAGAGCTGGATGTTCCATGCACAGGGTCCCTCTGCCACAGTAACAGCACTGAGACGGAGGCATGGAGCTGTGCAGAGGGGAAGAAGGAAGAGTCTGGGGTGGTGCTGCAGGGGTGCCAGGAGGGAGGAAGAAAAGGGGTAAAGGTTTTGAGGCATACACAGCAAATTGGAGGCTGTTGAGTAATAAAAGGAAGCATTGGAGGGTATCCGGGTCTCTAACTGAGCCCAGAAATTAATGAGGATCAGAAAACTAAAACTGAGAGAGATAGGTAGGGAATCCTAGCTTACACTTACAAAAACAACCCGATTTTGCCAGCCTGGAGAACATTTCTGGGCTGTCCTGCCAGCCGTAGATAAATGAAAGCCATGGCCCAGCAGAGCACAGATCAAAGTGTGCTGCCCTGTTCTTGGCCAGAGCTGCCCTGATCACGGTGAGCAGATCCTTTTATTAGGGCTGAACCACCAAAAAACATTAAGAACTAGGGAAAAGAAAACAAACTCCAGACAAGAACTCCTTGCAGAGAGCAAAATCTCTGTCCTTTATGGGCACCAATGGCAGCAGTACATGTGAGGGCTGGAAAAACCTCTTGGTCACCACCAAACCACCCATAAGCCAAACCAAGCAAAGCACCATAGGATGGGGCTGTGCAAGATGGAAAGAGAAGCAGCTTTTTGGTCTGTGTTAAATTTGGTGTGAAAATGGCATGTTCTTCTCTGTCTGGTAGGGGAGAGGGTTTGGAGCAAGTGGCAGGGGTCAGATGGGTCAGATGTTTCCATGTAGGATGTTCCATCTGGATCCTCACCGGTTCCCCTGGAAGCAGACCAAGCCTTCCTGCATGTGCGCTCCTAATGTCTTATCTGGGAGGTGCTTCCCAGGACTCCCTGGGGCTATGCTGCGCATCCAAAATATTTCACAAAAGAGATACTGCAAATATTTGAGATACTGAAGGCGGTGGAGTTCATAGGGATTGTATTATACTAGAGGGAAAGATGCCAGAAGAGCAGAACCAGAGTCTTGAGAAGACTTACAGTAGGGAAATACTGCAGGTTTAAGAAATAAACTATAGGGAAAAGTCACTGAGCGAGAGCTAAGTCCAAAGACATTGTGTGGCTACAGGCAGGAGTTAATTCAGGGATCCCGGGATGCCTTTACTCAGAAACAGGATGAGACCAGAGCAGGACAGACACATATAGAGGCGAGCATACACTGGCCTGGGTTCTCCGTGGATGAACAATAAAGCATCAAATACTAGAAGCTGTCAAACAAAACAGATGAGGATAGCAATCCCAGAAATTAGAGCCGTGATCCAGCACTGGCATCAATTCATTTGTATAATTAATGACACGCTAGTTCTCAATTATCATTACTGCAATCCAGAAATAGTGTTATTAGAGGCTACGACGCCCAGTCATGTAATGGCGCACATAAAAGCTGTACTCGCTAGACATGACATACCTACTGTGCTGGCGACAAATAATGAACCCTCTTTCCCTTCTAGGAGTTCGAGTTTCTGCAGAGAGCAGGCTAATGAACCTTAGCTTAATGAGGTAATGGAAAACGCTGTCAAATGGTTGAGTGGAGGCTTGACATACCTTCTGATACCTGAGCCATCCTGTCCGGATCCCATTCACTGTTGCTAAATTCCTGGAGAGCTGCCTCGAAACTGCAACCCTCACCCACAGGGGCTGAGAAACAGATGATCCTGTTACAAAACCACCGCAGCTGAAACCTGTGGAGCCTTGTGAAAGCCACGGTGAGCACCAGCAGGAGGCACGTTGTGGTGGGGCATTTCTCCTGGGCTTTGCAGACCCTGTGTGTGGTTCAAAGGATGTGTCACCCATCTGATGTTGTCCTGTCGGCATGCTGGATCTCCATCCCAATCCCTCCCGGCCTTTTCCCTCTAATGCTTGTTGCAAGTTGCTCAATTAAAGGCTTCTCTAGGACCCAATGGAGGCATTTGTTAATGAAAGTCTGCCCCTCCACAGAGAGCCCCAGGGAATGTTCTGACCTCTTTGTACCTCCTGGAGTGGGTTGAGTCCCTGTCCCTCCATAGAAGGACCAGCTGTGGTAGGCCACCTCTTCTGCAGGGTCTCCCTCTGAAGTGTGGTATTCATGGAGTGTGGGTTGTACTGTAAGGAAGGAAAGAGTAGCAAAAATTAGCTCTCTGGAAGATACTTTCCATAGGTTGAGCAGCAAAGCAGGAGTTGTGGGCCATTTTGAGGGTGAGGTATCTAAAGGGAGCAGCCAGAAGCAGGTCACATTGACTGGGGAGAAGGGATGGTGAAGGGAAGAAAGTCGTTCTGGAATCTTGCTGCTGGAGGTGCACAGTGCTGGAGAGGTGAATGGGATGAAAGCTCTATATGAATTCTGTGCACAAGCACCATGTGTCACGATGCTCGGTACTGTGCTGAGCATCCCTTTGGTGGGCATAGGCAACCATAAATCATCCCATTTCAGCCCACAATATTAGGTGCTACCAAATGCCCTGCCCCTCCAGAGCTGCCCAAGAGCATCTCACTTCATGCCCCAAAACTCCAGGGGACCTTAGGATGATGGCCATGGGGATCTGGCAAGGAGGCACCATTGCTGCAGGGGCTTGGCATGCTGCTGCACAGCCCTGGCTCTGTTGGAAGACCAGCAGGACTGGGGCAGGCTCCAGCCACCCTGCTGGGCTTGAGGCGTGGAATGGCACTGCATGTGTCGGGATGCTGGAGCCAGCTGCTTTTTCTGGCCACAGCATCCTCCACCCATCAAGCAAAGGCTCTTGGCTTCCTGGAGCAGTGATGGGGAGGGAGAGAGCTGTCCTCCCTTCTTTATGGTGGAGACCCACAGCTCATCAGTGTCTCCTCAGTCTGTGGCTGACACTGGAGGGGAGGAAGCGTGGTACAGGTCTGCAGATCACATCCAGATCTGACGTCCCCATCCCAAGGGCTGCTGTCACCTGGGCTGCAGGGCAGCGGAACCATATGGCAGGGAGACTGAACACGATGTGCCACACCCCAGTTATGCTGTGTGCCGCCATCCTTGCACAACTCCAGCTGTGCCAGACACGTTGCTGAGATGGCCGTGTTAAGCCCTCATTATGTCTGCTTGTCTGTGTTTAATGAGCTGTGACGGAGCACTTTGGAGATATCTAAATAATCTCTGCTAATGGATCCCACCTGTTCCTCCTCAGGCACCAGAAACAACACCACTGAGCCCAGTCCCACTGCCTGGGCACTTGGGTATTGCTTCTTGGAGACGTGCCATGTGTCCCTCCACGTGGCTCCTCCTGGTTGGAAAGGGGTAAATCTGGGAGCAGAGGAGAGCTGCACTGACAGCTCTGGCTCAGCCATGGTCTTCAGGGTTCATCACCATGAATGGGAATGCAGGTGATGGGCTAGGGCTGGTGTTGGGGCAAGGGAAGGTAGGGAAAGAGGGAGGGGAGGGAGAAGAAGGGAAGATTTGGAGGTGCACTAGCAGAGCAAGATAAAAGATACAACACAACCAAGAGAGCTCCATGATGTGGGCCATGGCCCAAGTCCTGCTGCCTGGCACTGCAGTGAACCCCATAGCCTGTGAGGGGACCCATGGCCTGGCATGCAGGGCAAAGAACTCATGTGAGGAGGAACAGGAGTAGAAACTCTGTGCCCCTCCTGGCTGTCACTGCAGGGTTAACTACCAGATGCTGCTCAGAGTCATGGCGAGGGATGATCCCTTGATTTTCCATTATCCAGCAGGCCCTCTGTCAGGACGGAGCTATTTATGAGGATCTTCCTAAACCAGCTCTTGCGTGCTTCAGCTGTAAATCAACAGAGATGATATCTGAGCATCATCACCATGCATGAGATTGCACCTCTGCCAAGTCCCAGCTGCAAGAAAGCAGTTCCCACCCTCTGAATGCGCAAGCAACCCTCAGCAGCTCAGGCGCTGGGGAACAGCAGCCCCAACACCTCATAAGCACAGGCAGGTGGGTCAGTGGGGCTGTCACCCCAGATCCCAGGGCAGTGTTTGTCCTGGAGCGACCTCAGGAACTGGTTGACCTGAGGTGAAGGAGCTCTCCATGTTCTTGGGCCCCCACCACTCTTCACTGGGGACAAACCTGGTCAGTCCTACCCAAAACATGCAGTGCTGGGCACAGCAATGCTGCTGTGGATGGGCACCCTACACGTCCTGCCCACACTCCAGCCTTGGTGGTGGCAGCACATTGGCTTCTCCCAGTCCACCCAAGTGGGAATGTGGTTCAGGAGGAAGATTTCAATGTGCTTTGGACCATCACAGAGCCAAATGCCAGACTGATGTGAGTGAAGAATTGAGCTGCTTGTGGGGTTTCCTTCCTGGTGTGGTGGTGGTGAGAGGAATTGGGATGAGGATCCTTGCCCCACATCTGGATTATAAGCAAGGGGTGTCATTCTGGGAATATCTCCTGACATCAAGGCAGTGCTGAGTAGCCTCCAAAGCACCTGAGGATGGCCTGGTCCCACCTCAGCAAACATCAGATCATCTCATTTCACCTTTCCCATTTCCATGCTTCCTCTACCACAGGGCAATGGTACCCTGTCCTCTTCCCTTCAGCTTGTTCAGCTCCCCAGGGCTGCCTTGAGACCACGGCCACCTGGAGATGCTCAGTGCTGGTCATGGATCTATTCCACAGCCAAAGGCCATGGGCTCCCACAGCTGCACAGTGCAGGTACTCACAGAGCAAGGTGCAGACTGGTACCAAGACTATTTGGTCATCCATTGAGAAATCTCTCAGGATGAGGACATGTGTGACCCACTTGGCCACATCTGTGTTCCTAAGGGTCAGCACAGCACCTAGATCTCCCACCACAGCCCAGGTACATCAGGAACCCAAGATGCTGGCTCCCCATGCAGCTCTGAGGCAGGGTTTCCACACTTTGCCTGCCCTGCCTGTCTGCCTCCAGGCTGGAAATCCCAACCACTGCTGTGAAGTGCGTAAAGCTCTTTCCTGCCCAGTTCCACTTGGAGTTCAGCCCTCCCATCTCCTAGGCCTTCATCCAGCAAAGCACTTAAGTGCACACTCCTCCCTAAGTGAAATCAATGGGACCACTCACACACTTAACAGTGAGACAGGGTTCACCAAACCCATGAGCTGATGTATTTCCATGCCAGACTCCACTTTCTGGCTAGAAAAAAACTCAATGACCTGATTGTTGGTTTGTGGTTTTTTTGGTTGGTTGGTTTTTTGCATCAGCTGGACCCATGAAGACAAGGAAGGTGAAGGATATGGGGCTGAGCCTTGAGAATCTTGTTACTTCTTGCCCCCACGCAGTACCCACCTCCAGGGATGTCTCCCCCAGCTTAACACCAGGCAAGCAAGCCAGCCTGCTTGCAAGGCAACTTTCTGCCTGGTTTCTGTCTTCTCCAGGTGGCTGCAGCTCTCCAAGACTCACAGCCCTTTGTCTTCTCCTCAGCACAGTGCACCCTGCCCAGTCACGCTTGTGGGCAAGAGCTCAGCTGGTCCCCAGAGCTTCTCCTTCCCCATTTCAGCTGCCATTTGGACACAGGACGGTGTGCCCCAGCAGCATGTTTCTCACACGTGTCGTTATTCCCCTAGAAGCCAGTGAAAGAGGAATGCCAAGAGGCTGTAGTCACAGCATCACTGAAGCCCGTAAATATCACGCTTGCCCTGTTTACTGAGCGATGCAGACAAGAAAGGAGCTGTTACTCACTCCAGCCCCATTTATCCTGCAGACACTCAGATCGTGGAACATGCTCCTGCCTCCCGCCAGATGTTTAGAGCTCTGCCTCTCTCATTGTTTACTTCTTGAGCCGACAAGTCCTCAGGCACCAGTCTCTGGATGCATGTCTTTGTGCTCGGCACAGCTTCTTGAAACCCTTGAGTCAATACTTTCAGATGAGCTTGTTTGGAAAGTGTTAGGAAAGCAAGGGAAAAATACTGTAGAAGGGATGCAGTCCTTTGCCAGAAACTTGGAGTGAGGTCACCATCTACAGAACATGGGGCTGGTGGCTGCATTTACATGGGGTTTTGTTGCAGAGACACAGTGAGTGTTTGCTCTTGTTGCAGCACCCCGAAGGAAGTGATGCTGCAGGATGGGAAGTGTCACTGTGTCCCCAGCTCACTGCCACCATCTGTCTGAAGGGAGCTCAGCGCAGCTGCTGCAAATGCCACAGCCTCTGATCTACCCAATGACTAAAGGACTAAACGTGAAATTAACCCCAAGCAGTTCAGCCTTTTGGTGAGGACAGACCTTGGGGCTGGGTGGCTGCACCCTTTCCTCCTGTGCTCATCCCATGCTGTGTGGTGGGCAGGCTCAGCACTCCAGCTGGGTGCACTGTGCACATCTGCACACCAGGACATCTTTGCTTTCCAAGAGGTCCAAAGTAGACTCCTGCAAATCCCCTCCTATTGCTGTGACCAAACCCAGGAGGTCCACAGCTCTCCATCAACCCATGGCCACTCCAGCATGGCTGGGGAGCAGGGGCATCACCTCTGCACTGGCACTGGTGAACCCATGGGTGGCAGATGGGTGCAGCAGGAGACGCCAACCTGCCCATGGGGAGGAGATCCCTCTTCCTGGGGAGAAAACACGCAGGTGAGGGGCACACAGGACCAAGGGCTGCACTGCACATGAGTCACAAGCGTGAAATTTTCCGACCTGCATCACCACCATTTCCAGACCACAGGCAACATGAATCATCCCTGCTGATTAGCTCCCTCAAGGCTCTCAAGGGCAGCAATTCAAGGAGTCCCACACTGGCCAGCACACTCTGCTCCTAAAACAAAACCTGACTCTGTGGCACAGACTGCTGGGAAGGGCTGTTTTGCCTCAGGCAGGTCCTTTAGGATTACCGAATCTGTGCTTCATCCAGCACCAATCCTCAGCAGGGCTCAGAGCAGAGATGATGGGGAGAGCCTGGCTGCCCCAGCAATGCCAAGCAGTCCTCAGCAGATCTGCTGCTCTCTCAGACACGGAGTTCACTAAGGAATGTGGGATGCTTGAGCATCTCCGAGGCCTGTGGTGGAAACGGACGGTCTCTCAGCCCTGCACAGGGCCATTGAGAGCATAGGAGGCTGGCAGGACACCTTTCCCACCATGACACTCACCAACAGCCACTCATCAGACACTCCAAACTGCTGGTATTCCCTGAACTCACTCCAGGATGGGGAGAATGTCAGATGAAATTAAAGGGTGAGCATCCCCATGCTGATGGGGCTGGGGCGGGCAACAAGAGGAGCAGTGGGAGAGGTTGGTTTGATCGGGGCCATGGTACCAACCAGGGAAAGTGGGAGATTGGCAGGGCCTGATTTATAGCTCCTGAAAATGCAGGCTCAGGAGTATGAAGGCAAAGAGCTGAGCCAGCATGGGAGGAGCGTGTCCTATGGCTTGCCTGACTTAGGGCCATGAAATATGTACACACGTGGTCTTCTTCCATTGGCAGCATCCAAAGCAGAGGTGGGCAGTGGGTCCTGCATCCAAGCTGGGGCTCCCCAGGAGCCCTCAAACTGGGATGGAGCCACCAGGGCAGGTGATGGTACAGGGCTGGAGAGAGGATCCCCCCCCCATCCTGTACGGGTGTCCCCAGCTGGCTGCAGGACGTGGCAGAGCAGAGCCCAGGCTGCGCGCCATGTCTGGCGGAGGCAGTGGGTGATTCATGTCCAGCCCTTCCCCAGCCTGGAAACATTCTTGGCATGTGGCAGCTCCCAACTGTCTTGCTGGTTAACCCTGGTTTAGCCTAACCTGGCAGAAGATGGGACAAATACGGCCCCATTCAGCCTGCCGTGGTCCAGCCCAGACCCCACAGCCTTGTGATGGACCCCAAAACCCTGTGCCAGAGCACCCCAGCTCCTTCCTGTGTGTTCCACAGCATCAGTAGGAGCAAGGCAGAGCTGGTACAGGTGAAAAATAAGAGGAGTGAAGGACTTTCCCACCTCTCAGACGTTCTGTTGGGCTGCAGGGAGTCATCAGTTGTTGTCTCTAGGATTAGACTGGATGGAAGGACACATCATGGAAAGGGGCTTTGTTGTAAGTAAACAACTATACCCTATGATAAGATATCACATTTTGCCTGACTGCATGGGGAAAATGCTATAGACTGTAGCCAGGCTTGTGTGTCAGGATAGGACAGGGACACAGCAGCATGCTGATCACAGGAACCATGTGTGTGGGCACACTGGATGCTCAAGGTATCAGCACCCACAGCCCTGCCTTCCTGACCCCATGCTGGTCAGGAGGGGATCACAGCCCCTGGGTGGTCCATGGTGGGACCCCAGTGTGACCAGACCCTATGGGTGACCTTCCCTGTCAGGGTGGCCTCAGCTCTCTGCTCCATGAGCTGCTGACAGCCCAATGAACTCAGCCCTTGAGGCGTTAGCTCATCTCTCTGCTGCTCGCATGACTTGGCAGGCACCCTCCTGAGCTCTCGCCTGTTTGGGATCCAAGGGATGACCCCAAGACTGGGCTGGTCTCACTCCATTCAGTGTGGAGAGTCAGAGAGCAGTGCCCGGTACCCTGGGCTCCCCAGCTGCCCTCCTGCCACCCGTGGGTCTGCAATGCATGGGGACACTCACCTGGAGGATCCTCACTTGTTCTGTGCTGCTGTGACCCCCACAGACCTATGTACCACTGGGAGACAGCACCATTGCCCCCAGCAGTGGAGGAGGCCATGCAGGTGGTAGGGCTCAACCCATCTGTTCACTTATCTCTCAAGGGATGGAGAGACCAGCACAGAGATCAACACCTGCATGTGCAGTGCAGGACCTGGACCACCAGCAGGACCATGCATGGCCATAGGCACTGTGACTCCAGCAAGGACAAAAAGAACCTCCAGTTGCACACAGGCATCCAGGAGAGGCATCTGCTGTCCTCTCTATTTTGTACATGCCAGAGTGGCCAGAGCAGGACTAGGACAACGGTCACGGCAGAAGGGAGCAGCCAGTGCAGGAGGAATGTGCTGTTGCATGGGAGGGAGGAGATCACGGCAAAGGAATGTGCTGTGCCACAGCCAGGGCTGGGGGGAGCGCGAGAGGAACCAGCAGGCAAGAAAAATAAAGTCTGTCTCTCCCAGGGCTACAGGGCTGCAGTCCTTTTGGTCACAATTTTTTTCCTTCTCCCACTTTAATAAAACATGATGTCAGCCATTGTTCTGGCTGCAGAAGGGCTGCCAAAAGTTCTGGCCCTCTCTCAAGCGTTCTTCAAGCCCTGGTCACCTCCAGAGTGTAGGACCATGTGAAATCAATAGGTTAGGGTCATTCCGCCCAATCCATGTCCACCCCAAGACCAGTGCCAAGACCAGCCACACGCTCTGGCAGCTTTCATCCACAACCACTTTCTCTCCCTTTTGAACCTTCTGTCCCAGGCTCAATGTGCCATGCAGTCCCTGTCCCTCACCACCCTCAGGATGGGTTCCCTGTACCACCGGCACCAAGGCACAGTGAGACAACCACTGCAGGGCCCATGGTGAGTTCCTGTCAGGCCTCCTGGCTGCAGTAAACAACTCCCCAAGAGAAAAATGTGTGGGAAGCAGGGGGAGAAAGGGGAGCTGTTTCCAATTCTGGGCCTATTAAGACATGTCCTTCCTGGAATGAGGAGAAAAACATGGTCTCGATCCTGGAGATAAGGCCGGCAGCCGTTGATATGTGAGATGTGTGCAAAGATCTTGAGCTATCCCAGCCACGGAAGGAGAGTGGGGGTTTTGCTAACATGTCCTGCACAGATCAAGCAACAGTTTGGATGCAGTGATGGCTGCTCAAGGTGGGCAGCATCAGCCGCCTTTCAGAGTGAAAATGGAAGGTTATTGGTACTGCAGCCTCAGATACGGAGCGCAGAGGAAGGGGGATGAAGGTGTCCCCTGGGAGACTCTAGAGAGACTTCTTTATGGCCAACCAAAGCCTGATCAAGTCCATGTTGTAAGTTGAGAAATGCAATTTTCCTTGATCTTTATAGAAATTAAAACAACAACAAAAAGAATAATTCAGTTTGAGGGAACCATCCGAAGTCTACAGTCTTAGCCATGATCAGAGTAGGGCTAACTCCACAGCCAAACCTGTTTCCTCAGGACCTTGTCCATGAGACACCTGGTCTGATCCCTGTGCCATGGATGCACATCACATTTTTCCCTTGTGTCTACTGGCACCTTCCTTGCTTGCACCTTCTGCCTGTTGCCTGGTTTCTCCTTATTGCTCACATCTGAGCGTAGCTCCATCTTCTCTACAACCCCTATTTAGGAGCAGGAAGATGCAATCAGGTTCCCCTTTTGACCTTCCTGATGCCTGCTGAATGACCGCAGCTCCCTCAGCTGCCGCTCACACAGCTTCTGTCCAGATGCTGACTGCGCTCTTGCTAACTCAGCATGCTTTGCAGTTGGCTCTCATCACTGCTAAGTCATACTGCTGATTCCCGGTCAATGTGTCCAGCCGGACCCTCAGGTCCTCTGCTGCAGACATATTGCATCCAGCCACTGGTCCCCACACGCAGGGCTGTCCCACCCCAGGTGCAGGACACAGTGTTTGCCTCTGCTGAACATCATGATGACCCTGCTGGCCCATCCATCCAGCTTGTTGAGGTCCCTCAGACTGGATCAATGATTGCTTCCTTCCAGTGCATTTGACAGAATCATTTGGACTATTCCCAGTGTGATTGCTGGTTGATGTTTTTGCAGACTGATATTTTCGCTGTACTCCAGACTTCTGGAAAGCAGTAGCTTTAATGTTAAATTGTCTAATTCAGTTGACAGAGCAGCTGCTACATTCTTCGTCTCCCTGAGCAGTCTAAGCTCTACCATGTGGATCTGGAGTTTTCTTTTTAAAGCATCATTTTGTTCCAACACTTTGTCTTCTGCTAGCTTGGTGCAAAGATGTACGTCTGCTTTGCAAACATCTGGGGTGGGTTAAGGATGTACTTCTGCCTGCTGATGGGATGGGCATGGAAGCACTCTTCAGTGCCAAGTCACCTCAGTTACGCTGAACTGCCAAAAGGAATTGGTTGTCCAGGTGCCTTTTCTGCCCTGAAGCAAATCTGGAGCTGTCTGTATGTCCTACTCTAGTGCTGAAGCCATTGGCAAGAATCTCCAGTGAAAAGTACTGGAAAAAATATCAGCCCTCATGGTTCAAGTGATGCCTCTGCACCAAGGAGAGCTCTCAGGCTTGTACTGGCTCCATGAGGTTTGTGGTCTCCCTTTGGAAGCACCAAGGTCTCCTTTTGGCTGTTGATGCCCTTCCCCACTCTTCTAATCTCTAGCTCGTGGACTTCAGTTAAATATCAAAACAGAGTGAAGGTTCCTGTATTTCCCCTAATCTCTTTCTCCCTTTGCCTGCCCATGGTTTCACAGCTTATTCCCTCCTGACCAAATTAAAGTGATGATTGTTCCTGCTGTCTTTCTTCGCCTGATTTTTGTGAGTCCTTAGTGGCTTGTGCAGATGCTGAGGCAGCCTCTACATTCAGCTGAAAGACTTTAATTTAATTGCTTTTGTGCTCAGGGCATATTTATCAGCTTCCTGATTCTCTTGAAAATTTGCAGTCTCCAGCTCGGAATGATCCTTCTCATTTTTCCCATGGTTTCTCCACAAAACATTGACTCTGTGTTGGAGTCTCTCTTCCTGGCAGCTCAATTTTTGTTGCTATAGCACTTTGTCTGTAGTTACTTGAATGTCATTCCTTGAACAAATGCCCCGTAGTTAAGAATCAGCACTTGGACAGGCTTCGTTTGGTTTCCGTAGGTGATGGATCAGGAGAAACATTCCAGGCACTCAGGTATTTAACTCCTCTCCAAACCGGGTAGAGGTGAGCACCCAAATACCTCGCAGACCCTCATGCCTCTGGAGCTCCTCGTGGGGCTGAGTGTTCCCTCTCCATCCACCAGGAGGCCTGACAAGCTGTGGATCTGATGGATAAGGTCATGACTTTTACAATGACTTGTCATGAACTCCATAAGCCTGCCATACTTAAGGATATTTTCTCATTGACTTTCAATGGCTCTGTCCCACCCTAAAGATGCTGCACAAAGCCTTCCTCATCTCTTTCTCTACCTCATCAAGGGCTGAGATTTCCCATCTGCCTCACCAAGGGCTGGGATCCCTTCTGCAGCATCAGTCCTCATTCTCCTGTCTGTACCTGGGCACAATACTGGAGTGAAAGTCTTCCACATCTGGGAGCTCTTCCCCTTTGCTTCTCTTCTCAAAACTCAACCAACTACCCAATGACTGTTTGGCACAGCACACCAGAGAAAAAAAGCCAACACAACTCCAGCACAACCTCATGGAGCTGTTGGGCCATCAGTGAGATGCACACAGCCCCTGTTAGACCACTGCCCCGAGAGTCTTCTTTTTCTGTAGAGTCTGGGCAATGGCACTGTTTGCCTTCTCCTTGCATGAATTGTTACAGCTCTTTTCCACCTCCTCGTTCCACATCTTTTTATTTAACCCTCAGTTTGCACTGGCTGACCCCTTCTCACTGAGCACTTTCAGAAGGTGCCCGGCTGTGATTTGTGCTCTCCTTGCTGGGATATCGCCTTTCCAGATGCTGGGCACTGCACTGAAGAGCTGCAGTCCTTTTGGCTTCCTCGCTCCCTACGGAGGTCTCATCTGACTGATGATCGGGCTGGTCCCTCTCTGAGAGCCAGGCATGGGCCGAGCACAACACTTCCAAATCATGAAGCTGATTTTGAGTTCTCTGACAGCTAGCGAGGATGAGAAAAATGTTTGAACAGAGGAAAACATATTTATTCTGATGCTTACATAACACAGAAACAGCTGAACGGATTTTGTTAAAACCATCCCCAAATAATTCTTCGTTTTTTTGGTCTGAGATCAAGCATGAACAAATTCAATCCAAAAGGATATTTTTTGAGCGATGTATAAACAACTGAAAATAGGGGTTTCGACTGGAATGTGTGTCTCAGCCGTAGCGCGAGTGTTGCAAGAGCCATTCGTGTGTGTTTCTCCGGGGAATGTGGTTTGGCGGTGACGCGCGGGCTTTAGCTCTCCATCTCTCATCTTCTGCTATTGGAGAGGGCTCCTTTACTCTAAACTTAGAAGTATCTTATGGGATCTGTTCCACTCGTGATGGGGCCTCACTGGCAAGCAGCTCCAGTGTGTAATTGTCCCGTCTGGTAGAAATGTTCCCTATGTTTGACTTCAGCCTGGCCCTTACTCGGTGTGTGCACGTTGCTGCGGTGCAGTCTGCAGCCACCCCTGTCATCAGCGCCTGGTCACATCCTTGCTGTTCTCCTTTTTTCACACGCCAGCCTCAGACTTCTCTTCATCCTCTCCCCTCCTCAGCTGGCATCCAGGCTCTTCCCACTCCCAGCTCCAGGGTGATTCTGAAGCAGGCAGACAGGTGATGTTGTAGGGGCAGGAGTGTCCCCTGGAACACCAGGGAGAGGCTGTCATAGAATCATAGAGTCATTAAGGTTGGAAAACACTTCTGTGATCACCAAGTGCAGCCTCAACCCACCCCTACCATGCCCACTGACCACATCCCTCAGTGCTACACCTCCACATTAATGGAACTCCTCCAGGCATGGTGCCCTCACCACCTCCTGGGCAGCTGTGCCACTGCAGCACCTCTCTTTTGGAGAAGGAATGTTTCCTAACACCCAACCTGAACCTCCTCTAGCAATATCATGGGCAGAATTGAGGAGGGGTGCACTGGAGGAGCACCCAAGCTGCAGTCCCCTCTAAAATCACCATGGTTGGCTATGTTCAGGCATGCAAGACAGTCTTTGGTGCTTGAGAACAGCAAGCAGTGTTTGGACCCCCATCCTGGAGCTAGTGGAAAATGTGCTTCTGGACTTGGATTGGACCAGATAGACCCAAATGTTTCTGCCAACCAAAAGCAGTCTGTGACTTTGTGAACACACAACACTGCCTCCCCAAATCCTTCATCAACTCATCATGCTCCTGGGATCCAAACCACTTCTTCAGCCCTCCTTTCAGGTCGATCTTTGCAGAAATGTGAAGATCCTGGGTCGGATCTGGAGGTCATCAGCATGGTCTGCTGCAGGCCCTGCCCTGCACATCAGCCAAACAAGCTCTTCTGCCCATTCCCCAGAACAAGCGTGGAACAGTCCCGGCCACAATATTTTGCCTGGCATGGATGTTCTCTAGACAAACGCACGTGTTATTTCTGTCTGCTCATCCTGGCTTTGTATGGGTGACTAATGCTTTTTCTGGCTGGTGGAGGTTTAGGGACATGTTAGCAAAGTGGCTGCAAGAGAACAGGCAGCTCCTCTGATGCCAGGCTGCAGTGTGGCATCACTTGTCTCATTTATCCAAGCAGGAGTTTGGCTGGTGGCCACATCTTTGCCCACCACCATGGTGCTGTGGGGGCCAGCTGAGGACACCAGTACCCCCAGGCTGGCAGCTGGACAGCTGTGGGGCAGCCTGCCCTTGCAGTATGTCTGGGCAAACACTTCATTCCTTCATCTGGAATCCTTCGGATGTGTCCAAAGAGACGGAGCGTGTTCTCAATCCAACACTGAGGCTGCACTGCAGTACACGGGATGAACAATATGCAC
The DNA here is from genome assembly GCF_054131305.1 of Coturnix japonica. Classification (NCBI taxonomy): domain Eukaryota; kingdom Metazoa; phylum Chordata; class Aves; order Galliformes; family Phasianidae; genus Coturnix; species Coturnix japonica. Next base: position 9,993,144 of record NC_140684.1, read on the forward strand.
TTACAGCATGCTCGTGTTTCCAAGGAAAAACATAAACCATGGTGCTAGAAGCCTGCTAAGGTCTCCAGGCCTTGGGGGAATGTCAAAAATCCTGGCACACGCTGCAAAGCTGGGGAGGCCATTGAGCCTTCAGCATGCACTGTTGGGAGTGGTTGGGGCTGCCAGCTTTTGAACCATGAGTTCACCAAGCAGAGAGATGTGGACATTTCTCCTGGCAAAGAGCATGATACAGGAGCTGTGGGGGCCCCCATCCCCAGCCTAAAGCTGCCCTCCATTGGAGGACCCCTCCCCCCCCCTCCACTGTCATGGATGCAAGAGCTGGATCAAGAAGAGCCAAAATGAGCAGAGGTATCAGCATCATCTGCCAGGATCTGGCGAGGGGTCTGGGATCACTTCAGGAGTGGCAGAACTGCTCTTTCTGCTGGTTCTCAGCTCATCTCTAAATTTATTCGTTCCATTACAGAAGTGTTTGGGATTCCTGTTATCTCTAAACACAGATCTGCATTCATATGAAGGAGATGTAATTTGATTACATCCCACTCATATTTTAATTCCTCTTCGTAATGTCTCGGTTGTGCTCAGTTTGTGCTGTTCATTTTTGGTAGGATCCTTTCGGCATTTCATTAGAGGAAAGACTTGCTTAAGTAATTTGGGAAACAATTTGCAAGTATTTTTGCTTATAAAAGCAATGAGTTCAGTTTGCTGTCAGTGGTGAATTTATACCTCCTTTGTTTGTGCGCATCCAGATGGTATTCTCTGACTATTAAAATGCTTTTCACAATGTTCACAGTGATTATTCACTTAGAAATTCCCACAGGAAGCCGACAACCCACAATGTGTTACTCTCCAACTTGGAAAGCCCCGGCCAGTCCGAGCTGGGGCTGAGATGGCACTGGTCACTGGGCTGCAAGGTCCTGTTGTTGGGCATGCTGTGCATCCCAGTAATGACATGCTGTGATGTTCTAAAGCAGGACCGGCCCAGTTGGGCCCCATCTGCCCATCCCAAATGCTCCCTGGGATCCCTGAGCCCCACAGTGTGCCTGGCTGCGGTGACGGCTGTGAGGAGAGCTGGCTTTTTGGAGAGCCGAGTGCTGGGAAACCTGGCACTGAGCTCTGCTGAAATCTGGCTCTTGACACTTAATGACTTTCTCTCGTACGACGTGCTCTGTTATTTAACTGGGAATAAAAGTGGGATGCTGACTGCCAGACTCTCTCCATCTCTCGCTTTCCCTGAAGCTGCTCTGCATCAGCCTCCCTCCCACGTTCTGCTGCTTTCACCATTGCTCATGACTTTACACAAGTGCAGCACTCTGTTCCTCGGGCACTTTCTGTGCATCCCTAGGCTCATTTTGCTGGGCTGTGCTGGATGGAATCCTGCACCCCCCGCAAGGTCTGTTCCCCCCTCACTGTCCTGGCACCACCTGGGCCAGGTGCAGAAGACATACATCGCACAACATCCCCATTCCCTCTCCTAATCCCATTGGTGTCTCTACAGTACTCTACAGCTCTGTTCCCAGACCGACCCTTTGTGTCCAAGCCCCCCGAGTCCCACCAAGCCATGCATGGCATTGCTGTGCTCGCAGCCCCTCGCGCTTCATCTGCTGCCAGACATCCCCAGACCATCCTGCATGCAGCCCTTTCCTCCTTCCTGGGGAAAAGCAAACAGCCCAACCGCTGTGCTTGTTTACAAGTGCAGCTCAGAACGCTTCACTTTTTCTTTTTTTTTTTCTGGGGCTGGAAATTGGCTCCAGGTGTTTTCACTCGGGCCGCGCGCAGGAAGGGCATTGCAGAGGGAGAGGCTGCACCGTGGCTGCTGGCCCCCAACACATTGCACCTCATCAACTGCCAGGGCAGGGGGCAACTGGGGCCACTTCCCCCCTCACACATCCCGGTCGGGGTCAGCTTGGTTGAGGACAGGAGCGAGAGCCACCATTCTTGGAATAGCACCCCCTGCATGATCGCGTGGCGACAGCTATTTTCAGCCCCAAAGATATCTCCGGAAGGAGGATGGCATGTAAATGTCATGAGTGTGTGTGGTTCTCCAGCTCAGCACTGCTCCTGTACACACTTGCTTTGTCATGTAAGGGCACAGTGGCACATACAAGCATCCTGATGCTGCTGGACGCATGTCCCACAGCACAAACAGCTCCTCCTCCATGACGGCAGTGCTGAAGGACTTGGAGGGTCTCCTAGTGGTGTCCTGCTTATCAGTGAGGTCAGCATGGCACCCTGTTCCTCTCAGCTACCCACGCCAGGAGAGAAAACAGGGGTGAGGGTTGTCCCTAAAGAGGCAGGAGAAGCTTGAGGACTGTTAGATGTCCTCAGAAGAGAAGGAAAATCCAAACCCCTCATGTGGACACAGAGGAGTTAACCCTAACTCTAACCCTCAGCACCAGCACCTGGGGCATGTCCCAAGGCATCATCCTCCACACACCCAAATAGCTCAAGGCTGGGTCTTGTCTGCTGCTGAGCACCATCCCAGCTGGCTCCAAATTCTGAGAACAGCCATGGGGCTCCTCAGGCTTTGTTGCTTGCAGACTGGTGGGGCTGCTCAAGACACAAGGTGCCCACATTATGCTCCTCTCCCATCCATTGTAGGCTCCTTGGGCAGCCTGGCCCTGCTGGGGTTCTTCCAGGACATGGCAGAGCCCAGGCTGGGGCTGGAACAGCGTGGTCCCACCTGCAGCATCACCAGACAGGGCCACGCGTTTGAAGAGCTTTTCCCTTCAGAAACACAGCCAGAAGGAAAAGTGAGAAAGCCGCCGCACGAGAGTTGGTCAGAAACATTTAGACAAGACATTTCCCCATTGGAATGTGCTGGCTCATTGCAATGTTTTGTGAAGACGGTTTGATTGCAGGCAAATTCTGCCAAGAAACTGCCAGACCTGCTGCCTGGCCATCCTTCGCCTCCCCCGGCTCCTGAGCAGCTGCCTGGGGCACGGGAAGCAGCCCAGCAGCCCCAGGGCTCCATGAGAACCTCAGACCCATGGCTGCCTGGGCTTTGGCTGCCGGACAGAGCAGCAAGAGGAGTAGCGTGAAGTCAGCGTTCCCAGGAATTCCCTGCGCCTGGGCGGTGTTGGATCCAACCCTCCGCCCCCAAAACACTCTGCCGACAGGAGAGGTGCCGTGTCCAGGGCACTTCTGAACCTGAACAGAACCAGATCTTGAGATGGGATGGGTTTTTTGGGGGGGAAACCAGCGCTGTGCTGGTAACATGATTTGGGTGCAGCTGAGAGAGATGTTGGGACTTGATGGTCCCAGGTGGGTTCAGACCTCAGACTTGGTATGGAACAGCAGTGCTGAGCATCTGCAATGCTGTGATGTGGATTATAGAATCATAGAACCATAGAAACTTTAAGGCTGGGAAAGGCCTCTAAAATCATCCAGTCCAACTGTCTACCTACCATCAGTACTGCCCATATCCCCCATAGCCACATCCCCACGGCTCTGGAGCACCCCAAGGGACAGTGACCGCACCACTCCCTGGGCAGCTGTGCCACTGCAGCACCACTCTTTTGGAGAAGAAATGTTTCCTAATATCCAACCTGCTGTCTGCTCTACTGCCAATACAAGCCAGGATACCATTGGCCTTCTTGGCCACCTGGGCACGCTGCTGGCTCATATTCAGATAGTTGTCAGCGAATACCCCACATCCTTTTCCTCCATGCATCTTTCCAACCACCTGCCCCATGCCCATAGCAATACATGGGGCTGTTGTGACCCAAGTGCTGGGTCTGGCACTTGGTCCTGTTGCAGCCCATCCCATTGGCCTCAGCCCATTGATCAGCCTGTCCAGATCCCTCTGTGGGACCTTCCTACCCTCAGGCAGATCAGTGCTTCCTCCCAACTTGGTGTCCTCTGCAAACTTACTGCAGGTGTGCTTAATTCCCTCATCCAAATCATCAATAAAGACATTAAACACAGCCAGCCTCATTACTGACCCCTGGGAAACACTGTTCACCACCACTCTCTGGGCCCAGCACTCCAGACAGTTTTTTAACCCAGCAAAGAGTGACCCTTCCCAAGCCATGGGCTGACAGCTTCTCCAGTAGAACATCATGGGATCTCCATCCTTCTGCAGGTTTCCAAGCCTTAGGTAGACAAAGACATCCCAGCACAGTACTGGAGATGTCCCTGCTGTGAGTCAGACCATCCTCACCCCCACCCAACCACACCGTGGGGCTGCATAATGGGAATGGGGCCACCCCAACCAGACATCTCCATTCTCTACCGAGATATCCAGCAGCCCAGCTGACCCCAGTCATGGGCAGAGGGTCTGCATTTCGTGAGACATGGGGAATGGCTGGGAGCACAACAGCCGCCGTGCATGGCCAGGCAAGGGATCATGTCCAGCAAACACGACAGCTCTCTGATGTAATTCCAGCCGCAGCAGTTGTGTTGATGCAGCTCGCTGTTGTGGGACAGGTAATTCAATACTCCTCTGGATTTCCATTAGAGACTAAACACTATGAAAGCCACATGGCATACGTGAAATGTAATTGAATGCTGGCTGAGAGTCAGCTCTCAGAAGTGGCTGTGGAGAGGCCCATCACTTAAAATGTTTGTTTTCAGAGAGTTCCTGCAGTTCTCCACTGTTTAACACTGCTGTGGATGAAAACAACGTTATTAATGTCATTAGTGATTAATGGATGAAAAACATGATTAATATCATCTGCAGATGGCATGGGATGCAGAGGGAGAAGCAAACCCCATGTCTTATGTGTAGGTCTGGGTGCTCCAGTGGGAATGGGGGCTCTGGCCCTACAGCTGCAAACCTCATTGCCAGGGCTGGGGGGCTCTTCCTCAGGAGGCAACCTGGGGTCTGGCAGGTAGTTTGTGAGTGTGCAGTGACACAGAGAGCTGGGGAAGCAGGAATGCTCTGGTATCTTGGGTTGTGTTCACTTCATCTGTGAGCCCTTCACAGGAGAGGCTGGATGGAAGCTTTGGGAAGAATCATAAAAATCATGGAGTCCTACAGTATCCTGAGTTGGAAGGGACCCACAAAGATCACTGAGCCCACCTGCTGTATGGAGGAAGGAGCATTGGGACCATCTGAGCCAGCAGGAATGGAGCACTCAGCAATGTGCATAAAGACACAATAGACAGTGCTTAGATTCTCCAAGTCCTTATCCTCACAGTCATGTCTGGGATGCTTTAGGTGAGCGGCTGCATTAAGAAGTCCACAGGGACAGTGAGCTCACGTCCATCCCTGCACACTGCCACCACTGGGACTGGCAGGAGGAAGCAGTGGTGGCACCAGTCCCCTGCTGCTCCCAGGGACAGACGGACGCACAGACAGCAGCCGGGGGAAGCAGACGTGTGTGTGCGGGGAGGAATGTTTGCTCTGAGCAGGTCCAGGCTCTGTGCTATTTCTGGTCCCAAGAGGCCCCGAGGGAGAGCTGTTTATCAGGGATAGACTGTACCAGATTGACTTGGCACCTTTAAAAAAAAAACAAATCTTGGGGTTTTTTTTGTGTTTTTGGGTTTTTTTGGGTTTTTTTTTTTTTGTGCTTTTTGTTCTTTTTAATAAGGCGAGGTAATTACTGGGGAGGCTGGAGGAGGAGACGGGTGACACGGGATCGTCTGGGCTTTATAGAGAGGATGGGCTGTGCTGAAGGGCCAGGGAGGGCAGCACATGGAGATGCTCACAGTGTGATTTGGGGGCAGGGAGACAGCAAGCAGCATGTGGCCAGGAGCCTTCACAGCAGCAATGGATGGGTGGCACTGAGAACTGGAATAAGGGGTGGTGAGATGCTGCAAGGCTTTGGGCTGACCAAGGGAACAACACTGTAAGGGCTGTGAATGTCACCCTAAGCTGGCAACAAGGGATGTCCTTGTCATGAGGGTCCTATGGTGTCACAGATCTTGGGATCAAGGAGATGGGATCCCAGGGATGGGGCTTGCCACGTGTGTGGTGGTGCTTGTCCCCCATGTGCCATCCCCTGGGAAGAACATACCAATGATGGAGCTGTGCACAGGTACCCACAAAGTTCCCTGAGGTCCTGGAGGTTGCCCACCATCTCAGGGCTGTCTCCTGTCCAGCCACATGCTGATCTGATGCTGGTGGTGGGGACTTGACAGAGGGCACACAGTTCCTGTGCGATCTCTGTTCTCTATAGACACCCAGTGACTGGAGTTCCACTAGTGCTTCTCAAGAAGAAAGGCCTTGGCCTCATCCCCCTTCTGCTCCTGTGATGGGCACATGGTGGAAGTCAAATGTCCCTGATAGAAGCAGGCTGTTCCCAGATGGTCCCCCTGCTGTCCCACTGCTCCCTAACCTGGGTACCAGCTCCTAACCTGGGTGCTCTCAGATCCCTCCCAGCTCTGCTTGCTCCCATGTCATGTCAGCAAGACCAAGACCAACGTCTGCATGGAGGGGCCAAGTGGTGCCAGGGTCTGGAAGGGATCCTTAAGTGTTAGAGAAGCCTGAAATGGGGAGCAGGTGTCCATATGAGACTGGAGGTGTCGGTCACAGGATGGGCTCATAGAGGACTCATGGGAAGGAGCTGCAGGACTATAAGCATTATTAGTCATGGGTCATACTGGTGCTTGGGATGTTCTCCATCCTGGGATTGAGGCCAGCAGCAGTACGGGGCTGCGGCTGGGATTGGTGACAGTGGTGACAGCAGTTCTTGGCCACACATCCACACAAATAGGGCTGGGATGAACAGCTGGGCACTAGCTTTGGGCACACTTAGACTTTCCATGCTCACAGCCCTGCCCATAGGGAGAAGTAGGGTTGCAGAGGGAGCATGACTGTACCCGCCAGGGCAGCCTGTGGCCAGACAAGAGCTGGCACAGAGCAGACAGTGCCACGGCCAGTGACTCCTTCCAGGAAAGCTGGCCCATGCTCTGCAGGACTCGCTCGCTGGCACCAGGAGCCAACTTCTAGGAACTCCTGGCTTCCTAGGAAAGTCTCAGCTGCCTGCGTGCCTCCAGTCTTTATAAGGAGCTTGTCCTCCACAGCTAAACTCCTCCTGCCTTCTCCAGGCATCCACAGCACACACCACCAAGAGGCAGCCCTTTCCTTGGGGACATGCCAGCAAGTTGAACGAGGCAGGATGGGACATGGGGACCATGCAGCACCTGGGTTCCATGTGTTTGTCTGGGTTCTCTTTCTTTGTAGCCATGTCCTTAGACACATCTCTGACCCATAGCCATGGCAACAAGCATGGCCCCAACTTTGTCACTCCCAGAAGAGATTTCAGGGCTTGCCAGGGGGCACGGCTTCCACCAATTGTCCCCAAGCTGCAGTGGTGGGGTTGGCACAGGGCTGCAAATCGCCCATGGCCTTGGCACAAGGGATACCACGCTCAGAGGTGGGGCAGGGAGATAAGGGACCCAGACACAATAACAGCAAAGCCAAGGCTGCTGAGGCACCGGGGTGGGTGGTTTCAGAACGTGCACCTTCCTGAGGGACAGCTTGTCCTTAGCATGGGTCATGGCCAAGGATGCTGCCTGCAAGACTCGTTGTGTTCTGGTGCTGTTGCGGGGCACGGGGGGACCCCGGGGCATTTTTCAAGGCTACTTCAATTTTTGATCAGCATCTGGCAAAGCCCCCCTCATCCCCTTCCACCTCTCTCCCTGAGCCAAACATCAGGCGCTCCCCACACCTGCCCAGCCCCTGGTGTGACCCAGACAGGCCCTGCAGTGAGGGAACAGGGGGTCAGGGGGCACGCGAACATCTGCAGGCAGGCGCAGCCCTGCCCAGCCCCTGCAGAGGGGTCAGGGCTGTCCCCATGGGCTGTGCCCCACCCCCAGCCAGGGGGGCTGCACGGGGTGGGGGGTGCTGACAGCATCCCTCTGCTGCTCACAGCCCCCGGCAGTGCTGCACATCTGGCTCATCGGCTGCCGGGACATCTGGAGATGCTCAGGCAGCTGCCTGGAGCGGGTGGACAGGAGTGAGGGATGTGAGCAGGCTGCAGATGGAGGCACGGCTGGTTGGGGAGGATCTGCTCCCCACCTCTGGTCTTGTTGGACCGTGGTGTCAGCGCTGGCCATCCCTAGGGACCTTGGGGTCCTCCTGTCTCGCAGCCTCTGTCTTTTATGTGAGATTCCTGTGTAGGAGAAGCCAGAAAGATCTCAGGTAGTTTCTCCTGGAGATGGTCACACCTTGGTGAGGAGGTGAGTGGAATGACCACAAGGGAAACATATGTCCTAGCCTATTTCTGACCCAGCACCACCAGCCATGTCTAGCCCATCTCCAGTGACTGGCACAGCACCTCACCATCCCTAACAAGCCATCAGATCCCAGGGCTAAGAGAACAGGACCTACACCCCTGCCTACTCCGGTTTGGCCTGGCCTTCCTGTGCCTCTCTCCAAGACGAATCCCCACTCCTCTGCCCTAACACAACCCCACCATCTCTCCTGCATCTCTTACACCGCCATCCCTCTCTCTCTAGCCATGACCCCCAGCCAGGCATGGCTTTCTCAGGCTGGGGGAAGATGCATCCTCACGGTAGGCAATAACTGGGTGCTCTCCAGGTGATGTTGGCTGGGTTGATTCCTACCAACCCACCATCCAAGGAAGACCCTGCAGTGCTGCCTGCTGCAGCAGCTGGACCAGCTCCAGAGCATCCCCTGAGCACCAGCCCTGCTCCAGCTGGGGAGGGCCCACAGCTGTATTGCTTGCAATCAGCTGTCACGGGAAGGGGAAAGGAGTGGTGTCCCAGTGCTGGAGAAGAAAACATCCATAACAAAGCATCAGTAGCTCATAAGGAGAAAGCAAGGCTGTTCTCAATTAATTGAGATCTAGATTAGGCAAGAGAGGTGAACAACAGCATGGGCTGGGCCCATATAAAGTTATTGGCTCAAAAAATAAGCTGAAAAAAAAGAAGAAGAAGAGGAACAAGAAGAAATATCATATTCAGGTCTGGTTTGTTTATTCAGAAATAGAGAAAATTAAAACATAAGTGCTAGGACAAAATATGCCAGCTCTAAATTCTGCTTGAGATGATGATTTTATTAGCAAAGAATCTGGATCTCGAGTTATGTCTCAAAACAACACAAAACCAGATGCAGAGGTCAGTACTTTCCTGCCTAACAACAATGCTTTCAGTGACATCCTTAAGGCAGAGATGGACTCATTAGTACTGTGGGAGACTTTGCAGATGAATTTGGACAGCAAAGAAGATGGCAAGATTGTGCTGTTAGAATCTGCAAACTGGGACAGAGCACAAGGAAAGCTCTGATCCAAATGCAATCCCATGACATCACTAAGACTCAACAGCGAACATCAGCTGCTTCTCAAGTAGTTTCAATAATGATGATAAAGTCGTAACTCATCTACTGAAGTCATCCCATAAGAAAAGTCTGTGCTGTCCTGAAAGGAAAAGGTGTTTGAAGTCTCGACATAAAGCCATTTCCAAGGGGAATAACAGCAGAACTAGTAGGAAATAAAACATGACGTGAAAGTCATGCAACTGGAAATGTTTATGATTGAACTAATTCTAATGGCAGAAAACAACAAACTATTGCGGCAGAACCAAGTCCCATGGACAAAACACTCCTTTATTCCAACCGAGGATATCTCGACAATCAGCAGGGGCAGATTCAGATTTTCCAGGTCTGGAAGAGGCTGCCCAGTTCCAGGGAGTAATTTGGGTATCACAACAGCGTCGTCCACATTAGAAATGCTGAAGAATGTATTCAAAAAACAAAAGCGAAAGGCTGTCGAAAGAATGGCGAAGAGATCCGGCAACAAGAACAAGCACAGGGCTCAGCAGAACTGATGGCAGCTGTTCCTTGGCTGCAGATCTTCGCTCCGTTGTACCCAAGACAAGCAAACTTTCCTTTCAAGGCGAGAACAGCCCAGCGAGGGGGAGCTGCAAAGGGGCACACAGGAGAATGAGAGCCCGGGCAGGGAGATGTCTGGCAAGCTGCGTGCCTCCAACTGCTGACAGGTGGAGATTGGGCTGAGGACGCCAATGGCGTGTAGGCAGACAGATATCTCACAGGGGAAAAAACATGGGGACAGGCGAGTGGAACGCTCCAAAGCTCATCCTCAGATAAGCTTCTGGTTGCCCAGGCAGTGCGATGCAGAGGATGCTGCTCTCCTCCAGCTCCACGCCTACAGACGTGGCAGGCACACAAGTGTGTCAGTGCTATCACCGCTTGCTTGGAGCGCGCCGGGTCTCCCATCCAAAGCTGCAATCGAGACGTGGCTCATGTCTGGCAGAGAGTCTCCCAAGACTTCTTGGCTTGGCTTCCCATTGTCAGTGCTGGAGGAAAAGCTGATGAGGCTCCACCACAATAAATGCCACTGTCAGCCCCTGCTCATCAGTGGTACTTCAGATCCCATAGCACTGTGTCAGCACTGGGGATTGATGAGCTCTTGCAGTGTAAACAAACGCAGTACTGCAGCCATTCTGAAGGGGCTCAGTGGGAGTGGAACGGAGCCTCCAATAGCACAGGGAGCCCTGTCTTATCTATAAAGAGAGCTGCAAATAAATGGCATTGGGCATTTTAGGGTGTGCTTATCAGCAGCACTGATGGTAAGAGAAACTCCTTTAACTCTTGAAAGCCAAACCCAGGGGGAAAACAGACTGTTTTCAGACACTTTCTGCCTATGGTCTCATGGTGTTGATGTGGGAGGATGAATAGCAAAATAACTGAGTTGGTCAGAGGGGGTGACCAAGAAATGTCATCGTGACCCAAGGGTGGGTGCTCTCAGTGTTCCTGCTCTGAAGCCTTTGTGGTTAGGGAAGGGGTGGGGGATCCCAGAAGGACGAGGTTGATGTGGGCTGAGAAGGCAGGACAAAAGTGGAAGGGAAATGTGGAGATGCCCCCAGTCTCTTGGATCCTGCTTGCCATCATTTCAAGGTGTCTGGAGGAAGGTGAGGAGGATGGAAGCCATGGGCAGGCTCCTTTCATGCCAGGTCAATCTCCAGATGCAGGTTTGGTTCGTGGTTTTGGTTTCCTCTCCCACTGAAGAGCCTCCAACCTATGCCACAGCCCAGTGCATGCTGCCCACAGCTCCCAGTGGAGTGACCACAACTTTCTAGAGGAAACCACAGCTCGGTCACTGTCTGAAGGCCTTGAACACAGAACTAAAGACTGCACTTAGCAAATACTGTGGCTTTTTTGTGGTGTTGGAGCTTGGCAGCAAGGCAAGAGCTCTTCCATCTGGGTGCACAGTCTGCCAGCCCTCTGACCCTTGTGTTGCCCAGGCTTGCAATGAGAGCAGAGAAGGTTCAGGGTGTCCAGTGATGCAGCTGCCCAACACTCTTTTGCCTCCGGGCTGCAGGTGAACACCATTGAGCAGAAGCAAATGGCAGAGCAGCATTACTGCATTACTTGTGTTTTTTGGATGCACCAAATTTACAGCCATTATTTCACAAAACCTGAACCTCAGAAGCCTCTCAGTATTGCCCTGCTACCACCAAGACCAGAAATACCTTTTGGTACACTGAGATTCACAAGGATAACTCAACCTCTTCCCTCTGTAATATCCAGTCAGTGTTGAGATACATGAGAGTCCACATTTGAGGCTTAGCTTTGATGCTCAGCTGTGAGAGGAGAGAAATTCCACTGGATTCTCGCCCTCCACAGAAGAAATCAGAAAATTCCTCTGGTCGAGAATGTGGAAAATTCTTCCCTTGTTACAGCCCCTGTCCAAAGGTGGGCATTTTGGCAAGGACAGCTTTGATAAGGTTTAATGAGGGCTGTGGTGGGGGAGCCCTGGTGGAGCTGCTGGGCAGGAGGGCTGGGCGCTGTGCGGTGCTGGGGTTCATAGGGCTGCACAGCCTGTTCCCCAGCCTCAGCCCAGTTAACATCACCTCAGAGAATGAGGTCATCGGAGCAGGCCAGACAGTCTGGGAAAACACTTTCACAGCTCCAGGAGGATTTCCTTTTTCCTCTTTTCAATTGTTCCTCTGTGCTGCCTCGCTCCGCTCCCCCTCCCCATCCATGTCCTCAGGGCTCCTCTGCACGTGGGCAGAGGCAGCTGCTGGATGCTGCTCATGGTGAGATGAGCACCAGGGTGTCACTTGTGTGCTGGGGGTCCTGCTCTGCCCACACTGTCATTGGAAGGAGGTGGCTGCAGAGCTGCTCTCCTCATCCCCACTGAGCACATCCCATCCCTGGGAGTGGTGGGGAGGGGACAGGGCCAGCAGCTCTATCCTCATCTCCTCCTCATCACCTGCTGAGAACTATGACAACAGCTCTCCTGAGGTCTCTGCCTCAGAGCCCAAGTGGTCTGCTTAGTACACAAGGACCCAAGCAAAGTTAGAGATGGGCACAGTGCAGGGTGCAGCATCACACCACATGGAGACGCTGGGAGAGCTCATGGCTGTGACTCTCTGATGGATCAGACTCGGGGACCTTTCTTCAAGCCAGCACCCACCATCACTCCCCCTGAGCTCACTGCCCACCCGCTGTGCACAGCAGACATCCCTGCCTGCAGCTGCCAGGCTGCCTTCAGACATGACCTCAGGCCCATGTGCAGTGTGCTCCAGAGGTGCCTGTTTTCCCCTGCGGGAGAATCCATGGAGTAGCTCGGGTACAGGGATACACAAAGCTGTCTGATGTGTTCAAAGAATTACTGAGCATCTGCAAGGAGAGGGAAAGAAAAACAAACATGCGGATGAAAGGATTCCTGTAACATGACAAAGAGGAAAGGAAAGGAGAGAAGGATGAAGAAGGCCACCCAGACAGGTCCTGGGCAATTCAGGAGCCCACCGTCCTCTCGAGGAGGGGGACATCAGCACTTGCTCTGAGCCAGGGGCTGTCCCTACCTGCCTGTCCCCTTCCTTCTGCCCAGTGAGGTATTTGGTGGCACTCCATCCACACAGGGCTTCTTCCCGTTCCATCCCAGTTCCAGTCATTGGGCACATCCATCCAACTTCAGTCATGCACAACTTGCTCCAGTGACATTCAGAAGTCTCCCAGTTCCAATTCCACGTCTCCCACTCCCCATCCCAACACCAAGTGCATGGTTTCATCCATCCAAAGCAACAACAGGCTGTGCATGATGAGTGCTGCACAGGACCTGCACTGTCCTGGTGTGCGATGGGACAGGGTGCAGCTTCCAGTGGGAAGCAGAGCTCTGCAGACAAGGTAGGAAGAAGACTAAAATAAGTCCATGTCTCTTGTCCCTGGGAAGGTGGGGAGGGGGCAAAGCAAGGCCTGATGGGCTGTACAGAGGCAACGCACCGTGGCACCGTGGACACAGCAGCTCAGGGGACAGCACTGGAGCAAAGGCAGGATGAGGCACAGAGCAAAGCTCTTTTGGGGCTGCACAAACATCAGCCCCTGGGTCTCAGACTGAGCTCTTGTGGCAGCGAGTGCCAAGACCATTAATAGTGTGGTGACAGTGTTTAAATTGGAGCTGCCACCGCCGCAGACACAATAACTCCTCGTGCCCAAGGAACAGATTAGCAACAGCCCCGTGCTGCGTTTCCTATCTCTGTCCATCAAGAGGACAAGGGGAAAAGGCTCCAGCCCAATGTCTTGGGGCACCCTGCTCTCACTGGGACCTTCCCTGCAGCAGTGGCCCAGACCCTGCCCTGTGTGTCTGAATGATGCAGCCCCTTCTGCAGAGCTTCGGGGCTGTGCTGTGACCTATTGTCGAGTGTTTACTGTCATTGCCGGGGAGACATTAGTTCAGATTATGTCAAAACAAAGTTATTCCAAGCTCAATCCTAGAGAAAAATATTATTGTAAGCAGTGATTGGCGAGGGGCAGCGTGTCTACCGCCAGCAATCCCAAAGCCCAGGGGGTGGGGGGAGATAGGATCTTTGTTTTCGAGCCAGGCTCCCAGCCAAGAGCAGCCAAAGCCGAGGTAGAAGGGAGATGTTGTGAGGCAGCCAGCAATTCAGGTCAAAGCTTCGTCTTCTCCAGAAAAAAAATCCTTTAAACTGTAAAGAGAAAGTCCTGCTCCAGCTCCAGCCTTGGCTGAAGAGCATGTGTGCCATATTGTCCAGGAATTGAATGTAAGGAATCCAGATATGCCATGATATCCAAGAATCACATGTAGGAAATCCAGGAGTGACTTGTTATCTAGGAATTATACACCAGGCAGCCAGACATGGCCCATGAGACAGGGTTTGTATGCAAGGAATCCAGATGCAGCACAGCAGCCAGGGCTGGGCATGAGGAGCCCCGAGGTGCTGTGTTACCCCGAGCTAATGGGGCAGAACATGAGAGCTGCACCTCATGGGAAGCACGGGTTCCCAGCTGGCTTCAGCTGTAGTTCAGAAACAGACCAAAGGCAAAAAGCAGTCTCAAAGCAGAGGATGAGACAGGCCAGACACGAGCTGGGAGTGTGCATGGCAAGCTTGTGGCTGGGCAGAGCAATGGATGAGGAGGAAGGTGTGATTTCAGCACCCTGTGGGTTCAGACACTGGTTCTGAGGTGGGGGTTGTCACAGAGGGGCAGTTTTTCTCCTCACTGGTGCTGACCACCAGCCCCAGAACCACCAAACAATGTCCAAGAGCTAGGAGGGATCCTGAAGCCAGTCCTAGTCCTGGCAGAGGGAAGGAGATGCACCCAGGAGGAGAGGAGACAGGGTATGAATGAGCCTCCAGAGGTGCAAATAAGGACATGAAAATGCAGGCGAAGTCTCAGGAGACATTCCCAGACGGTGAGATAGAGTGGGCAGTGGACATCTCTCCCCAGGCTGGCAGCTGGTGGGAGCAGGGAACTGAGTGCCCAAGAGCATGAGGACAGGGCTCAGAGACCCAGCAGGGTGGGCACTTGTTCCTGGGGAGCTGGAGGGGACTCTCAGCCCACTGCCTCCAGCCCAGGGTGTCACTGAGGACATGTGCAAGGATGGGCCCTGTATCCCCCCTTCCCAAAGCTGTGAGCTTCCCATAGCAGTGCCCTATGGGGCTCAGGCGCATTGTGTTGCTCAGGATGTGCTTCATTCTCGGCTTCTTCTCACAGCATCTTTCATGCCCCCTCCACCTCCCACCCATGGAACTATTGCCAAAGAAATGAAAGGCTCTGAGAACTGTCCAGAGCACAAGCTCTGCAAACAGGCACAATGACTGGCATTATTCTAGCACTGAAAAAGGCTCTTTAGAAGCTGGCCAGAGCCCTGCCTGTCCCCAGAGCTCATGGAGGGAGGGGTGCCTGTGGGGTGCGGGTGAGTTGTGCCCTGCTCACAGCAATGTGCAGACTTGGCAAATCCACGTGTTGAGGTTGGGCTGCAGGATGGGGCAGAGGAGGAGAGGCCACGATGGGGCTGCAAGGATGATTCCAGGCAGGTGGACATGGCAACAAGCATCTGAGCATCCTGGAGAATGCACCCAAAACACATCCAAACATCACATCTGACACCCCTTGTCCTCAGCTACTTGTCATACCACGTTTGGTGGATTATGTCCCTACCCTATAACATCCTCCTCTCCTCTTCGCTGCCATGTCCACCTCCTGCATCACTTTCAGTGCTCACCATCACCCAGGTCCCACAGTTCACTCTGGTGCTGCCCTCGCTGCCTGGGTCACTGACATGGGTCACAAACCCCTTTTTAACAAGAAGCCGAGTGCACCATGAGCACTGCAGCTGGCTCCTCACAAGGGCTGGGAAGGAACGGGACGCACACCATGATTTCTCCTACAGACTGGCCCAACGCCTGGCCGCAGGAAGATGTTGTGCTGCTCCGGGCAGCAGCGAATCCTCCCTGCATCCAAAAAGCTCCTCCAGTGACCTGTGGCCCATGAGGAGTGGGAAACCACAGCGTGTTTGAGGCTGAATTTGTCTGAATGAGGCTTCCAGCCAGTGGACCGTAGCAAACATTTGTCAAAGCTCCTGAAACCTCCCCCACCAGGAAACGTCTTTATGTGCAAGGACCTATAAAAATGATCACGTCACCTTGCAGCCTTCTCTTAGCAAGCAGGACACGCTCAGCCCCAAACCGTGCAGTTATTTCCCAGCCCGTGGGAATGGACAGCACACATGGTCACTGTCCCCCTCCTCAGCTTTCAGCCCCCGGCTCCTGGCAGAGCTCCAGAGGTTCAACCTTGTCCTGTCTTCCCAAGGCTTGTTCAGTGTCAATGTCAGCACATCAGAAGCTCTTCCAGCAGCTCATTCTTGGCTCAAGGGTGTAAGTCCATCGGTCCTGCTGAGCCGTGGTTGCACAGCCTCCTTCATCACAGATGTAAAGTTTTAGCCCCACTGGGGCTGAACGCATCTTTATGCTCCAACCCAAGCACAGACTGGACTCATCTGGTGCATACTTATGGTTTTGCATGTTGCAGTTTGACTCCATTTGTTTTGCACAAGGCTGAGACTGGGTTTGGCTTGATTTGGTCACCCTTAATGTATATCTTCAAAGGCTTCTCACTGCCATTAGCCAGCAACAGCTCATTGATTTCTTTGGCTTCCCCCCCTCCCACCTGCACACTCCAGCCAACAGTTCTTTAGGTCACTGCAGACCTCCCTTCTTCCCACCCTTCCAATCAGAGTCAGCTTCTCCAGCCGGTGGGTCAGACACCCCATTTGGTACAGTGGGAGATGTGCTCAGCCTGCCTTGCACCAGGAGCAGGATGAAGCAAAGGAGGATGAGGAAGAGGTGAAGGCTCACCACCCTCTCTATGGCAGTGAGGCAGAGCAGACACTTGGCTCCTTGCTCCCCTCCCCTCCCTGCACCAGGTCCCACCTGCAGCATTCCTCCGAGTGAGCTGAGCCTCCAACGGCCTCTTCCCTGGGAGGGTTATTTTGGTCTATGAAATCATGGCTTTGGGGCACTGCTGGGATGTCCTTGAACGAGTCCCAGCTTTTGCTAACACCTCCCATTCTAAATTTACAGCCCCGGGCGGTGATGCCAGCGACTGTTTCATGGTTCAGAAAATTGACCTTTCGGATGTCCAAATAAACACGTTGTTCATTGATGTCCAACCCCAGCCCGTTGCCGAGGGATCCTGAGCTCAGCAATTAGCTCCTCGTTAGCACAGCACGGTCCACTCACTCCTCACCCTGACAGTGTCCAGAGCCCCCCGCAGCCACCGGCTCTTATCTACTCTTTTCCGAGGCTCTCAAGATGTTACTGGCTGTGTAAGACACCAGCTGAGCGTCTACCGGGCATCTCCAGGGGAAGAACATCCCCCCGTGGTTCTTCCCTACAAGCTGGAGTTACGTTTCTCCTAAACGCTCCCGTCTCTGATAAAAGCATCTCCGTGTGACCCCGCATGGGGCAATGAACCCTGCACCTCCGGGGGCTCCGGGGCCGTTATTTGCCTTGGACAGCTCTGCAAGTGTTGCAAGGAGGCATCAAGCTCCCTAGAGGGTGTGGTGAAAGAGGTGCGGGCTCCTTCGCTGGTGCAGGACAAAAGACTTTCATTGTAGGTGCTTAGAGCCTTTTATACCCGCACAACACAACCGTTGTCCCTCTCAACCAAGGCTGGTTCCATGTAAGGGCTGGGCGCCTGGTGGGTGTTTCCGTCTGGCTCAAGTGATTGTTGAGCTTTACCACTCATTAGCAACACAACGACCTTCTTTATGGCACAGATAACACCTCGAGACCCTCCAAAGCCAGACTGCTCCTTTGCTGTATAACCAGCAGCAACTGAACGCGGGGATGCGCTCCCTCCCACCACCTCCATCCCCTGAGCCTCTGTTTGCCGTAACTCGCACAGCTCCTGGCGGTGGTTTCGCTGCACTGACTGCTGCCGCTATATTTGTACAGCGTGTTGGGCAATAGCTCGAGGAGACTTCGTGTTTCTAGAGCTGACTATTTTTGGGACACGCTGCGGCTGAGGTCAGCCTTCCAGCCACGTGCACGTGCCGACCTCCTGCAGGCTGCTTTACCCCCCCATCCCATCCGACAGGACGTGCACTGGCTCTTATGGCCCCAGATGTGAGTGAGCCAAAGGGCTGAGCCCATCAGTGCAGGTCATGCACAAGGGAGCATCCAGCAGCAGCTGATTGCGGTGCTGTGCCCACCAGGCTGCCCTCACCCACATGTATGGTCCACACGGACCTCACAGGGTCCCCTTTGTCTTTATGGTGGGACCATGTGCAGGAGGGAGGCTGGCAAGACTTGGAAGGTAGGGTTATGAGGCTTCCACATGCTGTTAAATCCTGGCCATCCTATGCTGGGTGCTGGAGATGATGTGGGCAGTGCCAGCGTGTCGGTCACACCAAGAACCACCTCTCCAGGAAGGACACCCAGTTCTGCTCGGTGTTTCCCAGCCCCGTGTCATCCCATGGCACATTCAGCTGCTCCTGCAGTGCCGGTTTGACTCCAACTCCTGCACATCATATGGATCATTCATCTCAGTGCCATCCAGGTGGGCATCAGCCAGGGCATGGGTACGGTGAGCTGCTCTCCCATAGAGCCATGTGTCCATTATGAGGTCCTGCATCACACTAAGGGCAGGACCAGGTCCCACCACATGAAATGGGCACTGCTGAAGGCTGCTCCTGCAGGACACAGGCCAGCAGCCGTAGCGTCCTTTGGGCTCCAATGACGCATCCAATTCCCACCCAAGGAAAGGGGTTGGGAAATGCTGTTGGCTCCCCCACAGCTCTGTTCTCCTCCAGGACAGACCTCATCCTGCAGGACAGACCCTCCCGCCCCCCCCAAAGATCTGTCATTCTGTGACAACAGGTAACAAAACCAGGGACCAGAAGGCACCATCAGGCCCAAGGGATCAGTCAGAGAGGTGCAGGCAGAAGTGCCGGGGGCTCACTGACCCCTATGGGAGCAGAGCAGCCCTGCCCCAGCATCTGCAGCACATCCAGCCAGAGCAGCACGGGGCCATTGCGCCGCGTTTCGGAGCGTCAGTGGTGACTCATGAAGAGAGAACACACAGTTCTGTGGGACCGGAGGGCCCAGAGAGACAACAACAGTCTGAGATTTATTCCACAAAGCAGCCTGAAAACAAACCCCAGGAATGTTTATTATTTTTCCTATGCAGCGAGGAAATAAAGCACAATTGTCTTGCACTTTGGAAATGCTGGCATCCCCACACACAGCTCCTCCGTGGAGAGCAGGGCCGCAGCTGGACGCTCCCACCCTCAGCCCAGGCTGCCTCCCCACAATCTGCAGCACACAGGGAGGGAGATTTATAGAGTGGCTGAGCTGGAACCTGCTGGGAAGGGCCACCCTGAGCCATGGGAGCACCTGCCATAGGTGTGGCCTTGTGGGATGGAGCCGACAGGGGAGAGGATCCCTGTGTAAGAAATGGGGTCACTTACCTGCACTGTTGCTCATGTGTGAGGGGTGGGATTGGATGCTCCATCCCAGCACATGGAAGAGATGGGGACAGAGGGAGCTGGAGGAACAGGAGATGGGAATAAGGGAGATTCTCAGAGCATCGGGGAGCACTGCCACCACTGCCAGCTCCAGCACTGCTGGCACTAAAGAGCTGGCACCTGGCTCAGGGCTGCTATGGCAGGGTGCTCACACCAATGGCACATCAATGGGAGGCTGTGCCCTCCCTCAGCATCCCTCTGCCTCACTTCCCAACAGATGCCAACCTCCGCATCCCTTCTCAGGGCGCCAGCCCACAAGGTGCCATGGCTGCACCCCCAGACCTGCACAAGCACTTGGGGCAGGGAAAACCAAGGGCAAGATGCCCCAGAGGGTGGAAGAAACCACTGAAATTCAAAGGCAAGAAGATGCACACCATCAAAATTTAGTACAGAGAGCAATGGCAGCGAGCACAGGGACTTCCAGCAGCACCAGCCCAGGCACAACCATTCCAACTGCCCCAGCTCACGTTTTCCACGCATTGCCACCCCCCAGGGGAGACGGGCTCTGCTGGACGGGGCCCATTGTGCAAGACTTTCCAGCTTTGACCTCAGTCCTGCTGCAGTGCACGCAGCCTCAGCAGCCTGGAGGGCTGGAGCCGGTCCCACTCCCTGCCCTGTCTCGCAGGGCCCAGCCCTTTACAAATCAAGAATGTTTATTTCAAATAATTAGGGGAAAAAATAAAAAAAGGCCCTCGCGTAGAGAAGGGAAGCCCTGGGACAACAAATGAACATGAGTGTGATACTCAGCTTCAAAAGGGCAGGCAGGACTGGTCTGTGCCTCATAAAATAATGAGTGAGTATTAGGAAAAGATCCTGAAATACCACAGATAAAAAAAGCAAAAGCATCTGGCATGGCCTGTTTGCAAAGAACATCTCTTGCCTGAGAAACTTAATTGTTTTGTCAGGAAGAATTACTGGACGAGGCCAATTAGAGTGGGATCTTGGTTCCGTGCCTGCTGTGATGGCCCCATAGATTAGCACCCACACGCATCCCAGTGTCCTGAGCAATGTCACACCGGCTCTGGCCCAGCACACGGAGCAGTGCAGGATGCAGAGCTGTGTCTGACTCATACAGCCACCATCAGCACTAGGAGCGGGGTACGGGGATGCTGGGTGCAGAAGTTGCTGCTACGTGGAGCACTGAAATAATGCCCTTGGTACCAGGAGCACAGGGATGGTCTGTGAGGAATGTCCAGGAAGCCACGCTCTGGAAAGTGGCCCAGGAGCTGGAGAGGGCATTAGGAGAGGTGATTTTGTACCACAATAGGCAGCGGGATCATCCCTTGTCCTTGAAACCTCCATTAACATTTACCCTACCATGTCCTGTCTCAGTGCCATCAGCCCCATAGGCATGATGGTCAGTGTGCTTCATGGTCACCTCGCTGGGGCACATCCTTGTGTGCCACAACTAGATGGGTTACTGAGGTTGGAGGGGGCCTGGGGAGGCACTTTTGGTGCTTTCATTCCTGCTTCCCATCTTTGAGGCTCTGCTCCATCGACTCAGCCAGCCCTGCTCCATCACTCCATGTCTGCAGATCTTTTCAGATACTTCCAAGTCCTTTCCAGCAGCCTTTGCTCCATGTGCCTGCAGCTCAGGCTGCAGAGACTTGGTGTGAGTGGGCTCAGGGCCGAGGGGAGGGCAGCAGGGGCAGCAGTGGAAGTGGAAAAGGGCAGACACAGGCAGCGGGAGGAACAGCTCTTAATAGGGGAGAAATCCATTCATTTCAGACAGCAACTCAAAGCATGAGTGAAACCAGACCCTGGCGGGGAGATAACAGAACAATTACAGTGAAACTGGAATTCAGACCACAAGTTTCTTGCACTCGGCGGGAAAGAGCAGACAAAATAACCAGAGACCTACCACACACACACAGAGCTGCAGGCATCGCTCCTTGGAGCTGTGGGCATGGCTACGTGGGGCCGGGCAGTGCACAGAGCTGGGCAGGA
The DNA here is from genome assembly GCF_054131305.1 of Coturnix japonica. Taxonomy (NCBI): domain Eukaryota; kingdom Metazoa; phylum Chordata; class Aves; order Galliformes; family Phasianidae; genus Coturnix; species Coturnix japonica. The sequence continues at coordinate 10,014,290 of NC_140684.1, forward strand.
GAGCTATCCCAGGAGGGCTGCAAATGGTGCCCAGCACCTCCTTTGTTTGGATGTGGTGTGATTTTATCAGTCACCTGCAGTCATGGAGCTTGGGACGAGTCCCTGGTGCTTTGCAGCTTGACCACAGAGGTGACCTGAGGTGATGGCCTGGTCAAGGCTGCACTCCATAGCTGCAAAAGCAAGGACTGCCCATACAGGGGCAAAGAGCAGTCAGGAGTAAACCCTGGGACAGCAGATCCACTCACTGACTGCTCCAGGAGGAGCACAGCAATGCTGGGCTGTGTTGCCTTTCGCTGCACATCACCAGCATCCAGGGCTGCAGCTCCATGCCCATGTCATTGCACTCACACTGTATAACCAGGTCCTGAGCACAGCACATCGTGCATAGCCTGTCCCCCCGTCCTGGTGGTGTCAGATCCCCACAAACCATGGGGGTTTCCATTGAGTTGCCTTCATAAAACATTATCTGTTTATTAAGCAGATGAGGCTGGGCTGCACCCGTCACACCAGACTAGGAACAGATCAGCAAGGGGCTGCAGATCTGGGCCCTCAACATTGGATCCCAGGCACTCCCATCATGGGATAGAAAACATACACTGGTAAAACACACTGGGGGGGATGTCCCCCATTCCCAGGCCTGGTGGGCTGCCCCAGACTGGGGCTAACATGGGGACAGAGCAGCTCAGGGGCACCATGCACTCCCCTTTCCCATCCAGCTTGGTGCAGCAGCACCCACTCCCAGGATGTGCTCGTCAGGAGGAGGGAAGCAGGTCATAAATCACTGCAGCTGTGACGGGAGCTGGGCTGGGGCCATGGCAGACCCCTCTGCTCCCCTTGCCAAAGGGAACAAGCAGGGCACGGGGTGCTGGCTGTGCTGCTGGAGGACGCAATCCGTCTGCAATGTTGCTTGTCCGGCCAGGGGGCTGGGCAGCCACGCTGTGTATTTATATCAAACAGGGGGAAGGGTTGGATTTTGTATTTATTTATTTATTTTTTTCAGTACAGCAGGAAATAGCTGGGATAGTTACATACCTGGCGAGATGGCCGAGGAGCTGGAGGCCAAGAAACATAGAAGATCTGGCATCACCCAAAGCATCTGTGCTGCACACAGCCTGCAAGCATCCGGGGCTGCGTGCGTGGTGGGACTGCAGGTCACAGCAAGGACCCCAGGTCTGGCCAGCACCTTAGGGACACACAGCAAACAAGGATGGGATGGAGACAAAGTTGTAAGCTCCATGCACCAGCAGTGAAGCGCAGCCCCTTGTCCTGTTGCTGGGTTCCACTGTGGCCCACACAGGGTGGCACATCCTCAAATACTTCCCCAGCTTACAGCAGCTTGCAGCTCACGGACCCTCTGAGCCAAGGCTGAGCCCTTTTACGTGCTAATCCACTGTGGATTTTGCTGTGGTGACCTCGAGCTGAACCCACCCTTTGAACTCACGTGAGCTCCATGTTTGTTGTTCTCAGTGATAATCCACAGTGTGATTCCTTCAGCCAATGCTTGAAGGGCCCCAAGACACAGAGTGCCCAGGCTCAGCCTGTTCCTCCAGCACCCCTCACCTTCATGTACCTCCAGCCCCTCAAGCCAACATACCATGGTTGTTGGTATCCATGCTGTTCAGTGCTGCTGTCTGAGATCCAGATACTAAAACACGCTCAGGACCTGGTCCAGGCACAGTGAGGTGGGCTTGGTGTTACCACGCACCCTTAAATGCTTTCAGATTACCAAGGACCCCCACAGCCCAGAGCCTGCAGTCTGCCTGGGGCCAACCTCAGCAGCACTGAGTCACTGTGCTGTTTGACTGCAGTCACTAATCCACTCCTAATTTCTGCTGCAGTGAAAGTTTGCACATTATTACCAAGCCAGACCACAGCAAGGCAGCCTCCATCCCCTGGGGCACAGGGAACTTGGCCTGGGGGTCCCACAAAGGCAGGGTGAGGGCGCTGAGCTGTGCCCCGTGGGGTCAGGCTGTTTGCAGGGACGTGGGGCTGCGCTCTGCCCCGGTACCGCAGCCACGCGCTGTGATTTACACCACGTGGCAGGAATGTCAGCAGCGAGTCACAGTCTCAGGGTGCGATGGGGCAGATCCCCGGGGTCACCAGGGTGTGCCCTGGGGATCGATGCCAAGTCACGAGGCTGTGATGATCCCGAGAGTCACACTGAGTCACCGGGATGAGGTGCTGAGAGGTGGCACAGCGGGTGTGGGAGCAGCCGGGCACAGAGCTGGGTGTGGGCACAGAGCTGAGCTGGCGCAGGGAGCGGATCCCAGGGCATGTGGATGGGGAGGAAAGTGCCCCGTCACAAGGAGAGGTGGCACCTGGGTGAGGAGGGAGCAGGTGAAGCTGGGGACAAGAGGAGGGAATGGCAGTGGGGTGGGTGGGGATGTGGGGCTGCTCTATGGTGGGGAAGGGGGTGAGCTGGGCAGCAGAGAGCTGCAGAAAGGTGCTGGTGAACAGAGGTGCTGGTGTGAAGGGTAGGGTCAGAAGTGGGAATGTTACCAGGGTGGGAGCAACCACGTCCTCACAATGCAGTGACTTGGGATTTGTGTGCTCCAGGGGCACGGGGGAGTGGCAGCACCATGCTTGAGGGTGGGATGCAGATGACACAAGTGCTGTGTACCAGCTGGAGCTGATATGGGAGTAATCAAACTCTGAGGCTCTGCTGAGCCACCGTGGGCAGGGCTCGGCCACATGTCATGTCCCCAGGGGTTGCAGCAGCGTGGCAACGTGGCTCACACAGGTGGAGGACTGTGCCAGCCGTGCCAGCAGCTGTGAATCAGCTGTGAGCTGCTCCTCAGCCCTCTCGTCTGCACTGCAGGTCTGATCTCCGGCCAGCTCCGTGCTGTGATGCTGATTTATATCTCAGCCTCTCCTTGCTACCTGGTCGTGAGCCACGCGGGTGTCAGGGGCCGGTGCAGATGGTTCAGTGACAGCAGCCCTGGCCCCGATCAATCACAGCCGTGCTCAGATTTATGAACTGAGAAGTCGGGCAGGGGCCCAGCCTTCGGGGCGGCTCGTGGTGCTGCGGGGTGTGTGTGAGGGGGCAAAATCCACTTGTCCTCGGACACCGGTGGGTTGGGCTTTGGGGAAGGATGGGACGGTCCATGGGCTGATGGACTCCAGCCACGTTTGGATGCTGGGAAATGAAAGCAGTGCACTGCACAGGCACGCACGCGCAGAGCCATCCCAGCCAGCAGCACCGCTGTGTGAGGGGCCGCCACGTCTCTGATGAAGTTCGAGGGGACCAAGTCCCCGGCTGGCACCAGGGAGCATCTGTCCCCTTGTCCAGCCCCAGGAGTCACTTCCATCCCAGGGCTGAATAACTCCAAGCACCAGGGGGGTGACCAGACCATGGGGTTTATGCGGGATATTTGGGATCAGAGAAGTACAAGCTCAGAGGATGCGTTCAGGGATGCATGAGCAGTGATGCTCCCCGTTCCCACAGCCTCCCACCCCTCGCCCACCTGCACAATCCAGACCTGTCGGGTGCCCACAAAAGCACTGGGGCACATCTCCCTCCATGTCAGGGGCTGCATTCCCGGCTCCTTGGTGCCGGCACCGAGGCCATCCTGCAGCTTGGTTAGCCGGGTTTGGGCCAAAGCCAGCCCAAAGCTGCGGTGCCGTGGGGAGCAGGAGCTGTTTGTACAGCTGTCACTTTGAGGCCACCTCAGGGGCAGCGTGAGGAGCCACGAGGTTTTGCTGAGCGCTGCAGCCCCACGGCTCGGCCAGGCGGGCAGTGCCCGGCGAGGGGCTGAGCGCGGGCGGAGGGCTCCCTCTCGAGGCCCCCGCTCTGCACTGCCCGCGCCCACCCTGCGGGGGAGGGGACACGGGACGGGGTGGGTTGTGCCCCGCGGCTCCGTGCTGTGCCCTTCTGTAGTGTGAGACCTGGAGTGAGTCCAGAGAAGGAGCGGAGCTGTGAGGGCTCGGAGCACACGTCTGATGGAGAGCGGCTGAGGGAGCTGGGATGGGTCAGTGTAGAGCAGGGGAGGCTCAGGGGAGACCTCACAGCTCCCTACAGGTGCCTGAAAGGAGGAGGTGGTGATGGGGGTCAGACTCTGCTCCCAGGTGACAGCGATAGGACGAGAGGTGATGGCATTGAGCTGCTCCTGGGGAGGGTCAGGGTGGATCAGTGGGGATGTGGCACCGGGGTCTTTTCCAGCCCTAATGGCTCTGATCGCTCACAGCTCACACTCCTCCTGGGCCGTGTGACCACACGCCCCGCTCCGTGGGCAGCCAGGGATGTGTGTGTAAGATGCAGAACCTGCCCGGGGCCGGGCAGCTGCTCCGCACCACGGTGTCACCCGTGGCAGCACGGGACAGGACACGTCCTGGCATCAGCAGAGCAACGTGGCCTCGTGCAGGTGGGAGAAGATAAGGACAGCGGTGGGATGGAGCTGCATTGCAGCAGCGGGCCGTGCGCTGCTGACACGAGGTGACCCGTCCCGGCAGCTCGGAGCACGGTCCGTCCCGTCCGTCCCCCCGCCGCTCTCCCCCTCGGCCCGGGGCGGAGCTTTAAGCCGATGGAGCGGGGCGGAGCGGGGCGAGAGGCGGGACGCGATGCAGCTGTCGGCGGGTGTGCGGGAGCGCGTCGCTGCGGTGCATCGTGGTGCGGGGCTGTCGGAGCTGCTGCAGCGATACGACGGCTGGGCCGGGCGCTACGAGCGGGATGTGGCCGCTCTGGATTACCGAGCGCCCTACCTGGCCGTCGCATCGCTCGCATTCGCCTTCCCCTCGCCGCCCGCCGAGGCGCTGGTGCTGGACGTGGCGTGCGGCACCGGGCTCGTAGCGCGGGAGGTAACGGGGCGAGCGGGGCGGGGGGGAGCCGGGCGGCCCGGCCACGCTCCCGTCCTTCCGTCCGTCCCCCGTCCCGCAGCTGCACCGCCGCGGGTTCCGCCGCCTGCACGGCGTGGACGGCAGCGCCGGGATGTTGGAGCTGGCGCGGGGCACCGGGCTGTACGTGCAGCTGCAGCGCTGCGTGCTGGGCCGGGAGCCGCTGCCCGCGCCCGCAGGTAACGGCCGGCACCGGGAGCGGAGCCGCCCCGCGTGCGCCCCGCGGGTGGGTGACGTTTGTGCCCCGCAGGGCGCTACGACGCCGTGACGCTGGTGGGGGCTCTGGGCGAGGGGCAGGTGCCGAGCTCGGCGCTGCCGGAGCTGCTGCGCGTCACCCGGGCAGGTGAGGGAGCGACCCCCCGTGAGCTGCGGAGACGGGAAAGGCCTCGGCCCCGCGTCCCGGTGCCCGGCGGCACCGCGGGGTGACGCGGCGCTGCGGGCGACTGTAACCCACCCGCTGTCGGCAGGGGGCTTCCTGTGCATGACCACCCGCTGCAACCCCTCGAACCGGCGGTACCGGGCTGAGCTGGAGGCCGCGCTGCGGGACCTGGAGCAGAAGGGAGCGTGGCAGCGCGTGCTGGAGCAAGAGGTGCCGCGCTGGGAACGGGCCACCTCCGAGGAGGAGGAGGAGAACGGCCCGGGCAGCGGTTACATCTCTGGCGTGATCTACATCTACCGCAAGTGCCCCGTCCCGCCCCCCGAGTTGGGCTGAGACACTCGGAAGGGGCCCGGCGCGGTGCCTGGTGCTGGGTCACCCCGCGGGCGTCCCCCCCGTACCACCCTCCTGGCACCAGGTTCAAACACCAGGGCTCCTTCCCAGCACCTCCGTTCCTGTCCCCGCTGTGACACCCCTGCAGAGCCAGCCCTGTGTCCTCGCGGTGCCCACCTCCTTCACCGCCTGGATCCTGCCCCATCACCTTGTTCCAGACCCCAGCTCCACACCTGGGGGTTTCCCATGGCCACGTCCTGCAGTGATCCCCCCCCCCCATGCCCTGCAAACCGAGGTGACAGAGACTGACCACACCAGGAGCAGTGTGACAGCACAACGCCCGCCCAGGGAAGTTTCCAAGCACCGTCAGCCTTTTATCCCATCTGCTTAAGCCCTTATTTTCCTATGGCTTTGTAGCTAATGGGCTGGGTGGGAAATGAACCTGGAAGAGGCTTCAGGGTGGCTGTTCCCCACCCTGGAGCCGCCCGGCATCTCCTGCCCATCCTGTTCCCTGCTCCCCTCTGTGCTGCCTCCAGCCTTTCCTCCTCCACTGCTTCCTTGGGAAGTTTTTTACCCAAATCTCGCACTGGAATCTTTTTGTTTTCCTTCCCGCAGACCTGCTGCTGCTTGTCGCATTCCCATGGATGTGAGGAGCATCCATGTGATTTCCTCTCGCTGCAGCTCAGCCCCTTGGAGCAGTGGCTCAGCAGCTGTCGGGGCACACAGCCCTTCATGCCCACCTCGGTGCCACCACTGCAGGAGCTGAGCCCACAGCTTTGGGGCATCCCAGCACCCCATGCTGGATGTGCCGAATGCATTTTGTCTGCAGCACACGTCATCCCCCCTGACTCTGGTGTGCATTGTGTCCCCATGTCCTGGTGCTGTGGTACCAGCCCCCTCCTCCCCTCAGTGCCACTGTCCCTTTGTCCCCAGCACTGCCCCTGAGCTAAGTGGCCAGGAGCCTTGGCTGTCCCTGCCCTGTGCTTGGCTAATGAATAAACCCCATGTGCACTGTGTGATTGGGGTGTGTGATTCCTGTTTGCAGAGCTGTCCTGTGGGGTGGTGAGGTGGCACAGGGACATGGTGGGAGATGGCACAGCAACACAGGGGTGTGGGAGACATTGGAAGTGTCACAACACAGCTTCAAAACGAGCCCAGGCAGCCTTAGTGGCACCAAGACCTTTATAGAGCTGGGAGCAGCAGCAGTGCCCCAGGAGGGCAGCAGGACGGGGCCACACACTGTCACCAGCCTGTGGGAAGGACAAAGCAGGGGGGGACACAGCTGGCATGGGGACACGGTGTGCAGGCAGGGGATGTGGGACGTCAGGGGGATAGGGACCGTGTTGGTGTGCCCATGGGCCGGTGCCCAGCTGGGGCAGCTCACACGTAGTCCTTCATGGGGTAGCCCATGGGGCCACAGCCCTTCACCGCACGGTATGACTTGGGGTAGTGGTCCTGCTCCACGGGTGGCCCCGAGCAGCACAGGATACCCCCACCCAGCAGCTGCAGGGCACTGGAGGCCCACCCAATGTACAGGGCAGCCCCCAGCTCTCTCTTGAGGGCCTCGGGCACCATGGGGTTGTAGAAGTTGGTGACGATGCTGTTGGCAGACCAGGAGACGGGGATGAGCAGCACGATGCCGGCCAGCACGAAGATGGCCCCCGCCACGATGGAAACGCGGCCCTTGGAGCTCTTGTCCTCCATGCAGCGCGTGCAGTCGGCCCCTGAGATGGCGGTGAGGAGGCCGAGGAAAGCCACGATGATGGAGGTGACCACCAACGCGCGGGCGGCCTGCAGGTCGGAGGTGAGGTCCAGCAGGGAGTCGTACGCCTTGCACTGCATCTGCCCCGTGCTCTCGTAGACGCAGTTCATCCACAGCCCTTCCCAGAAGACCTGGGCCACCACGATGTTGTAACCGATGAAGGCCGTCACCTTCCACATGGGCAGCGCGCAGGTGAGGATGGAGCCCAGCCAGCCCAGCACGGCCAGCACCAGCCCACCCAGCTGCATCGACATCGTCGCCATCAGCACCTGCGGGGACAGGCACAGCCATCACATCACACACGTGGGCACCGAGCTGCTCTCAGCTTCTGCATGGAGGCATCCCACGGCCATCCAGATGGGAATGGCTGCAGGATGCAGGGGGATGTGTCATGCATGGGGCATTGCTGCAGGGCACCATGGGGACCTGTCCTGCACTGAGCTCCCATGTCCAGAGGAGGCTGAGCTGCAGGAGCCCCAGCAAATCATGTTTTCACCCACGGTGTCCCAGCAGCACAGGGCGCTCCTCCCGGCTGCCCCAGGCTGCACTCTGCCCTTGGTGGCTGTGCTGCAGCACTCTTTGGACCCTTTGGGTTTCCTGTCTGGGACGCTGGGAATGGGCACGAGCCCAGGTCTGCCTGCAATACCAGCTGCAGGGCTCAGCACTTTCAGCGATACCGGCTCCTCGTCCTTTAGAGAAGCAGCACCGGGAGCATGTTTGACAAACCAAGGCCGGTCTGGCCCTCCCAGGGCACTACAGACAGGGCCAATGCAGATGTAGGGTGCTGCTCTGGGATGGGGAACTCTGGGGAACCAACTGCAGCACCACACCATGACTGCAGGCTCATCTCAAGTCACTGCACAGCCCCATACAGAGCAGACCCCACGGCAACCTATGAGGGGCCAGGACTCACACTTGACAACTGGGAGCAGCTGAGTTTTTATGGCCCTGGTGTGGCAGTGGGTATCGGCTGTGCCTGGCACACCCTGCAGCTGTTCCAGGTTTCACCACAGTTTTCCTGCTCCCAGTTTCGGTTTCTGTGGCCTCTCCTGCCCAGCTGTGCCCCTGCTCCATCCCTGCACCTCTCACACATTGGCATTGCACTGTGCTCAGTGTTAGGGCCAATAACAATGTCCTCTCAGGAGAAGAAAGGGGCCAGGGCTGGGATGGTGGACAGCCACCCCCAGTGCCATATAGCCATAAGGACATGGTTAGGGTGTCCTCACTGGGGACAGGCAGTGACAAAGTGGATCCCAGCACAGAGCCAGAGCATCAGTCTCCTGCTGCAGACCATCCGTCACCATTCCCAACACATTTGGGCTGCCCACTTCCATCCCCATCCCAGCAAAGTCCAAAGTCCCCATTGAGCACCAGAGCCACACAGTCCATGTCCTCTGCCCCACACTGGGCACGGTGTGCTGTCCCCGTGTGCCCCAAGGTGCCACAAAGGACATTCCCAGGGCTGGCCACACACCGGATGTGCAGTGGCACAGGTCCAAGGCCAGAAGGCAGATAGGCAAAGCACTGCTGTCACCCACACCAGCCCCGAGGTGCTTCCAAGCAGCCCCGGGGCGTCCCAACCCATCCCAACACCCCGCGTCCTGCCGGCGCCCGCCTCTCCTTCCTGCTCGGTACAGCCGGTCAGACAGGAGCAGCGTGGGGCGATGGCCCCAGTGCCCGGGGCTCTGTGATAGCGTGGGGTGGCCTCAGTGCTGTGAAGGCATCTCACTGCTGAACCGCCCGCTGTCACCTCCCCAGGGGCGGGGGGGGAGCACGGCTGTGGTAGGGCCGGGGGTGGGGAGCAGGGGGTGGGAGGCTGGGGCTGTCCCCCCAGATTTGGGATGTTTCACGCTGGTGTTCCCAGACACAGCATGGAACCCACAGGTTACCCCATCACCGAGGCCATCAGATAAAGACAACGGAGCACATGGGTGCGGCACTGTCATTTAATGCGGGATGGCTGCAGCGTGGGGTCGGGTGCTGCCACACCGGGGGTACCGCGAGTCCCCCGGCTGCTCCTGCCCCACTGATGGAAGAAGCGCAGCGCAGAGCCCGGTGCCGCCTCCCCGACCGGTTCTCCCAGCCCAGCCGCTGCCTTCCCACTCCCAGGATAATGATACCCGCGCCCCGGCGAGCTGCCGAGAGAAATCCTAAGTGCGTACAGCCAGGCGAGATCGCCGAAAGTAGGTCAGAGGAAGAACTGGGGGCACGGAGGGGGGAGAGCACCAAACGTCCCTCGAGATCGCACTGTGTGCCACGGAGACACGGCGTCCCCTGGGACAGACTCGAGGGGCATCTCCCGGGGACTCCCCCCATCCTCCGCGGCGGCGTTTGGGCGAGTCGGAGCCGCACGGAGCCGCGTGTCACCGGTGGGACAACGGACAACGCCCGGCGCATCCAGAGTCCCGGCCCAGCACCCCCGGCCCCAACGAGGACACGCCGCGGGTGCCCCGAGCTGTCGGGCGGGCAGCCAGGACGGCAGCGCGCTGTTCCCATCCCAGCAGGATTAAAGAACCAGCTCCAATCCCTGTGAACAAAGGCGGCTCTGTCCGCACCCCCCCCTCGCTCCATCCCCTCCGCAGCTCCCCGGCCCCAGACCCGCTCCCCGCGGGGCATCCTCGGCCCTACACGTAGTTACTGGCCGGCAGCGAGCGCGCCGCGCTGTACTTGGCGGAGTAGGGCTTGTCTCCGCGCGGCGGGCAGGTGCAGCACAGCATGGCCCCCCCCAGCAGCAGCAGCGCCGAGGCCGCCCAGCCCACGTAGAGCGACGAGCCCAGCTCCCTCTTCTGGGAGTCGGCCACCAGCGGGTCGTAGAAGTCCCGAATGATGGCGTTGGCCGACCAGCAGATGGGGATGAGGATGAGGACGCCGGCGACGATGAAGGTGATGCCGGAGAGGATCATCACCTTGGCTTTGGCCGTCTCGTCCTCCACGCAGGTGGTGCATTTGCCGCCGGCGATGGCGAGCAGCGTGCCCAGCACGGCCAGCACGATGGCCACCACCAGCAGCGCGCGGGCGGCCTGCAGGTCCTGCGGCAGGGCCAGCATGGAGTCGTACACCCGGCACTGCATCTGCCCCGTGCTCTGCACCACGCAGTTCATCCACAGCCCTTCCCAGATGATCTGAGCCACCACGATGTTGTTGCCCACGAAGGCGGTTTCGCGCCACATGGGCAGCGCGCAGCACAGGATGGACGCCAGCCAGCCGATGACGGACAGGGCGATGCCCAGCACCTGCAGCCCCATGGAGGCCATCGCTCCCTCCACGCAGTGCCGCCCGCCGGGACCATGCCGGGCGTTATATGCCCTCGCTGAGGGAGGAGCTCCGCCGTCCCAGCACCGGACGGAGGGGAAGAACCAGTTTCCCAGGATTCCTCCGCTGGCGTTTCTCCCCACGGCCATGGGGCCATGGCAGCCCATCGCTGCTCCCACGGGCCGTGCAGGGATGGGATGAGGCCACCCAGGAGCAGCATCGCAGCCACACGCTGCCCGCAGGCACGAGACGCCTGGATTGAGCCCAGCTCAGGGTGCTGGGGGACAGCGGTGCCATCCGGGATGGGAATTGCTCCAGCATCGCTCCCAGCACCTCCTCCATGACCTGCATGGATGCCTCCATGCTTCTCTACCTCAGTTTCCTCCCCGTAGCTCCTGCCCTTGCCTCCATGGGCCCATGCCAGCCCCGTGCTGGGCTCCATGCCGGCAGGGCACAAGCACCTCTTGTTTGTTCCCTGGCACGGTACGAGCGCTTCCCATCCCTCCATTCGGCCTCGGGCAGGAGGCACCTCCCCACTGAGCCTCACAAACTGGTTGGAGCTGCCACGGAACAGAGACAGCACTGCTCAGAGCGGGCAGGGGGAGCCCCCAGCCCAGCAGCCCCTCACACATTCACGCCTCCCTCAGTAAACCCCCCAGGATGCACATAGAGCAGCACAGAGCCAGACGGAGCAAAAGGGCAGACATTGCACCACTTCCCCCCCAGCTTAATCTCTGGGAATGATAGCAGGGCCCGGGGTTATCTCGGTTTCCCAAGCACGCAGACGCGGGTGGATAAGGTATCAGGGAAACCCTGTGGGGTCAGAAGGGCCAGCCCCCACCAGGCACTGCATCCTCACACCTGCTGGTGAAACTTGACAGCACCTTGCTGATATGATTAATTGCTAATTAATTGCTAATTGTTCATTGTGATGGGCTCTGGAGCTGCCTCTGAGCACACCAAGTGTCTCTGGGCACAGAGGAGGCTCCTGCTCCAACACAGACCATGGGCCTGGGGTGGCTGCAGCTCCACGATCCATGCATGGTCCATGCTACAAGGATGACACCAGTGTCCAGCCAGGCCAGACAATGGGGACACTCAGGTCTTGCTGCAGCCCTCCCTGCTGGCTGTCTGGGGCAGACACCATCTGCCAAGGTGCTCCCTCAATCCATCCATCCACACCCGTGGAGCACCCACATTGCTGGCATACCAGCGTGCCCACCATGGAGCCAAAGTGCATTCAGGGCTCCCTGTAATCAGCGGGGCGGCGGCAGGGACCCATTTACCCCACAGCATCCCCTGCCTGGGGCAGCCCCATAGGGAGGCAGCACCAGGGCTGACCCTGCCCCAGGCTGGATGTGGTTTGGGCTCGCAGCCGGCTGCGCCAACCACACTGTCATTTGGGGTTGCAGCAGGCGTGTGCACACGTGTGTACAGCTCCATAGGAAAAGCCCAGCCCTGTGTAGGCCGCATCCCTGCAGGGCTCGGGGCCGTGCCTGGGTCTGAGGACAAACAGCAAGGTGGGAGCAAGGCACGGCCATGCACTGTGCAGCAATGTCAGAGCCACAGCAGGTGCCAGCACGGCTGTCTGACAGCCAATGACCATAACTAAAGCCAAAATGTGACACATCCTCCAAGCGGTGCCTGACATGGAGAAGCAGCCGTCGTGCCCTTCCCATGACCCCCAGGCAGCCCGTGTCCCAGCACTGCCACAGACACAGGGCTCGGCAGGGAGCAGTGCAGTGACAGCAGCATCGCACGGAGCTGAAGGATTCACAGTGCACAGCAGGAGCCCCTCCACACCAAAACGGGGGGCTCACCCCACCCCAAGGCCCTTGTCACAGTGGAACGGGGCCATGCCACAGCCCCACAGCCCCACAGCCCCACAGCCAGGTGCTGAGCCCACCTCTGGGCAGTCACTGCTCACCACGATGCTCAGCACCACAGGGTCACGGACAGACCTGTGCCAGACCTGACCTTGTGCCGCACCAAGGACACCAGCGGGGACAGTGCTGGCAGGTGTCCCCACATCAGACACTGACAGCGTTTCCCCTCTCCCTCAACCCCACATTCTGTCCAAGCAAACAGCCGCACTGTGTACCTTGAGGTCCCAACGGGGCGAGCAGAGGGAGCCGGGTTTGGAGCAGGGGCTGTGCTGGAGCCGGCGCAGCACTGAGTAGCCTCTCCCCGCGGCGCACACGGGGATTAGTTACCCACAGTCCTTGGAGACTCAATGTTCCCGAAAAGTTTGTGCCTGACATAAACCCCCCTGACCGGCTGAAATGTGCACACTAAGGTTGTTTTTCTCTACCTGAAAGCAAAGGTTTCCAGACTCAGCCAAGAGCCCGTGGAAAGGGCTGTGCAAAGGAACCGCTGCCAGGAGCGGGAGCTTTAGCCTCGAGTCACCGAGAGAACAAACCCCCCTATCCACTTACTGAGCAAAAAGCAGCTTCAAACGGGCCAAAGCGCTGCTAAGCCAAAGGGACGTGAGAGCCCGCAGCCACATCCCGGGCAGGTGCCACGTCGGACGCGATGTGAGGGGTCCGTGTGCGGGGGTCGGCACCGCAGCGAACGCCGGGCCCGCTCCGAGCCCCGCGGGGTGGGGGTGCCCCGGGCACGGCGCGATGCGGGGCGCACCGCCATCCCCTGCCGGGCCCCGCAGCGCTGTCCCCGCCCCGCCGTCAGACAGAGCTGCCATTGATGCCGGAGCCGCCTTACCTGCTCCTCGCCGCCGCCAAAGGGGCTTCAACAATGCACGTCTGTGTGCCCTGGCCGGGGCAGATCGACGGCCCCGCGCCTGAAATATAAGCACCGAGCCGCGCTCACCCCGCTGCCCTGGGGGGAACAGGCGCCGGCCGGGCCGCGACCGCAACCACGGGGGAACATCCCACACCCCGCAACACGCACGTGAGCGGGACGCGGCCCCGCGGTGCCCGGGGCGGTTTCTGCTGGTGCTGCTGTGCCGTCACCAGCCCCGGGGCAGCCGGTACCACGAAGGGCACGTGTGGATGGGGACCGGGATGGAGACGGGACGGGGATGGGAACAGGGACGGGGTGGAGGTGGGGATGGGGATGGGGATGGGGTCACCACGGTGGCTGTCCTCATGCAGGTGCTCATGGAGAAGGGCCACCAGCACGGCAGGGCTCACACACCCCTCGGGTTTGGACCCATCCACGTGTCATCGTGTGGCCTCTCTGGTCCCATCACTGGGAGTGCTGCTCCCCATCCCTTCCGAGCTTCAAGGGGGCAGCTTCACCGGGGGGCACATGGGACCCCCACAGACCTGCCACCCCCGTGGCCGTTTCGGGTAAACACCATCAGGCCTCGTCCCTCACCACAGGAATGTGTCCCAAAGCGTGCGGCAGCCGGCACCCCGAAACCACGGTCATTTGCCCCTTCCTCTGCTGTGAGTCAGGCAGCTGCTGCTGCCCCGGGCCGGCGTGCAACCAGCCCTGTACTTTGGGCAATTTGGGATGATGGGGTGGGGAGGCGGCGCGGCGCGTGGGGCTGATTGCAGGGCAGCCGTCACCCCGCTCCTGTGCCGCTGCCCCACAGCGCTGAATGGGACAGCCCCTGCCCCAGGACCTTCCCTGCCCCTGTGTGTGTGTGTGTGTGTGTGTGTGTGCACCCATCTGCGTGTGCTTTCATTCCTCTTCTGTCTGTGCTGCCGTATGTGTGAGCCTCTGTCTGCTCTCAGTCGTACCGGTGAGTGTGTCTGCTTGTGCACATCCCCCACGGGTACCCCGCTGTGTGTGTGTGCACACAGCCATGTCTGCAGCTGCTGTGTATGTGTGTGTGTGTGTGTGTGTGTGTGCACCTGTGCCTTTCCCTTTGTCTGACCGTGTCTCTGTGCTCTTTGTGCCTGTGAGCACCTGTGTGTGATGCTCTGCGCATGTGTGCACCTGTGCACCTGTGCCTTTCCCCGTGTGTGTCCGTGCATCCCAGCCAGCAGGGGGGGTTTATGTGTGTGTGTGTGTGTGTGTGTGCAGTGTCTGCTGTGCACACAGTGTCTGTGCACCCCGAAGTTCACTCTGCCCCAGCTCCATCCTTGGGATGGCTTTGCACACCCCCCAGCAGCACCTCACCTGGTGTGAGCCTTTGGGGTGTTGCTTGCACAGGGACCCCACGGGACCCCCATGTGCCCACCAACCCCATGGGCTGCTGTAGGGTGGCAGGGTGCCACAGGGAGCCGGGGCTGGGCATGGGGTGCTGCAGTGCAGTGCAGTGCTGGATGCACCCAGACCAAGGATGTGGGGGTGCCATGGAGCAGCAGGAGCTGATCCAGCACAGTGGGAGTGTCTGGGTGCTGCAGGGCACGGCTGGGTGGGGGCCTCCCTCCATTGAGGGGCTGAGCAGGGGGGCTCCAGCCACGGTTCTGCCACCGTGTTCTCGTGTAGTTAATGAGTTGTAGGGGAGCCCTCAGCAACGGCAGGGAACAGGCTGCAGCACGCCTGCAGGCACTCGTCAGCCGAGAGCAGGGGGCGAATGCATTCCTGGGGTGGGGGCTGAAATACCTGCAGCGCTCTGGCCGTGCAGAGCTGGGGGGGGATGGCTGCACACAGCAACACCCTGCTGGCTCAGGGGGCTCAATGGGGGGACTCTGCCCCCCAGGATGGGATCCCTCGCGGGGTCGGCTCACACAAGCTTTGTTTTTCCTTCTCCAGCTGCCACTGAGCCGGGCGGACTGGGTGACACTGCGGGAGCATTACGTGCTCTGTCTGCTTCCTTCAAGGACAAAATATGTGAGCACAATGAGTAAAGACATTTATCACCTGGTCGGGGATTCCCGTAGACACACCCAGCACTGTACGTCCCATAGGAGGGAACAGGGAGGGGAGGGGGGGCCAGGAAGAAGGGGACAGGAGGAGAAACGAGGAGACAGGAGGGGACAGGAGGGGACAGGTGGGTGTGGGTGGGCTGGGGGCTGTGTGGGTTGGGGGGCTGTGCAGGGCCAGCAGCACGGAGCACATCATGGCGAGGTGAAGGGGCTGCACTTTGCACGGTGATGCAAAGGTGCCCGAGTGCTCCCTGCTCTCGCTGAGCCACGGCGAGATAAGGAGCAATCTGTGAGCGGATAAAAATACCGACAAGGCCGTAATCTTAAATAAACTGCCTTTCTTTTGGACACTATGTTAAACGTGAGATCTGATAAAGCACTCCAGAAATACAACAGGCTGTGACCTACAGCATCCCTGCTGGAAGGGCCGGGCCGTGAGGCTTTGGGCTCCCACCGACCCGTGCTGTTCTGCACTGTGTTGTGTTGCTCTGTGCCTGGCGGGGGGTTCAGCCCCATCCCTGGACACCTCCAGCACCACCGGTGTGAAGCTGAGGGGTCCTCGGCTCTCACTGCTTCCTATAGGGAAGGCTGGAGGGGTCAGCGTTGGTGTGGGCTCCCTGGGGGGCACTGAGGTGCAGGTGGGCAGCAGGGCACACAGCAAGACAAGAGCTGGGCAGCCTCCAGCCGTGCACCGCAGCCCTCCATGTAACCAGGCTGTGACGATGGCACCCATCCCACCCCACGCCCCGAAACCAGCCCTGTGCTGCGGTGGCCATCTCAGGTGGCTGCTCCCCCCCCTTCCTTCCACTGCGCCATCTCCGCAAACAAAGGGGAGGGTGTGGGACAAGGCGACGGAGCCAGTGGAGAGGAGAGTCCAGCGACAAACCCCACCCCGGGCGGGCATTGAGCGAGCACAGCCCGGCCCCGGCCCCGCCAGCCCTTATAAGCACAGGTGCACCCAGGTGTAAGCTGATCCCCACGGCTGCGGCGGCGAGCGGAGCACGGGGTGGTTGCGGTCAGTGGGTTCCTCTCTGCCATCGCCCGGGAGCCGGACACCATGTCTATGGGGCTGGAGATCGGAGGGGTGGCCCTGTCGGTGCTGGGCTGGTTGTGCAGCATCATCTGCTGCGCGCTGCCCATGTGGAGGGTGACGGCCTTCATCGGCAACAACATCGTGACGGCGCAGATCATCTGGGAAGGGCTGTGGATGAACTGCGTGGTGCAGAGCACGGGGCAGATGCAGTGCAAGGTGTACGACTCCATGCTGGCCCTGCCGCAGGACCTGCAGGCCGCCCGCGCGCTGCTGGTGGTGGCCATCGTGCTGGCCGTGCTGGGCCTGATGGTGGCCATCGTGGGCGCCCAGTGCACGCGCTGCGTGGAGGACGAGACCACCAAGGCCAAGATCACCATCGTCTCCGGCGTCATCTTCCTGCTCTCCGGCATCATGACCCTCATCCCCGTCTCCTGGTCGGCCAACACCATCATCCGGGACTTCTACAACCCGCTGGTGATCGACGCACAGAAGCGGGAGCTGGGCACGTCCCTCTACGTGGGCTGGGCGGCCTCGGCTCTGCTGCTCTTCGGGGGGGCCCTGCTGTGCTGCTCCTGCCCCCCCAAAGACGAGAGGTACGCGCCCAGCAAGGTGGCTTACTCCGCCCCGCGCTCCGCCGTTACCAGCTATGACAAGAGGAACTATGTGTGAGCCCCCGCGCCCCCCCCCCGGCCCAGCCCTTCCTGGAGCTCGGCCGCCCCCATTTCCAGCCCCACCGCCACAACCGGCACCGCCGGGGACCCTCCGCCCCGCGGGCCGGGGAGAGAGCGCCTGTCCCTGAGGGTGACCGGCCCCGGTGGGAGCGGGCAGGGGAGCGGCGGGGGGGGCGATGGGACAGGAGCCGGGTCAGGGCCGGGCAGTGCCGGGCGGGCGGCTGTGTCAATAGCGATGGTTTCATGTAAACAGAGCCGGTTTCGGGTTGCCAGGAGAGCTGCGAGCGGCAGCGCCACGAGGAAGCTGCGCTCCGTGCCCCCCCGCCCTGCCCCGCCGGTCCCCCCCCGCCGGCCGGGCACCTTCTCTCCCTGTTACGCGTGGTCTGTACAAGTTACATTTGTCAATAAACGAGTCCTGTTTTGGTATCCATGTGTCCTTGGGCCCCTCGACACAACGGGGGGGACAGAGGGTGAGATCCAGCTGGGGAGGTGACGGGTTGTACCCACGAGAAGGCGGCGTGGGGCAGATGAGCATCGTGAGCTGACGCCAGCCCTGCAGCCTCAATGGGAACACACTGCAGCGCAGAGGAGCCCCCCGTCCCTCCCAGGTGGGGGATGAGCACGGAGCCGGCCCCACGCACGGAGCGGGGCGGGGCTGACCCCGACGGCACCGGATTGAGGACGGGCATCCCCGCACCTTTCCCACCTGACCCCCCTCGGCTCCTTCCCCATCTGCCCCCTCCCAGCCCCACACCGGGGGGGCTCCGGGCCGCAGGATCGCAGTGGCTGCCCGGCTGCCGTCCGTCCGTGGGCACTCCCTGCCGCTCGGTACAAAGTCTGGCTCTTTCCCCCCCGTAAAGTCAGGGGCGAGGCCGCATTGCACAACGCCCGCACCGCCTGTTCCCGGCCCGGCAGCGCGGTGCGGCTCTGCCCGGCGCCGGGCGGCCCCCGCCTTCCCGGCACGCTCCATCGGGCACGGACAAAGCCGCAGGTGCGTCGCCGTGTCCCGTTCTCCCCTTCCCGGCCCCCGAGGCCGCTTCGCAACCGCCGTCACAAACTCGCAGCCGGGGGGCAGAGCTCGGCAGCTGCTCCGGCCGCTCCCCGCTGCCCGGCCCCGCGGGCGGCTCGATGCCGGCAGGTCTGAATGGGGGGGCGGCTCATGTTCCCCCCCGCCCCGCACACATGGCCGCCCCGATAAGGATCAGCAGCGATGCTGGGGCCGCCCTGGGGCTCCCGGGGACGCGGGTCCCGCCCCGGCCCCGCACACAGGTGACCTTGGTGCCAGCCCAGCACAAGGAGAACATTGAGAGCTGCGGCCCTGCCCCCCCCCGCTGGCAGAGCAGCGCACGGAGCAAAGCACAGCACCGAGTGCCAAAGAGGGACCCGGAGCCATCGTAGTGCTGGGGGCTGCTCCTGTGCCGGGCTGGCAGAGCACTGCGGCCTAAACATGGCAACACAGGGCAGCAGAGCACTGCGGGGGGGGGCAGAAGTTGGGGCAGAGCCCAGGTGTCGTGCGGTGCTGTGCGGGGACACGGGGTGGCACACAGGGCACTGCACAGCACGGCAGTGCACAGCACTGCACAGCATTGCACTGCATTGCACAGCACAGCTCAGCACAGCACAGCACTGCATTACCCATCCCATCCCGTCCCTGTTGTCCCGTGCCCGTACCCCCATCCCATCCCATCCCATCCATCCCATCCCATCCCATCCCATCCCATCCCGCCCCTCATTCCCCTCACGCTCCTCCCACCACCAGGGGGCGCACTCGGTCCTACATCGGGCCGTTGTCGCCTCTCATGACGTCACAAGGTCGCGCCGCTCTCCCGCCGCCATGTTGCTCGGCGTGCTGTCCCGGTGCTCGTTCCGCCCCCCCCCCCCCTTCACCCGCTCGGCCGTCACGTAAGGGCCGGTAACGTGGGGGGGTGGTGGTGGGCAGCGAGGAGGGGCCCTGACCCCATCCCGTTCCGCTCCATCCCGTTCCGTCCCGCAGGGCCGTGCCGTTGGCTCACACCGAGGTCGGTGTCCGTGGCCGTTGGCCGCCCGTGCTGCTGCTCCACGGCATGTTCGGTAACAGCGGGAACTTCCACACCGTGGCCCGTTCGTTGTCCCGGCGCTTTGGCGGCCAGGTGAGCCCTGCAGCGCCACGGGCGGCCCCGTAACCCCATAACCCCCATATCCCCCATAACCCCCATATCCCCCATAACCCCCATAACCCCCATATCCCCCATATCCCCCATATCCCCATAACCCCCATATCCCCATATCCCCCACATCCCCCATATCCCCCATCACCCGCTGTGATCCCCGAGTGACGCGGTGCCCCCGTTCGGGCAGGTGCTGTCGGTGGACGCCCGCAATCACGGCCGCAGCCCGCACTGCCCGGTGATGACGTACGAGGCGATGAGTGTGGACGTGCAGCAGCTCCTGGCACGGCTGGGCATCACCAAGTGCATCCTCGTGGGACACAGCATGGGCGGCAAGACGGCCATGGTGCTGGCACTGCAGCGGGTGGGTGTGTGTATGTGTATGTGTGGGGCTCCTGGAGGTGGGATGGGGCTCAGTGTGTTAAAGGTGGGAGCTTTAACACAGAGCAGCGCCCTGTGTCTGCTCTGGTTCAGAGCTGGGAGATGTCAGCTCGTATCCAGCCTGATGTCTGTGTTTTCAGCCAGACTTGGTGGAGCGTCTGATCTGCGTAGACATCGGTCCTACCTCAACCGCTCACATCTCCGAGTTCCCTGCCTACATTTCTGCCATGAAGTCAGTGAACGTCCCGGCTGGTCTGTCCCGCTCCGCAGCCCGGCAGCTGGCTGACAGTCAGCTGAGCTCCGTGGTTCAGGTGGGAGATCCCTCTCCTAGGAAGGGGCTTCTGCCCCAACCCTGGGACTCTGCGTTCCTGCCAGCTCCGTGCTGACCTGGGCAGCTGGGTCACAAGGGCTGCAGGGGCACTGGGGGACACGACGTGCATGGGCTGTGAGCTGGGTAGGACGGAGGCTACCAGCACATCCCAAGGGTTCATTGCTCTCACATGTGACCCAGTGGCACGTTCCCCTTTTGTGGCAGGATCTTCAGCTGAGACAGTTTCTTCTCACCAACCTGATAGAGGTGGAGGGCCGCTATGTTTGGAGAGTGAACCTGGATGCTATTTCCCATCACTTTGCAGATATCATGAGCTTCCCCGCCTTCCACAAGCCATATACTGGTCCTGCGTTGTTTTTGGGAGGATCCAACTCGCCCTATATCAGGTGAGACTGAAGAGAAGCTGTTCAAAGTCAGTGGTCTGACTCCTTGTGCCATCCTGCAGCTGTTGAGGCTGGGAGGAAGCATTGAGGTAGGGAAAGGCCTGGAATGAGTTCTGTGCCTCAAGCAGCCAGTGACAGTGACAGTGATGTGCTGTGGGTGGGGTGGAGCCCCAACCTTTCCTAGTAGTGACAGAAAGGATGTGGTAAGACCTGAGATCCCTCAGCTTGCAGCAGCTGAAGGAAAACACCTGAGTGCACCTTCTGAGCACACTTCTCACGCTGTTTTCCCCTGTCCTGCAGCTCCAAAGACTACCCAGAGATCCAGCGCCTCTTCCCCAAAGCAGACATCCAGTTCATCGAAGGCGCCGGCCACATCGTCCATCAGGACAAGTTTGAAGAGTTCATCACTGCTGTCCTCAATTTCCTGCCATCACCGTAGTGCTGCCTGCTGGGGTTTCTGCAAGCACTGCACAGGAGCCAAGGAGCTCTGCGCGTTGCAAGGGGAGGATCAGAGCAGCTGCCACCTTTACAGACTGAGGACATTTCCCAGCCCTCCGAGCCCTCCTGTCACCTCCCAGGGACATGGGGTGGCACTGGCCAAGGACATGGCCCACATGCACCCCAGTGCTTCGGACAGTAGGAGGGGGCAGGAAAACCCTTTCCTTTTCCTACCACCAAACCACGTGGTGGTGGAGCTGACAATGATTTGCAGCACTTGCAATAAACATAAATCCATGCCAAGGCAGAGAATGGTTTGGATGCTGTGGAGGAGAAGGGGGGCACTGATGGGCACAGGAAAAGGCTCTTGCTTCCTGGAGGGGACAGTGGTGGGAGGTGTCAGTTGTGCTGTTAGATGCAGCTTTAAGGACCTTTCACGGCTTCCAGAGGAAATCACTTCCCTCCACCACCTCCAAGGACAGGGAGGAAGGTGCCTCCTGAGAAAGGCCGTGCCATGGGCTGCAGAACAGAGCTGTGAGAGCATGGATACCCACCCTGCTCTGCTTTGGGCTTGGGGCCTGCATATGGAATGGGTTTACATTCACTTTCCCTCCAGGTTCATCCCAAGGATATGGGAACCTGAAGAGCACACAGGGCAAAAACTGGAGCTAGGCAGGGACAGCAGGGCACGAGGCAGCACTGCTGCAAGGGCAGAGTGTAGCTCTCACCCAGCTCTGGGTGAGGAGGGATGGAAGAAGCAGAAAACAGAGCAGTGCACATCCCAGCAGCACAGGGAGCAGATGCACACCAAGCAGCAGTGGGTTCTCTAGGAGCCCAGCCACCCCCCAACGCCGGCTGCCCCCTCCTCCCTCAGCTCTGGTTCCTGACCTGTCCATAACTGTCCCCAAGAAGACAACGCAGCAGCTGCTGCTGGCCATCACCCACCAGCACAGACTAAAGGCAGAGGAGACGTGCTGAGTGTTCTAATCCTTTTATTAGTCAACAGGGCAGAAGTGGCTCCCAGAGCAACGGATGGTGTCTGTCACAGACGGGAGATGCTTCACAGCCTTTGCTTGGGGTGGTGAAGAGATGTTCACCAGGTGCACACACACTGTTCTAGCGCTGAGCACATGCTGCTTCCAGCAGGAATTTGGTCACTTTGAAGTTGTTCAGAGGCTGCAAAGGGAGGAAGAAGAGAAGACTGAGGACTGTTTTGTCCTGGCTCTGTAGCTGCCAAGCAGAGGGAGAAAAAGTCAGTTTGGAGATTCACTGTTTCTGCAGAGCTGGTTTTGGCCTCTATTTCCTTCATTTCCTTGGGACATAAAGCCTGAGCTGTGTGCTCTGGAGCCAAGGTGTGATGAGGAATTGCTCCTGCCCACTGACAAAGTGCCAGGCGTGGAGCACAAGTGTGAAGTGGGAAAACTCACCGTCGGCAGGAGATCAGAGCCCTGGGAAGAGATAGAACTTCTTGAGCATCGTGGTCCTCTCTTGTGTTGGCAGCTGCCGAGGAAAGTCTTTAAAGGAGCGTTGGACCTGGAGTGAGAGAGAACAGGAAATTGGAAGCAGTTCCCCTTCCAGCATGGCTGCAGTGTGAAGCATCGGGAGGCATCCCCAGGACGGTGTGCTGGTGCAAAGGGAGCCACGGGCTGCACCAACCCAGCGCCATGGCAGGACACTGATCCCCATAGGGAGAACCAAACCTGAGCACCTGGACCCTTTTAGGACAGAGCCTGCTCCCCAAGTTTGCAGAGAAGCAGCCTGCCCTGGCTGCCCCAGTTCCTGCAGCACCACGTTGGTGTGGCTGCATTTGCATTTACCTCCAAAGCCTCACCTTGCGGAACATCTCCTGCAAGTCACAGTTAAAGGCGTGTTTTCGAAACTGCTCCACCAGCCTCTGGATAAAAACAGAACCTTCTGTGGGGCTTCTCCAGGAGACGGTATCTGAGGAGACAGAAGATGCTCAGTGTCCTTCCACTGGTGTTCCCCAAGGCAGCAGCAATCAGCACAGGCAGGAGACTGGGACCCTGTCAACCCACCCTGAGAAGGAGGTGTGGGAAATACTGACGGGGCAGGGAATGGGAGTCCCGCCCCCCTTCCCTTCTTTCAGACAGGAGAACTCTCTCCATGGAATCACTTACCAGGTGTGCAGGAATATAAAGTGGCAAAATCACTCTCCAGGTGAGCTGCTCTGATTTTACGACCTTGCAGCTGTACACACCTCAAACTGTCCGAGGTGACAGTGGGCGGCTTAGGGTCGATGGAGTCACACATCAGCACAGATCCCGTGTTGTCTAGGAAGGCAGGGCCAGCTGTCAGTGACGGGATGCCCCGACCCCAGCCCGTGCTCCAGGTGGGCCTGCCTTGCTTGCTCACCTGACAGGGGCCCTGCAGCAGGGACTCACCTCCACGGCAGCACTGGACAATGACCACTTTGGGTTTGCCCATCAGCGCCCTGCAGTGCTTGTTGTTGAAATTCTCGTGGATGGCGCTGAAGGGGAGGATGTCTGTGGTCCCGTCGCTCTTGGTCCCGCAGATCCCGGTACTGATCCCGTGCGACATGAACACCAGGAAGGTGCTGTCAGAGGTGCAATGATCTTTGTGAGCCGCAAACTCCTTCATGACCGTGTCCATCTCCTGCAAAACACCACGAGGAAGGAGCATCAGCATCAGTGTGTGGATCCAGCCACCAGCCGAGAGCAGGAGCCGCTGGGGACAGAAGTGTCCCTGTGTGTCTGAGATCCCTCACAGCCATGTCTGCCCTGAGCCCCCCATGTCCATTGCACACCAGGGTCTCCTGGGACCTGTCCCAGCACCTTTCTGCAGTCCTTTACCTGGGCAGTTTTGTCATCGTGGCACTCCACGTAGTAGCCCAGCGCTTCCAGCAGCTTTGTCATCTCCTTCACGTCTACTTCAGCCCCAGCCCGCTGGCTCAAGTGCTCAAACTTGGTGTTGCAGATGAGCAGGGCCCTACGGGTTCGTTTCTCCCGTGGCTGGTATATGTCATAGATCTGCAATGAAAGAACAAGGTGATGCACAAGGTCTATGTGTGCAGCACACGCACCTCCCCGGCCCTGGGGCATCTTCCCGAAGCTCCTGCCCTGCTCATGGACCACTGATGACCCCTGGCAGCCTTTGCCCCCTCTGGCAGCGAGACTGCTCCACGCTCCAGCCCTTCTGTCATCGCCTCCACCCACAGCACCTGATCTCCCTCTGCCTCCTTGATGCGCTGGTACTCGCTCTGGGTGCACTGCTGCATCCACTGCAGGTCCTGGCTGCTAACAGCGGGGCTGGAGGAGCCCGCAGTGCTGGGGGCAGCTGGCGGCGCACCAGGAGGGTCTGTAAGCACAAAGGTGGTTACGCTGGAAGGGGCAAGAGGGAGCTGTCACAGCGCATGGGGGGCAAGCAGAGCCCATCTCCGCCCTATAGTGGATGCCTGCAGGGGACTGAGAGCCCCGTTGTCACCTCGTGGTGGGGGCTCACGCTGGCACAGCGCCGTGACACCGGGAATTCCTGCCTGCCCCGAGTCTTCGGGTCTGGGAGCCCCATCGCGGCCAGGGCAGGGGATGGCGCCGCCTCTCACCTGCTCCAGCGCTCAGCCCCAGCTGCTCCGCCAAGTTGCCGTCGTGCTTCCTGAGGCTGTGGATGAAGATGGCGCTGGCCTTAGCGCCCTTCAGGCGGACGGTGTCGATGAGGTTTCGGGCCTTGTCGGTCGTCACGGCGTTTCCCTCCTGCACCTCATCCACCTCCGCCTGGTTCAGCACTTGATGCGCCAGCAGCTCGTCCAGGAGGTTGGACAGCACCGCCCTCCGCACGCGGCTCACGAACCCAGCGCGAACCCTGAGCAGCTCCTGGTCTGCGGGGCAGCTCGGTCAGCACGTGCAGCCCCACGGCTCCGGGGCTCCCGCTCCCACCTTCTCCTCCCCACTCCCCCCGTTCCTCCCCCGGTTCCTCCCCACACTCTCTCGCCCATCCCGGGCTCTTCCCGTGTCCGCACAAAGTGCCGCAGGTCACGGATTCCTCGCCCATGAGGGCGCCCCGTCCCAGCCCGCGCGGTGCCGTGAGCTGCGCTGTGAGATGCTCAGCAGGGACGGCAGGACCCGGCAGGACCCGGCAGCCCCCATGGCCCGTTACCGCCGGCCGTTCTCACCCGCCATGGGCCGTCAGCCCGCAGTGACCGAGCGGCTCCAGCGGCCGCTTCTCCAGGGAGGACAAAACTGAAAGTAAACGGGACTTTCTCTTCCTGCTTCCTCCCTTGGGCTCGTCCCCGCCCGGCTCAGCCCGGCCGGCCCCAAACGCTGCGCTGTGACCGTGAGGACACCGCGATGGGACGGGAGCGGGGACACACGGGGAGCAGCGAACGGCGCCGGGATGAGACGGGACGGGACACGGGACATGGGACATGGGACAGGGGACGGGGGATATGGAACATGGGATACGGGACACGGCCCCGATTCGGAGCAGCGCGGGGCGGTACCGGATCGTTCAGCTCCGGGTCCATTGGGATCGTGTGGGAGCGGAGCCAACATCACTGCGGGGCGGGAGGAAACGGGATGGGACGGAGACGGGGACGGACGGGGTGAGACCACGGGGGGGCGGACGGTGCCGTGAGCGGCCACGGCACCATATGCGATAAGTGATAAGTGATATGAGATGTGTGATATGAGATGTCCGATATCCGATGTCCGATAAGCGCCGTCCGGCCCCGCCCCGCCGTGCACGTGCCCGCTGTGCGCGCTCCCGACCCAACCCCGCTCCCGCGCCGCCGCCCGAGTCGCAGCGCTGCCCGCCCCTGATTGGCTGCAGCAGGACGCGCTGTGATTTCTCATTGGACGCCTCTCCCCGGGTCCCGCCCCTCTCCGCTCTCCGCTCCGTGTCACGTGACGTTCCGCGGCGCTGGGCGGGGCCGCGTTCCGGCCGCTCATTGGTCGGCGTTACCGGCGACGGCGGGCGGTGATTGGCTGAGCCGGGCGGGTCGGTGGGGGCAGGGCGGGGAGACGCACGCGGCAGAGGCGGGAGCGGAGCGACGGGAATCGGGTGAGAACCGGGCGGGAACGGGGCGCCACGTACAGCACATAGAGCGTCATATAGATCATATAGAGCATATAGAGCATATAGACACCATATAGACAGCATATAGACAGCATATAGACAGCATGTACAGCGTATGTACAGCGTGTGTACGTCACACGGCCATCACGGCCCGGTGCTCAGCTCTGCCGCCCGCTCGGGCCCGTAGCACCGCGGCCTTGTCCGGCCTGAACCCGGCATTGACCGGGTCGGGAGCGGGGTGCAACCATAGGAGGGACGGGGGGAGCGGGGGGATCAATGGGATCAATGGGACCCAGTAGGACCCAATGGGATCCGATGGGATCCAGTGGGATGTGGTGGGACCCAATGGGATCTATGGGATCAATGGGACCCAATGGGATCCAATGGGACCCAATGGGATACGATGGGATCCAATGGGATCAATGGGATCCAATGGGACCTAATAGGACCCAATGGGATCGATGGGATCAATGGGATCCGATGGGATCAATGGGATCCAATGGGGGTGGGGGTAGCGGTGCCGTTACCGCAGCACGGCCAGGTCAAACCCCCCATCACACCCCCATGGGCTGGGTGCCCCGTTCCTCCCCCATCATCGCCGTCCTCCCTTCCACCTTCACTCCCTGCACAGAGCAGCATCCAGGCAGGCTTAACACCCCCATGGGAGGAGTTTCCCCCCCAGCTCCATGTTCAGCCCGTCCTGGAGCTCTGCAGCCCTCGCATCAAAGTTTTCCCTCGTGTTCATGTTTGTTGCAGTTTTGGGGCTGGGCTGTGTGGGATGTGCCCCCTGTGTGTCAGTGTGCAGCAGGACACTGAGCTGTAGGAGCACATCGGAGCCTTTTTGGCCAATAAGGAATGGAGCTGATTAGAGGATTAATTTGCTCTTAATAAATTAACATAACAAACCCATTGCTGCTCTTAGCCCCGCTGGCTCCTCAGGACACCGGTGCTGCTCCTCATGGGCCGGGATCGCGGCTGCTCTGCTGTCCCACAGCAGCAGGGGTAGGATTTCCTGGGCAGGATCAGCTGCTGAGCTTATAAATAGCAAATGCCTGCTCAGCTGCACGGCCGGGCTGCAGCCAGACCTGCACGTAAAGGTGAATCCCTGCACAGCTCGGCCCCTGAGCAGAGCAGCTGTGGAGCTGCAGCCTCTGTTTGCCATTGATTTGCAGCGATGCACAGTGATGCTGTTGTGCACTGAGGTTCTCTCTGGTTGTTGTGTGGTGCAGGAAAATGGGCTTTTAGCTGGGAGCTGGAGCTGTTCTCTGCTCCATGTTCCTCAAGGTGTCTGCAGAGCCGGGGTCGGGTCCGGGGCTGCTTGTGCTGGCACCTGGTTTGCAGCAGGTTCTGCAGCCCTGGCTGCTCTGTGCACAGCAGATGTGAAGGCAGCACCTGCCTTCTGTGTGGCACAGAACCTTAATGGGTCGTGGCAAAAGCAAAATGAAGTGGCCGGTCCCTGTTCTTTGCGGTGCTGGTGACATTGTTGGTGCGTTTTGTTTTGATGTGGTTTTCCTTTATAACTGAGAGATGCCCTCAGTGTCTTTTCCCCAAGCAGAAGCTCATGCCCAGGGCACATCCCTGGGGAGCAGATTTATGTGTTGGCTTCTGATTGAAGGCACAGAGTTCCCAGCCCCAGAGGCTCCTTTCTCGCTGTGTTTGTTTGCAGGTGCATCGCTGCTGTTGGCACCTGGTCTCAGTAGGGCCCGTCACACCTTCCAGCTGGGGCTCAGCGCTGGGTCTGACCCACAGGTCTCCTGCACCGGGAACCCCACCGAGCTCAGCCTTCCCAGCTGCACACAGCGGCCTCTTGTGTGGGTCTGGCTGTGTGGGGCCGGCACAGCGCTGCTGGGAGAGCTGCCAGCACGGGGCTGGCTGGGAATGGGGCCATAGCACTGACAGCACAGCACAGCACAGCACAGCACAGCACAGCACAGCACAGCGCAGCACAGCACAGCACAGCACAGCACAGTGCAGCGTGGGCCGGGTGCTGGGTGCTGGGTGCGCTGCAGGCCGGGGCTGCTCAGCACAAACAGCTCCTCCCCGTTGAGGAGCCCGTCCTGGCTGCAGGAGTGTAGGTGGAAACCGCTCGGCTCTCATCTGCTCGGGGGCAAAGTCTTGCAGCTGAACTTAAGCCCACATTCATGGCTGTGGATCCTCCCGTTTCACGGCGCTGGCTGCAGAGTGAAGTTGTTCCTTTTCCAGCCCGCTCAGTTCTTCAGTGCAGACTGAAGCAGTGGGGTTGTTCACGCTGCAGGACGGGCTGCGGTGCTGCCATGGTAAGGCCCCTCCGAGCGTTTCTGCTTTACAGCCCGTTCAGGTACTTGCTGTCTGCCAGCCTTTCTCTGGTGCTCTCTGTTGAAATAGAGAACTGCTCTGAGCAGAAGGTGCCGCCTGCATTGTTTCTTCTGGAAGCTTCCGAGGGCTTTTGTTTTCTGCTGGCCTGGGAGCTCGCTGTTGTAGCCAGCTTCCTGCTGGTGCTCGAGCGCCTCGTGGCAATTCAGCATCGATCTATTCAGTTGCCTCTATTCAGCCTCAGCTGCACTGCCCGCCCGCACCATCATCTTGTTTTAATTAAAATATATAGATATATTTGCAAGTGATCAGCAGAAGGATTTCTGTATTGCTGGAGCGTGACTGGTGGCAGCACTCAGAGCCACGCAGCCGGGCAGAGCTCTGGGTGGTTGCAGTGCACAGAGAGGGAAGGTGCTCCTGGTGCATGAGATGAGGTGGGTGCACCTTGAGCCTCCTACAGCCAGCTGGGGTGCAGCAGGGTGCCCAGGGGATGCTGCTCCTCATGCATCAGCGCTGTCTGCGCTTGTGCTTGTTCTGCTTCATGAGCCAAGTGTGCACCCCGCTCCTGCCTCCCACTGCAGCTGCCCCAGAGCCAGAGGCACGGCCGTCCTGCAGCAGGTGGATTCCCCATGGGCTGGATGGCCTCGTCTTATTGAACACTACAGAGCGAGTGGTGTGCCTGCGTGTTGGCTGCATGCGTCTGTACTGACTGCATGCAACTGTGCTGCCCGGCGTTGGACCCGGGGAGGTGGGAATGACACTGTCAGACATGGAGGCTGCAGTCAGACACGTTTCTGTTCCCTAAATGAAGGGTGTGTTGGATGGGGGCAGGACGGCAGTGACGTGTTTTGTGGATCAGTGGGAAGATCTGCAAGGCGGGGGGGGTTGGTGTGCTGTGAGCATCAGGGGGCCCTTAAGGAGCTCCTGCTGCACCGTGCTGGCAAGTTGGGGCGTTACATCTTTGCTGTGGGCACAGCGTAGTGTCAGATCTCTCAGGGACCATCAACTTTGCTTGTGCCTTTGGGTAGGTGTGGAGCTTTGCCAGCCCTTGTCCTTCTGCAGCGCTCCCTCTGCGTGCAGTGCTGTGATGCTGGGGCTCATCACAGCTCAGTGCTTACCCGGCCTTTGTGCTGTAGCTCTCATGCAAAGCTGAGCGGGGATCAGCTGAGGTGTGTGTGTGTGTGTGTGTTTGTGTGCAGTGTATACAGTGTGTGCTGTGTGTGTGTGTGCTGTGTGTGTGTGTGTGTGCAGTGTGTGCTGCTGGGCAGCCATTTCCCTGTGGGGCTGTTGGGATGCAGTGCAGTGCTGGGATCCCTGCAGGGCATTAACTCCATCTCCAGTTTCAGGGGTATCAGTTTTGCTTCCTGCCTGTTTGAATCTTTTGTGCTTGCAGACAATGCTCCCTGTTCTCCTCCGTCCTCTGCAAACATCCCTCCCTGCTGCACCATCCATCACCTGCCTGGCACACATGGAGCCCTCCTGCTCCTGCAAGGTGCCAGTGCCCGCTGTGTGTGTGTCAGTGGAGCTCCGAGCTCACATTTGTCACACCTGCAGCCTTGACAAGCAGCTGATGGAGACGGCTGCCTTGCGAATGGGAAGGTCCCGGTGCTGGCAGCAGTGCTGGTGCTTGGGGTTGGTGTGGGGCAGTGCTGCGGTGCAGTGATTTACTACCATGTTTCATGGAGTTGTGTCATCCCTTGCAGTGCTGAGGGCCCTGTGCATCTGTCCCTGCAGCGCTGCCTTGTTTAGGGCTGTGCCATGTGGGGCAGGTGAGGTCGGGGGCTCTGAGCGTGTCACTGCTGTGTGCTGCGCTTTGGTGCCTGCGTTCAGCAGCTCGTGGGGAGAGAAAGTCCCTGGGTTTCAAAGGGGAAGTGCTCATGTCAGCTGTAAGTCCCTGTTTTCAGGGGATTTTGAGCCATGTTGGTGGCTGTAACCAGAGGCACATAGTGGGGTATCCAGCCCTGTGGCTGGGAAGGGCTGTGGTGGATGGCACCAAACACTGCAGCTCTGTCCAGGAATCCCCGGGGGGATCCCAACACGTGTCCCAAACTTTCCCTGTGGCTTTACCAGCCCACTGTGCACCACAGCTCAGTGCTGAGGGCTCCCTGCCTGCAGTGCAGCAGTGCCTTAAGGAAAGACAGTGACCACAGCAGCGTTGGGTGAGAACAGGGTTGGGGTGGCATCTTTTGGGGACCCGACCTGGGCTCCGTTATTCTTTCCCTTGGGCATCCAGCTGTGCTGAGGTGGCACAGCTTGTGTGCAGGGACTCAGGTGCCGGGTGCCAGGGTTGCTTGTGTCTGAGTACGAGCGACCTGCTCCACTCCCTCTGTCCTTTGCACTTTCTTGCTTTGGCCCCTGCTGATTTCTTACTGCTCTGCTCTTTGCTCTCCTGTTTTCCAAGTCTAGATGTGCTCCCTGCTGGCTCTGCTCCCCACCAGCCGCCTGCTGGGGGTGTCCCCATATTCCCCTCTGTGTTTCCATTGGGAAGGTGTGGTGGGGTGCTGGGGCTGCTGGGCATCCTGCTCAGCAAGGAGAGCCAATGCAAGTTGTTGTGGTGCCATAGAACTGCCCAGTGCAGCGGCTCCGTGCAGACCATCCGACTGCCTTGATGGAAAGCCATGCACAGAGCTCCCATTGCCAGCACTAAACAGGATGGAAGAGGAAGTAGAAGTGGTTTTGTGCTATAGAGCAAAGCAATAGTTCTGGTTGATAAAGCTCACATTAATACAAGGCAAAACCCCCTCCTGCCCTCCTGCCCTCCCTCCTGCTGCATCAATAGCTTGTTCTGCTGGAGGAATTTCCAGCAGTGTGACAGTTCTGTGTGACCTGGGGCTCATCTGCTGGAACAGGAGAGAAGCAGCTCGGCCTCCTCAGGAAAGGTTTGCTCAGCTCTGCTCCTTGTTGCATTTTTGGCGTGTTTTGCTGATTACGAAGCAGATGAAATGCAGTTTCCTGGAGCTCAGGGCACCAGCGGGCAAAGTCCCACCACGGCGCTGCTTCCTCCCAGCCCCACAAGTCCCAGAGCCGGGATTCTAATGGGGTTCTAATGGGGTTCTGCTGGGGTTCTAATAGGGTTCTTCTGGGCTTCTGCTGGGCTTCTGCTGGGGCACTGGGAGCTGAGCGCTTCCCACGCTGCAGGCTCTGGAGGTTCCAGCTCCCCTCCCTCCTGCTTCTCATTACTCTGCTACCCGCAGCCATTGTGTTGCAGCCCCGGGTGCGTGCGGGGATGAATAAGCAGTGCTGGGGAAAATCTGGCTCTGGATAAAGCTGTGCAGGGTCTGCAGGGCGTGCGGTGCCCTCTGCTCCTGTCAGCAATGTGCTGCTGTGCAAAGGGTGCCTGCTTTGGGTTTGAGCAAAGGAGAAAAGGGAACCTGCTGCTGTTTGTCCAGGTCTCTTGTAAGGAGGCGTTCTGTGCTCCGTGAGCCCTGGAGCAGTCTGCAGTCACGGCCATGAGAAGCTGTGCTGGCTGCAGCAGATGCACTGAAGCCCCCGGCTGTGCTGGCACCGAGCTTGTCCTGTGCCTGTGCCCAAGTGCTGGGCACTGATGGGACAGCAGCGTGTGTCTGTGCAGCTCTGCGGATAAGCAGGGACTCACTATAAATACATCGGCTGCTGCTTATCGATTGGCCGGGGATTTCCCTTTCTAAGCATGTCTGCTAAGAGGCCGCCGCGGCTGTCCCTGTTTTTAGAAGCAGCTGATGTTGGAGGGCAGTGATGCTCACCTGGCCCTCCATCCTGCCTGCAGTGTGCTGAGCTCAGAGCAGAGCATGGGGAAGGCAGGAGCTGGGCCGGGTCCATCTGCGTCTCCTTGGGCAGGGAGCAGGCAATTGTTGGGGCTGGAATAAAGGCCCAATTGTGACTGAAATGTCCCAACTGCTCTTTTTTTTTTCCCTTTCTTTTTTAAAGAAAAGCGAACAGAATTGGAGAACAACGGGATGGGATTGAGGGGGGGCTGGAAGCGTTGGCCAAAGGCGCGTTTCACATTGCTGTTCTACGATGTTCTGCTTTACATCACTGTTCTGTGTGGGGCTGAGTCCTACGTGCAGCATTGGGGCACAGAGCCGTGCTGTGAGTCGCTCTGCCCGGTCTGATGTGGGGTTGTGGGGCAGAGGGGGGCTCTGTAGTGCTGTGGGTCCTGCCAGTGTCACAGGGAGGAACTGAGGCTCTTCTGCTGCAGCCTGGGCTCCTCCCGGGCTGTCAGTGATGGATGGATGCAGTGAGCCGAGCTCTGCCTGCCCCTGCGCTGTGCGGCTCATTAGGAAGACGAGGAGCTGTCAGGAAGATGGAGGAGGTTCAGGGGCCGACCTGGCAGGAACGTCCCTGGGGTGCTGCTGCCACCTGGTGCCATGGCTGCCCGCAGAGCAGAGCGAGGTGCTGTGCTGTCCTCTGCAGGCAGCGTGTCCTGCACGGGGCTTTGTGTGTGATTACTGACTGCCCCTTGGGACGGGGATTGTGCTGCCGTGATGTGAGTGGTGCCGGCTGGCAGCGTGATGCTGGAGTTAATTGCACTTCCAGGCAGTGGGTGGCAGTGCCCGCTGGGGCCTGCTGCAGAGCAGGGCTCTGTCCTTGTCCCCTGTCCCCCTACACACTGGGTCACAGCTGCCTGGCACAGTGGTGCCCATCCCCAGAGGCGTTTCTCAGGCTGTTTTCCTCCCCAGCTCTGACCCTTTCCCCTCATTGCCATCTCCACACCCGTTCTGTGTTCCTGCTCCCTTCCCTCCCCCTTTGGCCATGTTCACCTCTGCCCCAGAGCTGCACTGTGCTCAGAGCTGCTGCTCAATGCACACCTCCGGCTCCCCCACCCCTCCTGCCGTCCTTCCCCTTCTCACTGCACAGAAACTTATTTTCCTCCCAGCAGACAAATAGCCGTGCCAGCACTGCTGCCTTTCTCTGCATTTCCTGCAGCTCTCCCCCCAGCAGACACAGGTTCCTCTCACCTTCCTCTGACCCCTTCCCCACGCTGCTGGTTCCTTTTGCTTTAAGCAGAGCTCTCCCTCCCATGCTCCCGTTCCCCTCCCATGACCGACATTTCCTTCCCTCATGTTGTGCAGCCCAATGGTCGGCAGCTCTCGCCTCCCATCCATCCAGCAGGGTGAGCAATGGGCATCGCTGTGTGCCCCACTGCATCCCCATGTGCTGCTGTGCGCTGCCATCAGGCAGAGCTGCATCTTCCTTGGGCCGTGGTTTGCAGCCCACAGGGCTGAGGAGCCCTTGGGTTGTCCTGGCAGAGGGAGGAGGAAGCCCTGGGCTCCCTGCATTCCTGTGTGCTGAGCTCACGGCTGCTGCAGGGCTGTGCTTTGCGGGAGGGAGGAAGTGAGGAACTGCAGTGGCTGTGAGCGGAGGTTTGGTGAGCAGATACAGCAGGAAAAGTACCCGCGTGCAGCCGGGCGATATCAATAATTCAGATGGCTGCAGATTGGCAAACAGAGCGTGGTTAAGCAGTTTCCTCCTGGAGCTGAGTGTGCTTTCACCTGCCTGGTGAGTCCCGCAGGCTCTGCTCCTCGCTGACCCACATGCTGCTGCTCACAGGGGGATGCATGTCCAGCTGCTTCCTCACTGCTGCCGTTGCTGTGGTGTAGGTGTGTGACCGCATGTCCTTCTGTGCTGGGATGGAGATGGCAGGCACTGAGCAGGCATGCAGGAGGAGAGGGCTGGCAGTGGTCAGATGGTTCTGTAGCAGAGGAACCCTGAGGAAGGCTCTTCCTCCACATAAATCCCAGCATCACCCGTGGGACTGTGCAGGACCCCGCAGGGACCATCCTGGAGCAGGGCGCTGTGCAGGGCTGGCTCATTGCCTGCTGCCCCATAAACAGCTCTACCTGCGAGCAGTGCTGCTCTGGGCACAGAGCTGGCAGGAGATGGAATGTGTGAGCTTTCCTCTTCCTGAGCCCATGGGTTTGATTTTAGGGTATTTTCCTGAGGCTCACTGAAATCCCGAGCATCTGTCCAAGGGTCCTCACCAGGTCCTTGAAGCACAGCAGCCAGACCTTCAGCTGCCCCCACACACAAGGGGAAGCCTTTGGGGTTTGCCCCTTGCTTGAGCTCTAGGCTCATCCCACTTGGTGTCTTGAGCTGGCATGGGGGTGAAACGAGGTTGCAAATGGGCAGGGAGCTCTGTTCATAATGGAGTGTTGCTGCTGTTGATCTGAATTGCTGCAAATTACCTTTCTTTTGCTGCAGGTGTGTCTGGTGGAAGGAGGGACAGAGCTGTGATTGACCAGGAGGTTTTGGACGGTGGCCGAGGATGGTGAGTACACGTTCTGGTCTGCCTGTGACCCAGTGGGGATGTTTGTTCTTTGTGGCCAACAGCCGTCTGTGCTGCTGCTAAATGTGAAATGTGAGATGGAGAGAGAACAGGAGCAGGTTGCCCAAGGAGGCTGTGGATGCCCCATCCCTGCAGGCATTCAAGGCCAGGCTGGATGTGGCTCTGGGCAGCCTGGGCTGCTGGTTGGTGACCCTGCACACAGCAGGGGGTTGGAGCTGGGTGAGCACTGTGGGCCTGTGCAACCCAGGCCATTCTAGGATTCAGTGGTTGTAAGAACGCTGTAATCCTGTGTAGGTTGTGTGATAGCAGAACATAAAGAGCTCTGAGGTGTGGCAGTAGCCGTGATGCTGTTGGTAAGGTGAATTTATCTCTAAACTTGTTCTTGGAATATACAAGTAAGGCCGGAATCCTCTTCTGCCTCCTTGGGGTAGAGACACAGTCACCCACACGTTGCTTCTTGCGGATTTACTTTAAATCTTACAGGTGGGAGTTCTCCTTCTATTCCTCTCTCACTTCTTAATGAAGGATTAACTCCACGTTAACAGTGTGCTTTGGTGATGCTGAGATAGCAGAGACTGCAGAATAATTAGTCAGAGCAGAGCATGGCTTCAAAGGATGCGGGGGGGCTGAAACGCAGCCAGGACAGCCAGACTGCTGATAACCTGGGCTAAGGATTTTGTGCTGTGCTTTCGCATTGTTTTATTTGCCCTTGGTAGGTTTTTCTTCCACAAACTCATCTAAACCTGCTTCCAAAACCAGCTGAGGAGCTGCAGCTGTGATGTGCTGCGTGGCCCCTTTTGCTGTGACCATGAACCCGTTCTGTAACATTTTGGTTGGTGGCCATCAGTCTCTGTGGATCTGAATGCTGTTGCGCAGATCTGTCTCATTCCCTTTGGCTCTTTGACCTCCATGCAGATGTTTGCTCGTATCCCCGTCCTGGTTTATAGGATATAAAGCAGTAACATCTCACGTGAGTTGAGGGTTCTGTTTTTGGAAGGCCACCTGAGTGGCCCAGCAGGCCTTTGGCTCACCAAGTGCTGCTGTAGGCTTTGAGGAAATGAGCTATTTTTGTAGAGGCCCGACACAAAGCTGCCCTTTGTGCTGCAGGAGCAGAGGAGGCAGGACCAGCAGCTCCACTGGCCGCAGCTCTTCAGCTGTCAGCATCCATCCGTGTGCAGAATGGGGATTCATTGCCACTTCTGGGATGTGGGAGCAGCTGCCCGAGGCCGTTACCTCCTCCTGTTTCCCTGCTGTTCTCCCCCAGTGGGGCGGATCAGGGCAGCCCCAGGGCAGGGCTGTGGGTTCCTCCCTGCATCCACGGCCACAGCCCCTCTGTCTCTGCAGGAGTTCTCTCCCAGCGTGATGCTGCAGTAACAGAAAGCCCCAGCAGCACCACATAGAAGCAATAGCAGTGCTGCCCTCTGCCTAACATAGGAGCACTGACAGCAGCTGGGTGAAATGGAGGACAAGGGTGAACCAGGATTGGGAAGGGCACACGTGTGTGGTGGAGGGTCCCCTCTGTGCCTGCATGAATGTGAGCGTGCACAGGGATTGGAGGAGCCCAGTTTGGTGAGAGGAGCTGTGTCATCCTGGTTTGGTCTCACAGTGTTAGCAACAGCAGAGGGAATTCCAGCTGGGGAGACACCTGACTTGGCATTTAGGAAATGCTGTGAGCGAAGCCAGCTGAAAGGAGACTGCATGGACACGGGAGCAGGGATTTAGTGAGGTGAGATGGTCCCAGGGGCTGTGCTTGCAGCAGGGAGAGGTGCAGGTTGAAACTGTACAGCCCCTTCCATGTTGCTTAGGGGTGGGTCGGCTGTGCACCAGGCAGGACGTGGATGGGAGCAGGATGCAGCAGCTGCGTCCTGGACAGCGGCAGCCGGTGATGGAGCGGAGGTGTTGTTTCCCAGCAGAATACCATCCTGCAGCTCCGGGATGGCAGCGCTGAGCTGCGAGTGCTCAGAGCACACACAGGGGCTGCCATGGCAGCGGCCGTCCTGCAGATCCCTGAGCAGCAGCTGCCGGGGTGTCCTTCATGTCCTTCAGCGACACGCGGCGGAGCAGCAGGAAATGGAGAGCGCTGTGCCGGAGGATGGAGCCGAGCGCTGCAGCAGAGCTGCGGCACCAACCCGCTCCCTATTGTTCCATTGCTGGCAGCCATTGCCGCGGGCCCGGACTGCATCTCCCGGCAGCCACTCAAGGAGGAGACACGGGGACGGGAGGGGGAGAGGAGGGTGATCCCCGCCGGCCTCTCCATTTTCTGTCTCGCCTGTCGGGGAGACGCGTAGATGGCAGAGCTGTGCTCCACGTCCCTGCGAGGTAGGTGGAGTCTGCCCGTCCTCCGCCCTCCTTCCCTCCATTGTCAGCGCTGTGAGCGCGGCACCTGCTGCGGCCGCCGGCTGCAGGGATGCTCGTGCCCTCCGCCGAGCTCTGGCGAGGCTGCGGCAATCCCTGCGCCGTGCAGCAGCCTCTGCCGGCAGCAGCTCGGGGCCTGAGGAGGGAGATGCTGCTTGTGCCCAGCTGCCGCCTCGGGAAGTGAACATGAGTCTGCCGGGCCGCGTCTCCTGCTCCATGCTCAACTGCTTTGTAAGTGCTTTTATTCTGTTGTTGTTATTTTCCTCCTCCCTGTCTGTTCCAGGCTCTTTGCCTGCTCTGTGCTCAGCCGTTACCCTGGATCAGGCCCGTCCTTGAGGCCTGGCCGTGCTGCCCAGCCTGGCATCCTGCCGCCTCTCACTGATGGAGGCCCTTCTCCTCCCTGCACGTGCCCCAGGAGACGCGGTGTGGCACCATCGCGGTGTCGTGCCCCAACCCAAGGGCACAGCAGTGAGCTGACGGCCCCGGGGCTCCATGTCTGCTATTGGGGAACACCGTGCAGAGCTGCAGCACCGGGGAGCTCCGTGCTCCAGCACAGGGCAGGGCTGTGAGACCCCTCCCAGGGTCCTATTGTGTTGTATGGGAAAGTGGTTCTGCTCGGAGATCTGCAGGAACCCCCACAGCGGGGACTTGTGGCCGGTCACTGTGCTGTGAGCAGTGAGGGGTGCCCGGCGGCCGCCCCAGGAGGGGCTGAGCTTCATGGCATCCCACAGCGCAGCAGGGAGGGACTCAAGGACACCAGGGCTGCTCTGTCCCAGTTCCTGCTGCTCCATGGGATTTCTTTGTGAGCTGCCAGGCGCGATGAGGGGCTGCCCTCCCTTTTGGGCCCACCCCACAGCCCGGCCTGCACCCAAAGCTGTGCCGCTCCCTGTGCCCCCATCGCACTGCACATCCCCCTGCCTGTGTCCTGGGAAGGGCTCTGCTATGGGGCCGTGGGCCTTTGGAACAGGAAGGGGTCCCAGGTTGGGAGTTCAGCACTGGATGTGGCCCACAGATGCTTTCCTTTTTATCTCCTATGAGGTGATGTGGGGATTTGGCATCCTTTGAAATATGACTGAAGCAAAAGGTTGGGTTCTCATTTCCTCGGGTTGAAATGTGGAGGTTCTAGGCCAGGCAGCTCAGCCAGAAAGGCATTTTGTGTAAAATTCTCTGTGATACGTAACACAGAACAGTATTTCCTAATAACTGCTGGAGCCTGTAGGGGAGCGGTGGGGAGCAGGGGGTATTCTGAAGAAGTCCTTTAACACATTGAATGGATGCGTCCTCAGCCGCTGTGCTCTGCTGTTGTCTGGGTGCTGTTCACTCTTGTGCTGGTGGTCAGGCAGAAACTGGGCTGATGGTCAGTGAAAGGCTGGGCTGGGATTTGCTGAGTGATTGCACAGTGACACCACTGAGACATTCCTCACTGCCCCAGGAGAGCTGTCCAGGCTCCCTGTGTTCCCTCAGGACGCCTCTCCAGGGCACATCAGGCTTCCCAGGTTCAGTGCTCTGCAGGGAGAATGTCCTGCTTTGCTGCTGGCACTGCTGGGTCCAGGCTTGTTATGACTGGGTGTACCTGCACCCCATTGCTGTAGGGTTGTTTCACGTTTCCATATTAAAAGAATCCAGGGTCTGCAGTTATCTCAGGGCTGAGAATGAGGATAAAAGCTGCCCAAAGGAAGCAGTCCTTGGTAACAGCAGGAGGAGGTCACAGCTGGGCTGTGAGTGGAACCCTGTGTGTGTGCGTTGCTGTGGTTCCATAATGAGGCTCACAGGGTCAGCTCTGCCATGATAAGTCGCTGTCGCATCCCTCCAAGGTGCATCATCGAGGTTATCTGCTCAGCTCTGTGCACTGTGCAGCTTGAAGAGACATGGCTGGGAGGCCTGTTTCAGACTGCAGTTGTGCTGTTGTGCTGTGGGGTTGTGCCATAGCTGTGGTCAGGGAGCTGTGTGCAGAGGCAGGAGCATCCCATGGCCCTGATTTTGCCTTTTCATAGCATGCAGCAGCTGGGGCCCATCTCTCAACGTGTGTTTTCTTTTCAATGCAGGGCGAGGAAGGCCCCCCCAGTTTGGAGTACATCCAGGCCAAGGATTTGTTCCCCCCAAAGGAGCTGATAAAGGAGGAAGAGTCATTGCAGGTGAGGAAGTGAGAAGACAGAAACCATCCACTTTGGATGCAGCAGGCAGAGCTCTGTGACCTGAAACCTGAGAGCACTTCTCCAGGCCAGGCCGTGCTCTGGAGCCGCAGGTTCAGCAATGCTGTACGTCAGCTCATGCTGGCAAGTCCTTCCATGTGCATGGAGGCTGGGAACAGCTGCCCGGTGCTCGCTGCCCTCCTTCCCAGCCCTGCCATGACTTTGCAGTGCACACGGCGTCACATCTGCCTCTGGGAAATACATCTGGAGCATGATGCAATGCTGCCGGGCTGGGTGTTCCCCATCCTCCACCTGTGCTGGCGGTGAGGAGCAGTGATGCTGTGGTGCTGTGCAGCAGGAGGCCCTCTATGGGACAGGTAGCACGTCAGAGCTGGGCTGTGCCATGGAAGGCAATAGTGTGCCATATTGCAACAGCTGATCTGGCTCTCACATACGTTGCTCCTGGCATTTTCCTGCTGCAGAGCTGCTGGAAAGAGGAGTCTCTATATTGTGCCAGCTTCATGCTGCAAGAGGCCTTTGAAAGAGACCCAGCTACTATTGCTGCTGTGCAGCAGAGCCAAACCTGGCTTTCCTCACTCCTTTAGCACAGTCTGCTGCCACCTCATCTCCAATGTGTCTGGAACTTGTCATGTCTCCCTTGCAGGTCCCGTTCACTGTGTTGCAGGGTGAGGGAGTGGAGTATCTTGGCCATGCAAATGATGCCGTGATCGCCATCTCCAACTACCGGCTTCATATCAAATTTAAGGATTCTGTGATCAACGTAAGTTTGGATCTTCTCATTAACTGTTCCCTCTTGCAGTATTTTGGGGGGGAGTGAGGGAGACATAAGCAGTTTCTCTGGTTTGCAACACAGGAACTGGGCCTCTAAGTTGCTAAGCCTGACGTTGTCTCTTGTTACTGTTGGTCACACAGTTGTTGGAGTGCAGTGGGGTGCTCCAATGGATGGGAATTAGGTCTTTCCCTTGCATGAGAGTCAGCTGGTGGGAGCCTGGGACTTTCTCTTGCTGTCTCCACTTGCCGTCTTCTATTGGAGCCTTTGTTTGGCTCAGTTGTCTGTGCTTGTTTGGCTGTGATTTAGTCTGTAACTGACCCATGGTGGGAGACTGCCCAGGTACAAGTAGAAATCTGGCTGGTGATTCTTGGAACAGACTCTGTGCTGCATCAAGAAGCTTCATAAACCTTGGAGTGTGTTTGTAGTTTGGGCTGGGAGCTGCCGTTAGCTGATAGAACCACATTTGGGCACCATGGGCCTGTGGGCAGGGCTGCTGTGTCCGCTGCTGTGCTGTTCTGCCATGCCCTCCTTCTGTCCCTTGCAGGTGCCTTTGAGGATGATGGAAAGTGTGGAGTGCCGGGATATGTTCCAGCTTCACATCGTCTGCAAGGACTCCAAAGTGATCAGGTATCCCTTGCTGTAGGTGCCACTGCAGTTGTCACAATCTGCTCTGACACCTGCCTTTGCACCATCATTGGAATGAAGCTGTTTATAGACGAGGTTGCTCTGTTTTTCGAAAGAGTTGATGCTTTATTCCTTTTTCTGGTTAAATGGAGCTCCCTGTCTGTGTCCCAGCTGGGTGTATGTACTCACTGAATATGATTTGCATTTGCAGGTGCCATTTTTCCACCTTTAAGCAGTGCCAGGAGTGGCTGAAGAGACTAAATCGAGCCATTGCCCGCCCTGCTAAGCCTGAGGACCTCTTTGCATTTGCCTACCACGCGTGGTGCTTAGGAGTCTGTGTTGATGAGGAAGATCAACATGCACATCTGTGCCGTCCAGGTAGAATCCTGGCCTGTCCCCTCCCTGTTTATCCATCTAGAAGTACAGTGATGCAATTGGAGCCATCATTCATAACATGGTGTCTTGCTGCATCTTATGCTGTGCTGTAGCCATAGCCCAAGCCCATCTTGCTCAGGGGCATCCTGCACCTGGCCTAGACATGCAGCTGGTGTCCATGCAGCTGGATAACAAGCACAGCAAAAGGAATAATAATAATATGCAAAGTGTGGAGCATTCTGAGGCAGCGGCACTTAAGTCTCCTTTTCCTTTCTCCTTGTGAGTGAAGGAAACGTCCCGTACTTCAACACTTTCATCACGATAATGAGACAGCTCAAGCAGCAAATGTCATCTGCATTGAGGCAGCATAATTAATATCAGCACGTCTCCTACACTTAGACGTGCCCCGGCATCCCCAGGATCAGGTCTGCAGGCTCATTCTTGTGCAGGAACAAATAAATTATTTGAATCCAGATAGTGAGAAGCAGAGCTGTGGTGCTGCCCGCAGTGGGTCGGGAGTTTGCCCTCTCCTGGAACACAAAATTCATTTGCAGTTGCTTTCTTTTGGTAAAGCTTCAGCATGGATGAGAGGAAATGAAGTAACATGATGGCTTTGCATTTAGAAATCTGTTGCCATTAGAGGAGAGGGGCAGTAACCTGAGTGAGTATCCACCTTGGGAGGGAAAAGCGGATGAAATGAACGCTGCCATCACAAAATACTCCTTAGCAGAAGAGGGGTT
Source organism: Coturnix japonica (assembly GCF_054131305.1). NCBI lineage: Eukaryota > Metazoa > Chordata > Aves > Galliformes > Phasianidae > Coturnix > Coturnix japonica. The sequence continues at coordinate 10,055,630 of NC_140684.1, forward strand.
TTTTTGTGCTGCTCCTGCACTGGGGCTGGGAGGTGACCTGACTCAATGAAATAAGCAGAGGAACCTCTGTGAGGGACCGGGCTTTGTGATTCCTGAAATAAGAACACTGACATCCAGCTGTCCTGAGGTTTCTCTTCAGTCTCCGGTAGTTGCTATGGAGCTGCCACTAATGTTAAAGTGTTATCAGTAAATACTTTGTGCTCTGCTATTCCAGGTGACCACGTAAGATACCGATTTGAGATGGAGCTTGTGAGGATGGGCTTTGACTTGCAGAACGTCTGGCGAGTCTCTGACATCAACAACAATTACAAGTGAGTGTTGCACCACCAGGGCCTCCTGGTTCTCCTCTTTCCTTTCTTTATTCCCATCACAGTCCCCCTGCAGAGCAGTGGATGAGTCAGGCTCCAGCTAATCCTCCTTTTGGGTCGTGCTCGCCCTCAGGCAGGTCAGCATATGAGTTCTCCTTTCTTTCCTTTTTTCGTGTCATGGAATGGAAGCAGAGGATGCCCCAAACGTCAAAGCTTGTAGCAGTTGTAGGTGCTGACCCAGGCAGTTTATAATGCGGCCATAACTCCTCCATGAAGATGGTTGGGAGTCTGGGAGAAATCATCCATCATAGGGTTGCCTTTGTGGTCAGTCTCTCTAAAAGGCTCATATTGAAAATATAGAAGTTTCCATAAAGTCGAGCAGCTGTTCTCATGTGTCAGGAAAGGGGATGAGGCACTGGAGGGCTGTTGTGGAGCTGAGTGGTCTGGGAACAAGCAAGGCTTCTTCAGTTTGCTGTAGGAGGGGCTGAGGGCTGATCTGCTTCAAGCTACAGAGCTGGAAGGTTACAAAGCAGGTGGAGTGAAGCTTTTCTGACAGCGGCAGGTGGCAGAACAAGGGAGCAGTGCTCACAAATTGCAGCTTGGGAGGTTCAGATTGAACACGGGGGGAAATTCCTTCTCCTTCAGGGTGGTGCTGTGCTGGGCCATGTCCACGTGGAGCTGCATGGGAACATTTCAGGTCCCAGCCTATGTGGTGTTGCAGGTGGTCCCACTGTGGGCAGGAGGATGGAGCAGGAATCTCCTGAGCCCCTTCAGCTGAGCACAGCAGCCTCTTTAGCCCATCCTGTGCCCCTGGAGCTCATGGGGAAGCGCTTCCGCATTCTTTGCAGCAGGTGGCATTAAGCCAACAGGTTTTTATTAAGTGTTGAGTCACATTCACTTCTGCATTCCCTGTAATCCCTGTCTTGAAATGACTGGGATCCCTCCGTCCTTTCTCTGTTTCTCAGGCAGTAAAAGCATCCCCATCACTTTCATATCTCCACTCTCTTGTGGAGACCATGAGATGCTTCAGTTATGCTGGACTGTGGGAATCCCTGTTGAGTTCTGAGTCTGCTGCATCCTCTCTTGTGTTTTCTCAAGGTTCAAGGCATCAAGAACTGCACTTGGGATTTGATTTAGAGTATCTTCCTAGCAGTCTCACATCGTTGCTTTCAGTCTGTTTTGTGACTTTGTTGACAGTACTGACACAGCTTATCTAAGAACTCCAGATAGAAGTTGTTTTCCCGACCTGCTCAGCAGCAGAGTGTGCAGCTCCGTGCTGCAGCTGCATCTGTCTCCTTGGAAGCAGCCACGCTGCCCCTCAGTGCAGCATTCTGGCACGTGGTTCCCCTTGATTGCCTCAGTGCTTCCAAGTGAGATTACCCACCTGCTCTTTGCTTCCTGGGAGCTTTGACCCCAGACCTCAGTCAGCTTCTCCGAAGACGTGTTTTAATTTTGACCAAACCAGGGAAGAAAGAACTTGAAACGAAGCTGGGCAGGCTGGCTGTGCTTCCCTTGGGTTTGCCGAGCTCCTGCCTGGGGATGCTGGCAGGTCTCAGCTTCCCT